>NW_027182290.1:8523757-9723757 GCF_029961685.1 Aristolochia californica | reverse complement strand
TAAAATGATCCTTCCTTGTTGCTTTGTTCAACTTGCAGTAATCCATGCATACACGTCAGCCCGTGATTGTTCTTGTAGGAATAAACTCATTATTGTCATTTTTGACCACCGTCATTCCATCCTTTTTTGGTACAACCTGCACTGGACTTACCCATGAGCTGTCTGAAATAGCATGGATAATTCTAGCATTGAGGAGTTTCAAAATTTCGGCTCTCATGACTTCCTTCATTTCTGGATTTAATCTTCTTTGGTGCTCGATCGTCGGTTTGTAAAGTTCCTCCATTAAAATCTTGTTCATGCAAATGGAAGGACTTATACCTTTTATGTCAAAAATAGTCCATCCCAGGGTTGTTCTATGCTCCCTTAACACACATAGAAACTTTTCCTCTTCTTCGGGTGTGAGTGATGCAGCAGCAATCACTAGAAATGTATAACTATCACCCAAGAATGCATAGCGAAGATACTCAGGTAATTGCTTCAACTCCGGAGTTGTAGTTTGTTGCATCTTTTCTTTAGAATTCACAGAATCAATAATTTTAATCTCACTTATCTTATGCCAGTTGGGCCTCATGGAAGAGAGCACCAGCATGAGGGGGAGTGTAGGAAGATATATAGGACTGCCATTTTATACGAGAAGATCCTATGCATCATTTGCAGCATGCTGGGAGTTCATGATGTTCTCTCACCCCCAGCTTGAGGGCGAGTGTTGGAAGATGGAACGAAGCCCACATGACCAAGGAAGGCCCACATATCCAAGTATGTTGAATGATGAGCCCAAGCCCATAAGATCAAGGAAGGCCCACGTATCCAAAAGTGTTGGAAGATGGGCCCAAGCCCATAAGATATGGGAGACACCATGATCATGTGAGGTGGCATATGAAGTCTTACACAATATGAAGTCTAACAGAGCCACAATTATTATGGAAGTAGGTCTCATAGAGGAGTTTTAGTTTAAAGGTGTTTTAGTCATGTTAGTCTTCTATTTATATTGGGTTATTTAAATATGCTAGGACTTATCTTTAAGTGTTAGAGTTTGGGTGTAATTGGGACAAATGTAGTGTAATTGTAATTGGACTCTACTACTTTCCTTTATTATAAATAGAGGTTCATGTACTCTGATTACAACAAGTCAATGAAGTATTTCTCTTTTCCATAAATTCAACAAACATCACTTTGGATACCATATCGTTCACCTCTCATACTGAAGGATCATCGGCTATGTACTCTAGAAATAGGGGTACATCTTCTACCACCCATGCATGCGGTAGAAATAATAGAGGAGGTGGTAGAACTGGCTCTGGTTCTTCAAGGTCAGACATCCAGGTTCACACTCACTATGGTGGATTGAACCATCTGGTGGATACCTGTTAGAAGCTTCATGGCAAACCAGACTGGGTCACTACCAACCAAGCCTTGGTACAAAAATGAGAAGAATACAGACCGATTTTAGTCACAAAGAGGAAAGAAGACACTTCTATGTTGAAGTGACTATGGTTCTTATAGAGAAATCATCTTCCTGGAGCTCCTTTAAAATATCGCATTATTCTTTCAAGTTCTTGCTAGTGAGTAAGTTGTGGTTTGTGCATGTATTGGCACAGCACACTTACTGCATATGATATATTCGGCCTTGTTACACAAAGATAAATGAGTTTTCCCACAAGTCTTTGAGATTTTCCGATATCCACATCTTCTCCGGTGTTTGCAAATAATTTTGTATTGGAATCCATAGGGGTTTCTGCTGGTCTACTATTATGGTCCTGGGGGTATCTATGTCTTCCGCTCCTAACAGGCAAGTCTTTTGGGTAGTATTGGCTAGGTGCTTAACATTTGGTATCAGAGTAGGCGTTATGTCCTGAGTGCGTAGGAGCACTATACGCCCCTGGTGTTGGGCCGTAAGGGATTATGGAATCCTGACCCGGCTCTCGTTGCTATGTTATTGCCACCATGGTCGTCGGCTCGGGCGGGCAGGGTGTATTGTTATGGTCCTGCGGTTAAGTACCTATGTCTTCTGCTCCTAACAGGTCGGTCTTTTGGGTAGTATTGGCTAGGTGCTTAAAATCTACACGCCATCATTCCTATCACCTCCAGTAGATCAAGGACATACTTTCTTTGTGATAGTATAATCCCATGTTAGGATTGTAGTACTTTCATACCCAAAATATTTAAGTAGTCCAAGATCTTTTGTCTTTAATTTTTCACATATTATTTCCTTGGTTTCCTGGATGCCCTCAGGATCACTACCAGCAACATATATGACCAAAATCACTTTTCCTTTAGGTGTGTCTTTAAGAAATAAGGAGTGATCTGTGAAACATCTGTGAAATCTGACCCATATGAGTGCTTGGCTAAATCTATCAAACCATGCACGAGGAGACTGTTTCAGACCATAAAGGTATTTCTTCAATCGACATACCGACTCCCCCATCAACCACAAATCTAGGTGGTTGTTGCATATAAATTTTTTCCTTTATATCCCCTTTGAAAAAATCATTCTTCACATCAAGCTGATAGACTGGCCAGGTTGAATTAGTAGCAAGAAATAATAAAATACGTACCAAGTTCATTTTGGCCACTGGAGAGAATGTTTCCTCATAATTGATCCCATAATACTGCGTATAGCCTTTAGCAACGAGGTGGGCCTTATGGCGAGTAGCTGACCCATCCAGATTGTGTTTAACAGTAAAAAACCACTTACATCCGATTAGTTTTTTATCTGATGGAAGGGGGGAACTAGAGCCCATGTTTGATTCTCATAGAGTTCCTGTATTTCTTCATCCATTGCCGCCTTCCACCCTAGATGTTTTAGAGCTTCCTGATAGGACTTTGGGGCTGAGATGGAGAAGATAGATGCAAGAAATTGACAACATGAAGAGGATAAACGATGGTGAGACACAAAATTGGATATGGGTGAGAAGTAGAGGGCCTAGTGCAAGTTATGGGCTATTTTATTAAGGCAATAGGTTGTGTATCATATTGTGGTCCAAAAGGAATATGAGAAGATGGACTTACCTCAATCGGATCAGAAAACTCTGTAGGTGTGGTGTCAGCCAATGCTTCAGGGGATTCAATAGTTTCCATAGGATGGGGCACAACCGGTCGAGGAAAGGTTGTTATAGAAGAGAGACTTGGAGGAGCATTGTCAAAGTAAAGTGAAGAGTGGGATTGTAGCAAATATAACCCTTCTGTGTGTGAGAGTATCCTAAGAAGATACACTTGACAAATTTTGGATCAAGTTTACTATGGTGTGGCGAGGTAATATGAACAAAGCATGTACAACCAAAGACTTTCAAGGGAAGCAAAAAAGGACCACCATGTGGAAACAATAAGGAATGTTGGAAGATGGGCTCAAGCCTATTAGCTCAAGGCTAGAATCCCACAAGTCAAAGGAGTGGCGAAGTGTTAATTTATGATTAGCTCCATAAGGATGGCATAGAGATGTCAATACATTGTCTAATTATGTCTTTTAATCTATTGAGTTGTAGCCCTAAGGGCATTGTAACACTATAAATAAGAGCTCTGGCTAAGAGGTAAGGCATTCAAGCATTTTCCACTCTTTTAAAAATTGTCCAGCTACCCTCTCTTCTCCCTTGACGTATTCTCTCCTTCCCTTAATCCAAACTCTCCTCTCTCACGTCTCCTTCCTCTCTCCTCTCTCTCTCTCTTCTCTCCTTCTTCTTCCATGTTAACCTAGAGTCCTTCTTATGGGATCCTAAATTCTACATGCTATCAGAGCTTGGAGTTTAGGATCCCTATTCAAGTAGTTATGTCATCCATTCAAGAATTTGTTTATAGAAGGAGTTTTGCCATGAAGAAATAGGTGAAGTTTTTTTTTTTTTTCATATTACTTCTTTATGGTTTCTATTTTTTTCTATTCTTGAATTATTGAGTTACATAAAGTCAGGATAATCTTCATAAACATTGTGAAGATCTATCTTTTTCAGTAAAATTATGTTAAAGACTTGATCATCCTGTAGAAAAATTACATGATTGATGAAAAGTTGTTTTTTTCCTGGATTTTTTTAGTTGAATTCAATTACCATTATGTAACTTGGATCAAACATCGTTGATATAGGATTCCAGAATATGTTGTTGTCTATTATATAATCTAACATTACTTATGGGATTGGGTTATGTTGTTGGATGACCGTCATTTGTTTAGAATTCCAGCATTTACTTATTCCTATTGTTTCTTTCTACTTTTGAACTTCAACAATTGAATTTTTTTGTTGAAGTATTCCCATGAGTTGGAAAATATCTTGCTAAGAAATTTCTCTCGGTTTGCCAAGAAAGACCTTGTCTAAATTTGCGCTCGGTTTTGTGGTTGAGTTTGGACTAAGGAACACAGTTGCATCTATTCTCTTCTCTCTATTTTTTAGATAAATATAAGAGAAGTTGAGTAGTGGCTTGTTCTTGTTATCACTTGACAAAAGCACAAATTTTTTCCATGATTTGGTGCTTATTCTCGTGAAAATATTCTCTACTTATTTTTCGTTGGTAACTAATTTAGTCTACGGGTGCTTCAAATTATGTTTTGTAATTGTTATTTGAAGAAGCCCTTTGAAAATTGACCTCAACAGTTGATTTGCATCAACATGGGGAGTAGACATATGAGTAATAAGAGTGACATACTCTGAATTATGTTAAGCACCTAGCCAATACTACCCAAAAAACCGGCCTGTTAGGAGCGGAAGACATAGGTACTTAACGCCCAGGACCCTAACATTACACCCCCCTTAGGGACCCGACGTCCACGGCGGCAAGCACCGACGGTGGCCCACTCAAGTGGCTGCCCCACTCCTAATGCCCTATCACAGTTCTCTAGGTCGGCCCCTTCCACTTGGTCTCCCCTTCAGCTTCGGTAGCACACACCGGGATTCGAACACGCGATCGAGCGCTAGCTTTGATACCAAATGTTAAGCACCTAGCCAATACTACCCAAAAGACTGGCCTGTTAGGAGCGGAAGACATAGGTACTTAACGCCCAGGACCCTAACAAATTACTACAATTCCACTAAGAGGTCTTTCCAATTACCTCAACTTGTCACAATCGGTACAGAGGGTTCTCATTACTCGTGACCTTCTCAGTCATGTTATCAAAATCCCTCCTTTGATTGATGAAGAAGATGAAGCCTATCACAAATGGGTTAAAAATGATAACATGGTTATCAGTTGGCTTATTAACAACATGGAAAAGCATGTAGCTAACAATGTGGTTCACTTGGAAACATCCAAGGATATTTGGGACACATGTGCTATGCTCTATTGAAGTACCGCCTCCTTGAAATGAGTATATGATGTTTTCCAAAGTATGCTGGCTACCAAACAAGGAGATAATATTCATGAGTTTTTGGCCCGGTTTCGTGGCCTTCTCCAAGAATGGAAAATTGATCAACCATACTCTACCGCCATTGTGGTTCAAGAAAAACAACGAGAGGCCCTAGCACCAGCTATTTGCCTTACCAATATTAAGCCTTATCTAGAGGTGGCTAAGACTCAGCTTCTTAGTTCCTCTGCTCTTCCCTCATTTGATGACATCAGTACTACATTGTTACGGATTCCTGATCCATCTCCTCCTTCTCCGATTAATGCTCCATCAGCTATGTTCTTTGGTAATTGGGGTACATCATCCCAATCCCGAGGACACAGCAGAAATACTAGAGGAGGCTGCCACAGAGGCAATCAAACGGGTCTGACTCATTCCGCACTAAGCCTCGATTGTATACTTACAATGGTGGTCAAAACCACCTTGTGGATTCTGTTATGGACCAAATAGTGAGCCGAGTCAGGCTGGGACACCGTGGTTGAGTCAATTACCTTGACTGAGTCAGTTAAGTAGTCATTTAGTTTATTTTCATGTTAAATGACATAGAAGGGGCACAATTGTAATTCTCTAAACTTGTGGTCATTAGCCCTATTTAAGGGACGTCATTGGAATGTAAAAGAAAAGCTTTGATCAATTAAAAACTAGGCAAGGTCGGATTCTCCCTCTCTGAGGTCCATAACAGATTCATGCCGAAAACTTAATGGCAAGCCTGATTGGACCACAACAAATCTAGCCTTAATTAATGTTGAGAAAGGAATTAAGGGCTGACTCTCCTTTCGGGAATGTGACTATTACTATGGAAGACTATGCTACAATTCAGAAGTTGAAATCCTAATTGGTGTCCTCTACTCCATCAGGACCTACTACTGCCACTACCATTGCCTGAGGTATGATTTCTTCCTCTTCAACCCATTCCTCTTGAATCATTGACTTCGGAGCTTCCGAACACTTGTCAGGTAACAAACACATGATTCATTCATTGTCTCCATATCTTCCCCATAAATTTGTCACTATTGCTAATGGTTCCCAAACCAAGGTTCCTGGTAAGGGTTCCTCTTCTCGTACCACATCTATTGCTCTTCAAGATTTGTTCTTTGTTCCTCAATTTCCATTAAATTTGCTCTTCGTTAGTCAATTAACCAAACAATTGAATTGCTTTGTCACCTTCTCACCATCTTCATGTACGTTTTAGGATCTAACTATGAAATAGGTGATAGGTGGCGGCCATGAAAAAGGGTGATTATACTATATTACTCTTCCACTAGTAGCTGCTATTTCATCCACAACATATGAGAATCAACTTTGGCACAACCGGCTTGGTCCTCCATCTATCTCGTCACTTCGTTATTTAGTTCCATCTCTTAAATCTTTGTCTACTTTCAATTGTGAGACATGCCAATTAAGTAAGCATATTAGGAGTACATATTCTCCTTGTCTTACAACTACCAGTGCTGCTCCATTTGCATTAATACACTCTGATGTATGGGGACCTTTAAAGGTATCTAACATTTCTCAAGTGTTGAATTTATGGAAAAAAATACTTTATTGACTTCATTAACTTATTATAATCAGTGTACATGAACCTCTATTTATAATTGAGGAAGGTAGCGGAGCCCAATTACAATAAAACTACCTTTGTCCCAATTACACCCAAACTCTAACACTTAAAGATAAGTCCTAGCATAATTAAATAACTCAATATAGAAAAAAGACAAACATAACTCAAACTAGAACTTTTCTAGGACATGACCATATGATAAAGATACTTTTGTGAGTCCTTCTTGATCTTTCAACTTATGTGATAAGGATGCTAGCTTGTGGTAATCATGGTGGATCCTACTTGTTATGTGCTTGGGCCCATCTTGTGGGCCTTCCTTGTTCTTGTGGCCCATCTTATAATACTCTTAGATATGTGGGCATTCCTTGATTGTGTGGGCTTGGGCCTATCTTCCAACACTCCCCCTCAATCTGGGGGTGAGAGAACAACATGAACTATAAGCTTGCTGCAAATGATGTATAGAATATTTTTGTATAAAATGGCACATCTTCCAATATGCCATCATCTTCCAAAACTTCCCCTCACGATATTGCATCCTTCCATGAGGCCCTGCTGGGATAATAGAAATGAGAGTTAAAATCACTCCTAGCCGGTAAGACAATGCTCCATATTCCAATATATCATGGTGTCCCAATCCGTGAGAGTTAATTTAAATTAGCCTCTTAAATAGATAAAGTAATTTTATCATGATAGGCTTATCTTGGAGAGTTCTAGTTGGAATGTAATTAGGAGTCCTAAAATTACTTGTACATGGACTCTATCACCTCTTCAACTATAAATAGAGGTGATTGTAACTCGAAATTCATCAAGTAAGTTTCTTATTTTTTTCTTCTCTGTTGTGTGAAGTGTTCTCTCTCTACTCTCTTTTATTTTCCTTCTCTTCTCTCTCTACCCGAGAGCTCTTCTCATTTTCATTTTTTTTCTTTCTCTCTCCCCTTGCTTGAGGTATTATTCATGGGATCCTAAATTCAACATGGTATCAGAGCTACCAATTTAGGATTCCCATTATGCTCTATGAAGATATGATAAAAATCTGCTCATAGAAGGCTCCTTATGAAGCAAGATTGAAGCTCAAGAGATAAGAATTTATTTATGATATTATTAATTTTATGCTACTATTTTTTTGGTATTAAGAGGTGGTTTAGAGATGTCCTTATGCATGTTTTCATCTTAAGAAATTATGATAATATATGTATCTTTGATTATCTTTGATTAGTAGAGATTATCAAGGCAGTTTTTGTTGGTTTGCACAATACTTTGATCGAGACCAATGCATATTGGATATTTTTTTTATAAATCTGTGGGAACAAGATTCTTGGATAAAGAAGGATGATGTTGAGCCTTTTATGAGTCATTATCCATTAAAATTAATTAGTTAGAATTTATGCTAAGCATCTCCATTAACTGAGTTGGTTAAAGCCTTCCACTTGGTCATATTTTATGAACTGGTCCACATTGGTTCGTTGGTTTCTTACCACAAAGGATCTAGTTGGTCATCTCACCAATAGTGGACCACATATTGATGAAGATGATATATTCTATACCAAATGGTTAAAGGAGGATACATTGGTTATTAGTTGGCTTATCAACAGTATGGAGGAACATGTCCCCAGAGAGATGGCTAAACAAATTTGGGAGACATGTGCCAAGTTGCATTCAAGCTCCGACAACTTACAAAGGCCACATGATATTTTACAAGAGATGCTTACCACCAAACAAGGAGACAATATACATGAATATTTGGCTTGCTTTCAAAGCTTTCTTCAAGAATGGAAACTAGCCCAGCCAACCTCAGCAGATATCTCTGTTCAAGATAAACAAAAAGAGGCCTTGATAACTGCCATATGCCTTGCAAACATTAAACCACATATTGAAGTTTCTAGGACTCACCTTCTTAGCTCTTCAGTGGTTCCCACTTTTGATGATATATGTGCTACACTTCTTCGTATTCCATACGCTTCTCCCTCCACTACTGAAATATCATCCGCTATGTACTCTAGATATAGGAGAACACCATCTAACCAAGGCCGAGGTCAAGGCAGATTTTATAGAGGTGGAAGGACTGGTTTTGACCGAACAGATGGGAAGGAATGCACCCATTGTAAGGGATATGGCCACACTAGAGACACGTGCTTTCAACTGAAAGAATGCTCTATGTGTGGTAGATTGGGCCACTCTCACGAAAGATGTTATAAAGCTAATGAGAATAAGGCTAACCAAGCCTGATACAAAGGTAGAGCAGTCTACCACAACAACTCCAAAGCATACTTTTACTGATGAAGACCATGAACTATTAAATAAAATGAAGACCATGATGGGGTCCTCTCCAAGTATTTCTTCACCAACCGCTGCCACCACCACTTCAGGTATGTTTTCTGCCACTTTTCATCTTGGATAATTGACTCACAAGACTCCGAGCATCTTACTGGTAACAGACATCTTCTATTCTCAGTTTCTCCATGTCTTTCACATAAATTTGTTACCATTGCTGATGGTTCACAAACTAAAGTTCAAGGGAAAGGATCCACTTCTGATACACCATAACTTTCGCTCACTGATATCCTTTTCATTCCTACTTTCCCTTTGAATCTTTTATTGGTTAGTCAGTTCACTAAACATTTTAATTGCTCTATCACTTTCTCACCCACTTCATGTATGCTTCAGGATCTTACAACAAAGCGGGTGATTGGTGGAGGCCGTGAACAAGGGGGGCTTCTACTACCTGGATGTGCCACAAATAAATATTGCATCCACCTGTGACACTGAAACCAGGTTATGGCACAATCGGTTAGGACATCATGCCACCCAATCTCTTTATCATTTTTTTCCTAAAGCGCAGTCAGACCTTCAATGTGAAGCATGTCAAATAAGTAAACATCATAGGTCTACATACTCACCTCGTCTATAAATTAAAAGTCTCTCATTTTTCGTTAATTCATACTAATGTATGGGGACCTTTGAGTGTCTCCAACATTTCTCACATGAAATATTTTATTATATTCATTGATGACTTCACTTGTACCACTTGGTTATTTTTTTTAAAGAGTGTTATGAAATACTTTTGATATTTAAAGTTTTTCATGCAATGGTACTCACTCAGTTTGGTCTGAAAATTAAAGTCCTTTGGTCGGATAATGCCAAAGAATACAAATCCAAAGATCTTGACTCGTTTTGTCAAGAAAATGACATTATTCATCAGACATCATGTGCCTACACCCCTCAAAAAATGGTGTAGCTGAATGAAAGAACCATCATATTCTTGAGGTAGCTCGTGGTTTACTATATGCCATGAAAGTTCCATATTTTTATTGGCCGCATGCAGTTCTTACCGCATATTTTCTTATAAACCGATTACCCTCTTCCATTATGCGTAAAACATTTCCCTACTCTCTGTTATTACCTGATGATGATCCTTTTTCACTGCCTTTGAGAGTCTTTGGTTGTCAATGTTTTGTCTATATTTCCTCCCCAAAACATTATAAGCTTGATCTCAAATCTGTGAAGTTTATCTTCTTAGGATAATCTTGCACACAAAATGGTTATGCTTGCTATAATCCCTCTCTTCAAAGTTTACTTGTGTCTCGGGATGTCACATTTTTTTAAGACTCCTCATTTTATTCTTATAGCACTCCTTCTAGTATGTCCTCAGTACCAAGTTCCCCTCGATTGGTAGTGCCTCATGATACAGAGATTATTCAACCCCCAGAGCAAGTGGCCTACACCACACTTGGTGAGTTAACAGATCCACCAGAGGTAAGTCCTTCATCACCAGTTAGTTTTGGTCCTCAATATGATACTCGTCCTATTGCCATACGAAAAGATCCTTGATCATGCACTCAACCTTCTACTTCTCATCCTATTTCCAATTTTGTGTCTCATCATCACCTCTCACCTTTATGTTGTCAGTTTCTTTCTTTTATTTCCTTCATATCTGTTCCATAGTCATATCAGGAGGCTCTACAACATCCAGGGTGGAAGGCAAAAATGGATGAAGCAATGAAGGCACTTAATGACAATCATACATGGTCACTGGTTCCTCTTCCCACAGGTAAAAAACCCATTGGTTGCAAGTGGATTTATACTATCAAACATATTCCGGATGGGTCAATTGCACGACTGAAGGCTTGATTGGTTGCTATAGAATTTAGGATCTGATGAAAGGAACTTTAAATCAAAAAGAAAGAAGAAGAAGAAGAAGAGAGAAGGAGAAGAGAAGAAGAAGAACAAGGAAGGAGAGAGTTTGGATTAAGGGAGAAGAGGGTTGCGTCAAAAAGAAAAATGAGGGCTGGACGAATTTGTGGAAAGAGAGGAGAGTGCTTCAATGCCCTACCTCTTAGCCAATGCCTTTATTTATAGTTTTACAATGCCCTTAGGGCTACAACTTGATAAAACAAAAGACATAAAAGGAACACATATTTACACTTCAATGCCATCTTTATGGAAAGTACCATATTTTACACATACGCCACTCCTTTGACATGTGGGCTTCTTATATTGAGCTCGTGGGCTTGAGCCCATCTTCCAACACTCCCCCTCAAGCTACAGGAGAAAAGACATCATAAATACCTAGCTTGCCACATATAAACGATAGGATTTTAGATGTAACGGGTTTAGTGAGAATATCAGCTACTTTCTCTTGAGATGACACATGTTTGAGAGAGATTTTTCTTACTTGAAACTTCTCCCGTATAAAATGACAATCCACTTCAATATGTTTAGTTCTTTCATGAAAATTTGGATTTAAAGTGATATGAATGGCTGCTTGATTATCACAATGCAAATTCATGGACCCCTTTTTATAAAAATCTAGTTCGGTAAGAAGGGTCTTGACCCATAAAAGTTCACTAATGGTATGGGCCATAGCTCTGTATTCTGCTTCGGCGCTAGATCTTGCAACCACATTTTGCTTCCTACTTTTCCGTGTAACCAAGTTTCCCCCAACTAGAGTACAATATCCTAATGTAGATTTTCTATCATCAAGAGATCCAGCCCAATCTACATCTGAGAAGCCTTCCATGTTGAAGTGCCCATGTTTTTTATACAGCAATCCTCTGCCTAGAGCTCCTTTTAGATAACGTAATATTCTCTCTAAAGACTGCCAGTGGGTAATTTGTGGTTTGTGCATGAATTGACTCACCACACTTACAACATATGATATGTCTGGCCTAGTTACCTTGAGATAAATCAATTTTCCCACTTGTCTTTGATATTTTCCAAAATCAATATCTTCTTCATTTGTGGCACATAATTTTACATTTGTATCCATAGGTGTGTCAACTGGTCTACAACCCTTCATTCCTATTTCTTCAAAGAAATCCAAGACATATTTCCTTTGGGACAATATTATCCCATGTTTGGATTGAAGAACTTCTATACCCAAAAAATATTGAAGCATACCAAAGTCTTTAGTCTTGAATTCATGACATATCATCTGCTTCACCTCTTGTATGCTCAAAGCATCATCACTGGTTAAAATAATATCATCCACATATATGGCCAATAATATTTTCCCTTTGACCGTATCTTTATAATATACTGAATGATCAACTGAGCACCAATGAAAACCAAACCGTAGGAGTGTTTGACTAAATTTATCAAACCAAGCCCGAGGGGACTGCTTAAGCCCATATAAAGACTTTTTTAACCGGCATACTAATTCCCCCTCAACCACATAACTAGGTGGTTGAACCATATAAATTTCCTCACTGATATCACCATTTAAAAAAGTATTTTTAACATCCAACTGATAGACGGGTCATGAGGAGTTAGCAGCAATAGATAAGATGATGCGTACCGAATTCAATTTTACAACAGCAGAGAAGGTCTCCTAATAATCTATCCCATAGCACTGCGTATAGCCCTTATCAACCAGTCAAACTTTAAGACGAGCAACCGATCCATCCGGATTATGTTTCACCAAAAAAACCCATCAACAACCAACTGCTCTTTTACCTTTCGGGAGTGATGTTAAGTGCCAGGTTGGGTTTTCATATAAGGCATGCATTTCTTCATCCATAGCTGCCTTCCATCCAGGATGTCTCAAGGCCTCCTGATACGAATGTGGAACGGAAGTAGAAGAAAGGGACGCAAGAAACTAAAAACACTTGGAAGACAAGCGATGGTGAGACATAAAATTTGAGATATGATGCGAAGTAGTACAGGAGCGGCGTTCTTTTCTTAAAGCGATAGGCCAAGTATCCAATTCAGGCCCATACATAGGTGGAGAAGGACTTACCTCGGGTGGATCCGACAACTCCACAGGTGAAGGTACGGTCGGTGCATTAGGGGATGGATCCACTTCAAGATTGAACGGGACAAGCGGTGAAGGAGTAGTAGAAGGGCAACTCCATCCTGGAGGAGCATCATGGGAGGAGTGGAAGGGGGTGTCCTCAAAGAAAATCACATCCCTAGAGATACACATCCTCCGAAAGGTAGGATTGTAACAGACATAACCTTTCTGGGTGCGAGAGTACCCCAAAAAAATGCACCTCATAGATCGATGATCAAGTTTATTTTTATGTGGGCATGTAATATGAACAAAACACGTACATCCAAACACTTTCAAAGGATGAGAAAAAGGATCTTCACCATTAAATAACACAGTGTAAGGAGTTTTATGATGAAGGACTGATGAAGGTAACCTATTAATGAGAAAGCATGTTGTAAGTATAGCATGAGGCCAATAGAAATAGGGTACCTTGATGGAGTAGAGGAGGCCCCAAGGAACTTCAAGAAGATGACGATTCTTCCTTTCGGCAACACCATTTTGTTGAGGAGTATAGGCACATGATGTTTGATGAATAAGCCCATTACTCTCACAAAATGATTTGAAGTCATGAGACATGTATTCCTTAGCATTATCAGATCTAAGGGTTTGAATTTTCTTCCCAAATTGTGTCAAGACCATAGCATGAAAATTTTTAAACAAAGGAAGAATTTCAGAACGCTCTTTAAATAGATATAACCAAGTCACTCGAGTAAAATCATCAACAAAAATGACAAAATATTTAACTTGGGAAATATTTGAGACACATAAAGGGCCCCATACATCAGAATGTATTAGCTCAAATGGAGCAGTACTTGTAGTTGTGAGACGAGGAGAATATGTACTCCTGACATGTTTACTTAATTGACAAACCTCACAACTGAAATTAGAAAGTCCTTTTAAAGATGGAACCAAAGAACGAAGTAAAGGGGTAGACGGATGACCAAGTCGGTTGTGCCAAAGTTGGGACTCAAATGTAGAGGACGATAATGCAGCTAATGGTGGAAGAGTGAAGTAGTACAAACCCCCCTTTTTATGGCCGCCACTAATCACCCGCTTCGTAGTGAGATCCTGAAAGACACAAGAAGACAGTGAGAAGGTGATAGAGCAATTTAATTGTTTGGTTAATTGACTAACCGAGAGAAAATTTAAAGGAAATTGAGGAACAAACAAAACATCTTGAAGGGGAATAGATGAAGTAAGAGAGGAGGAACCTTTGCCAAGGACCTTGGTTTGGGTACCATCAGCAATAGTAATGAATTTATGAGGATAACAAGGAGATAAGGACTACAACAAGTGTTTGCTACCTGCTAGATGTTCGGAGGCCCCGGAGTTGATGATCCCAGAGGAAGAGAAAGAAGAGGATGAAAGGATACCTGAGGCAATAGTAGTGGCAGCAGTAGATGAAGAGGAAATAGACGATTCCATGGACTTCATTTTCTGAAATGCAGCATAGTCCTCAGCCGTAAGAGTCACATTTCTGGATGATGATTCAGCTTACCTTCATTTTTCTCAACGTTAACCGAGACTGGGTTAGCTGTGGCCCAATCAGGTTTGCCATGAAGTTTCTAGCATGATGCCACAAGGTGGTTCTGACGGCCACAATAAGTGCAAAGTTGAGGCTCAGTACAGAAAGAATTCTGACCCATTCTACCACCTCTATTTTCAGCCCCTCTCATAGTTTGACCCCCTCTCATATTTCTGCCCCGTCCTCGGGATGAGGAAGATGTTCCCCAATTGCCAGAGAACATCGCTGATGGAGCATCAATAGGAGGAGGGGATGGATCCGGTATCCAAAGTAATGTACCACTAATATCATAGAAGGATGGAAGAGCAGAAGAACTTAGAAGCTGAGTTTTGGCCACCTCAAGCTATGGTTTAATATTCGATAAGCAAATGGCTGCTGCCAAAGCTGCTCTTTGTCGTTCTTGAACGGCCATATCAGTGGAATATGGTTGAGCTAGTTTCCATTCTTGAAGAAGACCTCAAAACCGTGCCAAAAATTCGTGAATATTATCTCCATGTTTCGTATGCAGCATGTTTTGTAAGACATCATAAATTTTTTGTAATGAAGCAGCGCTTGAGTAAAGCTTGGCACAAGTGTCCCATATGCTCTTAGAAGTTTCCAAGTGGACCACATTGTTGGCCACCTGCTATTCCATGCTATTAATGAGCCAACTTATCACCATGTTATCATCCTTAACCCACTTGTGGTAGGATACATCTTCATCAATTGGAGGAGGAAAGTTAACAACGTGGCTCAAGAGGTCACGAGTAATAAGAACCCTCCAAACCGATTGTGACTAGCTCATGTAATTGAAGAGACCTCTAAGTGGAATTGTAGTAATACGGAGTATATCACTCTTATTACTATTGTATCCAATCTCCATGATGAGGCAAGTAAAATATGGAGGTCAAGGGAAAATGCCTTCTTCAAAGAATAATTACTCAATGTAATTTGAAGAACCCGTAGATCAAATCAGTCACCAACAAAAGAGAACAAGAACCAATTTCTTTCACAAGGGCAAGCACCAAATTATCAACAAATTTGTGCCTTTAGAAAGTGATAATAACATCCAGCCATCACTCAACTTCTCTTGTATTCATAAGAACAAAGAGAAGAAAGTAGATGCAACCGATTAGGCCTTAATCCAAACTCCAACACAAACGAGCAATAGACAAAAATTTAGAGAAGATTTAACGACAAACCAAGACACTTGGAAGAGATTTATCTTCAGCTCAAGGGAGACTTCAATGTAAAAATAAATTCAATTGTTGAAGTTAAAAAAAATGAAACTACGAAGGGTAAATGACTGCTAGAATTTCTTCAAACATATAATGGGCATCCAAAAATATAACACAAACCCATGAGCAACCTTAAGTAGGAGAAGATACAACAACATGTGCTGGAATTCTATCTCAAATGAGATGGATCCAAATTACATAAAGGTAATTGAATTTCACCCATCAATCTTAATAAGATGCAAACAACAAATGATCTTGATCACTCTTGTAATTGATTTACAAGGAGTCAAGATTATAACATCAACTTAGTCATAGAAATAAATGTTTACAACATATAAAGATTTATCTTGACTTGATGTGACTCAAAATTCAAGAAGTAAAGAAAAACAGTAAAAAGGAGTATGTAAAAAAGAAAAGGAAACAAAAAAAAAAAAACGTAAATAAGAAGAGCATGAACTTATCTCTTCATGATTGAACTCCTTTTACAACTTCTTGAATAGATTTCATAATAACTCCATGAAGAGAGATCCTAAACTTCTTGCTCTGATAACATGTGGAATTTAGGATCTCATGATAGGAACTTTAGATCAACAAGAAAGAAGAAGAACAACAACAAAGAAGGAGAAGAGGAGAAAAAAAACAAGGAAGGAGAGAGTTTGGATTAAGGGAGAAGAGGGTTGCGTCAAAAAGAAAATGAGGGTTGGACGAATTTGTGGAAAGAGAAGAGAGTGCTTCAATGCCCTATCGATGTAAAATTTAATTACATCGGCATTGATACCTCGCAAGCGTAATTATCATTCATGTAATTTAGCGGGAAGCGAGGGTCATATCCACTGGGAGGACTGAATTTTGTGTATTCTTCAGTCAACTAGTCTAACCAAATATGATGAATTAATCTGAACTAAACACTAATTATATCCTAAATTATCAAGCAATCATCTGGTTAACTACTTGCACAACAGGAAACGTCAACTCTGGATTTTACAATGATTCGTGCCTTTCTCAAGCGCCACGTAACCACAAATCCGATTTCTCAATCCTTGCATCTAGCCCCTCTCGGGCGCATAGAGTGAAAGACAGAAATCAGATTAAAATACCAAAATCCAACCTAAATTATAATCCTACCCTAACTAGCTAATTTAATCAAATATCCGGAAAACAAATATTCAGTAAACATTAATTATCAAATCACATTTAATAAACATTCAAAACCTAAGTTCAAACTATAGAAAAATTTAAATTCCAAAATGATGAATTACTCCCCTTCTCCTTCCTCTCGCTCGGGCAGCAGACTCATTCTCACGGGTGCTGCAATTTCCCGAAATTGATGGCTTCAGGTAGCAAGAGCAAGTGGCCGGAGGTAGAGAGGATGCCGGCAAAGAAGGATAGAAGCCGACGGACGGAGGTGACGACCGGCGAACGAAACGGAGCTGAAGTTCTCTAAATGGCTCTCTCGAGTCTCGGTCAGAGTCGGAATAGCTCCGGGAATGGTCGGAAATAGGTAATCGGCGCCGGAGGATGATCGGAATGCGGAATTGGCACCGGAGGAGCCCTCTCGGGTCACTTCTCAGCCTGGTGAACAGAAACTAGCACTGTCGAACTCACCGAGACGGAGAGTCCCTCGAGCTCTCCTTGGGTCTGTTCTCGGTTGCTGGACGGCGGTGGACGACGGTGGCACGGTGAACGATGGTGGCAAAATCCTCTCGGGTCTTCCCCTGTTTCGGTTCACGGTGCTTTGTTTCGGTTCACGGTGCTCTGTTTCAGTCGACGATCTCTCTTTTTCCAGTCGACGCTCCCCTCCCTTCTTTAATACGATTTCCCTTTGTTTTAATACAATTTGCCCTAAAAAATCACCTCCATTTCTCTAAGGGCATTTTGGTAAATATCTCCTTCTCACCAAAATTTTCCTAAAATTCCATAATTGAATCTATAAAAAGCATTTCAGGCAGAAATAAACCCTAAAAGCAATGAAATATAATTCAGGAGAGAAAAATATGCAATATAGACAGTGATTAATGCCAAATTCAATAAATGCACGTTTCATTTGAAAATGCTCTGTTACAAAAATGAGATCCCCCATTACTGATGATCGCTCTCGGGGTACCAAACCAATTAAAGATGTTTTCTTTTAAAAACTTTACCACCACTTTGTGATCATTTGTCTTACATGCAATAGCTTCAATCCATCTAGAGACATATTCAACAACAACAAGGATGTATTGATAGCCGAACGAGACAGGAAAATGACCCATGAAGTCAATACCCCAGACATCAAACAATTCAACAATAAGAATGGGGTTAAGAGGCATCATGTTCTTCCTAGACAAACTACCAGTCCGTTGGCATCTATCACACACACGACAAAACTCATGGGCATCTCTAAATAATGAAGGCCAATAGAAACCACATTGCAAGACTTTAGCCGCGGTTTTCTAGCACCAAAATGTCCACCACATGCGTGGGAATGACAAAATTCAAGAATGTTAGCAAAGTCTTGCTCAGGTACACAACGCCTAATGACTTGGTCAGGACACACCTTGAACAAATAAGGGTCATCCCAAAAAAAATGTTTTGACTTGGGAAAATAATTTCAACCGATCTTGTTTACTCCAATAATCAGGAATCTTATGAGTTACAAGATAGTTGACTATGTCAGCAAACCAAGGCAACTGGGATACTTGGAGAAGTTGCTCATCAGGGAAGGAATCATTTAAAGTAAGGAATCCTTCCTGAGGTGCTACACAGATCCTAGATAGATGATCAACAACAACATTCTCACAACCCTTCTTATCTCGAATCTCAAGGTCAAATTCTTGCAATTGCAAGATCCATCTAATCAAGCGAGGTTTAGTGTCCTTGATGGATAATAAGTACTTCAAAGCAGAATGATCAGTGAACACTATAACCTTTGACCCTAACAGATATGATCTGAATTTGTTCAAGGCAAACACAATAGCTAGCAACTCCTTCTCAGTGGTAGTGTAATTCAATTGAGCATCATGAAGAGTGCGGCTAGCATACTGAATGACACAGGAAATTTTATGCGTCTTTTGCCCCAAAACAGCCCCCAATGCATAATCAGAGGCATCACACATCAACTCAAAAGGCAAAGACCAAGTAGGGGGTTGGACAATGGGTGCAGTGGACAAACATTTCTTCAGTGTCTCAAAAGCATGAATACAGGCATCATCAAAGGCAAAAACAACATCTTGAGCAAGCAAATTCGTCAAAGGACGAGAAATTTTGCTAAAGTCCTTAATGAAGCGCCTATAGAACCCAGCATGGCCAAGGAAAGAACGCACCCCCTTCACAGAAGTAGGTGGTGGCAGATTGGCAATTAGGTCAACCTTGGCTTTGTCCACTTCTACACCCCGCTCAGACACTGCATGTCCTAAAACAATTCCTTCTTTTACCATGAAGTGGTATTTCTCCCAATTCAAGACTAAATTGGACTTAATGCAACGGGACAATATGAGTGAAAGATTGTGCAGACATGTATCAAAACTAGAGCCAAACACAAAAAAATCATCCATAAAGACCACTAAAAAGTTACCAATCATGTCAGAAAAGATACTCATCATGCACTATTGGAAAGTGGCGGGCGCATTGCATAAACCAAAAGGCATGAGTCTGTAAGCATAGGTGCCAAACGGACACGTGAATGTGGCCTTTTCCTGGTCTTCTAGAGCAATGGGAATTTGATTGTAGCCGGAGTATCCATCCAAGAAGCAATAAAAATTGTGGCCGGCCAATCGCTCTAACACCTGATCAATGAAAGGTAGTGCGAAGTGATCCTTCCTAGTGGCAGAATTAAGTTTTTTATAGTCAATGCAGACACGCCACTTGGTGGTAGTTCTTGTGGGAATCAATTCACTACTCTCATTTTTCATTATCGTTATCCCCCCTTTCTTAGGGACTACTTGAATTGGACTCACCCAGGTGCTATCGGAAATAGGGTAAATGATTCATGTCACAAGCAACCTGATGACTTCTTCTCTCACAACCTCCAACATATGGGGATTTAACCTACGTTGCATCTCACATGAGGCTTTAGTCCCCTCCTCCAAATGAATACAATGCATGCATATGGAGGGGCTAATCCCTTTTAAGGCATCAAGAGTCCACCCCAATGCTTCTCTGTGTGCTTGTAAAACTTCAGTCAATTGTTCCTCCTGCTCAGTACTCAAATAAGAGGAAATAATGACGGGCAATGAGTTCTTGGGCCCCAAGAACGCATACTTCAACGTGGGAGGAAGTGGCTTAAGATCTAGCTTGGAAGTTTCAAGAGGTTTGTCCAAGTCAAGATGAAGATCTTGTGTATGATTAGTTGTGATAACCTCATAAGCTTCCTCCAACAGAGGTACAGAACTGAGTAAAGAGTCAAACTCTTGGAAATATGTTTCCTCATCAAAATAGTCCATGTCTAAAGATGTTATGCAAGACTCAAAAGATTTAAGAGTGGATTCATCATCAAGCATAACAGTCTCTATCTTAAATGCAGGACTCAGATCATCGGACTCAAATGGGTGGTGCCCGACATTAAATACATTCAATGAGACCTTAAAATTTCCAAAAGACAACTCCAACTCACCACTTTTACCATGAATGATAGCATTAGATGTGGCTAAGAAGGGATGTCCTAGGATGACAGGAATTTGGTTGGTCACATTGACTACTGGTTCTGTATCAAGAACAATGAAATCAACCGGGAACAGAAATTTGTCCACTTTTATCAAAACATCTTCAACTATTCCTCGTGGTATCTTGACAGAACGGTCAGTTAGTTGAAGTGTGATGGCAGTAGGCTTCAATTCCCCCAAACCTAATTGTTGGTACACAAATAAAGGAAGCAAATTCACACTTGCCCCTAAGTCAAGAAGAGCTCTCTAGATGGTATGTTCACCAATGACACATGAAATTGTGGGATATCCAGGATCTTTAACTTTAGGAGGAGTGTTGTGCTTTAGAATTGAACTTACATTCTTGGTAAGAAAGACCTTTTTGTTAACATGTTGTTTGCTCTTCGGTGTACAAAGATCTTTCAAAAATCGGGCATAGGTAGGGACTTGCCTAATAGCATCAAGAAGTGGAATGTTAATGTGAACCTTACTAAACAGTTCCAACGTTTCATGCATGCTATCTCCTTTCCTAGGTGGGCCCGATAACCTTTGCGGATAAGGAGCTGGTGGGACTTGGTTAGGGATCTGCTTGGTTGTTGGTGGAGAACTTGGAGGTTCTTCACTTAATGATTTGTCCCCATTGTCATCCTTTGACTCCTTAGACTTAGCGGTCCCTACCCCATTGTTCAACTCATGACCACTCCTAAGAGTGGTTATGGCTTTGGCTTGTTCATGGTGGGGTTTGGAACTCAACCCACTCTCATGTGTGCTTTTGGGGTTAGGAATGGTTTGACTCAGGAGTCTATTTTGTGCTTGTTCACTCATGTGGCTGGCCAATTGACTCACTTGCATTTCAAGTTTAGCAACGGAGGACTGTGTATTCTATATGAATAATTGAAGTGTATCCTCAAGTGAAGGTTTTTGTGGAATCAATGGCTGTTGAGTGAAGTGTGGGTGCGAAGCTTGGGGTTGAGTAAACCCTGGAGGACCCCAACCCGTGGGCCCTTGGACCATGAGAAATTTGGGTGCCCAGCCCAACCCGGATTATATGTTTCCGAAAAGGATCGTTCCGGTTTGGTCTATGAAAAGTTTGGACTGCATTCAAGTCCTCAATGAGCTCCGGGTAGGATGAACTAGATGGACATATTTGTGTGGGATGAGATGAACCAGAGCATATGGCACAGACAGTAGATGGGTTAGGAGCAGGTGAACTCTTGGACACCATAAGGGCATCAATTTTTCTAGTCAACCCCTCAATCTTGGCCATGAGCATGGGTGTTTCACTAACCTCGTAGAGACCCCCTCTTTTGGCTTCGTGGGATCTCCTATCAACATTAAATGATGAACCCCATTGCTGAGATTGATCACTCAACGTTTCAAAGAAGTCCCACGCCTCACTAGCACTCTTACCCATCAAACTCCCACCACTCGTTGCATCTACCATGGATCTTACCTGGGGTGTAAGTCCTTGATAAAAGTATTGCACTAAATGCCATTTCTCAAACCCATGATGCGGACACCTACGGATCAAATCCTTCCATTTCTCCCAAGCCTCATAAAAGTGTTCACCCTCATGCTGCATAAAGTTGGAGATTTCTCTTCTGAGGGTTGTAGTTCTCTGAATGGGAAAGTAATTGGACAAAACTTTCGTGACTAATGTGTCCCATGAAGTAATGCTGCCCACCTCTAAGGAATTAAGCCAAGACTTGGCCTTATCCTTAAGTGAAAATTGAAAAAGTCTTAACCGGATAGAGTCATCTGAGAAATTCTGGAATTTGAAAGTTGCACAAATATCTAAGAATTCCTTGATGTAGTAATAAGGGTCCTCCTTCTCCAACCCGTAGAATGTAGGGAGGAGTTGGATCACACCCGGTTTCAACTCATAACTGGCGGCGGTAGTGGGTGGCAATATAATGGAAGAAGGTGATATGAAGTGGGATGGGATAGAATAATCTCTCAGGGCTCTACGGTCACCTACTGTAGGTAACTGTAATGGTTCACCCAGATTGGCCATGGTAGCTCCTAACTTGACTTCGGGTGTTTTTCTACAAATATGTTCTACCTCTTCAACAAAGGGAGCTAATGGTCCACCTAGGGAGTGGCGCCCATGTATAAAAACACAAAAAGAAACAAAATGAACTATCAAATTAAGCTAACAAACTCACTACTGAAAATACGAACTAACTAGAAGAAATAAAAATAATTCCATACAAAATCACCAAGATAAAATTATGAAAGAAAAAAAAAAAATAATAAATAAAATAAATAAATAAATAAAATAAAAATAAATCTAACCTAAGACCATGGAGAACAAAGAAATACACTTAATACGTGCCTCCCTGGCAACGGTGCCAAAAACTTGATGTAAAATTTAATTACATCGGCTTATATACCTCACAAGCGTACGAATCGTTCATGTAATTTAGCGAGAAGCGAGGGTTATATCCACAGGGAGGACTGAATTTTGTGTATTCTTTAGTCAACTAGTCTAACCAAATATGATGAATTAATCTGAACTAAACACTAATTATATCCTAAATTATCAAGCAATCATCTGGTTAACTACTTGCACAACAGGAAACGTCAACTCTGGATTTTACGATGATTCAAGCCTCTCTCGAGCGCCACGTAACCACAGATCCGATTTCTCAATCCTTGCGTCTAGTCCCTCTCGGGCACATAGAGTGAAAGACAAAAATCGGATTAAAATACCAAAATCCAACCTAAATTATAATCCTACCCTAACTAGCTAATATAATCAAATATCCGGAAAAAAATATTCAATAAACATTAATTATCAAATCACATTTAATAAACATTCAAAACCTAAGTTCAAACTATAGAAAAATTTAAATTCCAAATGACGAACTCCTTCCTCTCGGTCGGGCAGCAGACACATTCTCACGGGTTCTGCAATTTCCCGAAATTGATGGCTTCGGGTAGCAAGAGCGAGTGGCCGGAGGTAGAGACGATGTCGGTGAAGAAGGATAGAAGTCGACGGACGGAGGTGACGATCGGCGAAGAACGAAATGGAGCTGAAGTCCTCTAAACAGCTCTCTCGAGTCTCGGTCGAAGTCGGAATAGCTCCGGGACTGGTTGAAAATAAGTAATCGATGCCGGAGGATAGTCGGAATGCTAAATTGGCACCGGAGGAGCCCTCTCGGGTCACCTCTCGGCCTGGCAAACAGAAAATGGCACTGTCGAACTCACCGCGATGGAGACTCTCTCGAGCTCTCCTCGGGTCTGTTCTCGGTTGCCAGACGACGGTGGTGCGGCGAACGACGGTGGCAAAATCCTCTCGGGTCTTCCCCTGTTTCAGTCCATGGTGCTCTGTTTCGATCGACGATCTCTCTTTTTCCAGTCGATGCTCCCCTCCCTTCTTTAATACGATTTCCCTTTGTTTTAATATGATTTGCCCTAAAAAATCATCTCCATTTCACTAAGGGCATTTTGGTAAATATCTCCTTCACCACCAAAATTCTCCTGAAATTCCATAATTGAATCCATAAAAAGCATTCCAGGAAGAAATAAACCCTAAAAGTAATGAAATATAATTCAGGAGAGAAAAATATGCAATATAGACAGTGATTAATGCCAAATTCAATAAATGCACGTTTCATTTGAAAACCGATAAATAACCACCTATAACACAATGCTAAAGGTTATTCTATTATAATTAACCTAGTTCTCATGTCAGAATATGGCATCTATCACCTACCTCTTAGCCAATGCCTTTATTTATAGTTTTACAATGCCCTTAGGGCTACAACTTGATAAAACAAAAGACATAAAAGGAACACATATTTACACTTCTATGCCATCTTTATGGAAAGTACCATATTTTACACTTATGCCACTCCTTTGACGTGTGGGCTTCTTGTATTGAGCTCGTGGACTTGAGCCCATCTTCCAATAGTTGCCAAAGGTTATACTTAGTGCTATGGAATTGATTATGAAGAAACCTTCTCTCTAGTGGCATAAATGAACTCGATACGTATATTATTATCTCTGGCAGCTAATTCATCATGGCCGATAAATCAACTCGATGTTAAAAATGCATTTCTTAATGGTGATATTAAAGAAAACAATTACATGCACCAACCACCTAGGTATGTGGTTGAGGGGGAGTCCGTATGCCGCCTTAAAAATCTATGTATGGTCTAAAGCAGTCCCCTCGGGCATGGTTTGAGTAATTTAGCCAAGCCATCATACGGGCCGGTTTTCATAGATGCTCTGCAGATCACTCAGTATTTATTAAAAATACATCGAGAGGTGAGGTGATTCTGGTTGTATATGTTGATGATATTATTTTAACTTGGAGCGATTCCGAGGGCATTCAGAAAACAAAGGAGAAAATATGTGCTGAATTCAAGACAAAGGATCTTGGATTACTCAAATATTTTTTGGGTATTGAAGTATTACAATCCAGACATGGGATTGTGCTATCCCAATGGAAGTATGCCCTTGGTCTACTAGAAGAAACAAGAATGATGGGATGCAAACCAGTAGACACTCCTATGGATGCAAATACAAAATTATGTGGAGGCATTAGAGAAGATGTAGATATTGGGAAATATCAAAGACTAGTGGGACGACTGATTTACCTATGTGTAACAAGGTCGAACATTTCATACGTAGTAAGTGCGGTAAGTCAATACATGCACAAGCCACAACTTAGTCATTGGCAAGCACTTGAAAGAATACTACGATATCTGAAAGGAGCTCCTAGAAGGGGCCTTCTCTATAAAAACCATGGTCACTTCAACATCGATTGATTCTCAGATGCAGACTGGGCTGGATCCCCGTACGATGGTTGGAGGGAATTTGGTTACATGGAAAAGAAAATTCCAAAATGTAGTAGCACAGTCGAGTGTAGAAGCAGAATACAGAGCAATGGCACACACTGTTAGTGAACTCATATGGATAAGATCTCTTCTCACTGAATTGGGATTCTGCAAAGAAGCTCCAATAGATCTATATTGTGGCTAACAAGCAGCAATACACATTATATCGAATCCTGTCTTCCATGAAAGGAAAAAGTATATAGAAGTGGATTGCCATTTTATACGAGAAAAGTTCCAAGCTGGTTTCTTATCTCTGAAGCATATACCATCACAAAATCAAGTTGCAGACATTCTCACAGAGCCAGTCACTCACAAGATTAGGTCTACCATATGCAGCAAGCTGGTCATTTATGATGTCTTCTCACCCCCAGCTTGAGGGGGAGTGTTACAATGTGGAACCCACCATGGTGCTCGAGCTGGTGGGACCTACCATGAGGACGTGGGACACCAAGAAGAGTCCTCACCCAAGGAAGCTCGAGTCAAAGAATTAAGACGCACAAGCTGAATTGAGTTAGAAGACTTGAAGATCAAGTGGGACCCAAAAATATCTCACGAGTTGTCAACCTTATCCAGATGAGCTAGAAGATCATGAGGGACCCACAAGGATAAGGCTACGAGCTGGCCTTCTCCCTTATATTCACGTGAATGAAGCAAGAGTCCTAGTTCAACTCATCTTAGGCTTCTAGTAGATTGGTTTTAATAGACTTATCATAGAGAATTAGAGTTGGAATGTAATGAGGATTGAAAGGCTAATTGTATAAGGACTCTACCTCCTCCTCTACTATAAATAGAGGTTTTGTAATTCGGAATAAATCAAGTTACACATCTCAATCTCAAGTCACTCTCTCTCACTCTCCCTTTGCTTGGCGCAACCTCTCTTTGCTCTTTTATTTTTTCTTCTCTCTACCCGAGAGCTCTTCTTCCCTTTTCTTATTTTTCTTTCTTCTTTCTCTTGCTCGGAATTATGGAAAAGGGATCCTAAATCCAACATATACAATAAAATGCGAGCTACCGCAAGGAGGTGACTGGTCTTCCATCCTGCTACACCATTCTGTTGGGGGTGTAGGCACAAGATGTTTGATGGATAATGTCATTATCTTGAAAAAATTAGTCAAGATCTCTGGAAGTATATTATTTGGCATTATCAGATCAGAGTACTTTGATTTTCTGACCAAATCGATTGACAACCATAGCATGAAATGATTTAAATATGGATGGTATTTCAGATCGCTCTTTAAAAAGAAATAGCCATGTGGTACGAGTAAAATCATCAATAAAGGTAATAAAGTACTTGACTCGGGAAATATTTTGAGATGCTCAAGGGCCTTCATACATCTGTGTGGATCAAAGAAATAGTCATGTGGGCTTGGGCCCTATCTTCCAAGACTCCCCTTCAAGCTGGGGATGAGAGAACAACATGAACTCCCAACTTGTTGCAAATGATGTATAAAATCTTTGTCTAAAATGGCACATCTCTTAATATGCCTTCATCTTCCAACACTCCCTCTCACACTGGTGCTCTCATTCATGAGGCCCAGCGGACATAAAATCAGTGAGAGTAAATCAGTCCTAGCCGCAAAGATATTGCTCCATACTCCAGTCTTAACTCATGCTGGATTTAGGACACACTCCATCTTGTGTTGGTAGTGTATCTATCGGCATTGGTCTAGAGTGCCCATCTCCACCACCGTGTCCCTCCACAGGACAATGACTCTCAAGTTGTAGAGTAATATATGACATTAATGGGGGGAAGTAACATAAATGTAATAATAAGTTCCTCCGTCATGGACTTTCAACAACAAATATTTTTGATATTTTTTACGGGGATGAAGTTCCTCCGTCATGTACTTCCAACCACAAATATTTTTTCTATTTTTGACAGGGATGAAGTTCCTCCATCATGGACTCTAAATCACAAATAATTTTGATATTTTTTATGAGAATGAAGTTCCTCCGTCATGGAATCCCAACCACAAATATTTTTTATATTTTGGACGAAGATGAAGTTCTTCCGTCATGGACATCCAACCACAAATAATTTTGATATTTTTGACGGGGATGAAGTTCCTCCGTCATGGACTCCCAACCACAAATAATTTTGATATTTTTGACGGAGATGAAGTTCCTCCGTCATGGACTCCCAACAAAAAAATATTTTTGATATTTTTTACGGGAACAAATAAATAATGGTATGAGGCTACCTCTTCTTCAATAATAATGTCTCATCAATAGAGACACAATAACAATAGCTGAAATGGGTTTGGGCCCATTTAATACGAACCAAAATAATCCTTATAAAATGACCAATGAAATAATCCAAGGCACATATCTGTTCTAAATAATATGCTGACCAAGGAATAATATGTCAATGCTTCAAAAATAATAATCCAGCCAAAGAAAAAATTTACCGAGTTGCGCTGAAATATTTATTAAAATTGGGCATGTATAACAAGGCAAAAAATAAGTGGCTCGGGTCAGGTTGACCCAGACTAAGTTGGTCCGAGTTGACTTGATAAGGAACAAAATAGTGGTTTGCTGGGTTGCTCTCGGCCTGGTCCGGGTTGGGCTGGAACGGTGCGGGACAGCAGTCGTTGAACCTACTTTAATACGTTTCCTAAGTTAGGAAACGTTTAATTTTTAAATAGTAACTTCATCTTCCTCCCCGCTTCTGACCATAGCGGAAATCCAGAGGAAAGTTTCCAACCCGATGATAAATTCTGATAGTTGAAAAGGGAACTTTCTGGCCGATGGTAACTCCAGCCATCTGAAAGTTTCTGAAAACATTTTGAAGTCGAAAATCAATCCCATAGAAGATATACTTTCCAATGCGTCTTCTTTGGCAATAGTGGGTCATCTTCCCCGACGTCGAAGCTATAATGGACTCTCAATGGAAACAATCCAAAACGGCAACAAGATGGCAGAGATGTTAACCGTTTTATCATGAGAAATGGTTCCTTATAAGGGTGGTCGGCAACTCCCTCAGTAACACGGTGCCATTAATACCTTGATAGAAGGTTGGCAAAAGAGAAGGTTTTTTATATCGTTTTGATCCTCTATCTCGTTACTCAATCCCCCTTCAGTTTATCCATCGTCAAGATTGTTCAAAGATTGGAAGCGCCAAACAGAGAGAACAGAGACTTATGGAATCTGAAGCGTATGGAAGGAGGTATGATCTTTGCTTCCGCTTACATTTATATGATGAATTCATGACGTTAGAAATTCATAGATATTTAAGTCTTACAGTTGGTATCAGAGCCAACCTCTGATCCAGCGTTTCGATTCCAAGAATGAGCGATTTCTGTGCGCTTTCTGTATGAGAATTGCGCTCATCGCTTGCGATAGCCGGGGCTCTGGCATCGACGAAAAGTGTCATAGAAAGACGCAACACCGACGCCGGTGACCATTCTAAAAGTTAGGCTGGCGTCGACATTGTATAAAAAAACTAGTGCCCATAGTCTCTGTACGCTCTCTGTGCAGGACCGTCAACAGCTCTTGCATCGTCGTAAAGTGTCGGAGACGCAGCGCCAACGCCGGTGACCATTCCAACAGGTTTTTCAGCATCGACAACTTTAAGGAACACCGGAGAACCTTAGTTTCTACGCACGGTTGGAGGTTGAAGACAATCTCCTAGGCGCATAAACTGGTTAATTAAAACCATAAGGTATTTTTGTAAATATGTGCGAGTTGGTTCGATTGAGTCATGTGCGACTCGCCGTTCCAACTCGGCAACCGCGTCTAAGGCTGAGGCGACACGGTAAAAGAAAAATAAAGAGTTGACTCGGACGGGTTGAGTTGGCTCATTGTTCCAACTCGCTAAAGTGAATCGCCCGAGGGAAGACCGAGCTAACACGGTAACAAAATGTGATTTTGCGCCAGCTGTATTCGAACCCGCATGCTGGCAGAATCTTCGGCATGTATATTGAAATTTTTATATTTATTTTCTGTTACAGTTTTTATGCATTTTTTGACATATATTTAAATGCATGAAATTAAAGTTATGCTTAATATTATATTTTTTAATTATGCATATATTATGAGAATATTTTGTGCATAATGATAACATGTTAGTGTAAATTAAAATTATGCAATTCATGCTATTCTCATACATTTATGAGATTTAATGTCTAGTGATCCATATAATTTTTATTAATTAGAGAGTAGCCATAACATCTTTAATTTAATTATATATATATATATATATAAATAAATATTATGATTAGGATCACATAAAGAATATTAGACATTAATTGTAACTAATTTTACTTTATATGATAAATTTTATCCCACAGGAAGTTTTATTATATTGAGTTTATTAGTTAAGATAAAATATGAAGTTATTCATAATTTACCCACAAGAATTATGAATTCATAAATAATTTGATAGTTTTATCATAAAAAAATTATATGTTAATTGTAATTATTTATACTTAATATAATAAATTTTATCCCACAAGAATTTTTATTATATTTGAGTATATTAAATAGGATAAAATATCAAATTAATCATAATTTACCCACAGGAATTATGAATTCATAAATAATTTGATAGTTTTATCATAAAGTTTATTCATAAAGAATATTGAATCTGCTTGAATTAAAAAATATTTAGCCCACAGGCAATATTTTTTATCAATAGATTCAATTTTTTAGCATGATTTACATTCGTAAAGCATGATATTCAGGCCTCAATTTTAACATATGCATGTAATTTGTAATTTTATGCAATTGTACAACCTGCACATTTCTCTGATATTCATTGTGATATCCCTGATCATAAGGGAGATAACTATAAGGTCAGGAAAGAGAAAATACTTCTTCATTTAAGGTGGATGCTATTATGAAAGATGAACCACCAATAATTACTGATACCTGCACTACAGCTGAAATCACTCTTTATGAACGATGGGAGCAATCTAATCGCCTTAGTGTAATATTCATAAAGACTAAAATTGTTGTTGATATTTTTGGTTCTGTTGAGCAGCATGAAAATGTCATAGACTTGCTGAAAGCCTTTGATGAACAATTTGTCACTTCAGATAAGGCAATAGCAAACACCCTAATCATGAAGCTCTCATCCCTAAAGCACACCAGTATGAGAGGTGTGCGCGAGCACATCATGCAAATGAGGGATATTGCAGCTCAATTAAAGAAACTCGAGGTTGAAATGTCAGAATATTTCCTGATGCACTACATCCTACATACCCTTCTGCACCAATATGGACCCTTCAAAATCTCATACAACACACTTAAAGATAAATGGTCAATTAATAAACTTTTGACCATGTGTGTTCAAGAGGAAGGGAGACTCGTGATGGAACAAGGAGAAAGTGCAATGCTGGCAACACATGGAAAGGACGAAGATAATCCAACCTCATTTGTTTGTTATGAATCTAATATGGTTAATGTCAATATTAACACATGGTGTTGATTCTGGATCAACAATCCACATTTCAAATTCCTTGCAAGGTTTTCAAAACCTAAGGAAAGCAGTGGGAAGGGAGCATCACATTTTCTCAAGAGACAACATGAGCTCACATGTGGAAGCTATAGGAACTTGCTATTTAAATTTAATTGTGGCTTTGTTTTAAAATTAGAAAAGACCTTTTATGTTCCAAGTTTCACTAGGAACTTGATTTCAATTTCAAGGCTTGTACCTTATGAATATTCCTTTATTTTTTCAGACTCATCTTTCAGTTTATATTATAAGTCTGATTGTGTTGGGAATGGTACATTGTCTGATGGTCTTTATAGCATTAATTTATAAAACAATGCCACTTACGATTCAATGCATGTTCACATTGGTAATAAAAGAGGTGCTATTAATGAGGATTCCTCTACATTATGGCACCGAAGATTAGGTCATATCTCCATAGATAGAATTAAAATATTAGTGAATGAAGAGGTATTTAATACTTTGGATTTTATTGTTTTGAGACTTGTGTAGACTGCATTAAGGGAAAGTAGACTAACAAGTCAAAGAAAGGTGCCAATAGGAGTTCAACCATATTATAGATCATACATACTGATATATGTAGTCCAGACATGGACTCACATGGTCAGAAATACTTCATCTCTTTTATAGATGACTACTCATGATACATGTATCTCTACATGCTTTATAACAAGAATGAATCATTAGATGCCTTTAAGATCTTTAAGGCTGAAGTAGAGATACAATGCGGTAAGAAAATTTAGATCGTGAGATCAAATAGAGGTGGAGAATATTATGGTAGATACACAGAGAATGGAAAAGCACCTGGACCATTTGCAAAGTTTCTTCAAGAACATGGGATTGTTACCCAATATACCATGATTGGTTCTTCAGACCAAAATGGTGTAGCAGAAAGAAGAAACTAAACATTATTAGGCATGGTGCGGAGTATGGTTAACAACTCCAATCTTCCTAGATCCTTGTGGCCAGAAGCACTTAAGACGGCAATGTATATATTAAACCGAGTTCCAACCAAGGTTGTTCCAAAAATGCCATTTGAATTATGGAAAGGTTGGAAACCGAGTTTACGACATATACTCGTTTGGGGATGCCCGTCTGAAGTAAGAATTTATATTCCACAAGAGAAGAAGCTGGACCCAAGGACCATTAGTGGGTATTTCATTGGATATGATGGTCCAAAGGTTACAGATTTTATTGTCCATCTCACAACACTAGGATTATGGAATCAAGAAATGTAAAATTTCTAGAAAATGACCTTATCAGTTGGAGGAATCCAACTCGCAACATAGTTTTTGAGAAGGATCATTCAGAATTTCAACCTTCCACCTCAAGTGATAGATGGTTATTGTTCACAGCACCCCTCAAGTACAAACTGGTGTTGAACAACCAATCATTGAAGTTCCACAAAATGTTGATGACATTTCAACAGATCAGGTATTTCAAGAGTTGCCAAGCACTTTTGAAAAACTAGTTGAACCACATAGGTCTCAGGAATATGATGGTACAAGATTAAGAAGATCTACTAGATTAAAGAGATCAGCAATTCCTGATGATTATGTTGTGTATCTACAAGAATCTGACTATAATATTGGAGCCAAAAATGATCCCAAGTTCTTTTCACAAGCCATAAGTTGCAAAGAATTAGAATTATGGTATCATGCCATGAAGGAAGAGATGAATTCTATGAGGAGTAACGAGGTCTAGGATCTTGTTGAGTTGCCTAGTGGATTTAAAGCCATTGGATGTAAATGGGTCTTTAAGACAAAGAAAGACTCATTAGGCAACGTTGAGAGATACAAGGCAAGACTCGTTGCTAAGGGATTCACACAGAAAGAAGGAATCAATTACATAGAAACTTTTTCTCCTGTATCTAAGAAAGATTCCTTACATATTATTTTCGCATTAGTAGCCCATTTTGACTTAGAGTTGCAACAAATGGATGTGAAAACGGCATTTCTCAATGGAGATCTAGAGGAGGAAGTTTACATGAAACAACCTGAAGGATTCCCCTCTAGTGATGTGAGCAATTGGTTTGCAAGCTAAAAAAATCCATCTATGGATTAAAACAAGCATCTCGCCAATGGTATTTGAAATTCCATAATGTAATTTATTCATTCGATTTTGTAGAAAACATTATGGATCAATGTATATACCAGAAGGTCAGTGGGAGTAAAATTTATTTTCTTGTTTTATATGTGGATGATATTTTGCTAGCAACCAATGATAAGGGTTTTTTGCATGAGGTGAAACAATTTCTCTCTAAAAATTTTGATAGGAAGGTTATGGATGAGGCTTCTTATGTCATTGGCATTAAGATTCATAGAGACAGATTTTGAGGTATCTTAGGTTTGTCTTAGGAAACCTGTATTAATATAGTTTTAGTGAGATTTTGGATGAAGGATTATTTACCAAGTGTAGCTCCTATTGTGAAGGGTGATAGGTTCAATTTGAACCAATACCCGAAGAATGACCTTGAAAGGGAATAGATGAAAGACATTCCATATGCTTCTGATGTCAGAAGCCTAATGTATGCTCAAGTATGCACAAGACCGGGCATTGTATTTGTTGTAGGAATGTTGGGACGATATCAGAGTAATCCAGGGTTAGACCATTGGAGTGCTGCAAAGAAAGTAATGAGGTACCTTCAAGGAACCAAAGACTACATGTTGATGTATAGACGGACGAACAATTTAGAAGTAATTGACTACTCAGATCTGACTTTGCTCGGTGTATTGATTCACGTAAATCAACATCAGGATACATTTTCTTGATGGTCATTGGAGCTATATCATGGAGAAGTGCCAAACAGACTCTGACTGCCACGTCCACTATGGAAGTTGAGTTAGTTTCCTGTTTCGAGGCTACTTCACATGGTGTATGGCTTAAGAGTTTCATTTCTGGGCCTAGAATTATGGATTCTATCTCTAGGCCATTAACAATATATTGCGACAATTCAGCTGCTGTTTTTATGGCCAAGAACAATAATAGTGGAAGTCAAAGTAAACACATCGACATAAAGTATTTGGCCATAAGAGAATGTGTTAAAGAAAAGAAAGTGGTCATTGAGCACATAAGGACTGAATTAATGATAGCAGATCCTTTGACTAAGGGCATGCCACCGTTTAAATTCAAGGATCATGTTGTGAATATGGAACTTGGTTCCATTACGTAATTTTTTCATTGTATGAACAATGTTATTTCGGAGATAGTACTCATGGAAGATAGTACTCATTATTAGAGGACCTATCGCCATGATTCATGTATTTATTACTTAAATTCAGATTATCGATGGGTTTAAGATTATATTAGAAGTTTGGACCAAGTGGGAGAAGGTTAACCATTTTATCAAGAGAAACAGTTCCTCATAAGGGTGGTCTCAAACTGCTACCAGTTGCAACTGCTTTGCAATTGTAACTCCCTCGGTAACATGATGCCATTAATACCTTGATGGAAGGTTGGCAAAAGAGAAGGTTTTTGATACAGTTTTGGTCCCCTATCTCGTCACTCAATCTCCCTTCAATTTAGCCATCGCCGAGAGTGTTCAGAGATTGGAAGCACCAAACAGAGAGAACATAGACTTACGGAATCTAAAGCGTATGGAGGGATGTATGAATTCATGACGTTAGAAATTCATACATATTTAAGTCTTATAGGAGAGATTGAGAGATTACCGGAGATGTCCGGTGATAGATGCCATATTCTGACATGAGAACTAAGTTAATTATAATAGAATAACCTTTATAATTGTGTTATAGGTGGTTATTTATTGGTTTTCAGATGAAAAGAGTATTTATTGAATTTGGCATTAATCACTGTCGATATTGCATATTTCTCTCTCCTAAATTATATTTCATTGTTTTTAAGGTTTATTTCTTCCTGAAATGCTTTTTATAGATTCAATTATGGACTTTCAGGAGAATTTGGGTGGAGAAGAAGATATTTACCAAAATGCCCTTAGTGAAATGGAAGTAATTTTTAGGGCAAATCATTTTAAAATAAGAAAATTCGTATTTAAAGCAAAAGGGGGAGGGTCGAACGAGGGGAGACCCGGGAGGGAAAACCCGAGAGGGGGAAGCGTGAAGAGAAAACAGAAATGGAGACCAGGACTTTGACCGGAAACAGGGGAGGACCCGAGAGAAGTTTCCCACCGTCGTTCGCCGGGCCAATACCTTTCGCCGCACCACCGTCGTCCACCGCCGTCCAGCAACCGAGAACAAACCCGAGGAGAGCTCGAAAGAGTCTCCGTCGAGGTCGCTCGCTAGGCCGAGAAGTGATCCGAGAGGGCTTCTTCGGTGCCACTTCCGCTTTCCGACCATCCTCCGGCGTCGGTTACGTATTTTCGACCATTCCCGAAGCGACTCCGACTCCGACTCCGACCGAGACTCGAGAGAGCCGGTTAGAGAACGTCAGCTCTATTTCGTTCTTCACCGGACGTTACCTCCGTCCGTCGGCTTCCAACCTTCATCGCCGGCGTCGTCTCTACCTCCGGCCACTCACTCTTGCCAACCCGAAGCCACCAATTTCCGGAAATTCTCACGAGTTGCTGCCCGAGCGAGAGGAAGGAGAAGGGGAGTAATTCGTTATTTTTGAATTTCATCTTTTATATAGTTTCAACTTAGATTTTGAATGTTTATTAAATGTGATTTGATAATTAATGTTTATTGAATATTTGTTTTCCGTATATTTTATTAAATTGGCTAGTTAGGGTAGGATTATAATTTAGGTTGGATTTTGGTATTTTAATCCGATTTCTGTCCTTAACTCTAGGCGCCCGAGAGGGGCTAGATGCAAGGATTGAGAATCCGGATTCGTGGTTACGTGGCGCTCGAGAAAGGCACGAATCACAGTAAAATCTAGAGTTATAATTTTAGCATCATCACAATAGGAAATTGATTCTCTGCATTCTATTGTAATACGATCTTTGTCATTAACTCTAGACGCCCGAGAGGGGCTAGACGCAAGGATTGAGAATCTGGATTCGTGGTTACGTGGCGCTCGAGAGAGGCACGAATCGCGGTAAAATCCAGAGTTGATGTTTCTTGTTGTGCAAGTAGTTAATTAAATTATTACTTGATAATTTAGGATATAATTAGTGTTTATTTAAGATTAATTCATCATATTTGGTTAGGCTAGTTGATTGAAGGATACACAAAATTCAGTCCTCCCTGTGGATATGACCCTCGCTTCCCACTAAATTACATGAACGATTCGTACGCTTGCGAGGTATTAAAGCCGATGTAATTAAATTATACATCAAGTTTTTGGCGCAGTTGTCGGGGAGGCACGTATTAAGTGTATTTCTTTGTTCTCCATGGTCTTAGGTTAGATTTATTTTTATTTTATTTTATTATAATATTTTTTAATTATTTTATTTTATTATTATTATTATTTTTTTTTTTTTGCTTTCATAATTTTAGCTTAGTGATTTTTTTTATGGAATTATTTTTATTTCTTCTAGTTAGTTCATATTTTTAGTAGTGAGTTTGTTAGCTTAATTTGATAGTTCGTTTTGTTTCTTTTTGTGTTTTTATGCACGAGCGCCGCTCCCTAGGTGGACCATTAGCTCCCTTTGTTGAAGAGGTAGAACAGATTTGTAGGAAAACACCCGAAGTCAAAGTAGGAGCTACCATGGCCAGTCAGGGTGAACCATTACAGTTACCTGCAGTAGGGAAGCTAAGATCCAGGTGGTCCGGTCCATTTGAGGTCACACAGGTGTTTCCTCATGGCGCTATTGTGATCCGCAATCACAGAGACGGGTCGGTCTTCAAAGTTAATGGTCAGAGGCTCAAACCGTATCTTGAGAATGTCCCCACACCGGAGGAGGTGATGGTGATTTTCTTGGAGGAACCCGTCTTTTCATCTTGAATGTGTCAGAGTCTTGCTTACGACTATAAACTTAGCACATTGTGGGCAATCCCCACGTTTCTATCCCTTTGTACATTACAGTTTTATTTTTATTTTATTGTTTTTTGGTTTACTCATTCTTATTTTCCGACTGAGAGCATAAATGGTTCCGGTAGTCGATGACCAGACTTTTGGTTCCTAGTTTGAGAGGTCTGTACTCAAACAACCGTTCTGGGATTGACTAGTTCGATCTTGAAGTATTGAATGAAAACCTTATGGTGAGTAACTTAAGGACTGGTGTTCGGCGCGTGATTCTTGCTGCCTTCAGTGGCCAGTCACACGGAGATTTCTTCAAAGTGTGATGTGGGATAGCGGTTTCATCTACGGATGATTAGCTATGGGTACAGCTGATACGAGTAAACCTTCTTCGAGGGAGACTATGTATCATTCATGGGGGTCTTTATTGACTTTTTGGTATTATTGTTGATGACCAAACACATATGGTCCCACCTATGGATTTAGGAGCCCTGAGGGAGCTTAACCCTCACCCTGCTGGAGTATAACTAACTAAGCTGTTATTCCTTTCTTGTAGTCATTCTAGTGTTTTAACTTTTCCCCATTGAGGACAATGTCAGGTGTAGGTTTGGGTGTGTGTGTGTGTGTGTGTGTGTGTGGGGGGGGGGGGGGGGGGGGGGGGGGGGGGGGGGGGGGGGTAGGGAAACGACTCTTTTATGTCTTAGCAATAATTTTCTTTTGATTTTTGTTCGTGGTTTTCAAATTACTCCTCTTAGTATGTGGTTAACATTAGTAGAGTTAAAATAAGTTGCTTAAATGTGTTTCAAAATTTTTCGTAAATTTGTGTAGAATATGCTTATTAGAAATCTGATATCATTTGTTGTGATTCATGAGAATTCAGTGGGATAACTTACTATTGCATTAGACTTGGAACTTAGTTACAAAAAGAGAACATATAAATCTAGTGTTGATCTATGTTAGTCTGAATAGTCTTGTATGCCTGTTTGAACTCATTTTTTTTTTTTATACCTCAGTGAAATTCCTTGTTGTAATGTATGAATGCAAATGGAAATGCTCTTGCTTGCAAAAGACAGATAACTTCAGAAATAGCCTGGGCAAACCCAGGGACATGCACTGGAACAGTCGGTTACTTAAAAATAAGTGCATGTGCAGTGAAGACGAATACAAAATGGTGGTAATACCAAAAGTATTCAGTGAAGAAAAAAAATTACGCTGGTAATAGCAAAAGTGCGTTGGTAATAGCGTAAAATGGTTTTAAATCTGGAAGCAATGAGTTTCCTTAACTTTGATGATGAATTGTAATTTGAAAGAAGTTGCAGGTCAAGATTGAAATTGGTATATTTCTTTTGTGAGATTGTCAGACAACAGGCTTACTCTACTATTTTCTCTTAATTGTGATGTGACCAGGATTTTATTGTTATTTGTTGCCTCTTTGTTCTGTTGAAGTAATAGCTTATGGGTCACATTGGTTCAGGTGGAGTAACAATGAGTGTATTTGGATTGATAATAGGCTATATTTTACACAGGTTTTCAAATTTCGCAAGATCTCATATGAATTTCAAATATTTTACGATACTAAGTGTTAGTCATATACTAATGAGGAGTAAATTTTCTTCAATTTTTCTTTTTATATTATTGATTTAGATGAATTTTGTGGGTAAATTCCATGCAAACCCTCACGAGACATAACTCATCCACTACTGCAGAGTAGGGGTTTAACGGCTTGTTGCATGCGCTAAATGCAATCGTGCTCCGTACGAAAGTGGCATTTTGTTTTCCTAGGCTTAATTTTGGTTCGATTGTTGTTTTGCTAGGGACTAGCAAAGATTTAGGTTTGGGGATGTGATAGATGCCATATTCTGACATGAGAACTAAGTTAATTATAATAGAATAACCTTTATAATTGTGTTATAGGTGGTTATTTCTTGGTTTTCAAATGAAATGAGTATTTATTGAATTTGGCATTAATCACTGTCGATATTGCATATTTCTCTCTCCTGAATTATATTTCATTGTTTTTAAGGTTTATTTCTTCCTGAAATACTTTTTATAGATTCAATTATGGACTTTCAGGAGAATTTGGGTGGAGAAGAAGATATTTACCAAAATGCCCTTAGTGAAATAGAGGTAATTTTTAGGGCAAATCGTTTTAAAATAAGAAAAATCGTATTTAAAGCAAAAGGGGGAGGGTCGAACGAGGGGAGACCCGGGAGGGGAGACCCGAGAGGGGGACGCGTGAAGAGAAAACAGAAACGGAGACCAGGACTTTGATCGGAAATAGGGGAGGACCCGAGAGGAGTTCCCCACCGTCGTTCGCCGGGCCAATACCTTTCGTCGTGCCATCGTCGTCCACCGTCGTCCACCGCCATCCACCGCCATCCAGCAACCGAGAACAAACCCGAGGAGAGCTCGAGAGAGTCTCCGTCGAGGTGAGTTCGACAGTCGTCGCTCGCCAGGCCGAGAAGTGATCCGAGAGGGCTTCTCCGGTGCCACTTCCGCTTTTCGACCATCCTCCGACGTCGGTTACGTATTTCCGACCATTCCCGGAGCGACTCCGACTCCGATCGAGACTCGAGAGAGCCGGTTAGAGAACGTCAGCTCTGTTTCGTTCTTCACCGGACGTTACCTCCGTCCGTTGGCTTCCAACCTTCGTCGTCGGCGTCGTCTCTACCTCTGGCCACTCACTCTTGCCAACCCGAAGCCACCAATTTCTGGAAATTGCAGCACCCGTGAGAACGAGTTGCTGCCCGAGCGAGAGGAAGGAGAAGGGGAGTAATTCATCATTTTTGAATTTCATCTTTTATATAGTTTGAACTTAGGTTTTGAATGTTTATTAAATGTGATTTGATAATTAATGTTTATTGAATATTTGCTTTCCGGATATTTATTAAATTGGCTAGTTAGGGTAGGATTATAATTTAGGTTGGATTTTGGTATTTTAATCCGATTTCTGTCCTTAACTCTAGGCGCCCGAGAGGGGCTAGATGCAAGGATTGAGAATCCGGATTCGTGGTTATGTGGCGCTCGAGAGAGGCACAAATCACGATAAAATCCAGAGTTATAATTTTAGCATCATCACAATAGGAAATTGATTCTCTGCATTCTATTGTAATCTGATCTTTGTCATTAACTCTAGCCGCCCGAGAGGGGCTAGACGCAAGGATTGAGAATCCGGATTCATGGTTACATGGCGCTCGAGAGAGGCACGAATCATGGTAAAATCCAGAGTTGACGTTTCTTGTTGTGCAATAATTTTCTTTTGATTTTTGTTCGTGGTTTTCAAATTACTCCTCTTAGTATGTGGTTAACATTAGTAGAGTTAAAATAAGTTGCTCAAATGTGTTTCAAAATTTTTCGTAAATTTGTGTAGAATATGCTTATTAGAAATCTGATATCATTTGTTGTGATTCATGAGAATTCAGTGGGATAACTTACTATTGCATTAGACTTGGAACTTAGTTACAAAAAGAGAACATATAAATCTAGTGTTGATCTATGTTAGTCTAAATAGTCTTGTATGCCTGTTTGAACTCATTTTTTTTTTTATACCTCAGTGAAATTCCTTGTTGTAATGTATGAATGCAAATGGAAATGCTCTTGCCTGCAAAAGACAGATAACTTCAGAAACAGCCTGGGCAAACCCAGGGACATGCACCGGAACAATCGGTTACTTAAAAATAAGTGCATGTGCAGTGAAGACAAATACAAAATGGTGGTAATACCAAAAGTATTCAGTGAAGAAAAAAAATTACGCTAGTAATAGCAAAAGTGCGTTGGTAATAGCGTAAAATGGTTTTAAATCTGGAAGCAATGAGTTTCCTTAACTTTGATGATGAATTGTAATTTGAAAGAAGTTGCAGGTCAAGATTGAAATTGGTATATTTCTTTTGTGAGATTGTCAGACAACGGGCTTACTCTACTATTTTCTCTTAATTGTGATGTGACCAGGATTTTATTGTTATTTGTTGCCTCTTTGTTCTGTTGAAGTAATAGCTTATGGGTCACATTGGTTCAGGTGGAGTAACAATGAGTGTATTTGGATTGATAATAGGCTATATTTTACACAGGTTTTCAAATTTCGCAAGATCTCATATGATTTTCATATATTTTACGATACTAAGTGTTAGTCATATGCTAATGAGGAGTAAATTTTCTTCACTTTTTCTTTTTATATTATTGATTTAGATGAATTTTGTGGGTAAATTCCATGCAAACCCTCATGAGACATAACTCATCCACTACTGCAGAGTAGGGGTTTAACGGCTTGTTGCATGCGCTAAATGCAATCGTGCTCCGTACGAAAGTGGCATTTTGTTTTCCTAGGCTTAATTTTGGTTCGATTGTTGTTTTGCTAGGGACTAGCAAAGATTTAGGTTTGGGGATGTGATAGATGCCATATTCTGACATGAGAACTAAGTTAATTATAATAGAATAACCTTTATAATTGTGTTATAGGTGGTTATTTCTTGGTTTTCAAATGAAATGAGTATTTATTGAATTTGGCATTAATCACTGTCGATATTGCATATTTCTCTCTCCTGAATTATATTTCAATGTTTTTAAGGTTTATTTCTTCCTGAAATGCTTTTTATAGATTCAATTATGGACTTTCAGGAGAATTTGGGTGGAGAAGAAGATATTTACCAAAATGCCCTTAGTGAAATAGAGGTAATTTTTAGGGCAAATCGTTTTAAAATAAGAAAAATCGTATTTAAAGCAAAAGGGGGAGGGTCGAACGAGGGGAGACCCGGGAGGGAAAACCCGAGAGGGGAGACCCGAGAGGGGGAAGCGTGAAGAGAAAACAGAAACGGAGACCATGACTTTGATCGGAAACAGGGGAGGACCCGAGAGGAGTTCCCCACCGTCGTTCGCCGGGCCAATACCTTTCGTCGTGCCATCATCGTCCACCGTCGTCCACCGCCATCCACCGCCATCCAGCAACCGAGAACAAACCCGAGGAGAGCTCGAGAGAGTCTCCGTCGAGGTGAGTTCGACAGTCGTCGCTCGCCAGGCCGAGCAGTGATCCGAGAGGGCTTCTCCGGTGCCACTTCCACTTTTCAACCATCCTCCGACGTCGGTTACGTATTTCCGACCATTCCCGGAGCGAATCCGACTCCGATCGAGACTCGAGAGAGCCGGTTAGAGAACGTCAGCTCTATTTCATTCTTCACCGGACGTTACCTCCGTCCGTTGGCTTCCAACCTTCGTCGTCGGCGTCGTCTCTACCTCCGGCCACTCACTCTTGCCAACCCGAAGCCACCAATTTCTGGAAATTGCAGCACCCGTGAGAACGAGTTGCTGCCCGAGCGAGAGGAAGGAGAAGGGGAGTAATTCATCATTTTTGAATTTCATCTTTTATATAGTTTGAACTTAGGTTTTGAATGTTTATTAAATGTGATTTGATAATTAACGTTTATTGAATATTTGCTTTCCGGATATTTATTAAATTGGCTAGTTAGGGTAGGATTATAATTTAGGTTGGATTTTGGTATTTTAATCCGATTTCTGTCCTTAACTCTAGGCGCCCGAGAGGGGCTAGACGCAAGGATTGAGAATCCGGATTCGTGGTTATGTGGCGCTCGAGAGAGGCACAAATCACGATAAAATCCAGAGTTATAATTTTAGCATCATCACAATAGGAAATTGATTCTCTGCATTCTATTGTAATCCGATCTTTATCATTAACTCTAGGCGCCCGAGAGGGGCTAGACGCAAGGATTGAGAATCCGCATTCGTGGTTACATGGCGCTCGAGAGAGGCACGAATCATGGTAAAATCCAGAGTTGACGTTTCTTGTTGTGCAAGTAGTTAATTAAATTATGACTTGATAATTTAGGATATAATTAGTGTTTAGTTAAGATTAATTCATCATATTTGGTTAGGCTAGTTGACTGAAGGATACACAAAATTCAGTCCTCCCTGTGGATATGACCCTCGCTTCCCGCTAAATTACATGAATGATTTGTACACTTGAAGGTATTAAAGCCGATGTAATTAAATTATACATCAAGTTTCAGAAAATATATTCTCGAATGGCAATCGGCAGGAAGGCTTGGAGACTTCCTCTCCGTGAGAAGTTATCTTCTCCGGCGCAACGAAAAAAATACTTCTAGTTGCAGCAAAGGCTACCGGCGGACATCTCATATGGACCCAATGCAAGTGATGGAGTCCACGCTCTGGACAATGCCACTGGAACTCCACACTTTGGATACGAGTGGTGGAGTCGTAGTCGGAGTCGGACTTCGACTTTGCTTGGAAACGAACAAGGAGGGTGCTGGGCCCGTGGTCTCAATAGTTCCCCTCTTCGGCCCACAACATCACACCATGTTAACCTTTTTTCTTTCAATTCTCCAACACTGCTCACCACCATAGAATTTCAATGTCCAAACATTGGCAAGTAGAGAGATCATGGAGTCACCCCTCCAGGGAGAAAAAGATGAATTGGGAAAAAAAAATAGAAATATTGATGTAATATAATGGTAATTTGGAAGAAGTAAAAAAAATATGGGTGAAAACAGGCAACAAATCTAAAAACTAATATTCAGTAACTATGGGAAAAAAACGAAGGAGAGAGAAACCTGAAAAACCATAGTCGGAGTGTTGAAATTTAAAGTTCTGATACCACGTTGATTTTCAAGACTACATGAATTTAGCTGATGGAGAAAAATGGAGAGAAACCCATAGGAAGAAAACGGGAGGAAGAAGGGTTATGGACTTCTTTTTAAATCCTCCCCCTGAAACTCTATTTATAGATTTATGAAACTAATGTATTACAATAATTCCCCTAAACTTAGGGTTTATGGTTTAGGGTTTTAACCCTGAAACTTTAACTTAATTACTTCAATGTTATCCCTTTATTTACCATCCTACCATCATTTTATGTCGGCCTATGGGTCTTCTCTTTGATCTGGGGGCCTTGAGCCCGTCTTCTATAGCTCTTGGTTGCATGGGTCTTCCTTGGTCTTATGGGCTTGGACACATCTTTTAATACACTTGGATATGTGCGCCTTCCTTGGTTGTGTGGGCTTGGGCCCTATCTTCCAACACTCCCCCTCTAGCTAGGGGTGAGAGAACAACATGAACTCCCAACTTGCTGCAGATGATGTATAAAATCTTTGTATAAAATGGCATATCTTCCAATATGTCTTCATCTTCCAACATTTTCATTTTCTGGAATAAATCATACTCATCATCTATAATGGTTTTCTTTTCTATTGATGGGGTAGACTGGTCCTCCTTTGTATCACTTATTGAGGCTTGATTAGCCGTAACTGTTCAACACCTAGCCAGTACTACCCAAAAGACCGGCCTGTTAGGAGCGGAAGACATAGGTACATAACCCAGGACCCTAACATTAACCCAATCTGGTATGACATGGATTTTAAAATACTAACCTATAGTGTAGCCATATTTCCCACAATGGGTGCATTCCTTCCCTGCTATCTATTCTGACAAAACCATTCCTTCCACCTCTTCCTCATCCTCCCTCTATAATTTCTTCCACAGCCTCGACAATGGTCGGTTGATGTTCCCATATGCCCGGAGTACATTGCAGATGACACTTTAGTAGGAGAATGAGAAGAAGAGTCTGGGATGCAGATTAATGTGGTACATATATCATCAAAGGTGGGAATAGTAGAGGCGCTAAGGAGTTGACTTTTAGTAACTTCAAAATATGATTTAATGTTTGCTAGGCAAATGGCAGTGGCTAAGGCTTCCTTTTGCTTGTCTTGACAAAGACATCGGTGGAGGTAGGCTGAGCTAGCTTCCATTCTTGAAGAAGGCCTCTAAAATGAGGCAAATATTCATGGATATTTTCTCCTTGTTTAGTGTTGAACATTCTTTGGAGAATATCATATGGCCTATGTAAGTTTTAAGAGCTAGAGTACAACTTAGCACATGTCTCCCAATTTTTTATGGTTGTGTCGAGATTAATAACATTGTTGGAGACAGGTTCTGCCATGCTGTTGATGAACCAACTAATTACCAAAGTTTCATTTTTTAACCACTTAGCATAAGCAATATCTTCTTCATCAATGGGTGGCCCAAGTTTGGTGAGGTGACCAAGTAGATTCCTTGTTATAAGGAACAGTAGAATTGATGTGGACCAGCTCAAGAAATTTGATATCTCCTGCAAGGGTATGGTAGTAATCTTGAGAATATCATTCTTGTTACCCATATATTCTTCAGCCATAAGAGGCAATTCAAGGGTAATAATGTACTCAAATTTGAAGTAGCCTAAGTAAGTTGCTTGGAGATTCAAGACCAACCAAGGCTAGCTCAGGTAGATGGGAGGAGAACCCGATCTTACCAAGTCTTTAGGCAAGGCGGGAACCCTCTTAGGCCAGTCAACATGATGGCCAAAATTTTATATAATTAATTCTCTAGTCTTCCTTGTAGAGAATGGCAAAAAAATCAATCAATAAGCATGAGATCAAGTAAGGTAAGGTAGCAATTCCAAATTAGATCTTTCCAAGATCATTCCAAAAATATATTTGACTCCAGCTTGGGATAAACCAGTATATATTAAGTTCCTCATGAATTAGGCAAGATATAATTGATAATAAATCAAACAAAATCAAGCCTAATCAAGAAGATATTGAAAGATCTTCAAAAACAGCAATCTTTCTTCAAATTGATTGGCATCAACTAGCTACTTTCTTTCTTATTTTGTGATTGATTCCTATTATATAAAAAAAAATTGATGCTTGATTTTCCAAGAAAAATCAGCCACCTCGTGGCTCTCAAAATAGCATAGAAGTTAAGTAATTATATTTCTGAAATCCAATGGATAAAACCCCACACATAATAGGCTCAAGAAAAATTTTATTCATCTAGAAAATCTTGTTCCCACAAAATGATAACCTTTTATGCAGAAAATCTCAACATAAACTGATTCTTCAGCCAAGAACTTGCAAACCGACAAAATTGCCTTGGTAAACTTCTTCTAATCTGAGATGCATAAATCTCAATAATTTCATAAGATGAAGACAACAATAAAATCATCTCTGAACCATCTTCATCCAAAAACCAAGAGCTTGAAGTAATAATAACAAGAATGAAAAACTTATCTCACAAACTTCAATCTTGCTTCACAAAGAGCCTTCTATGAGTAGCTTTGACCATAACTTCTTAGAGCATTCATTTGACTTAGGGATCCTAAATTTGATGATCTGATACCATGTTGAATTTAGGACCCCATGATTGAAACCTCGAGCAAGATGAGAGAGGGATAATAAAAAGCACAATGAGAGAGAGAGAACTCGGGTCGAGAGGAGAGAAAAGTAAAGACAGAAAAAGAGTTTAGGCTAGAGAAAGATTCTTCACGAGTTGAGAAGTGAAGAGCTTGATTGAACCCTTCAACCAAGACCCCTATCTATACTTTTTTCATTACATATTTAGAGATAAGGTAGGATCCCTAATATCCCTAATTACATCTATCATGATAATCCAAATCTACATAAATCAAGGGAAGATAAATATATTACATTAATCAAGAAAGATTGCCAAATCTTCCAACTCATGTGATATGGATGCTAGCTCGTGTGACGACTCATCATGTCACCTCATGTGATCATGGTGGGTCCCACCAGCTCGTGTGATCATGGTGGGTCCCACCTTGTAACAAACTTCATCGAGAAAAACTTAGTCTTTTGCTTGTTAAATGTGATTTGAGCTTGTAGACTCCTTGGGTGGACTCTTCTTCCCAATTCCTTCTTTTGTGATCTAGGTTGATAGTTCTATTTTATTCCTACCTCATGCAACAAAGGTTTTTGTTAATAAACACTACAAATTTTACGATTTTATAAAAAGGATAATATGTTATATATCTAATGATTATATGATAGAATTTAAGCCGCCCCAAGAGACTTGCGAAGAAATAATTAAAGCAATCAACTTCAATTTAGGACTACTTGAAGTACCATAGGAAAATAAAATAACAAGATGGACAGTAAATTTCTTTTACTAATTTTTGTAATATTTTTTTTAAATTGTAAAAAATATATATTTAAATAATTTTCTCACATATGTATCTTCTTAATTTATTTTTCCAGTCATATCTTTTTTTAGCAATAGAAAGTTCATTGTGTTATCCCTTTACCTTTTCTAACAGTAAGATGAATTGGGAGTGATATTTTATCATCTCCTAAACTGGCATAAACACCATAAATTTTTACTCGAATAAAAATTTATTATCTACATTTTTCCTTATTACTTCCCAATGATACAAATACACCCTTATGTTGAAACATTTCATCCCATCAATAACAAGTTCTATCTACAAATAACAAGTTTCAACCAACTCATGGTCTACCATTTGCCCCCTCTCTCGCTTTATCACTAGGGGATTGGCTTCAATCTGGATTTGAATCCGGATTGCAACCAGAAATTGAGATTGGCCAAATTCCAATATCCAGGTCTGGATTCAGGACCGAATATAACATAAAAAACCAATATTAAAAAATATATATGAAGAATAAATAATAAATAAAAGTAATAAGAACCATTAAGAATAAAAAATGAAAAAAAATCCTTATAGGAACTGCGGCAGGGAAGAGAGGGAACAAGGGCAGCTGAGAGAAAATAGAGAAAAAAGAAAAGAGAAACAGAGGTGCGACAGTAGGGAAAGAGTTGGTAAGGAGGCAAATAGGAAATGACAAATGAGAGGGAAAGGAATGTACGTAGGAAAACAAACTAAACCTCTACCGGCAAATTTATTTTTGATGGCAGAGCTCTTTATGGTAAAGACAAAAAAACCAAGACCCTGCCAACAAATCCAATTTTGTTGGCAGAGTCAATTAATGCCAATAAGTTCAGAATTTTTTTAGAAATAAAGACAAAAAAGAGCAACAACTTTTGCCAGAGAATCTGTTGGAAGACATCTCAAAGTAGCGTTAAGATAAATACCTTCCCCACATCACGGAAGTGGCAAAGGTTGTAATTTAATGGTCTTCTCCTAAGGATGGCACAAGGGTATGATTAAAGAAGACGTTGGATGTCTCCTTATGTCTTTTCCTTTTGAGAGATTGTAGCCCTAAAGGCAATGTAGTCATTGTAAATTTCCTTTCTCAACTATAAATAGAAACTAAAGGCATGAGGTAGATCATTAAGTCTCCCCTCTTCTTTCTCAAATTCGTCCTTAGACTATATCTCAAACTCTCTCTCTCTCTCTCTCTCCATCTCCTTAGTCGTCCCTCTCTCTCCTTTCTCCTCTCTTCTTTCTTCCTCTCCTTTTCTTATCCTCTTTTTCTTTCTCTCCTTTCTCACCCTATTGGTTAAGGACCTTATCATGGGATCCTAAATACAACAGGGTATCATAGCTATAATTTTAGGATCCTGACATTAAGGTGGTGATTAAAAGAGTTTTATCGAGCATCATGTGGTTTTGTTGGTAAAGCAAAGGCATGACAAGCAAAGATATGTTTTTTTTTCTACCTTTCATGAGATTTTCTTTTTATGATGTCTTCATCTCGGAAAGATGTTTAATAGTTGATTTCTCTCTGGATAAAAGATAAGTTTTCCATCTCATTCAAGATTTCTTATGCTCGGTTTACTTTGAATCATGCAAGAGAATGTTAAATACTCCGTTTAAGTAAAGAAATTCATTTTTTTCTCCTAGGAAAACATATGTTGGATGAATATTTTCTCCTCTTCTTGAGGTATATGTGGATTATTATGATCAAAGCATGATTAAATTCGTTCATTACTGGTTTATGTTGATGTTTGTATGTTTACTCTCTCAAAAAGAGCACGGTGAAGGCTGCTTTCTAATTAGAGAGAGGAGGAAATATGTTTTGAAAATGTGTTGGTATTTTGAACGTTTGTTGACCTTCCATTGGTTGTGTTATCCTTTGGATTATCTTACCTAAAAAATTCAAGGAGAATATATAAGATCAAGCTGTGATTTAATCACAAAGTTGGTGCACTTTGTATAGAAGGAAATTTTCCTTCTTCTAGAGCTTGCCAAGAGGAAAATTCGAGAAAAGAAAGTGTTGTTATTTATCTATTTAAAGGCTTCCTATATTATATTATTCTCTTTAATTTATTACCTAAGTCATTTAAGGAAAGAAGGAAGTCAAATTTTGTGATCTTGTATTGATAGTTGCAGAGTGACATAGAAGGAAAGTTTTCTTCTTTAAGAAGATCCTCTAAGTTGTCCAAGATCCCTTGAAATTTCACTTGCATTTACAATTCTTTCTTAATTTAGAAATATTTGGAATCAATATTATATGATTTGGATTAGCACGTGGAGTCAAAATCTTCATAATTACGTGCATGATTAAGGCCTTGGTTTAGTTTGGCTTAGTGTGAATTGTTGAATGCCTCGGTTTGGCTCGGTTTTGCTTGTTTGGTTTCCTCTCTTCTATTATTGGTTGGTTTATATAGTGCATTGAATATTCATCAGTGACGGGTGAAGAATATATGAATATGAGTGGTAAAAGTGACTTACTTAAGATTACCACTATACCTTTTGAGAGGGTTATCAAATTACTTAAGTTGGGCTCAATCCGTTAACATATTTCTTATTACTATACATCTCTAAGAACATTAACTAAACCAGCTCCACCCATAGGTGAAGATGGTAGTTCCTATATTAAATGGCTAAAAATAACACACTTGTCATTAGTTGGCTAATTAATAACATGGAGGAACATGTGGCAAATAATATTGTCCACCTTGAGACCGCAAAGCAAATATGGGACACTTGTTCATAGTTTTATTCTAGCAACGAGAATTTACATAAATTATATGATGTGTTTCATAACATGTTTAAAACAAAACAAGCAGAGAACTTGCTTGAGTACTTGGCTAGGTTAGAAGGCTATTCATGAGAGGAAAATTCCTCAGCCCTATTACACCGATATATCAGTTCAAGAAAAGTAATGGGAGGCCTTACAACCTGCTATTTGCTTGTCAAATATCAAGGGATATCTTGAAGTGGCCAAAACCCAACTCCTTAGCTCCACTGCACTTCCATCATCCGATGACATAAGTGCAACATTGTTGGAAGATGGGCCCAAGCCCACACGACCAAGGAAAGCCCACATATCCAAGTGTGTTGAAAGATGGGCCCAAGCCCATAAGATTAAGGAAGGCCCACATATCCAAGAGTGTCGGAAGATGGCCCAAGCCCATAAGATATGGGACCCACCATGATCACATCAGGTGGTATAAGAAGTCTAACTGAGCCACAATTATTTTGGAAGCAGGTCTCATAGAGGAGTTTCAGTTTAAAGGTGTTTTAGTCATGTTAGTCTTCTTTTTATATTGGGTTATTTAATTATGCTATGACTTATCTTAAGTGTTAGAGTTTGGGTATAATTGGGACAAGGGTAGTTTAATTGTAATTGGACTCTACTAGTTTCCTCTATTATAAATAGAGGTTCATGTACTTTGATTACAATAAGTCAATGAAGTATTTCTCTTTTCCATAAATTCAACATGGTATCAGATCAGGTTCTATGATTTGACTCGGTGAACCCACAGAGGTAAGGTGATGCTTTCTGAATTATAATCTCTAGCAGTTTAGGTTCATATTTATCTGTTTTTAGTCCCTATACCTATTATTTTCTTTACTTTTTCACCTCTATACTGAGATTTTAATATTATATATTATATATTGATGGAAATATATTCTAGTCTAACTTTCAACAAAAATGAATTTTGGTAATTGGAGTTTTCTACAAAGAGAAATCAATATTTGAAGTAGCAATGGTTAGATTGCAAGAGAGCTTCGAGCAGCATTAGAAGGCATCAATTTTTGACTTATTTAATGCTATCAAGAACGAGACTTTATATGGAGAATTATATATCCAAATAAATATCTGTAAGTTTATTTTCTTAGGTATTTAACCAATTCTTGATCTGATTTTTTAATATGGAGATATGGATCTTTGAAGAGTCAATGGTTATGCTGGCAAAAGGAGAAAAATACTTAGTTTGGTTAGATTACAGTGACCAAAATATATTATATTATATATCTCAATACAAGTATATTTTATTAAGTTAAATTATACTTGGATGAAATTTATTTAAGTCTACTTTCATAAGGAGAAAGTTTCATATCAATCTGATCTATATTTAAGGATATATTCGCATTTGAAGAATCAAAGGTCATACTAGTATCTCATTGCACTAAAAAATCCGAATTTAGGATGATTGTTTTGCATCACTTTTTGAGTTTTTGTTATTGATCAAATATATCAGGAAAATATCTCACTTACCCTATTTTTGGTTAATATTTTTGGTTACTACATCTATGTTATTTGGTTCAAGTTGGGAACACTGCCATTACCTCCCTGCTTGAGGGGGAGAAGTAGAAGAAGTACAAGAAAGAGGTGTTTTATTCCATATGTTGTGGGAAGTTTTATGTGACCAAAATATTCAAGAAAGGGGGAGCACAAAAGATGAAGCTTTGGCATCTAAGAAGAAATTTTTTCAGTAAAGAAAATTGAAGATCAAGAATCCTGTCCTGCAATAATAATTGTGCTAATTACTGGTGATACCTAACTCGGCTCGACTCGATTCTATTTCTCTGACTGGATTATTATTTTGAGGTATTTGCGACATATTCCTTAGTCAACAAATTATTTGGTTCTGATACTCTCATCGGATTATTTTATGGGTCCTTTTACAAGGACTTTTATTATTTTGGTTTGTGTTATATGGGCCAAGGCCCATTTCAACTACAGCTATTGTGTCTCTTTGGATGCGACATTATTATTATTGAATAAGTGGTGGCCTTAGCATCATCCTATCTTCCTGTTTACCCGTTAGCTATTGGTTATTTGACAACCTTACTCCTACCATCCTTTAGTTGACTCTCACATACATCTTTGGGCCAACTTTTTGCATGTTGCTTCGGTTGGGAGTTTAAGTCCATACATATATACATTTGGGTGTTTTAAGTTCATTGAGACTTTTTTATGTACCCATGGGTCTTTTATCGTCGTCTTGTGAATGACATGCATTACCCACTTATCACGTCTTTTATCGTCGTCTTGTGAATGATAGGCCTTTATCAGATATCACGTCGTAGTCTTATGAATGACAGGCATTATCACCCATTATCACGTCGTAGTCTTATGAATGATAGGCATTATTACCCATTGCATATATAGCCACTGCCTACGAAAGATAGGAGTGCCACTACCTGAGAGTGATAGGAGTGTGCCCTTGTTATGGTCTTGGGTTAAGTACCTATGTCTTTCGCTCCTAACAGGCCGGTCTTTTGGGTAGTATTGGCTAGGTGATTAACATTTGGTATCAGATCAGGCTCCCACGTCGCGAGTTCGAATCTCGGAGGGGGCGACCTAGAGGCCAGGTTAAAATTATTGGTAGGCCGTAGGAACTTAACCCAGGTCCGGCCAGTGTCGCTGGAGTTGGCCGCTGTGGTCGTCGGGTCGCGAAGGTGGGGTGTGATGTTATGGTCCTGGGTTAAGTTATGTCTTCCACTCCTAACAAGCCAATCTTTTGGGTAGTATTGGCTAGGTGCTTAACAGCCCTACGTCCAGCATGGGTTATGATTGGAGTATGGAATGATGTCATATGGTTTGGAGTGATTTTACACTCACTTATCTTATGCCAGCTAGGCCTCGTGGAAGAGAGCACCAACATGAGGGAGAGTGTTGGGAGATGGGCCCAAACCCACACAACCATGGAAGGCCTACATCTCCAAGTGTGTTGGAAGATGAGCACAAGCCCATAAGATGAAGGAACGCCCACATATCCAAGAGTGTTGGAAGATGGGCCCAAGCCCATAAGATATGGGACACACCATGATCAGTGGCATAAGAAGTCTAAATAAGCCACAATTAAAGATGTTTTAGTCATGTTAGTCTTCTATTTATATTGGATTATTTAATTATGCTAGGACTTATCTTTAAATGTTAGAGTTTGGGTGTAATTGGGACAAGAGTAGTTTAATTGTAATTGGACTTTACTACTTTCCTCTATTATAAGTAGAGGTTCATGTACTCAGATTACAACAAGTCAATGAAGTATTTCTCTTTTCTATAAATTCAACAAATAGCACTTCGGATACCAGATCCTTCACCTCTCATACTAAAGGATCATCTGCTATGCACTTTGGAAATAGGGATACATCTTCTACCACCCGTGGGTGTGGTATAAATAATAGAAGAGGTGGTAGAACTAGCTCTAGTTCTTCAAGGTCAGACAACCAAGTTCACGCACTAAACCATCTAGTGGATACCTGTTAGAAGCTTCATGGGAAACCAAACTGGGTCACTACCAACCAAGCTTCGATACAAAATGAGAAGCATGCAGACAGATTTGAGTCACAAAGAGGAAAGAAGATTATCTCCGATGATGATTATGAACTCTTATAGAGGGTGAAAACTCTAATGGTATCTCCTCTATCTTCAACTAATACTGCTGCTTCCACTGCTTTACGTATGATTTCTGCCACTTCCTCCTATTCCTCCTAGATCAGTGACTCAAGGACCTCTGAGCATCTTATAGGTAATAAGAGTATGTTACATTCCCTATCTTCATTCTACCACACATGTTTGTTACCATAGACGACGGATCCCAAACCAAAGTTCTTGGGAAGGTATCCTCCTCCGTTACACCATCTCTTCTGCTTACTAATGTCATATTTATCCTTCAATTTTGCTTAAATTTTTTATATGTTAGCCAATTAATAAAATTATTTAATTGTTCCATCACCTTCTCACCTTCTTCTTATGTTTTCTAGGATCTCATAATGAAGCAGGTGATTGGTGGTGGCATTGAATTTTTTTAAGTTGTGGAGCCTAATTAATGCATTACGCTAAGTCCGTATGCAGGTCGATCTTCGTGGTAAGGTCACAGTTGGAAGGGGGGCAGAGAGCCCTCCTCCCTAGGGTTTAGGGGTAGAGCCCCCGCCAAATCGGCGATATATTGCCTATAGTTTCATTAAGGATAGTTTGGGGATACACATTTATAATCCGGTTGTCCTAATTTTCTCTTTATATTTTGGGGCACTATTGTTAGGGTTTTATCACTTGAAGTATTATCATTGGAGCATCACCAATTGCAGCCGAGAGAGGATAGAGAAAAACCACCAGTAAGTCTGTGCGATTTCTCTTATAAACTATTTCATCTTCATAATAGATTACTACAGCAGCAGAAGATAGGACGTAGTCTCACCTTGAGGCTAACCTGTATAAATCTTCTTGTGTTTTTTTGTGCTTTCTTTTTTCTTTTCTACGTTTTTATTATTGCTCTCGTTAGTTTGGAATTAGGGTGACTAATTCCTACAAAGAGGTATCAGAGCTTTGGTTCGTGATTGAGAGCAATGGTTGGAGGAGAAAGATCGGCACTTGGAATCAACAAGTTTGATGGTATGGATTTTACGACTTGGAGGATGCAGATCGAAGATTATCTATACAGTAAAAAGTTGCACGCATCTTGTTGAATTTATGGAAAATAGAAATAATTCATTGACCTATTATAATCAGAGTACATGAACCTTTATTTCTAATAGAGGAAGGTAAAAGAGTCTGTTGATTTTATGGAAAATAAAAATACTTCATTGACTTCATTAACTTTGTTGGACAAGAAGCCCACACATAAAAAAAAGTGGCATATGTGTAAAATATGGTACTTTCCATAAAGATGGCATAGAAGTGTAAATATGTGTTCCTTTTATGTGTTTTTTTATCAAATTGTAGCCCTAAGGGCATTGTAAAACTATAAATAATGGCATTGGCTAAGAGGTAGGGCATTGAATCACTCTCCTCTCTTTCCACAAATTCATCCAGCCCTCATGTTTCTTTTTGATGCAACCCTTTTCTTCCTTAATCCCAACTCTCTCCTTCCACGTTCTTCTTCTTCTCTTCTCCTTCTCTCTTCTTCTTCTTCTTCTTTCTTGTTGATCTAAAGTTCCTTTCATGAGATCCTAAATTCTACTTGGTATCAGAGCAAGGAGTTTCGGATCTCTTCATGGAGTTATTATGAAATTTGTTCGAGAAGTTGTAAAAGAAGTTTAGTCGTGAAGAGATAAGTTCATACTCTTCTTATTTACGTTTTATTTTTTGTTTCCTATTCTTATTTACATACTTCTTTTTACTGTTTTTATTTACTTCTTGAATTTTGAGTCACATCAAGTCAAGATAAATCTTTATACGTTGTAAAGATTTGTTTTTATGACTAAATTGATGTTATAATCTTGACTTCTTGTAAATCAATTACAAGAGTGATCAAGATCATTTGTTGTTTGCATCTTATTAAAATTGATGGGTGAAATTCAATTACCTTTATGTAATTTGGATCCATCTCATTTAAGGTAGAATTCCAACACATGTTGATGTATCTTCTCCTACTTAAGGTTGCTCATGGGTTTGTGTTATGTTGTTGGATGCCCATTATATGTTTGATGAAATTCCAGCAGTCATTTACCCTTTATAGTTTCATTTTTTTTAACTTCAACAATTGAATTTTTTTTACGTTGAAGTATCCCATGAGCTGAAGATAAATCTCTTCCAAGTGTCATGGTTTGTCATGAAATCTTCTCTAATTTTTTGTCTATTGCTCGATTGTGTTGGATTTTGGATTAAGGCCTAATCGGTTGCATCTACTTTCTTCTCTTGGTTCCTATGAATACAAGAGAAGTTGATTGATGGCTGGATGTTATTATCACTTTCTAAAGGTACAAATTTGTTGATAATTTGTGCTTGCCTTTGTGAAAGAAATTGGTTCTTGTTCTCTTTTGTTGGTGATTGATTTGGTCTACAGGTTCTTCAAATTACATTGAGTAATTGTTGTTTGAAAAAGATCTTTTCCCTTGACCTCCATGTTTTACTTGCCTCATCATGGAGATTGGATACAATAGTAATAAGAGTGATATACTCTGTATTACTACAATTCCACTTAGTGGTCTCTCCAATAACATAAGCTAGTCACAATTGGTTCGGAAGGTTCTTATTACTCGTGACCTCTTGAGCCACGTTGTTAACTTTCCTCCTCCGATTGATGAAGAAGATGTGTCCTACCACAAGTGGGTTATGGATGATAACATGGTGATAAGTTGGCTCATTAATAGCATGGAAGAGCAGGTGGCCAACAATGTGGTCCACTTGGAAACCGCCAAGAACATATGGGACATTTGTGCCAAGCTTTACTCACGCACAACTTCATTACAAAAAATATATAATGTATTACAAAACATGCTGCATAGGAAACATAGAGATAATATTCACGAATTTTTGGCACGATTTCGAGGTCTTCTTCAAGAATGGAAACTAGCTCAGCCATATTCTACTGATATTGTCGTTCAAAAACGACAAAGAGAAGCTTTGGCAGCAACCATTTGCTTATCGAATATTAAACCATACCTTGAGGTGGCCAAAACTCAACTTCTAAGTTCTTTTGCTCTTCCATCCTTCGATGATATTAGTGCTACATTACTTTGGATACTAGATCCATCCCCTTCTTCTCCTATTGATACTCCATCGGTGAAGTTCTCTAGCAATCGGGGAACATCTTCCTCATCCCGAGGACGGGGCAGAAAAATGAGAGGGGGTCGAACTATGAGAGGGGCTGAAAATAGAGGTGGTAGAACGGGTCAGAATTCTTTCTGTACTGAGCCTCAACTTTGCACTTATTGTGGCCATCAGAACCACCTTGTGGCATCATGCTGGAAACTTCATGGCAAGCCTGATTGGGCCACAGCTAACCCAGTCTCGGTTAATGTTGAGAAAAATGAAGATAAGGCTGAATCATCATCTGGAAATGTGACTCTTACGACTGAGGACTATGCTGCATTTTAGAAAATGAAGTCCTTCATGGAATCCTCTATTCCCTCATCATCTATATCTGCCACTACTATTGCCTTAGGTATGTTTTCTTCCTCTTCTTCCACTTCCTCTTGGATCATTGACTCTGGGGCCTCCGAACATCTATCAGGTAACAAACACTTGTTGCAGTCCTTATCTCCTTGTTATCCTCATAAATTCATTACTATTGCTGATGGTACCCAAACCAAACAAAGGTTCCTCCTCTCTTACTTCATCTATTCCCCTTCAAGATATTTTGTTTGTTCCTCAATTTCCTTTAAATTTTCTCTCGGTTAGCCAATTGATCAAACAATTAAATTGCTCTATCACCTTCTCACCGTCTTCTTGTGTCTATCAGGATCTCACTACGAAGCGGGTGATTGGTGGGGGCAATGAAAAGGGGGGTTTGTACTACTTCACTCTTTCACCATTAGTTGCACTATCATCCACTACATCTGAGGCCCAACTTTGGCACAACCAACTTGGTCATCAGTCTACCCCTTCACTTCGTTCTTTGGTTCCACCTTTAAAAGGACTTTCTAATTTTAGTTGTGAGGTTTGTCAATTAAGTAAACATGTTAGGAGTATATATTCTCCGCGTCTTACAACTACAAGTACAGTCCATTTGAGCTAATACATTCTGATGTATGGGGCCCTTTATGAGTCTCAAATATTTCCCAAGTTAAATATTTTGTCATTTTTTTTATGATTTTACTCGAGTAACTTGGTTTTATCTATTTAAAGAGCGTTCCGAAATTCTTCATTTGTTTACAAATTTTCATGCTATGGTCTTGACACAATTTGGGAAGAAAATTCAAACCCTTAGATCTGATAATGCTAAGGAATACATGTCTCATGACTTCAGATCATTTTGTGAGAGTAATGGGTTTATTCATCAAACATCATGTGCCTATACTCCTCAACAAAATGGTGTTACTAAAAGGAAGAATCATCATCTTCTTGAAGTTGCTCGGGACCTCCTCTGCTCCATGAAGGTACCCTATTTCTATTGGCCTCATGCTATACTTACAACATACTTTCTCATTAATAGGTTACCTTCATCAGTCCTTCATCATACAACTCCTTACTCTGTGTTATTTAATGGTGAAAATCATTTTTCTCTTCCTTTGAAAGTGTTTGGATGTACGTGTTTTGTTCATGTTACATCTCCACGTAAAAATAAACTTGATCCTCGGTCTATGAAGTGTATTTTTTTGGGATACTGTCGCACCCAGAAAGGTTATGTCTGATACACATCCTCTGACAATCCTACCCTTCAAAGGATGTGTATCTCTAGGGATGTGACTTTATTTTAGGACACTCCCTTCTACTCCTCCCATGATGCTCCTCCAGGATGGACTTGTCCTTCTACTACTCCTTGTCCGCTTGTGTCGTTCAATCTTGAAGTGGATCCATCCCCTGATGCACCGACCGTACCTTCACCTGTGGAGTTGTCGGATCCACCCGAGGTAAGTTCTTCTCCTCCTATGTATGGGCCTGAATTTGATACTCGGCCTATTGCTTTAAGAAAAGAATGTCGCTCCTATACTACTTCGCATCCTATCTCAAATTTTATGTCTCACCATCGCTTGTCTTCCGAGTGTTTTCAGTTTCTTGCGTCCCTTTCTTCTACTTCCATTCCGCAGTCGTACCAGGAGGCCTTGAGACATCCAGGTGTTATGCACACAATAACATTATTACTTTAGTGTTTTCTTTAATTTACTTTATTTTATTTCAGTTTTAGGTCATAGGGGTATTTTTGGAATATTTTATTTATAGGGGTATTTTTGGAATATTTTATTTATAGGGGTATTTTTGGAATATTTTATTTATAGGGGTATTTTTAGAATATTTTATTGTAACCTAACCGGGTGAACCCTATTTAAGGGGTAAGACTAATGAGAAATACAAGTATTGAAGTATTAAGAATTAGGTTAAATCTAGTGTAAAGAGGCTTAGAGTTCTCCTCAACGAGCTCTAGGGTATCAAGCTTCCCTTAGGCTTGATCTTCGTTTTCGTCTTCCCCATGTCTTCCTATTACCCCTACGGTAATGTCTGGAAGACCCGTAACCCGTGGCAGACCCCAAATCCTCCCAAAGAATCCACGTGTCAGATCAGGGACCGTAACACCAGGATGGAAGGCGGCTATGGATGAAGAAATGCACGCCTTATACGAAAACTAAACCTGGTACTTAACATCACTCCTAAAAGGTAAAAGACCGGTTGGTTGTCGATGGGTTTTTTCGGTGAAACATAATCCGGATGGATCGGTTGCTCATCTTAAAGCTCGACTGGTTGCTAAGGACTATACGCAGTGCAATGGGATATATTATGAGGAGACCTTCTCTCCTGTTGCAAAATTGAATTCGGTACGCATCATCTTATCTATTGCTGCTAACTCCTTATGGCCCGTCTATCAGTTGGATGTTAAAAATGTTTTTTTAAATGGTGATATCAGTGAGGAAATTTATATGGTTCAACCACCTGATTATGTGGTTGAGGGGGAGTCAGTATGCTGGTTAAAAAAGTCTTTATATGGGCTTAAGTAGTCCCCTCGGGCTTGGTTTGATAAATTTAGTCAAACACTCCTACGGTTTGGTTTTCATAGGTGCTCAGTTGATCATTCTGTACATTATAAAGATACAGTCAAAGGGAAAATATTATTGGCCATATACGTGGATGATATTATCTTAACCGGTGATGATGCTTTGAGCATACAAGAGGTGAAGCAGATGATATGTCAGGAATTCAAGACTAAAGACCTTGTTATGCTTAAATATTTTTTGGGTATAGAAGTTCTTCAATCCAAACATGGGATAATATTGTCTCAAAAGAAATAAGTCTTGGATCTCCTTGAAGAAACAGGAATGAAGGGTTGTAGACCAGTTGACACACCTATGGATAAAAATGTAAAATTATGTGCCACAAATGAAGAAGATATTGATATTGGCAAATATCAAAGACTCGTGGGAAAACTAATTTATCTCACAATAACTAGGCCAGACATGTCATATGCTATAAGTGTGGTGAGTCAATTCATGCACAAACTAAAAATTACCTACTGGTAGGCTTTAGAGAGAATATTACATTATCTAAAACGAGCTCCAGGAAGAGGATTGATGTATAAAAAACATGGGCACTTCAACATAGAAGGCTTCTCAGATACAAATTGGGCTGGATCTCTCGATGATAGAAAATCTACATCAGGATATTGTACTCTGGTAGGGGGAAACTTGGTTACATGGAAAAGTAAGAAGCAAAATGTGGTTACAAGATCTAGCGCAGAAGCAAAATACAGAGCTATGGCCCATACCGTTAGTAAACTTTTATGGATCAGGACCCTTCTTACCGAACTAGGCTTTTATAAAAAGGGGTCCATGAATCTGCATTGTGATAATCAAGCAGCCATTCATATCACTTCAAATCCAGTTTTTCATGAAAGAACTAAACATATTGAGGTGGATTGTCATTTTATACGGGAGAAGTTTCAAGAAGGAATAATCTCTCTCAAACATGTGTCATCTCAAGAGCAAGTAGCTGATATTCTCACTAAACCCATTACAACTAAAATCCTATCGTTTATATGTGGCAAACTGGGTATTTATGATGTCTTTTCTCCTCTAGCTTGAGGGGGAGTGTTGGAAGGTGTTACGGTCCCGGATCTGACACGTGGATTCTTTGGGAGGATCTGCAATCTGCCACGGGTTACGGGTCTTCCAAGCATTACCATAGGGGTAGTAGGAAGACATGGGGAAGACGAAAACGAAGATCAAGCCTAAGGGAAGCTTGATAACCCTAGAGCTCGTTGAGGAGAACTCTAAGCCTCTTTACGCTAGATTTAACCTAATTCTTAATACTTCAATCCTCTCTTTTTTCATTACTCTTACCCCTTAAATAGGGTTCACTCTGTTAGGGTTTAATAAAATATTATAGAAATATCCCTATGAATAAAATATTCCAAAAATATCCCTATTAATAAATAATTCCAAAAATACCCCTATGGCCTAAAACTGAAATAAAATAAAGTAAATTAAATAAAACAACTAAAATAATAATGTTATTGAGTGCATAAAATTACACCCCCCTTGGAAGACGAGCTTGTCCTCAAGCTCGGAAGTAGTGTCGGTATGCCGATGTCTCCACCGGTGCCGAAGTAGCATCCGCAATAGCTATGACCCCCCTTCCCTTCAGGACAATAATTTTTTTTTTTTGGGGGGGGCCGGTCCGAGGTAACCTGGGTTGACTAGGTTCAGGAACCCGGTCCGACGCACCACCCCACTTCTGGACGCCTTTTTTTTTTTGGGCCGGTCCGAGTTAACCTGGTTGACTCGGTTCAGGAACCCGGTCCGGCGTGCGACTTAGCGGACCAGGCCGATTAAATTTTCCTAAGTTAAGAAAATTTAGTCGGGAGTCGTCTTCTTCCTTCGGCACTCCCGAACTCCGTGGCCGGCAGATCCTTTCCTCACGGCACCGTCGGAGTCCGGCGACGGACGTCTCCTTCCTCTCTCCCAGCACCGACGGAATCGCCTGATTTTCCGGTGATGAAGAGCAGCCCGTTGGGGCTTCGCTTCGCCGATGGGAGAGTTGCCGAGACAGAAGGCTCTCGGAATATCGCTGACGGTTCTGCTGGAATATCGCCGACGGTCTTCTGCGGAAATGTTGCCGATGATCTTCTGCTGGAATGTCGACGGTAGATGCTGCTGGAATGTCGCCGCTCTGATACCAGTTGTTACGGTCCCGGATCTGACACGTGGATTCTTTGGGAGGATCTGCAATCTGCCACGGGTTACGGGTCTTCCAAGCATTACCATAGGGTAGTAGGAAGACATGGGGAAGACGAAAACGAAGATCAAGCCTAAGGGAAGCTTGATAACCCTAGAGCTCGTTGAGGAGAACTCTAAGCCTCTTTACGCTAGATTTAACCTAATTCTTAATACTTCAATCCTCTCTTTTTTCATTACTCTTACCCCTTAAATAGGGTTCACCCTGTTAGGGTTTAATAAAATATTACAGAAATATCCCTATGAATAAAATATTCCAAAAATATCCCTATTAATAAATAATTCCAAAAATACCCCTATGGCCTAAAACTGAAATAAAATAAATTAAATTAAATAAAACAACTAAAATAATAATGTTATTGCGTGCATAACAGAAGGTGGGCTCAAGCCCACGAGCTCAAGACAAGAAGCCCACACATCAAAGGAGTGGCATATGTGTAAAATATGGTACTTTCCATAAAGATGGCATAGAAGTGTAAATATGTGTTCCTTTTATGTCTTTTGTTTTATCAAGTTGTAGCCCTAAGGGCATTGTAAAACTATAAATAAAGGCATTGGCTAAGAGGTAGGGCATTGAAGCACTCTCCTCTCTTTCCACAAATTCGTCCAGCCCTCATTTTTCTTTTTGACGCAACCCTCTTCTTCCTTAATCCAAACTCTCTCCTTCTACGTTCTTCTTCTTCTCTTCTCCTTCTCTCTTCTTCTTCTTCTTCTTTCTTATTGATCTAAAGTTCCTTTCATGAGATCCTAAATTCTACAAACTTATTATAATAAGTGTACATGAACCTCTATTTGTAATAGAGGAAGGTAGTAGAGTCCAATTACAATAAAACTACGTTTGTCCCAATTATACCCAAACTCTAACACTTAAAGATAAGTCCTAGCATAATTAAATAACTCGATATAGATAAAAGACAAACATAACTCAAATTACAACTCTTCTAGGACATGACTATAAGATAATGATGTCATTGAGTCCTTGATCTTCCAACTTATGTGATAAGGATGCCAGATTGTGGTAATGATGGTGGGTCCTACTTCTTATATGCTTGGACCCATCTTGTGGGCTTTCCTTTGTCGTGTGGCCCATCTTATAATACTCTTAGATATGTGGGCCTTCCTTGGTCGTGTAGGATTGGGTCTATCTTCCAACACTCTCCCTCAAGCTGGGGGTGAGAGAACAACATGAACTCCCAGCTTGCTGCAAATGATGTATAGAATTTTTTTGAATAAAATGGCACATCTTCCGATATGCCTTCATCTTCCAACACTCCCCCTCACGTTGTTGCGTCCTTCCATGAGGCCATGCTGGCATAATATAAGTGAGAGTAAAAATCACTCCTAGCCGGTAAGACATTGCTCCATACTCCAGTCCTAGTGCTAGATGTAGGGCACACTCCATCTTTTGTAGGTAGTGTGCCTATCGGCATTGCTTTGAAGTGTCCACCACCGTGTCCCTCCACAAGACAATGACTCTCAAGTGGTAGGAGTAATAAAACCTTTTATTGTGGGGGTAGTAGGTTTATTTATAATAGTGTCCCAATCCGGACATCGACTCTCATGCTATCTTAACCTTGATATTTTTTAGAGTTAAAATTACCATGGTGTCCCAACCCGGGCACTGACTCTCATGGTGTCCCAACCGTGATATTTTTTAGAGTCAAATAAATTATAGTATGAGAAAAGGTACTGACGCCACATCTTCTTCAATAATAATGTCTCATCCAAAGAGACATAATAGCAGCAGTTGTAATGTAGCATGTCCATCTTCCAAAACATATAACATGAACTAAAATAATTAACCTTGTAGAAGGACCCATGAAATAATCATAATCCGATATAAATATTTTTCCTTAGATGCTTAAGCTTCATCTTTTGTACTCCCCCTTTCTTGAATATTTTGGTCACATAAAATTTTCCACAACATCTGGAAGAATATACCTCTTTTTTGTACTTCTTCTACTTCTCCCCCTCAAGCTGGGAGGTAATGGCAGTGATCCCAGCTTGAACCAGATACCATAAATGCAGCAATAAGCCAAAATAACATAGATGTAGTAATAAGCTCATAAACCAAGGAGAAGTGAGATATTTTCCTGATGTAGCAACTCAAACAGTGACGCAAAACAAAGGGCATAGATTCAGATTTTTTAATACAACTTAATACCAATATGACCTTTGATTCTTCTAATGCGACTATATCTTTAAATATAGATCAGATAGAAATGAAATTTTCTCCTTCTGAAACTAGACTTAAATAAATTTAATCTGTTGAATTTAGGACTCCTTTTCCATAATCACGACCAAAATAAAGAAGAAATAAAAAGAGAGAAAAGGGGAGAAAAGCACTCGGGTAGAACAGGAAAAAATTAAAAGGGAAAGGATGAGCTACGCCAAGTAAGGAGAAGGAGAGAGAGAACAAACACGGGATTGAATGTGTTGCTTGATTAATTCCAAATTACAGCCTCTCTATTTATAGGAGAGGAGGAGGTAGAGTCCTCATACAAGTTGTCATTCAATCCTAAGTACATTCTAACTCTAACTCTTCAATATAAGTAAGTCTATTCACACTAGAACTCCTAGAAGACTGATTGGAGTAGAACTAGGAGTTCTTTATTATCCATGTGAATATAAGGGATAAGCTAGCTCATGGCCTTATCCTAGTGGGCCCCTCATGATTCTGCAGTGCACCTTGATAATTGTGCCAGCTCGTGAGATTTTGTGGGCTCCACTTGCTCTTGAAGTCTTTTAAATCAACTCAGCTTGTGCTTCTTGATTCCTTTACTCGAGCTTGCTTTGGGAGAGGACTCTTCTTGGTGTCCCAAGTCCTATAGGATTCTTCTTGATGACCTACATCCTCATGGTGGGTCCCACCAACTCGAGCACGATGGTGGGCCCCACATTGTAACAGTCCCCCTCAAGCTGGGGGTGAGAAAATGTCATAAACACCCAGATTGTTGCATATGGTAGACATGATCTTGTGAGTGACTGGTTTGGTGTGGATGTCTGCAACTTGATTTTGTGAGGAGAAGTGCTTCAGGGATAAGAGACCAGCTTAGAATTTTTCTCGTATAAAGTGGCAATCAACTTCAATGTGCTTTGTTCTCTCATGGAAGATTGGATTCGATGCAATATGTATTGGTGCTTGGTTGTCACAATATAGATCCATTGGAGCTTCTTTATAAAATCCCAATTCAGTGAGAAGGGACCTTATCCATAAAAGTTCACTTACAGTGTGTGCCATGGATCTGTATTCTGCTTCTGCACTAGACCGTGCTACCACATTCTACTTTTTTTTTTTCCATGTAACCAAATTTCCTCCAACCATCGTGCAAAACCCAGAAGTAGATTTTCTATCATCTAGGGATCCAGCCTAGTCTACATCCGTAAATCCCTCAATGTTGAAGTGTCCATGTTTTTTTATAGAGGAGCCCCCTTCCAGGAGCCCCTTCCAGATAACATAGTATTCTCTCAAGTACTTGCCAATGAATAAGTTGTGGCTTGTGCATGTACTGACTTACCACACTTACTGCATATGAAATATCTGGCCTCGTTACACATAGGTAAATAAGACGCCCAACTAACCTTTGATATTTTCCAATATCCACATCTTCTCCAGTGCCTCCACATAACTTTATATTTGCATCCATAGGAGTGTCGACCGGTTTGCATCCCAACATACATGTTCTTCTAGTAGATCAAGGGTATATTTTCTTTGGGATAGAAAAATCCCATGTCTGGATTGTAAGACCTCAATACCCAAAAAGTATTTCAGTAATCCAAGATCCTTTGTCTCGAATTCAGCACATATTTTTTCTTTTATTTTTTGAATGCCCTCAGAGTCACTTCCAGTTAAAATGATATCATCAACATAAGTAGCTAGAATCACCTTACCTCTTGTTGTGTTCTCAATAAATACTGAGTGGTCTGTAGAGCATATGTAAAAACCTGCCCTTATGATGGCTTGAGTAAAATTTTCAAACCATGCTCGTGGGATTGCTTTAGACCATATAGAGATTTTTTAAGGCGACATACGGACTCCCCCTCAACCACATATCCATGTGGTTGTTGGATATAAATTTCTTCTTTTATATCGCCATTGAGAAAGACGTTTTCTACATCCAATTGATATATTGGCCATGATGAATTAGCTGCCAAGGATAATAATATATGTACCGAGGTCATTTTTGCCATTGGAGAGAATGTCTCATCATAATCAATGCCATAGCATTGAGTGTATCCTTTAGCAACCAGTCGAGCTTTCAGTCGTGCAATAGTCCCATCCAGATTATGTTTAATTGTATAAACCCACTTGCAACCAACGGGTTTTTTGTCTGTAGGTAGAGGAACTGGTGACCATGTATGATTCTCATTGAGTGCCTTCATTTCTTCATCCATTGCTACCTTCCACCCTGGATGTTGTAGAGCCTCCTGATATGATTGTGGAACAGATATGGAGAAAATAGAAGAAAGAAATTGACAACAAAAAGGTGAGAAGCGATGATGAGACACAAAATTGGAGATAGGATGAGAAGTAGAAGGTTGAGTGCATGAACGAGGTTCTTTTCTGATAGCAATAAGGCGAGTATCAAATTGAGGACCAAAAACAACTGGTGAGGAAGGATTTACCTGTGGTGGATCAGACAATTCGATAGGTGTGGTATCGGCCATTGTCTCTGGGGGCTGATCAATCTCTGTATCACGAGGCACAATTGGTCTAGGAGAATTTGGTACTGATGACATACTAGGTGGAGCATTGTCAGAGTAATATGATGAGTCTTCAAATAATGTGACTTCTCTGGACAGAAATAAACATTCCAAAGAGGGACTATAACAAACATAACCCTTCTGTGTACGAGAGTATCCCAAAAAGATACATTTTATAGATTTAGGGTCAAGTTTGTTGTGTCTAGGTAAAGTATTATGGACAAAACATTGACAATCGAAGACTTTCATTGGTAATGCGAACAGATCATCATGTGGTAATAATTTAGAGTAGGGGGATTTATTCCCAAGAACAGTAGATGGTAGACGATTTATAAGAAAGCATACTATAAGGACAGCATGGGGCCAATAAAAATATGGAACTTTCATGGCATAAAAGAGACCTCGAGCTACCTCAAGAATATGACTATTCTTTCATGCGGCTACACCGTTTTGTTGAGGAGTATAGGCACATGATGTCTGATGGATAATGCCATTCTCTTGACAAAATCAGTCAAGGCCTTTTGAGACATACTCTTTGGCATTATCAGATCGAAGGATTTTTATCTTCATACCAAATTGTGTGATTACCAATGCATAGAAAGATTTAAAAATAGATGGTATCTCAGAATGCTCTTTAAAAGTAAACAACCAAGTTGTGAGAGTAAAATCATAAATAAAAGTGATAAAGTATTTGACTTGTGAAATATTAGAGACACTGTTATGGTTCTGGGTTAAGTACCTATGTCTTCCGTTCCTAACAGGTCGGTCTTTTGGGTAGTATTGGCTAGGTGCTTAACCTTTGGTATCAGAGCTAGCTCCCTCGTCACGCTTTCGAATCCTGGAGGGGACGACTGCGAAGGGGGTGACCTATGCAGAGGGGGTGACCTTGACAAAGTAGGCCACCGTACGTGCGGAGGGGGCGACCTTGGTGGAGTGGGCCGTCACTAGAGTGAGCCATTGCAAGTGGGCCGCCATGGACGTCGGCCAGCGAAGGAGGGGTGTCATGATATGGTCATGGGTTAACTACCTATGTCTTCCACTCCTAACAGGCCGGTCTTTTGGGTAATATTGGCTAGGTGCTTAACACAAAGGCCCCTAGACATTAGTATTAATCAAAGAAAAAGGAATGTTACTTTTGACATCTGGACGAGGAGAGTAGGTACTCCTTTGAAGTTTACTTAACTGAAAAACCTCACAACTGAATTCTGACCTTATCTTAAGAGATGGAAACACATAATGAAGAGATTGTATGGAAGGATGTCCCAACTGATTGTGCCATAATCATCTCTCATTCTCAGTAGTAGACACCATATTGACTTTTGGCACATCCAAGTAGTAGAGCCCCCTTTGTTCATGGCCTCCACCAATCACCTGCTTCGTTATAAGATTCTGAAAAACACATAAAGTAGATGAGAAGGTGATCGAGCAATTAAAATATTTTGTAAGCTGACTCACAGAGAGTAAGTTTAAAAGAAAGGAAGGAACCAAAAGAATATCATGAAGCGAAAGTGATGGGGTGATGGAAGTGGAACCTTTTCCTTGGACTTTTGTTTGTGAACCGTCAGCTATGGTAACAAACTTGTGTGAAAGACTCGGAGATAAGGAATGTAATAAAGTTTTGTTACCTATAAGATGCTCGAAGGCTCCTGAATCAATTATCCAAGATGAAGATGAGGCAAATAGCATACCTGAAGCAATGGTGGCAGCAATGGTGGCAGTAGTAGTGTCAAAGGGGCTAGGAGAAGACCCTAGCATGGTCTTCATCTTCTGAAATAATTCATACTCTTCATCAGTAATACTTTTTTGTGCAGTTGGGGGATTGTCTTCTTGTGCATTACTTCTGAGGGCCTGATTAGCCCCTGTTGATTATGACTTGTCATTTGCTTTGTAGCATATATCTTTATTGTGGCCATATCTACCATAGTAAGTGCATGGCCTAAAATGTCACTGGTCTATAGTGTGCCCTATAAATTTACAATGAGTACATTTAATATCATTTGTTCAGCCAGCACTATAACCTCTTCCACCTCTTCCTCTGCCCCCTCTATAACCTCTTCCTCGGCCTCGGCCACAGTCAGAGGATGATCCTCTATGATCAGAATACATAGTGGATGATACATCAGTAGTGGAGGAAGAAGTGCCTGTAATATGTAGAAGTGTTGCACATACATCATCAAATTTTCGGACAGTAGAAGCACTCAGTAGTTGACTCTTACCAATCTCAAGATGAGGTTTAACATTTGCAAGACAAATAGCAATAATTAATGCCTCCTTTTGTTTATCTTGGATAGAAATATCAGTGGAGGAGGGCTGAGCTAACTTCCACTCTTGAAGAAAGCCTCTAAACCGTGGCAAGTATTCATGAATGTTTTCTCCTTGTTTATTCAACATTCTCTAGAGAATATCATATTGTCTATGCAGTGTATCAGGGCATGAATATAGTTTAGTGCATGTCTCCCAAATATGTTTAGCAGTGTCAAGATGAATAACATTACTAGAGACATGTTCTTTCATAGTAGTTTCCAGACAACCAATTACCAAGCTATCATTCTTCAGCCACTTCATATAAAAAATATCGTCTTCATCAACTGGAGGTCCTCGGGTAGTCAGGTGACCATGTAGGTCTTTGGTTATAAGAAATCTCCTAACCGAGGTGGACCAACTCATAAAATTTGATACCCCACGTAAGGGTATGGTGGTGATCTTCATTAGATCACCTTTGATATTCATATTCTCATCAACCATGATGGGCTCTTCTTTTTCAAAAAAAACTTCAAATAATCTCACCAAGTAGCACTTCTTTTTCAAAAAAAACTTCAAATAATCTCACCAAGTAGCACTTCTTTTTCAAAAAAAACTTCAAATAATCTCACCAAGTAGCACTTCTTTTTCAAAAAAAACTTCAAATAATCTCACCAAGTAGCACTTCTTCAATCAACTCGGTATATGTAAATATAGCATCAATTATATTTTATTTATTTAGAAAACCACTCATAAGAGGCTCAATAGCAATCTTCAATATCAGGGAAATATTATCCCACAAAAAAAAAGAATTCAATAATCTGAGTATGAACTGGTCTCGACAAACAGAATTTCTAAACCGATAAAACTGTTTTGTTAGCTCCTTCTAGATTGAGGGGCATGCATATTCATAATATAATCAAATGAAAGAATTCACATATTCATCCTTGAATCATCATAAAAAACGAGAACCAGTAGCATAAAAAAAAAAATTTTGAACACTTATCTCTTGGCAAGTGTTCTTCCTTCACACAATAGCCTTCTTTGAGTGGTATTGATCATCACTTTTCTAAAGCAATATTTTGTCGAGGGATCCTAAATATGTTGCTCTGATACCATGTTGAATTTAGGACCCATTTTCCATAATCACGAGCAAAAGAAAGAAGAACGAAAAAGAGAGAAAAGGGGAGAAAAGCTCTCGGGTAGAGCAGAAAAACATTAAAAGGGAAAGGATGGGTTGCGCCAAGCAAGGAGAGGGAGAGAGAGAACAAACTCAGGATTGAATGTGTTGCTTGATTAATTCTGAACTACAACCTCTCTATTTATAGAAGAGGAGGAGGTAGAGTCCTCATACAAGTTGTCATTCAATCCTAATTATATTCTAACTCTAACTCTTCAATATAAGTAAGTCTCAATATAAGTAAGTCTATTCAAACTAGAACTCCTAGACGACTGATTGGAGTAGAACTAGGAGTTCTTTATTATCCACGAGAATATAAGGGATAAGCCAGCCCGTGACCATATCCTAGTGGGCCTCTCATGATTCTCCAGCGCACCTTGATAATTGTGCTAGCTCGTGAGATCTTGTGGGCCCCACTTGATCTTCAAGTCTGCTAAATCAACTCAGCTTGTGCTTCTTGATTCCTTTACTCGAGCTTGCTTTGGGAGGACTCTTCTTGGTGTCCCAAGTCCTCTAGGATTCTTCTTGATGACCTACGTCCTCATGGTGGGTCCCACCAGCTCGAGCACCATGATGGGCCCCACATTGTAACATAATCCAAGTATAACTTCTCTTCATAAAATATAATTATTTGAAGATAAATAATCTGATAGATTTCGGTCTCTGTAATCTGGCCAAACTAAGTATTGTTTCTCCTTTTTTCCTGCATGGCCATTAACTCTTCCAAGATTTATATATCCTTATAAAAAATCTAGATCGAGAATTGGTTGAATAGTTAAGAAAATAGACTTACATATATTTCATTTGATATATAATTCTCCATATAAAGTCTCGTTCTTTATAGCATAAAATAAATCAGAAGTTGAAGCTTTTTGCTGCTACTCGAACCCTTTTTTCAATCTGACCTTCACTGGTTCAAATATCGATTTCTCTTTGTGGATAAATCCGATTGAAAATTGGTTGAATATTTAAGATAATAGACTTAAATAAATTTCTTTCAATATATATTTCTACATATAAAGTCGGGTTATTGATAGCATAAAATACCTTGGAATTTGAAGCTTTTTGCTACTGTTCGAACCTCTTTTGCAATCTGACCTTCGCTCATTCAAATATCAATTTCTCTTTGTAGATAACTCTGATTTGAAAAAATAGATTTTCCTTGGAAATTAGACCCAAATATATTTCCTTCAATATATAATTTGTATAATGAAAAAAAAACTATGGGTATAGGGACTACGGGTATAGGGACTTAAAAAATAACTACAAACCTAGCCTTAGGTAATAGGATTTCGAGAAAAATATCTCATTATCTCTGTGGGTTGACAAGTCAACTCACAGAATCTGTTTTGATACCATGTTGAATTTATGGAAAAGAAAAATAATTCATTGACTTTCAATAACTTATTATAATCAGAGTACATGAACCTCTATTTATAATAGAGGAATGTAGTAGAGTCCAATTACAATAAAACTATCTTTGTCCCAATTACACCCAAACTCTAACACTTAAAGATAAGTCTTTGCATAATTAAATAACTTAATATAGATAAAAGACAAACATAACTCAAACTAGAACTCTTCTAGGACGTGACCATAAGATAAAGATGCCTTTGAGTCCTTCTTGATCTTCCAACTTATGTGATAAGGATGCCAATTTGTGGTAATCATGGTGGGTTCTATTTCTTATGTGCTTGGGCCCATCTTGTGGTCTTTCCTTGGTCGTGTGACCCATCTTATAATACTCTTAGATATGTGGGCCTTCCTTGGTCATGTGGCTTGGGCCTATCTTCCAACAGAGTCCAATTACAATTAAACTACCCTTGTGCCAATTACACCCATTCTCTAACACTTAAAGATAAGTCCTGGCATAATTAAATAACCCAAAATAAATAGAAGATTAACATGACTAAAACACCTTTAAATTGAAACTCTTCTTTGGGTCCATATCTTATGGGGTTGGTCCCATCTTCCAACATTCTTAGGTATGTGGGCCTTCCTTGGTCATGTGGGCTTGAGCCCATCTTCTATGGATCCATATCTTATGGGCTTGGGTCCATCTTCCAACACTCCCCTCAAGCTGGGGGTGAGAAAACGTCATGAACTCCTAGCTTGCTTCAAATGATGTATAGAATACTTTTTTAGAAAATGGTAGTTCTCCATATCTTCCAATACTCCCCCTCACGCTAGTGCTCTCGTTCATGAGGCTCAGCTGCATAAGATAAGTGGGAGTAAAATCACTTCAAGTCATATGACATTGTTCCATAACCCAGTCAAATAACTCATGTTGGATGTTCGGCACACTCATATTTTTTTTAGGTAGTGTCACTCCTATTAATGTAGGTAGTGGGTCTATACGTTGTTCAGAAGTGTGAGACATAATAGCTATAGCTGAATATAACATGACCATTTTCCAATATATAACACGAACCAAAATAATAAACCTTGTAAAATGACCCATGAAATAATCCGATATAAAAATTTCTTCTTAGATGCACAAGCTTCATTTGTGCAACCCCTTTCTTGAATATTTTGGTTACATAAAACTTATCCACAACATATGGAATAAAATACCTCTTTCTTCTACTTCTTCTACTTCTACCCCTCAAGTTGGGAGGTAATGGCAGTGATCCCACCTTGAACCAAATATCATAGATATAGCAATAAGCCCAAATAAAAAAGATATATAAATAAGCCCTCAAACCAAGGAAAAGTGGGATATTTTCCTGATATAGCAACTCAAAAAGTGAAGCAAAACAATGAGCTTAAATTCGGATTTTCCAATACAATAGAATACCAGTGTGACCTTTGATTCTTCCGAATATATATTTAAATATAGATCAGAATGACATGAAATTTTATCCTTCTGAAACTAGACTTAAATACATTTCATCCAAGTATAACTTTACTTAATAAAATATAATTATCAGAAGATCAATAATCTGATAGATTTTGGTCTCTATAATCAATCAGAACTAAGTATTGTTTCTCCTTTTACCTACATGACTATTTATTCTTCCACGGTCAATATCTCATTATAAAAAACTTAGATCAAGAATTAGTTGAATAGTTAAGAAAATATTCTTACAGATCTTTCTTTTGATATATAATTCTCCATATAAAGTCTCGTTCTTCATAGCATTAAATACCTCGAAAGTTGAAGCTTTCTGCTGCTACTCGAACCTTTTTTTGCAATCTGACCTTCTCTGCTTCAAATATCGATTTATCTTTGTAAATAACTCAGATCAAAATTTTTTTGAATAGTTAAGAAAATAGACTTACATATATTTTGTTTGATATATAATTCTCCATATAAAGTCTTGTTCTTGATAGCATAAAATACCTCGAAACTTGAAGCTTTCTTCTACTGCTCGAACCATTTTTTTCCAATCTGACCTTCGCTGTTTCAAATATCGATTTCTCTTTGTAGATAACTCCAATTGGAAAAAATAATTTTTCCTTGGAAATTAGACTCTAATATTTTTCCATCAATATATAATTTTCAATATGAAAAGCTCATTATAGAGGTGAATAACATAAAACAACTAAGAGTTGTAATGACTGAAAAAAAATACGAACCCTAACTGCTAGAGATAATAGATCAGAAAAAATATCTCATTATCTTTGTGGGTTGACTAAGTCAACTCACAGAACCTACTCTGACACCATGTTGAATTTATGGAAAATAGAAATACATCATTGACCTATTATAATCCGAGTACATGAACCTCTATTTATAATAGAGGAAGGTAGTAGAATCTAGTTACACCCATGCTCTAACACTTAAAGATAAGTTCTAGCATAGTTAAATAACCCAAAATAAATAGAAGATTAACAAGACTAAAACACCTTAAACCAAAACTCTTCTATGGGTCCATATCTTATGGGCTTTGGCCCATCTTCCAACATTCTTATGTATGTGGGCCTTCCTTGGTCGTGTGTGTTTGAGCCCATCTTCTTTAGATCTATATCTCATGGGCTTGGGCCCATCTTCCAACACTCTTAAGTATGTGGGCCTTCCTTGGTCATGTGGGCTTGGGCCCGTATTCCAACACACCTCTTCTGGATATGAAACCAGAAGGTATGAAAGATGATGGGTGGAATCTCCTCGAGAGACAGGTGCTGGGAGTACTCCGATTAACGTTGTTGAAGAGTGTTGCTCACAATGTGGCATTAGTAAAAACCACAACAGGGATGTTGAAGATTTTTTCTGACATGTATGAGAAGCCTTCTGCAAATAATAAGGTACATCTTGTGAAAAAAACTCTTCAATTTAAAGATGACAGAAAATACATCAGTGGCAACGCATTTGAATGAGTTTAGCACAATTGTCAATCAATTAAACTTTGTTCAAATTAAATTTGATGATAAGGTTCATGCTTTAATTATTTTGGCGTCTCTACCAAATTGTTGGGAGCCTATGAAGGTTATGGTCATAAATTCCATAGGCAATGGGAAGTTGATTTTTATTGATGTTTGTGATACCATTCTTGCAGAGGAAGTTCGTAGAAAGGACTCCAAAGAATCATCGACATTTAATTCTACCCTAAGTGTCGATACTAGGGGTAGGAACTTAGAGAGGAATTCCAACAAGGGAAATGGTAGAGCGAAGTTAAGGAATGGAAGAAGCAAGTCCAAATTCGGAAGAAATGTGGAGTGTGGGAATTGTGGCAAGTGTGGTTACATAAAGAAAAACTACAGAGCACCGAATAAGGATGAAAAAAAATGATGTGGCAAATGCGGTGAGTGAAGAGGTACAAGATTTTTTACTCTTGTTTGTTGATAGCCCTATTGACTCTTGGGTGTTAGATTCATGAGCTTCTTTTCACACCACTACGCACTGTGAGATCATGGAGAATTATGTTGCTGGAGATCACGGGAAGGTGTATCTTGTTGATGGAGAACCTTTAGATATCATCGGTATTGGTAATGTCACTTTGAGGATGTCAAATGGGACAATGTGGAAAATTCACAAGGTGAGACATGTACGAAAAATGGATGCGTAGTCTGATGTCAGTAGGACAGCTTGATAATGAGGGTCATAATGTGACTTTTAATGGTGCTACCTGGAAAGTCACTAAGGGGACCATGGTTGTTGCATAAGGAGTTAAAATTGGAACCATTTACATCACTTCTAGTTGCAGAGACATAGTTGCATTTGCTTATACTATTACTGATTTTGATTTGTGGCATTATAGGCTCAGTCACATGAGTAAGAAGGGAATGAAAGTGCTTCAATCCAAAGAGAAGCTACCAAAGTTGAAAACTATAAACAACAGTTTATGTGAAGGCTATATTTTCGAAAAACAGAAAAGGGTTAGCTTTTCTAAGGCTGGAAAGGAGACAGCAAAATTGGAGTTGGTTCACACTCATGTGTGGGGGCCTTCAACTATTACCTTCCTTGATGGTTCTAACTATTATGTGACTTTGATCGATGATGCAAGCAGAAAGGTATGGGTTTATATCATGAAAAATGAAATATGATGTCTTTTATACATTCAAGAAATGCAGAGAAATGGTTGAAAATAAGACAAATTTGAAGGTAAAGTGCTTGCAGTCTGTTGAATTTAGGACCCCTTTACTGATATCTCGAGCAATGTGAGAGAGGGAAAAGTAAAAGGAAAGGGAGAGAGAGCTCTCGAGTAGAGAAGTGGGAAGAGAAAAAAGAAGGAAGAAAGATTTTAGGCAAGAGAAGACTTCACAAGAGAGAAGTGGAGAACTACTTCACTTTGATGACATATTTTCGAGTACAACCACCTCTATATATAGTAGAGGAAAGTGGTAGAGTCCAAGTATAATTAAACTACCTTCTCCTAATTACATTCAAACTATAACTCTTAAAGATAAGTCTATCATAATAAAATAACTCAACATAATTAGAAGACTAACATAACTCAAACTAAACCTCTTCTATGAGGGCGTGACCATAGGATAAAGATGCTAGCTCATGGTAATCTTCGTGGGTCCTACTTGATCTTCCAACTCATGAGATAAGGATACCAGCTCGTGGTATCTTTGTGGGTCCCACTTGATCTTTAAAATTTCAACTCATTCCATCTTGCGCTTCTTATCTTCCAACTCATGCCAGCTCATGTGATGACTCCTCTTGGCATCTCACGTCCTCATGGTGGCTCCCACCAGCCCGTGCAACCATGGTGGGACACACATTGTAACACTCCCCCTCAAGTTGGGGGTGAGAAAACATAGTAAACACCCAACTTGCTGCAGATGGTGGACAAGATCTTTTGAGTGACTGGTTTGGAGAGAATGTCTGCAACTTGACTCTATGAAGATATATGTTTGAGAGATAATATGCCAGTTTGAAACTTTTCTCGTATGAAGTGGTAGTCTACTTCAAGGTGTTTTGTTCTCTCATGGAAGACCGGCTTTGATGTGATATGTATTGCTGCCTGATTATCGCAATATAGATCCATAGGCGCTTCTTTATAAAATCCCAATTTAGTGAGAAGGGATCTGATCCATAGATTCTCACTAATTGTGTGTGCCAATGCAACTACATTCTTCTTCTTGATTCTCCATGTAACCAAGTTCCCTCCAATCATTGTACAATATCCCAAAGTAGATTTTTTGTCATTTGGGGTCCGACCCAATCTGCATCTGAGAATCCTTCAATGTTGAAGTTACCATGGTTCTTATAGAGAAGCCCTCTTACTGGAGCTCCTTTAAAACATCACAATATTCTTTCAAGGGCTTGCCAATGACGGAATTGTGGTTTGTGCATGTATTGACTTACCACACTTACTACATATGATATATCTGGTCTTGTTACATAGAGATAAATAAGTTTTCCCACAAGTCTTTGATCTTTTCCAATATCCACATGTTCTCTAGTACATGCACATAATTTTGTATTTAAGTCCATAGGGGTTTTTACTGGTCTACTCCCCATCATTCTTGTCTCCTCCAGTTGATCAAGGACATACTTCCTTTGAGATAGTACAATCCTATGTCTGGACTGTAGTAATTCAATACCCATAAAATATTTAAGTAGTTCAAGATATTTTGTCTTGAATTTTGAACATATTTTTCCTTGGTTTCTTATATGCCCTTGGGATCACTACTGGGTAAAATAATATCATCAACATATACTACCAAAATTACATTGCCTTCAGGTGTGTTTTTAATAAATACAGAGTGATCTACCAAACATCTGTGAAATCCAGCCTGTATGAAGGCTTGGCTAAAATTTCCAAACCATGCTCGAGGAGAATTTTTTTAGATCATAAAGGGATTTCTTCAATCAACATACCGACTCCCCCTCAACCACATAAACAGGTGTTTGATGCATATAAATTTCTTCCTTGATATCCCCATTAAGAAAAATATTTTTCACATCAAGATGATATACCTGCCAGGAAGAATTAGCTGCCAGAGATAATAAAATATGTACTGAGTTCATTTCGGCCACCGAAGAGAATGTTTCCTCAGAATCAATTCCATAACACTATGTATATAGCCTTTAACAACAAGGCGAGCCATGTCTAATTTTCATATAGTGCCTGCATTTCTTCGTCCATTGCCGCCTTCTACCCTGGATTTTTGAGAGCCTCCTAATAGGATAGTAGGACTGATATGGAGGAGATAGATGAAAGAAATTGACAACATAAATGGGATAAACGATGGTGAGACACAAAATTGGATATGGGGTGAGAAGTAGAGGGCCTAGTGCAAGTTATGGTTTCTTTTCGCAAGGCAATGGGATGAGTATCAAATTGTGGGGAAAAATAACAGGAGAATATTGACTTACCTCAGTGGGATCCATAAACTCAGCAGGTGTGTTGTCAGCCAGTGTGTCTGTGGGTTGAACAGTTTCCATGGCACGGGGCACAATCGGTTGAGGAGAATTTGGTACTGAAGATGTCCCTGGAGGAGCATTGTCAGAATAGTATGAAGAGTCTTAAAAAAAAGTGACATCCCTGGACACAAGTAAACATTGGAGAGTGGGATTGTAGCAAACATAGCCCTTTTGTGTGTGAGAGTATCCTAAAAAGATACACTTGATAGATTTTGGATCAAGTTTATGTGTTGAGGGGAGGTAATATGAACAAAACATTAATATTTGAAGACTTTCAAGAATAGTGAAAAAGGATTATCATGTGGCAACAATAACGAGTATAGGGATTTATTACTTAAAAAAGAAGAGGGTAGCCTATTTATAAGAAAACATGCAGTAAGAATGGCATGCAGCCAATAAAAGTATGAAACTTTCATGGTATATAGTAAACTGTGAGCTACCTCTAGAAGATGATGGTTCTTCCATTTTGCTACACCATTTTTTTTAGGGGTGTAGGCACACGATGTTTGATGGATAATGTCATTCTCTTGACAAAAGGAGTCAAGGTCTCTGGAAGTATATTTTTTGGCATTTTCAGACCGAAGTACTTTTATTTTATGACCAAACTAAGTGAGTACCATAGCATGAAAGGATTTAAATATGGATGGTATTTCAGAAAGTTCTTTAAAGAGAAATAACCAAGTGGTACGACTAAAATCATCAATAAATGTAATAAAATACTTAACACGGGAAATATTTGAGACACTCAAAGGTCCCCATACATCTTTATGAATCAATAAAAAAGGAGTAATACTTCTAAGTTCTGGACGAGATGAGTATGTAGTCCTCTGGTGTTTGCTCAGTTGACAGACTTCACAATTTAACATGAACCTTTCTCTAAGAGTAGGAAAAATACGATGAAGAGATTGTGCGGATGGATGTCCCAATCAATTGTGCCATAGACTTGCCTCAGTTTCACTAGTTGAAACAATATTTATTTTAGGCACGTCCAAGTAGTAGAGCCTCCCTTGTTCACGGCCTCCACCAATCACCTGTTTCATTATAAGATCCTAAAACACACAAGAAGTGGGTGAGAAGGTGATGGAACAATTAAAATATTTTGTGATCTGACTAACAGATAAAAGATTCAAGGAAAAGTAGGAACAAAAAGAATATTTGTGAGCAGAAGTGATGGGGTAACAGAAGTGGATCCTTTCCCTAGAACTTTGTCTGAGATTCGTCAGCTATGGTAACAAATTTATGTGAGATACACGGAGAAACTGAGTGTAGTAGATTTTTGTTACCTATGAGATGCTCGGAGGCCCCTGAGTCAATTATCCAAGATGAAGAGGAGGCAAATAGCATACCTAAATGGTGGTGGCAGTAGTAGTTTAGGAGGAACTTGGAGCAGAGCCCATCAGTGTTTTCATTTTCTGGAATAGATCATACTCATCATCGGTAAGGGTTTTCTTTTTTTTATGTAGTAGCATGGTCCTCCTTTGTATCACTTACTAAGGCTTGATTAGCCTTCATCCAGTCCGGTTTGCCATGGACTCTATAGTGTGACCATATCTTCCACAATAGGTGCATTCCTTGTAATAGCACGTATCTATATTGTGGCCATATCTCCCACACTTAGTGCATTCCTTGCCATCTATTAGAACCAAACCACTCCTTCCACCTCTTCCTCATCCTCCTCTATAATTTCTGCCACGGCCTCGGGCGTGGTCGAATGATGTTCCCCTATTCTTGGAGTACATAGTGGATAATACATCAGTAGTAGAAGAAGAAGCATATGGAATACGAAGTAATGTGGCACATACATCATCAAAAGTGGGAATAGCACAAGCGCAAAAAAGTTGACTTTTAGCAACTTTGAGATACGATTTAATGTTTGCAAGGCATATGGTAGTGACTAAGGCTTCTTTTTGTTTGTCTTGGACAGAGACATCCATGGAAGTAGGTTGAGCTATTTTTCATTCTTGAAGAAGGCCTCTAAAGCGAGCCAAATATTCATGGATATTTTCTCCTTGTTCAGTGTTAAGCATTCTTTTGAGAATTTCATATGGCCTGTGTAAGTTGTTGGAGCTCGAATACAGCTTAGCACATGTCTCCCAAATTTTTTTATCAATATCAAGATGAATAACATTGTTGGAAACATGTTCTTCCATGTTGTTGATAAGCCAACTAATAACCAAAGTATCATTTTTTAACTACTACTTATAAAAAATATGCTCTTCATCCACAGTTGGTGAGGTGACCAAGAAGATCTTTTGTTATAAGAAACTTGTGAACCGATGTGAACCAACTCATAAAATTTGATACCCCTCGTAAGGGTATAGTAGTAATTCTAAGTATATCACCCTTGTGACTCATGTAGAGTTCTTCAACCAACTTGATTAATCGAGAGGCTTAGCATAGAAGCTAAGTAATCATATTTCTGAAACTCAATGAATAACCACTCATAATAGGCTCAATACCAATCTTCTTTATCATGGAATATTGTTCCCATAGAATTATAACTTTTTATCCATAAATCTCAATATAAATTGGTCTCGATCAAAAAAATTCCAAACCGATAAAATTGCCTTGGTAACTTCTTCTAATTCGAGATGCATATATTTACATAATCTCATCAGATGAAGAAAACCATAAAAACATCTCTAAACCATCATCTAATATCTGAAAACCAAGAGCATGAATCAATAATATAAGAAACAAAGAAACTTATCTCCTGAGCTTCAATCTTGCTTCATAAAGAGCCTTCTATGAGCAGCTTTGATCATACTTTCTTTGAGCATTCCTTTGACGTAGGGATCCTAAATTTGATGCTCTGATACCATGTTGAATTTAGGACCCCTTTACGGATATCTCAAGCAAGGTGAGAGAGGGAAAAAGAAAAGGAAAGGGAGAGAGAACTCTCGGGTAGAGAAGAGAGAAGAGAAAAAAAAGGAAGAAAGAGTTTAGGCAAGAGAAGAACTTTTCACGAGAGAGAAGTGGATTACTACTTCACTTTGATGATATATTTTCAAGCACAAGCACCTCTATTTATAGTAGAGGAAAGTAGTAGAGTCCAAATATAATTAAACTACCTTCTCCTAATTACATTCAAACTATAACTCTTAAAGACAAGTCTATCATAATAAAATAACTCAACATAATTAGAAGACTAACATAACTCAAAATAAACATCTTCTATGAGGACATGACCAAAGGATAAAGATGTCAGCTCGTGATCATCTTTGTGGCTCCCACTTGATCTTCCAACTCATGTGATAAGTACCCCAACTCATGGTATCTTTGTGGGTCCCACTTGATCTTCAAATCTTCCAACTCGTGCTTCTTATCTTCCAACCCATGCCAGCTCGTGTGTTGACTCCTCTTGGAATCTCACGTCCTTCTAGTGGGTCCCACCAGCCCATGCAACCATGGTGGGTTCCACATTGTAACACAGTCAGATAATGGGGGAGAATACATGGATGATGATTTCAAGCAGTACTATGTTGATAATGGAATCAAGATGAAGAAGACCATTCCTGGAAAACCTCAACATAATGGTATGGCTGAGAGGATGAACAGAACTTTCAATGAGCTTGTTGTTGGGATCTTCTCGGGCCATGGATCTTGCCACCCTTCTTCCCTCTCTTCCCTCCAAATTGGCTGTTGACGCTGGAAGAGAACTCTTGTTCTTGGAATGTGTAATGGTGGAAATAGATTGAGCCTTGAGGAGGCTCTACCTGGACCGTTGAGGGAGAATCCGACCTGGCTAAAACTAATTGATTCAATGCTTAATCTTCATTCAGCTCTTTGTCCCAATAAATAGGTTTGGGGATGAAATTACAACTCAGACCCATGGGACACATGGTTCACGCAAAATTACATTCAAACCAAACCAAACCAAATTCAACATACATGCGAAGGGAAATAGCATAATTTAATTCCTACATCTGTTGATAACTTGGGATGATATGGAGCCCATAACATCACCCCCCCCCCCCCCCCCCCCCCCTCCTGGAGAAAGAGCTTGTCCGCAAGCTCGAAAGAGGGGTAGAGAGCTCTACAAGCGGCTAAGGGCTCCCATGTAGTGTCAATGGGGTCAGTATCAGCCTACTACACTAGAATCTCCCAATCGCCCTGAATGCGGTGAGCCTGCAACACGTGCGCTAGAGTAGAAAGGACCTGACCCTCATGTAGTGGTGGCAGAGGTGTGTGTAGGAATGGGGAGTCTCCCTGGAAGGCCTTCAATTGGGGGACGTGAAACACATTATGGATCTTGGCTTCTGGTGGAAGCTGCAAGCAGTAGGCGACTGTGCCAAGGCAGTCCAGAACCTAAAAGGGCCCATAATATTTTGGGGAGAGTTTCTGACGTTTGGAGGCTATCAGTGAAAGCTTCCGATAATGTTGGAGACGTAGCCACACATAATCCCCTGGAGAGAAGAAGATGTCCCATTGCTTCTTATCATAATAGAGTTTCGTGGCCTATTGGGCCTCCTGGAGATGAGCGTGTACCTCACAGAGCATGGCGTCCCTTTCAGCTAAAGCCCGGTCCAAGGTGGCGACCTTGGATGCACCTGGTTCATACGATAAAAGCCGAGGCGGATCTCGGCCATACACTACCTTGAACGGAGTAGTGCCGAGTGTGCTGTGGTATGATGTGTTACAACAAAATTCGGCCCATGCTAGCCACTAAACCCACCGTTTAGGTGAGTCCCCCACAAAACAATGGAGATATATCTCAAGCGTCCTGTTGACCACCTCAGTCTGTCTATCAGTCTGGGGGTGGTCAGAGGAAGAGAACGCCAATTTGGTGCATTGCAACTTAAAGAGTTCTTTCCAGAACATACTGGTGAAGTTGGTGTCCCTGTCACTGGTAATGGATGCAGGCACCCCATGTAACCGGACAATATTATCCATGAAGAGCTGAGCCACATGAGTTGTTGTGTAGGGATGCGCCAAAGGGAGGAAATGGCCTTACTAGATAAAGCGGTCAACCACTTCAAATATAACGGATTTGCCTGAAGAGGTGGGAAGGCCATCAATGAAGTCCATAGAAATATCTGACCATACCTGCGATGGTAGCTGAAGAGGTTAGAGCAACCCTGGTGGACATAATGATTCGGCCTTGTTCGGCCTTGTTCCATTGACAAGTCTAACAAGCTGCCACATACTCTGTTACACTTCTCTTCATACCCTTCCAAAAAAAATCGCGACTGAGGCGGAAATATGTTTTCTATCTGCCCTCATGTGTACTATCATGGAAAGTGGTTAAGATGCTGGTAATGAGTGGCGAGGTGGCGTGCAGAACAATCCTATTTTTGAATAGGATAAGACGATCCTGGATCGTCCAATGGCTATCTGAGGTCCCCTACTGAATATCATGATATAAGGCAATGAGTTCGGGATGTTGATGTGTCTCCTCCCTAATAGAGTCCAACAAAAGACTTCTGGGCTCACTAATAGCATGCAATTGTGGCTCTGGAACGTCCCGGCGAGACAAGGCATCAGCCCCCACATTTGGATTGCCAGGTTAATACTCAACGATAAAGTCAAACCCCATCAGTTTACTCAACCAGTGCTGCTGAGGAGAGGTGGTGAGATGCTGCTCAAGAAGATACTTCAGGCTTGAATGATTGGCCCAAATAAGAAATGGGTGCCCCCAGAGATAGGGCCTTCAATGTGTTAAGCACCTAGCCAATACTACCCAAAAGACCGGCCTGTAAGGAGCGGAAGACATAGGTATTTAACCCAAGAACATAACATCACACCCCACCTTCGCGAGCCGACGACCACGGTGGCGCAATGACACAGGCCCAACCCAGTGGCCTACTCTAGCGGCGGTCTACTCCTAGTGCCCCTTCACAGTTCTCCAGGTCGCCCCCTCCGCTAGGTCGCCCCTTCCGAACCTTCTAGTAATTTTTATCCAGCCTTTGCGCGTCCCGGGACTCAAACTCACGACGTGGGAGCCCACTCTGATACCAAATGCTAAGTACCTAGCCAATACTACCCAAAAGACCAGCCTGTAAGGAGTGGAAGACATAGGTACTTAACCCAGGACCATAACACAATGCTGGATGGCTTTAGCTAAACAGATCAATTCCCTTTCATAAGCCGAAAGTTTGTGATGGTTTTGGCCAAGCTGTCGGCTAAAATAAGTGATCGGGTCGCCTTGTTGTTGTAACACTGCACCTATACCCCCCGCCCAAAGCATCACATTCCACTAAAAAAAACTCATCAAAGTCCAGTAGCTACAAAATTGGCGTTGAAGATAAGGCTGCCTTCAACTGCTGAAAAGAATGATCCGCTGGCTTGGACCAGCTGAAAGCATTTTTCCTGAGCAGATTGTTGAGCAGTGCTACAATCTGTTTGTAGCTGCTGATAAATTTATGGTAATTACCAGCGAGGCCCAAAAATCCCCTTAACGCTGTGATGGATATGGGAGGAGGCCAGTCTGTGAGGGCCTGAATCTTGCTTTGGTCAACCTTCACCCGAACTGCGGAAATAACGTGGCCCAAGTATGCCACCTCGGGTGTGCCCATAGAACATTTGGACTTGTTTAAAACCAAATGATGTGAACGTAGGAGAGTAAATACCTGGTGAAGGTGCTGAAGGTGCTCGTCCCAATGTTTACTATACACCAATATATCATCAAAAAAGACTAGAACATATTTTCGTAAGAGATAGCTATATACCTCATTCATGAGGGCCTAGAAAGTGGATGGCACATTGGAGAGACCAAAGGGCATCACTAGGAACTCGAAATGCCCATGGTGCATGCGGAACGCGGTCTTCTCCATATCTGAAGGATGAACTCTAATCTGATGATAACCTGACTACAAGTCCAACTTTGTAAATATAGTGGCACCATGTAACTCATCTAACAGCTCGTCCACCACGGGAATGGGAAATTTGTCTTTATTGTGTGAGCATTGAGCTGCCTGTAGTCCACACAAAATCTCCAGGACTTGTCATGTTTTTTGACCAATAACACCGGGGATGAGAAAGGAGACCTATTGGGCTGAATAATTCCATGGGCGAGCATATGTTGGCACTATCTCTCAATTTCATCCTTCTGTAGATAGGGGTAACGGTAAGGCCGAACCACCACAGGTTTTGTCCCATGTTTCAATCTGATGCGGTGATCACAGTGGCGAATAGGCGGAAGAGCAGTAGGTTCCTTAAATAAATCTTCAAAGTCTCTAAGTAATTGAGATAACTTACAGTGCTCGGTGCTCTAGACCTGAATTACCTGAAGTGTGCTGGGCACAATAGCATGTGTGCCATGCAAGGTGATCTGACGTTGGCCCTCTGTGAAGGTCATGGTCAGGGCCTGAAAATCCCACAAGATAGGCCCCAACATCTGGACCCATTTAACTTCGAGTACCAAATCAAATCTAGCCAGTGGAATCACCAAGAAATCTGTAATAAAAGAGTGGCCCTCAATACAAACGGGGGTGGCTGTAGAGATACCCACACTGGCAATTTTGGCCCTATTGGCCACTGCGACTGACAGGCCTATTTTCTGCTTGATTACCAACCCAAGTTGTTCTGTCATTGGCTGACTTATGAAGTTGTGCGTGCTACCAAAGTCAACTAAGGCTAGTAATTGTAGATGGTGCAACTTGGCCCGAACTTGCATTATGTTGGAACTATGCATGTCAGTCATGGAATAGAGTGAAATAGCTGGGGCATCATGCTCTGTCTCAACACTGTCTTCTTCTGGGAGTATTTGTTATGGTCCCTAACCATGGATCTAGTAGCTCGGCAAGTCAAATAAGGATCCAGCACTGTTAGAGGGTTTCTTAACACATTTTTTGTGAAAAGAAACTCTCTTTTACTTCCCTCACACGTTATAATTGAAAAGGAGTTTCCTTTTCTCAATTATAGATGCACCAAATCAATTAAGAGACTGTTAAGGATCCAATTATGAAACCCCATTTTATACCTCAGGTCAATGAGTAGGGTTCATGCAACTACCAATGTTGTACGTAAAGAAGACAGTCTATAGCTCTTCTAAACTCGGAAAAGATAGATAAAAGTACCTCTTGAAGACCTCCTTCAATCAGCAACTTGAAAACCTCTTTCTTGATGCTAAGGCTCACACAAAACCTCCTTCCCTCACTACTAGTTCGCGGAAGAGATGGATAACTATTGCAGCTTGGAAGAGAAGGATGATTCCTCTTCCTTTTCCTTTCACGATCTCCTTAAAGACTCCCCAATGGATGAAGCAAACAAGCAAGGATAGTTCATGCCAAGATGTTATGGACTCAATAAGACTGAGTCATCTACTTTACTTTTATTATTTATGTTGCTTTTAATTTCGAATTTTATTGATTTGTAATAAGACTTAAAGGTAGGGGTAGAATTGGGTTTTATAACCCTAACTTATGTTGATGTTAATTACCCTATTTAAGCGGTAAGGATGGAGAAATAAAGCAAGTTCGGAATTAGCATAAACTAGGGTAATTTAGGTTCTTCCCGAGCTCCCTTGCTAGGATTCTTGGCGTGAGTCTTTTCTGGGTTTTCTTGGGTTACATTGGTGAATTCGTCGGTGTCTTGGGTGAGTGAGAAAGGAAGAGAAAAAGGGGTTAATCTCTACCTAACATGGTGGAGAGAGGCCTTGGTGTTTTCACGGAACTAAGAAGGAAGAAGGGTTACGTGAACCCCTTCTTAAGCCAAGGCGACGACAGAGGAGTTGCTGGCTGGAGATCTCTTGAGAGGGGGTCAAACCTTACCCAATTCCGAGCTGGAAAAAGGGATTGGCTTCACTAACGGAACCAGGAGGAAGGGGAAGGAATTTTCGTGGTTCACTGCTGCAAGAAGCAGACCTCTTCATCCCTCATGGCAAAACAGAGGACTCTTCTTCCCACACGGCAAAACAGAGGAGAAGAATTTCGAATTCTGGCTGATGTGGTATTCAAAAGGTAACTTAGAGATTTTATTTTCCTAAGTTCATAAAGCTGAAGTACTATTATTAATTTATGAGTGTGAATAGTGGTTTACCTATGCCTGAATAGTGTTTGAACCCATTTGTGAGAAAAAAGGATTTCTGTTTCCAACCTAGAGTGGTTGGAGACGAAATTCTTGGTTCTTTACAGAGTTTAAAACCATGTACGTGCTGGATTCAAAAGTATCAGACCGAATTACTAGATCCATGGCTAGGGACCATAACAACTTGGTATCAAAGCAGGGTAACCCGGCAGAGAGAAGCACCAATGAATACTTTGAATTGCTTGAAAGAAAATTTGATACTGTCCTAGTGAGGTTCTCAAAAATTGATATCGATATGGAGACCTTGAAGGGAAGGATGGATAGCATGGAGAATGGTCTAAATACTGGCAAGAAATTTGCTACATTGGAGGAAAAGTTCACTCTCAGTTTGGAAACCTTGAAAGGAAGGATGGATAACATGGAGACTGGTCTGAGCACTGGCAAAAAGCCAATTTTGGGAGACCATTCGCAGATCAGAGGGGGAGATGAGATTACTAGACACATGAGTTTCTAGGGTCAGCAAGGACCCTTCATTCTGGGGGGACACCTCAACCAGGGGGGAGGCACTGTACCCCTCATTTTAGATCAGAGAGGAGGGGACCATTCGTATAACATAGGGGGAGATGAATTTCTGAGGCGCACGAGTTTCTCGGGACAGCAAGGACCCCTCATTCCGGGGGGACACTTCTACCAGGGGGGAGGCACTGTTCCGAGGTATACTAAAATGGAATTCCCTACTTATAATGGGTCAGAAGACCCTTTGATATGGTTGTATCGATGTGAAAAAAATTTTAGCCATCAGCGAGTCCCAACCTATGACCGAGACAACGTAGCTGTTTTCCACTTACTATGGGAAGCACAACTTTGGTACCAGCTAGTTGAGGTTTATAGCGAGGTGGTAGATTGGGATGAATTTAAGCGACTGTGTTCTCTCTGTTTTGGTCCTCCAGCTTACAGTAACCCTTTGGGAGATTTGGTTTTACTACGCCAAACTGGGGCCGTGGAGCAATATCAAAAATTGTTCCAGGAAAAATTAGCACGAGCCAGCAGTATCGTACAAGTGGATCAGCAAGTTGCGCTATTTACAGTAGGACTGACGGAGGCCTTAAAGCTTGAGGTGGATCTCTATGCACCTGTTGACTTATCCAGCGCTATGAATATAGCTCGTGCTTTAGAATTGCAACAGCAGGCACAGCACAGACGACCTTCAGAGTCAGGGGAGCGCATTCCTCTGAGAAACAACCCAGGTATTACTTTGACAGGGGATCTGAGATCTAGTCATTCTACAACTCCTTATATAAAAAAATTGACAAGTGCTGAGATGGCGGACCAGCGGGCTAACAATCTATGTTACAACTGTGATGAACCATATCGGGTTGGGCATCAGTGCAAAAGATTGTTTTTGATCGATAAGGTTGAAGATGAGGATATCGAGCTGACAAAGGATATGATTGAGGAAGAACCACCGGACATCTCCCTGCATGCCATTACTGGGCAGCAATCGGCCACAACTTCGCAAAATGGGAGCGGCTCGACAACTTCCTCCAGGTCTACCCAGCTTTCGAGCTTGAGGTCAAACTCGATCTCCAAGGGGGGGCAGATGTTATGGACTCAATAAGACTGAGTCTTCTACTTTACTTTTATTATTTATGTTGATTTTAATTTTGAATTTTATTGATTTTTAATAAGACTTAAATGTAGGGGTAGAATTGGGTTTTATAACCCTAACCTATGTTGATGTTAATTACCCTATTTAAGGGGTAAGGATGGGGAAATAAAGCAAGTTCGGAATTAGCATAAACTAGGGTAATTTAGGTTCTTCCCGAGCTTCCTTGCTAGGATTCTTGGCGTGAGTCTTTTCTGGGTTTTCTTGGGTTACATTGGTGAATTCGTGGGTCTTGGGTGAGTGAGAAAGGAAGAGAAAAGGGGGTTAATCTCTACCTAATATGGTGGAGAGAGGCCTTGGTGTTTTCATGGAACTAAGGAGGAAGAAGGGTTGTGTGAACCCCTTCATAAGCCAAGGCGATGGCAGAGGAGTTGCTGGATGGAGGTCTCTTGAGAGGGGGTCAAACCTTACCCAATTCCGAGCTGGAAAAAGGGATTGGCTTCACTAATAGAACCAGGAAGAAGGGGAAGGAATTTTCGTGGTTCACTGCTGCAAGAAGCAGACCTCTTCATCCCTCACGAAAAAACAGAGGACTCTTCTTTCCCCACGGCAAAACAGAGGAGAAGAATTTTGAATTCTGGCTGACGTGGTATTCAAAAGGTTACTTAGAGATTTTATTTTCCTAAGTTCATAAAGCTGAAGTTCTATTATTAATTTATGAGCGTGAATAGTGTTTGAACCCATTTGTGAGAAAAAAGGAGTTCTGTTTCCAACTTCGAGTGGTTTGAGATGAAATTCTTGGTTCTTTACAGAGTTTAAAACCGTGTACATGCTGGATTCAAGAGTATCTCGCCGAATTACTAGATCCATGGCTAGGGACCATAACACAAGAACCCTAGGATAGGGAACCTAGAAAGAACCTAATTACTCTATTTTAATCTAAATCCGAACTTACTTTATTTCTCATTCCTTACCCTTTAAATATGGTCATTCACGCCAAGATAGGTTAGGGTTATGGTTATTAAATCCCAACTATACCCCTACCTTCAAGTCTTATTACATAATCAATCAAATTCGAAATTAAAAGCAACATAAGTAATAAAAGTAAAAGTAGGTGACTTGGTGAGCCATTGTCTCCTCCTCTGAGTGACTCAGTGTGCTATTGAGTCCATAACATCTGCCTCCCCTTGGAGAAAGAGTTTGTCCTCATGCTCGTAAGCTAGATAGACCTGTTTGAAGGTCTCTAACCGCTACCATGTCGCTGCCTTGGGGTCTGTAGCGGTCCACTACACGAGGATGTCCCACTGGTCATTTGTCACATGCGCCTGTAACATCACGTAGGGTGTCAAAATGACGTAGCCATTGTCCACTGGTGGAAGGAATGGTGGGGAAGAAGGGGCTGGCCTCTTGTGAGGTTTCAATAGTGAGACATGAAACACATCATGCAGCTTCGCTGTGTCCGGCAATTGTAGTTGATACGCCACCTGCCCGATGCATCGAATAATGGTAAAGGGCCCAAAGTACTTGGGGGAGAGCTTATGGCGCGCTGGCCTAACGAGAGACTGTTGTCGGTACTACTGGAGACGTAGCCACACATAGTCCCCAACCACATACGAGACATCCTGGTGGCCCTTGTTGTAAGCCGTAGTCATCCGGTCATGAGCCTTTTGTAGCCGGTCTATAAATGTCTTCAACACCTGATCTCGATCCATGAGTGCCTCATCAATGTTATCCACGCGGGTGGTGCCTCTGGTATAAAAGAGAAGCCTCGGGGGGTCCCTCCCATAAAGAACCCAGAAAGGAGAGGACTGCAAGGCCGAGTGGAATGAAGTGTTATAACAATATTCTGCCCAGGGTAGCCATTGAACCCACTATTTCAGTCAATCTCCCACTAAGCACCGAAGATACATCTCAATGGTCCGATTAACCACCTCGGTTTGGCCATCCGTCTGAGGGTGATATGCAGAGGAAAATTTCAATTGCATTCCACTCAGTAGAAACAGTTCCCTCCAGAAAGTACTCATGAAAATAGCATCCTGGATCACTCACAATAGATTCAAGAATGCCATGTAAGTGTACAATATGCTCCAAGAAGGTTTGTGCCACGCGAGCTGCCGTGTAGGGGTGAGCCATCGGGATACAATGACCATACTTGGAGAAGCGATCAACCACCACAAACAAAACAGACTTCCCGGCTGAAAGGGGAAGACCCTCCACGAAGTCCTTTAAAATATCTGCCCATACCTGAGTAGGGAGAGCGAGAGGCTGGGGAAGACCTGCAGGACTCAAATGATCTGATTTGTTCCTTTGACATACTTGACAGTCGGAGACATATGTAGTAATGGAGGACTTCATAGCCGGCCAATGGAAATCCGCCCGAATACGCCACAACATCTTCTGTAACCCCTCATGGGTAGAATCATGATAAGCCGAGAGAATGGCTGGAAGCAACTCGAACGTGGTTGGAAGGAAAATCCACTTCTTATAGCAAATTAGTGAATCCTGAACGGACCACTTAGAATCTATCTCCCCATTGAAAATTTTTTGGTGCAACTCCTATAGTGCTGGAAGTGTGGCATGCGCATCATGGACCATGTCTAGAATGAGAAAATGTGGCTGGCTGATGGCATAGACGAGCTGCTGATGTTCAAAATGTCTGCACAAGGTATCTGCCACCTTGTTTAATCTGCCCGCACGATACTTCACTGAAAAATCAAAGCCCATCAACTTACTAATCCAATGCTGTTGTGGTGACGTCATGAGATGCTGCTGAAGTAAGAACTTGAGACTATAATGATCAGTATAGATGAGAAAAGTACGTCCCCATAAATACAGGTGCTAGTGTTGGACCGCCTTGGCCAACCCAATCAGCTTGCGTTCATATGCAGCCAATTTCTGATAACGAGAGACCAATTGTCGACCGAAATAAGCAATGGGGTGGGAGTTCTGATGTAACATGGCCCCAATGCCCCCACCAAAAGCATCACATTCTATCACTAATAAGTCTTCAAAATTTGGAAGTTGTAACACCGGTGTAGATGCAAGAGCATTCTTGAGTGCGTCAAATGCCATGGAAGCCTCCTCGTTCCACTGAAAGGAATTCTTTTTAAGGAGGTTTGTCAAAGGTGCTGCCAACGGACCAAAACTCCAATTAAATTTCCTGTAATAGCCTGCCAAACCCAAGAATCCGCATAATGCTGAGCAAGACTGAAGTTGTGGCCACTCACTGATGGCCTGAATCTTCTCGGGATCAACAGTGACCCCCTCATGGGAAATAATGTGGCCCAGGTAAGCAACATGAGATGCCCCAAAGGAGCATTTGGACTTCTTCAAATATAATTGGTGTGCTCGCAATAAATCAAATACAATTCTCAAATGTGCTAAGTGGTCATCTCGAGAATTGCTATATATGAGTATATCATAAAAAAAAATAAGTACGAATTTCCGAATGTAAGAGCTAAATACCTCATTCATCGGTGCCTGAAAAGTAGAAGGAGCATTTGATAGCCCAAAAGGCATGACCACAAAGTCAAAGTGGTTGTGAGTGTTCAGAATGCCGTCTTTTCAATATCAACTAGATGCATGTGAATCTAATGATACCCAGATAGTAAGTCTAATTTTGTGAAGACCCATGATCCATGTAGCTCATTGAGGAGCTCCTCCACCACCGAAATGAGAAATTTGTCTTCACTGTCAGTGCGTTCAACTCACGATAATAAAAAAAAAGTGCCAAGTCCCATCATGTTTCTTCATGAGCATAACTAGTGAAGAGAATGGGGACCTACTGCTGCGAATAAGGCCCTGTTGTAGCATCGCCTGACACTATGTCTTTCAATCTCATCTTTCTGGGGGTGAGGATGAACAACTATGACATCTTACCCTAGTTTCAAACATATCCGGTGATCACACTATCTAAGCAGGGGGAGCCCATGTAAGCTCACAGAAAAGGTCGGAGAACTCATCAATAAGACCATCAATACTGCCTGCTGAATTATCCAGGGCAGTCAGAGAATGAATGTGTTGTTGTGTTTCTATCTGACTTCCTTGTAGAAGCACTTGCCTACCATGTAGGAAAAAACTCATTGTCAATGCAGAAAAGTCCCACAAAATGGGTGCCAACGTTTGTAACCATTTGATTCCCAACACCATATCAAAACCAGACAGAGGAATAACAAAAAACTCAGCAAGAAACAAAGTAGTGCCAATAGTAAAATTTACCGCCTTGCTGATTCCGTAGCTAGGAACCTTCTCCCTATTGGCCATTGAGACTGTGGCTGTCGGATGGGGAAGAATCTGTAACTACAGGTGCTGGGCCGCCGTCAAACTAAGAAAATTGTGGGTGCTCCTGAAGTCCACTAGGCCCATGAGTTCCCGATTGAAGATCTGAGCTTTGACTTTCATGGTTTTGGGCGACTTTTGCTAAGTAATTGCATGCAAGGAAATTTCTGGTGGTGCTTCCTCTATCATATCCTCTGTCACCTCGATATCATCATCTTCAACCGTATCAATTAAAAATAATCTTTTTGCACCGATGACCAACCCGGTATGGCTCATCATAATTGTAACATAGATTTTTGGACCGCCTCTCCATCATCTCTGCACTTGTCAATTTTTTTATGTACTGAGGTGGATGACAGCTCGATTTCGTATCCCCTAGTAAAGTGGTGCTCGGAGTGTGTTTGGGAGGAGGTGTTGTGGTCTGAACCCCCTGAGGATAATTGTGTCTGCTCTGTCAGGTGGAGGAAAGTGCTCCTCTCCCCTGACCATGTGGGTTGTCTGTGCAGGGCCTTCTACCGCCGTTCTAAAGCACGGGCTACATTCATCGTGTGTGATAATGTAATCGGTGCATAGATCTGCACCTCAAGCTTTAATGCCTCCGTCAGGCCTACTGTAAATAATGCCACCTGCTGGTCCACTCGTACCATACCGTTTGCTTGTGCTAATTTTTCCTGGAACAGTTTCTAATATTGCTCCACAGAACCAGTTTGTCGTAACAGAACCAAATCACCCAGGGATTGCTATATGTCGAAGGACCAAAACGAAGAGAGAATAAATTCTTAAATTCTTCCCACTCCACAACAGGTCTATCCGCCTCAACTTGCTGATACCAGAGTTGTGCTTCTCCCATTAAGTGGAAAACAACCATCCCCACTTTATCATACGCTGGTCTCTTGATGGGCAAAAAAATTTTTACAGCGATATAGCCATACCAAAGGGTCTTCTGACCCATTATAAGTGGGAAATTCGAGTTTAGTGTACCTAGGTATAGTGCCCCCTTCCTGGTGGAAGGGTCCCCCTGGGATGAAGGGTCCTTGCTGGCCAGAGAAACTCGTGCACCTCGTAAACTCATCTCCCCCTCTATTATATGAATGGTCCCCTCCTCTTTGTTCTGGAGTTGTGTTCCTTCCAGTAGTCAAACCAATCTCCATGCTATCCATTCTTCCCTTCAAGGTCTCCATACCGATATCAACCTTAGAGAACCTCTCCTCCAATTCAGCAAATCTTTTCTCATTATCTACATTGCCTTTGAGGATAGCTTCAAGCAATTCATGGTTGCTAATATCTGTCGGGTTACCCTGCTCTAATACCAAGTTGTTATGGTCCCTAGCCATGGATCTAGTAATTTGGCAAGTCAAATAAGGATCCAGCACTGTTAGAGGGTTTCTTAACATGTTTTTGTGAAAAGAAACTCTCTTTTACTTCCCTCACACGTTATAATTGAAAAGGAGTTTCCTTTTCTCAATTATAGATGCACCAAATCAATCAAGAGACTGTTTAAGGATCCAATTATGAAACCCCACTTTATACCTCACGTCAATGAGTAGGGTTTCTGAATTCATGCAACTACCAATGTTGTATGTAAAGAAGACAGTCTATAGATCTTCTAAACTCGGAAAAGATAGATAAAAATACCTTTTGAAGACCTCCTTCAATCAACAACTCGAAAACCTCTTTCTTGATGCTAAGGCTCACGCAAAACCTCCTTCCCTCACTGTTGGTTAATGGAAGAGATGGATAACTATTGCAGCCTAGAAGAGAAGGATGATTCATGTTCCTTTTCCTTCCACGATCTCCTCAAAGACTCCCAATAGATGCAACAAACCACCAAGGATAGTTCACGCCAAGAACCCTAGGATAGGGAACCTAGAAAGAACCTAATTACTCTATTTTAATCTAAATCTGAACTTACTTTATTTCTCATTCCTTACCCTTTAAATAGGGTCATTCACGCCAAGATAGGATAGGGTTAGGGTTATAAATCCCAACTATACCCCTACCTTCAAGTCTTATTACATGATCAATCAAATTCGAAATTAAAAGCAACATAAGTAATAAAAGTAAAAGTAGGTGACTTGGTGAGTCATTGTCTCCTCCTCTGAGTGACTCGGTGTGCTATTGAGTCCATAACAGTATTTCCTCAGTATCGTCACAGAGAAGCACACTGAATAATCTCTTGCATATGTGACCCTGGACATACTGTTCTTCACAATTAAAACAAAGACCCTTCACCCTCCTCTGTTTCATCTCTTGTCTATTCAATTTTTTTATGTATGGTAATGGCGGCGTGGAGGAAGAACTCTGCACATGGAACTGCATTATGTCCAGTACGTGGAGGCCCTGAATAGGGTGAGGGTGCAGTGGTAGTCGCCCTGCTTGGCCAAGCTGGTCTTCGGATTAGGGATTCCTTCAAAACTCTATGTCTAGTATCAATGGTCCTGGCAAAGTTCATAGCATGGTCCAAATCTCTAGGTTCGTGTAATTCAACCTCCAGACGCAGGGCCTCTGTCAAGCCAACAGTAAAAAGGTTAACATATTGGAAGGGCTTGACATTGGTACTGGCTCTAGCCAAGCATTCTTGGAAGGTCTTTTGGTACACTTCAATTGTGCCCGTCTGTTTCAAATTCACCAATTCGTCCAACGGATTGCTACTGGCTAGAGGACCAAACCTCACATGCAAGATTGTTTAAATACATCCCAATCCAGAACCAAATGTTCATTTGTGAATTGGTGGAACCATAGAAGCGCTTCATCGAGCAAGTGGAATGCTGCCAACTGGACCCGATCATCCGCCAGTGTTTTTTTATGGTAAAAGAACTGGTCGCATTGGTGTAACCAGAGCAAAGGGTCCTTAGACCCATCAAATGTAGGAAAGTCCAATTTCACATACCTGGGAACCGAATTAGGGGCAGTAGCGTGAGGTCCCAATGGGGGATGTGGGTGGTGCGTTGTCGGTGGTGTATAGCTTCCCGGCGGCGGCACTTGAAGCCCATTGTCCTCCTGTCGCCGGAGGAGGAGCTGGATTGAGGCATCCATGGCTGTCATGGCCGAACGTAGGTCAGCAGTGGTCTGACGAACCTCGTCAATGGATTGATATTGAGCCTTTGTCCTCTGATGATTTTCATCAATCAGCTGACGCAAATCCTCTGGGGAAGAGGAATCCCCAAGTGTGGATCTGTCTGATGCCAAGATGTTGGGATCTTCCCGGGCCATGGATCTTGTCAGCCTTCTTCCCTCTCTTCCCTCCAGATTGGTTGTTGACGCTGGCAGAGAACTCCTGTTCTTGGAATGTGTAATGGTGGAAAGGGATTGAGCCTTGAGGAGGTTTGACCTGGACCTCTGGGGGAGAATCTGACCTGGCTAAAACTAATTGATTCAATGCTTAATCTTCATTCAGCTCTTTGTCCCAATAAATAGGTTTGGGGACGAAATTACAACTCAGACCCATGGGTCACATGGTTCACGCAAAATTACATTCAAACCAAACCAAACAAAATTCAACATACATGCAAAGGGAAATAGCATAATTTAATTCCTACGTCTATTAATAACTCGGGATGCTATGGATTCCATAACACTTGCTAGGAGGATTAGATTATATGCAGGATTGTCAAAGATGTTTAGGTGTGAGGCTATTAGCACCGCTGCCTATTTGATCAACAGAGGTCCCACAGCACCAATGGATTGCAATATACCATAAGAGGTCTGGAGTGAAAAAGAGGTAAACCTTTCTTTCTTGAAAGTATTTGGTTATGTTTCTTATATTTTTTTTATTTTGTTCTTAGAAGTAAAATTGATGTTAAATCTAAGATATGTTTATTTATTGGCTATGGTGGTACTGAGTTTGGTTATTGCTTATGGGATGACCAAAGTCGTAAGTTTATCAGGAGCAAGGGCATGATCTTTAATGAAGGTGCCTTGTATAAAGACATGTTGAGAATAGAGTCTAAGAGTACAAGTGATGAAGCCAAAAAGTCTGAAGTGATTCAAATGAGAGATTTTCCAGTAATTGTGATGGATAATATTACTTAGTGTTGAAACCATTGCGGTAAAAGGCTCAAAACTGTTAGGAAAACAACCCCACGGATCTTATACAAGGATTGGCCCAGTCGATACAAACAAATATTCCAACACGGGGAAAGCCCATGGACACCCTCATCGAAAAAACTCGGGACAAATTCACTGAAAAAACCCGGGAAAAATTCACTGGAAAAACCCGGGACAAATTCCTGGAAAAACCCAGGAAAAATTCTGTGGGAGTGGGATTCGAACTCGGGACCAACTTGGCTCTGATACCATGTTATCCTGCTTAATCCACTTGTGGTAAGTCTCATCTTCTTCATCAATCAGAGGAGAAAATTTAATAACGTGGCTTAAGAGGTTACGAGTAATAAGAACCCTCCGAACCGATTATGACCAGCTCATGTAATTGGAGAGACCTCTTAGTGGAATTGTAGTAATACGGAGTATATCACTCTTATTACTATTGTGTCCACTCTCCATGATGAGGCAAGTCAAATGTGGAGGTCAAGGGAAGGGGCCTTCTTCAAAGAACAATTACTCAATGTAATTTGAAGAACCCATGGACCAAATCAGTCACCAAAAAAGAGAACAAGAACCAATTTCTTTCACGAGAGCAAGCACCAAATTATCAACAAATTTGTGCCTTTAGCAAGTGAGAATAACATCCAGCCATCACTCAACTCCTCTTGTATTCTTAAAAACAAAGAGAAGAAGGTAGATGCAATTGATTAGGCCTTAATCCAAATTCCAACACAAACCGAGAGATAGAGAAAATATTTAGAGAAGATTTAAAGGAAAATCAAGATACTTGGAAGAAATTTATCTTCAGCTCATGGGATACTTCAACGTAAAAATAAAATTCAATTGTTGAAGTTCAAAAGGAACTACAAAGGGTAAATGGTTGTTGGAATTTCACCAAACATATAGTGGGTATCCAACAACATAACACAGACCCATGAGCAACATTAAGTAGGAGAAGTTACAGCAACATGTGCTGGAATTCTACTTCAAATGAGATTGATCCAAGTTACATAAAGGTAATTAAATCTCACCCATCAATCTTAATAAGACGCAAACAGCAAATGATCTTGATCACGTTTGTAATTGAGTTACAAGAAGATCAAGATTATAACATCAATTTAGTCATAAAAATAAATCTTCACAACATATAAAGATTTATCTTGACTTGATGTGATTCAAAGTTCAAGAAGTAGAAAAAAACAGTAAAGAGGAGTATGTAAATAAGGAAAGGAAATAAAATGTAAATAAGAAGAGAATGAACTTATCTCTTCATGAATGAACACCTTCTTTTACAACTTCTTGAACAGATTCCATAATAACTTCATCAAGAGGGATCCTAAACTCCTAGCTCTGATACCATGTTGAAACCAGTGCGCTAAAAGGCTCGAACTTGTTAGGAAAGAAACCCCACAAATCTTATACAAGGACTGCCCGGTCGATACAAACAAATATTCCAACACTTAGGAAGACAAGGAAAATAGACCCCAGAAGTAAATCAGACATTCATGTGACTGAACTCAAGAGATCTACCAAAACTAGCATACCACTACATAGGTAGTCCACTGCGTTGAATTATATTTTGTTGTCCAATAAAGGTGAACCAAAGAGTTATGAGGAAAGCTTACAAGCTGATGAATCAATCAAGTGGGAGTTGGCCATGTGCGATGAGATGGATTCATTGTTATCCAATCAAACATGCTAGTTGACCTAGTTACCAAAAGAGAAGAAGGCCTTGCAAAATAAATGGGTGTACCGAATAAAAGACGAACATGATGGCAGCAAACGGTATAAGGCAAGATTGGTTGTAAAGGGCTTTCAACAAAAAACTAAAGCATTGACTATACTGAAATTTTCTCTCTAGTAGTAAAATTGACTACTATTAGAATAGTGCTTGGACTGGTGGTAAATGAAAACTTGCACTTAGAGCAGTTGGATGTAAAGACAACTTTTCTTCATGGTGATTTAGAAGAAGAAATTTACATGATGCAACCACATGGTTTCAAAGCACAAGAAAAGGAGAAAATGGTGTGAAAACTTCAAAAGAGCTTGTATAGTCTTAAACATGCTCCAAGGCAACGGTATAAGAAGTTTGACACCTTTATGAGTAGTAATAGTTTCTTGAGGTGTCAGGTGAATCATTGTTGTTATGTGAAGAAGTTTGATGACTCCTACATCATTCTATTGTTATATGTTGATCACATATTGATAGCAGGTGCTTGCAAATAGGAAATAGATAAGTTGAAAAGGGAGTTGTCCAGAAGTTTGCAATGAAGAATTTGGGGGCAACAAAACAAATCCTTGGGATGAGGATTACTAGGGACAATGATGTCTTGAAATTGTCAAAAGAAAGTGTTGAGGAGATTCAACAAGAATGATGCAAAACCAATGAGTACTTCTTTGGCTAGTCACTTTAGGCTATCTAAGGAGTGATCACCTTTTACAGAGCATGAGCGAACCTACATGGCCTATATGCCTTATGCTTATGCTATTAGCAGTCTCATTAATGCTCATTAATATAGGTCCACATAACAAAATGATTTTTCTATAATTCAGTGTCGAAGATTTATATCATGTGAAACTAATTTGTTCTCGAGAAATAACTAAAAGAGGTTTCAATTATTTGGCCACAAAAAAATATTACTAAAGAAAACCAATTTATCAATTCTTAATGATGAGTATTGAACTGGAAAATTAGATTAATGTTATGGATGACATCAAAATGATGGAGGTATATGAGATGTAGAAGAAATCTCATACTCGTTTGCATGTGTCAGATACACCAAAATTTCTACAAGTTTGAAGCCACTAGTGTTACGGTCCCGGGTCATGGATCAAGTAACATGGCGTGGGAGTTGTGAATCCAGCATTGGTACTGAGTTGCTGGATTCGATAAGGAGGGTTAAAGGTCCCTTCTTTGGGTACTCTTCCACCAGTGATCAGTCTCCCTTTTTATGATCTCATTCTAGTGCTAAAGTTATAGCTAGAATGGAAGTAATTCATGTGGAAAAAGAATGGAGAAATACCTGTTTTGCTCACGTTAATCAGGGTTTCAACCCTAATTTGATGTAGCTCGTTCTAGGTCTTGAAGACCTAGCTTGATGGGGCAGCCTTGGCTCACTTTGATGGCTGTCCTTGCTCTATTTTCGTGATGAATTCCCAGCAAGAAGAGTTGCTCTAACCCTTCACGTGAAAGAACCATAATTACTCCTCTTTTGCTGCTCGTCAAGAGGGGATTGAACCCAACTTCTTGTTGACACTGGTGATGAGAGAAGATCCTCTCTTTGGGCTCAAAAAAGGGGCAGGAAGCTCCTTTTCTTAGTATGGATGATGAGGGATGAATTTAGGTGAAGATGGATGGCAATGGAGGGTGAAGGATAGGTTGAATTTTTGGAGTAAACCCCAAACTCGAGATCAAGAGGTGATCTCAACCTATTTAGACTAGGTTATTCTAAAATCTCAAAGCTTACCTATTTTATTCATACCTTTCCCTTAAATAGGTCACGTCAAGGAGTTTTAGGGTTAGGGTTACAATAATTCCCCATAATGCTCTTACATATAAAGTAATTAGAAATAACTCCTACTTAAAACAATATAAGAAATAAATCCTACTCCAAGAAATATAAGAATTAAATCCTATTGAGTGAGTTGTTGTTGTCTTCTTCGTTGTGTGACTCGGTGTGCTATTGAGTCCACAACATCTGCCTCCCCATGGAGAAAGAGCTTGTCCTCAAGCTCAAAAGCTGGGTAGACTTGTTTGAAAATGTCCACACTTCCCCATGTTGCAGTGTCGGGGTCAGTGTCCATCCACTAGATGAGAATCTCCCAATGGTCATTGGTCACCCATGCGCGTAACACCGCAGCTGGGTTAAGAATAACCTTACCATGATCAACCGGTGGTAGGAATGGAGTGGATGTAGACTGTGCTCCGGAATGTGGCTTGAAAAGAGAGACATGAAACACATCGTGAATTCTGGCTGTGTCCGATAATTTGAGTTGATAGGCGACTGGTCCCAAGCGTCGAAGAATGGGAAATGGCCCAAAAAATCTGGGTGAGAGCTTATGACGTGGAGGTCCCGCAAGAGACTGCTGACGGTAGGGCTAGAGCCGTAGCCACACATACTTCCCAACCTAAAAAGATACCTCACAGTGGCCTCTATCGTATACATCCTTCATCCGAGCTTGGGCGCGTTGTAGCCGTTCTGTGATATTCTATAGTAGTAGATCCCTGTCTATGAGTGCCTGATCAATCGTGTCCACGCGGGCGAACCCTGGGTTGTACGAGAGGAGGCGAGGTGGATCCCGGTCATATATAACCCGAAAAGGAGTGGATTGCAATGAAGAGTGGAACGAAGTGTTGTAATAGTATTCGGCCCACGGAAGCCATTGAACCCATTGCCGCGGACGATCCCCCACCAAGCACCGTAGATACATCTCGATGGTGCGGTTCACCACCTCAGTCTGCCCGTCTATCTGTGGATGATAGGCGGAGGAGAACTTCAATTTCGTCTCACTCAAGCGAAACAGTTCCCCCCAAAAGATGCTCATGAAAACTTCATCTCTGTCACTCACAATGGATTCTGGAATGCCATGTAAGTGGACTATCTACTCCAGGAAAGTCTGAGCAACCCGTGTTGTTGTATACGGATGAGCCATCGATATAAAATGCCCGTACTTGGAGAATCTATCAACCACTATGAAAAGTACGGATTTGCCAGCTGACAGTGGTAGGCCTTCCACAAAATCCATTGAAATGTCGGCCCAAACCTGCGTAGGAAGGGCCAGAGGCTGGAGAAGACCGGCTGGACTCAAGTGCTCAGCTTTGTTGCCCTGGCATACCTGACAGTCGCCCACATAAGTCGCAATCGAGGGTTTCAAGGCTTGCCAGTAAAAATCAGCTCGAATTCTGTGCAAGGTCTTCTGGATCCCCTCGTGTGTACTATCATGGTAGGCCGAGGGAATAGCTGGAATCAACTCGGACTCAGGTAGAAGGAAAATCTGCTACTTGTAATAGATAAGTGAATCTAGGATGGACCACTTCACATTCATTGTCCCTTCTGAGATCTGTTGATGTAGTTCCTGTAGTGCAGGGTTAGTGGCATGTGCTTCTCGCACCAAGTCCATAATGAGAAATCTCGACTGGCTGATAGAATAGACCGACTGCTGATCTTCAAAACACTGTCACAAGGCATTTGTTGCCTTATTTAATCTCCCCGCATGATACTCCATCGAGAAGTCAAACCCCAACAACTTACTGATCCAGTGTTGCTGTGGCGACATCGTCAAACGCTGTTCTAGTAGGAATTTAAGGCTATAGTGATCCGTGCGTATGAGAAAATCCCGGCCCCAGAGATAAGGCCTCCAATGTTGGACCGCTTTGGCCAACCCAATCAATTTGCTCTCATAGGCTGCCAGCTTGTGATGGCGGACTGCCAACTATTTGCTAAAATAAGCAATAGGATGGCCCAACTGCTGTAAAACGGCCCCCATGCCCACGCCCGAAGCGTCGCACTCTACCACGAACAATTCGTCGAAGTTGGGAAGTTGTAATACTGGCGCGGATGCGAGGGCAGCTTTGAGTGCCACAAACGACGTGGTGGCCCCCTCATTCCAAATAAAGGAATTTTTCTTGAGTAAACTCGTCAATGGTGCTGCCACTGGCCCATAGTTCTGAATAAATTTGCGGTAGTAGCCCGCAAGACCCAGAAAACCCCGTAATGCAGAACACGACTGTGGTTGCGGCCACTCGTGAATAGCTCGGATCTTCTCGGGATCCACCGTAACCCCCTCATGTGAGATAATGTGTCCCAGATACCCCACATGTGAAGCCGCAAAAGAACACTTGGAATGTTTCAAATAGAGCTGGTGTGCTCTTAACAAGTCGAAAACAATCCTCAAGTGTGCCAAGTGCTCCTCAACCGAATTGCTATATATCAAAATATCATCGAAAAATACAAGAACAAATTTTCAAAGATAGGGGTTAAATACCTCGTTCATCAAAGCTTAAAAAGTGGAGGATGCATTGGATAACCCGAACGGCATGACGACGAACTCAAAGTGGCCATGGTGCGTGCGGAACGCCATCTTCTCGATATCAGAGGGGTGCATCCGGACCTGATGGTATCCCGAATGGAGGTCGAGATTAGTGAATAACCACGACCCATGTAACTCATCCAGAAGCTCATCCACTACCGGAATCGGGAACTTGTCTTTTACTGTCTGCACGTTCAACTCCCGATAATCCACGTAGAAACTCCATGTCCAATCATGTTTCTTCACAAGTAAGACAGGTGAAGAGAATGGGGAGCGGCTGGGAGGAATAAGACCCTGTTTTAACATTTCATGGCACTGACGCTCTATCTTGTCCTTCTGAAGGTGTGGGTAACGGTATGGTCGCACGACCACTACCTCAGAACCTGGTTTTAGACAGATCCTGTGATCACAGTGCCTCATGGGAGGCAACCCCGAAGGCTCCTGGAAGACGTCAGAGAACTCCTCAACCAGACCATCACTAGTACTGTCAGGCTGATCCTGTGTCTGCAAAGTATGTATGCGGTGGGCCCTGTCCACCTAACAGCCCTGTAAGAGCACCCGACTTCCGGCCAAATCAAAGCTCATGGTTAAAGCCGAAAAGTCCCACAAAATGGGCCCCAACGTTTGTAACCATTTAATTCCTAAAACCATATCAAATCCCGCCAGGGGAATAACAAAAAATTCTACATTAAATGAAGTAAATCTAATGGAAAAAGTTACCGCCTTACTAATCCCATAGCTAGGGACCTTCTCGCCATTGGCCACTGAGATGGTGGCTGTCAGATGAGTGTGTATCTGGAGCTGGAGATGTTGTGCGACTGTCAAACTCAAAAAATTGTGTGTACTCCCCGAGTCGACCAGTCCCACCAATTCGCGGTCGATGACATGAGCTCAGACTTGCATTGTAGTAGGTGATTTCTACCCAATAATAGCATGCAACGATATCTCTGGTGGTTCCTCCTCGATAATATCCTCTGGTTCCTTTGGATCCTCCGAATCCTCCATCTCGAGCCAAAACAATCGTTTACATTGGTGTCCGACCCGATACTGCTCATCACAGTTATAACAGAGATTTTTGGACCGCCTTTCTACCATCTTTACACTCGTCAATTTTTTTATAAAGCTCGGTAGGAAATTACCAGGGTGGGGATCGGCTACTCGAGTCGTAGTTGGAGTGTGTCTGGATGGCGCTGCTGTAGATGCTCCCTGAGATGAATTATAGCGGCGCCCTTGCCACGTGGAGGAAGTGTTCCTCTCACTCGACCAACCCGGCTTACGTTGCTGCAGTTGTTGTCGTTGTTCCATTGCTCGGGCCATATTCATGGCATGAGCTAGATCCATAGGCATAAGGAGTTCTACCTCTAGCCATAAATACTCATTGAGACCTTCTGTGAATAAGGAGACCTGTTGGTCAACCAATACCCTCTCCCCAGAACGAGCCAACTTTTCCTAGAATAGTTTTTTATATTGTTCCACCGAACCCGTTTGTCTCAATAGGACTAACTCTCCCAGGGGATTGCTGTTGGCGGGAGGCCCAAATCTAACTGTGCATAGATTTTTAAATTCTCCCCAAGTCATTCCCGATCTCTCTTTCTCTACTTGAGTCACCCATAACATGGTTTCATCTGTCATATGGAAAGAGGCTAGTTGCACCTTATCCCATTTAGTAGTCCCTTGGTTCAAAAAAAAAAAAATTTCACATCTATGCAACCAAATTACGGGATCCACAGAACCATTGAAAGAGGGAAACTCTAACTTGGAGTACCTTGGGATTGTGCCTTCATGCTGAGGTGCTTGGACAGCAGTGCGCCCAAGCCATTGTTCCCCTCTTCTGTGATATGGTTGAGCAACCTCTCTCACCTCTGGACTCTGATGTCTCTCTGTCCTCTACTCCTGTTGCATGCTAATGATTCGGCTCATCTCTTCTTCCAAACCACAAACCTTTCCCAACACTGGTTGTGCTGTTTCAAGGCTATCTTCTATCTTTTGTATCCTGATTTGGATTTCTTCATTGCTGATATTATCCCCCATGTTTCCCTGCTCTGATACCAAGTTGTTACGGTCCTGGGTCATGGATCGAGTAACACGGCGTGGGAGTAGTGAATCCAGCACTGGTACTGAGTTGCTGGATTCGGTAAGGAGGGTTAAAGGTCCCTTCTTTGGGTACTCTTCCACCAGTGATCAGTCTCCCTTTTTATGATCTCATTCTAGTGCTAAAGTTATAGCTAGAATGGAAGTAATTCAGGTGGAAAAAGAATGGAGAAAAAGGGGCAGGAAGCTCCTTTTCTTAGTATGGATGATGAGGGATGAATTTAGGTGAAGATGGATGGCAATGGAGGGTGAAGGATAGGTTGGATTTTTGGAGTAAACCCCAAACTCGAGATCAAGAGGTGATCTCAACCTGTTTAGACTAGGTTATTCTAAAATCTCAAAGCTTACCTATTTCATTCATACCTTTCCCTTAAATAGGTCACGTCAAGGAGTTTTAGGGTTAGGGTTACAATAATTCCCCATAATGCCCTTACATATAAAGTAATTAGAAATAATTCCTACTTAAAACAATCTAAGAAATAAATCCAACTCAAAGAAATATAAAAATTAAATCCTATTGAGTGAGTTGTTGTTGTCTTCTTCGTTGTGTGACTCAGTGTGCTATTGTGTCCACAACAACTAGCCAACATTTGATTAACTATTTTGATATTATAAAAGTAATATTTTTTAATTATTTTATTTTATATATTTAATAAATAAAATAATTAATTTACTTTTTAAATTATTTATCAATTTATCACAAGTTAAAATCTATCTTAGTTTATTAATAATAAAAAGTTAAGTACAACTATCTTAATTTTTTTATAATTTAATTATTAACTAATATTAATTTAATTTTTAAGTATCTACTAATTTATCTCATGTTAAAATCTATCTTTTAGTTTATTAATAAAAAAGTCGAGTAAAACTTATAAAAGTCAAATTTATCAGAATATTTTACTAATAAAAAATTTCTCAGCATTTTACACTGTACTTTCTATTGTGCACACTAAGACAAAAAAATATTTTATACCAATAAATTCCGAAATTCACTAGTGTTGTTTTCTATATTTATTCGAGCAAATTTTTCAAATTCACTAGAAAAAAGCATTCCTCCGTGGATTTACTTGAATGAAATAGAACACCGGTGATGGGATTAATCTCGTAAGGGCCTGTTATTGCACTCAGTAAGTGAAGTGTATTTCACTTACGCTGGGGAAAGTGGGCTCAAACCCGTTAATGCGCTCAGTAAGTGACGGGGGAAAGTGAAATACAGTTGTATTTCGCTTTCCCCCGTTTCAGGCTTAAAATGATGGTAAGTGAAATTCGAGGGTTCGAGCTCAGATTTCACTTACCATAGCTCAAATACATCTCATTGTTGAGGAGGAGCGTCTGTCGAATGAGGGTTTAGGAGAAAAAAAAATTTCTCCCTCGCTCGCTTGTCTTCGGCAATTTCAATCGCTCTGCGACCTTATCTCCGACGCTCCTCTCGTCATCCCCAGCTCCGACGACCTTCGGCGAGAGCTCTCCCCTCTGTCTGCAACCTCTCCGACTCTTTCCTCGCTCGCAACCATCAGCAATTTCAATCGCCCCCTCTGCGATCTCTCCCCGACGCTTGATTCTCTTCCTCTCGTCGTCCCCAGCACCGACGATCTTCGCCAAACCAGTCTTCCCTCTCTACAACCTCTCTGGCTCGATTCGAGGTATTTATGAAGTTATTTGAGTCCATTTTTTCTGTTTCTTTTTTCTTTCTTTTTTGTTTATATTGAAGTATTGGAGTTTTCTCTCAGACATCTCACATCAAAAATATTTCATGTTGGTTAACAATGTCATGCTCTGCATTCAGAGAAATTTCATGTTTGAGCGTCAGAGGAAGATCATATAATTAATATTATGATTCCCCACAGGAGTTGAGAAACAAGAAAAAAACATGGGGCTAGAAGATGGGCATTTTGCTCCTTTTTCTCATTGTTCAAGTTCAAACTGTTATGCACGCAATAACATTATTATTTTAGTGTTTTCTTTAATTTACTTTATTTTATTTCAGTTTTAGGTCATAGGGGTATTTTTGGAATATTTTATTTATAGGGGTATTTTTAGAATATTTTATTTATAGGGGTATTTTTGGAATATTTTATTGTAAACCCTAACCGGGTGAACCCTATTTAAGGGGTAAGAGTAATAAGAAATAGAAGCATTGAAGTATTAAGAATTAGGTTAAATTTAGCGTAAAGAGGCTTAGAGTTCTCCTCAACGAGCTCTAGGGTTATCAAGCTTCCCTTTGGCTTGATCTTCGTTTTCGTCTTCCCCATGTCTTCCTATTATCCCTACGGTAATGCCTGGAAGACCCGTAACCCGTGGCAGATTGTAGATCCTCCCAAAGAATCCACGTGTCAGATCCGGGACCGTAACAACTGGTATCAGAGCAGGAACACAATGGGTTATTCTATATCCCAAGAAAGATGGGTTGCTGTGGGTAAGGAATTGGAGGAAATACGAGCACGGTTAGATGCTTCAATTGAATGTTCGGCAATGGAGCCACGTGCTCCCACAAAAAAGGTCATACGACCTGAAATATCCTGCATATGCGTAGGCATATGCGTAGAAGAGGCAGTTGCTGCCTTGGACGAGCAGAAAGGCCAACGGCCAGGAACTCCAGCGGCGACGACATCGGAATTTGGGGATTCCGAAATTCCAAAAATGGCTGCACCGGAAATTCCGACGGCACTCGAAATCTCCGAGCAAGCGCAGAACTTCCGATATGCCTCCAAGGGCTACGATTCGCCTCCAAGTGGTGTGATTAGCCGTCGGAGTAGCAGGCGACCCAGTCGCTTCCCTTGGGTTCATCGGCAAACTACCCGAGAGCCCTCTGTCTCGGAAAAATTCCAAGCGGCGACGCCTCAGTGGGCTTCTCGTCGCCACCGGCGAAGCAGGATAGTTCGTCGGCGCCATAAGCAACTTTTTCGCAAGGGATCTCGGTTCCGGGAGGCTGAGGAACGACGATTTACAAGTTTTCGAGACCCCTCTGTCTCGGAAACTATCCAGTCGGCGAAGCCCCGACGGGCTGCAATTCGCCACCGGAAAATCATGCGATTCTGTCGGTGCCGGGAGAGAGGAAGGAGACGAACGTCGCCGGTAATCGTCGGTGCCGTGAGGAACGGAACCACCGGCCGCAGAGTTCGGGAGCCGCCGAAGGAAGAAGACGACTCCCGATTAAATTTTCCTAACTTAGGAAAATTTAATCGGCCCGGTCTGCTGAGTCGCAAGCCGGACCGGGTTCCTGAACCAGGTCAACCCAGGTTAACTCGGACCGGGCCACCCCACAAAAAAAAAAAAAAAAAACGGGCAAACGGAGGGGGCGTCATAGCTTTCGCGGATGCTACTTCAGCACCGGTGAAGACGTCGGCATACAGACTTCCGAGCTTGAGGACAAGCTCGTTTTCCAAGGGGGTATAATGTTATGCACGCAATAACATTATTATTTTAGTGTTTTCTTTAATTTACTTTATTTTATTTCAGTTTTAGGTCATAGGGGTATTTTTGGAATATTTTATTTATAGGGGTATTTTTAGAATATTTTATTTATAGGGGTATTTTTGGAATATTTTATTGTAAACCCTAACCGGGTGAACCCTATTTAAGGGGTAAGAGTAATGAGAAATAGAAGCATTGAAGTATTAAGAATTAGGTTAAATTTAGCGTAAAGAGGCTTAGAGTTCTCCTCAACGAGCTCTAGGGTTATCAAGCTTCCCTTTGGCTTGATCTTCGTTTTCGTCTTCCCCATGTCTTCCTATTATCCCTACGGTAATGCCTGGAAGACCCGTAACCCGTGGCAGATTGTAGATCCTCCCAAAGAATCCACGTGTCAGATCCGGGACCGTAACACAAACATTGTTTTTCAGTTCCTATTTTGGATAGAAAAGGAGAGGGAGTAGATGTTGATGCAAAGCCACGTGATAATAAATGAAGTTATCAATTGTATTTTTGGATTTTTTCATAAATTAGGTCCCCATTAGAATAAATTCAATCCTCATGCCATAGATGTGTATCTTCCTAGGGTCCCCATTGGACAAGACTTTTTTTTTAAACACATATTGCCTACTGACTTCTGTTAAAATTGATTCATAAAAAATAAATTGATAAATGCACAAACCAGTCTATCTAGTCAATTAGTTCCACTATGAAAGTAAAAAAAATTTGACCTTGGCAACTAGTGTGAGTTTATATCACCAATTATATTAAAAAGAAAAAAATGGCTTATTAAGGACATATGGCTCCAACAACTATGTTGTGTGAATCAATGATGCTCTTCTAGTAAGTTTCTTATCCTTTTATGTATGAGGTTTTAACTTTGTATATGAATTGTTTGCTTGTGACTTCATTCCCACATGGACTTTGTTTGTCCTTGGGGAGTTTGGACATTGGGAAATAAAAATAACAAGGTAATGGAAATTGTTACTGATGTGTGAAGTTTCTGGCTCTTTCGTAAGCTCTATGTTTCATTGTCTACTTGTTATGAGTTTTAGATGGCTGGAAGGAAGAAAGGTAAAGACATTATGGATAGCACTACAAAGAGGTCATACGAGACATGGACATTTGACGAAGACAAAATTGCTTGATTTGCTCATTGAGCAAGTCAATATGGGTAACAAATTACCCAATGGAATTTGGAAACACGAAGTTTTCAACGATTGTGTCAGTATGTTCAATATGGACGCAGCGAACCAAAAAATAGTTGAAAAGTTGAAAAACCTTGTGAGGACTTGGAAAAGAACATATATGGTTGTGAGTACAGGCCTAAACACTAGCGGTTTTGGGTGGGATCCAACAACCCAGAAAGTCACTGCTAGTAAGACAGTGTGGCAAGACTACATAAAGGTTTGTAATTGTAACATGGAATGTTATGTTTCTTGCTTTATTAATCATGTTTTTTAATATTTTAAACGATAAATTTTCATGTAGACGCATAGAGAAGCCGACAAATATAGACGGGAATGTTGTCCGCTCTATGACAAATTGGCTATTGTGGTTGGAAACACTATGGCCACAGGAAAGCGAGTCATACAAGAGTGGAGTCAAATGATAACCTTTCAACTTTTGTAGAAGGGACAATGATTGATGACATTGATGAAGATGATGCAGTCATGGAGATTCCAGCACCCAACATTATAGAGTCTCCAAGTGATGCTCCTCCAAAAAGAAAAGCACCAAGCAATGATGGGGATAAAACTTCTTCTACTCGGTGTAGAAAGAAATCCGAACCATTAGTTGAAAATGCTAATAGGATCATTGAGGCTATTAACAATATGTCATCAACCCTTAGAGACATCTTTTCTCCCCTCGTAGAACCTCCATGGTTCACAGCACTCGAGGCATTACCAAACTTGCCCATAGAAGTCAAATATTATGCCATGGAGTTGCTCAACACCAAAGCTAAGAAGGATATGTTTATGAAGATGAAACCAGAAGATCAGTATAAATGGTTGATGGCTAAATTCAATGCAATGTAATAGACTTATACAGATTTGACAGTTTTCACCTATATTTACGAGACACATTTGGTTTTGTATGAATGACGTTGATTATTGAGTATTTCTGTTCAATTATGAATGTGTATTATTGAATGGGTTTGAACCATGTTTTCATTATTCAATGTCTAGTATTGCAGGTACCCATGGATAATCTACCAGATAGGGAGAAATTATATATTTGTATTGCAGCTTATACAGTTATACTTGTCCTTGTCGATTCATACTTAAACGATTATAATAGGCAAGTACAACGTTCTTATCATATGGGTGGTCCACGATATTTAAAGAAAGCATTAGAAAGATCACCTATTAAATTTTGAAAACTGTATAGGATGAATCAAACTATTTTTCTCAAGTTGGCTGGAATCTTGAAAAGTAGAGGACTTTTATCTGATACAAGGACAATATCTTTGGAAGAACAGTTTGCTTATTTTTGTATCATTGTTGGTCAACAACAATCTTACAGTGTCACCTCAGAGATGTTTGAAAGATCAAATTGGATAATTAGTAAGTATTTTAACAAGGTGTTAAAAGCTATTATCAGACTACAATTTGATTACATCAAGCGACCTTCAAGACGTACTCATTCAAAGATCTTGAACAGTGATATCTATTATCCATATTTTAAGATAAATATAAAGTCGTTTGATGAATAATTTTCAGTTACAATAAAAATATATGTTTGTATTAATGATTTTTTTATTACGATTGTATTGGTGTCATCGATGGTATTCATATTAAAGCACATATCCCATTTGATTAACAAGCAAGATTTTGGAACAGGAAGGGTTTTCTCTCACAAAACGTAATGGCAGCATGTACATTTGTCATGCAATTCACATATATACTTGCTGGATGGGAGGGATCAACAACCTATTCACGTGTATTGAAGTCAGCATTAACCAAACGAGATAAACTTTATGTTCTTGAAGGTAAATATAGTTTCTCTATATATAGTCTCTTTAAATTTATATTTTTTTAGATTATAATAGATATATATTTTATTGTAGGCAAATATTATTTGGTAGATGCTGGATATGCAAATCTTCCTGGGTTCTTGGCTCCCTATCGAGGTATTCGTTATCACTTGCAAGAGTTTGGGAATAATACTCCTACGGATGAAAGAGAATTATTTAACTGAAGACACTCATCTTTACGGAACACTATCAAGCATACATGTGGGGCTTTAAAAGCTATTTTCAAGATATTAAAAGATCCTCCTTTTGATTTTGATGGCCAGGTTAACATTGTGATTGCATGTTGTGTATTACATTTATATACACATGGAAGATCACATGGATTTATTTGAAGATGAAGAAGATGATTCAAGTGATGGTTTTGGTGGAGAAGATTGGGAAGATAACAATGAAAGTGATATTGAAAACAGTGATAGCAGTGATGATGTTGAGGATGATGTGGATACTCAAAGAAGTACTCAGAAGGAGTCTGCAGTACAATCTGCAAGAGCATCATATTATCGAGATGTTTTAGCAATTCAGATGTGGCAAAATTATTGAATATTATGTTGTACTTTTGTATGAACAGATATATTTCTTTTATATTAAAAAGATGATTGAGTTATATTTGTATTATTTTTATTTTTATTATTACGATATTTGTGTAGTACGCTATGTAGTATGATATTTGTATAATTATTTCATATTTAGATATTACAAAATTAAAATTTGATTACAATTTTAATAATATAAAAGTAAGCATTTGTTTAATTATTATATTTAATATATTATAGTCAGATATAATATTAATATTAATTTACTAATATTAATTTAATTTTTTGATAGTTGGATATATCAAAATATTTTATTTAATAAATAATCTATATTCACTTTACACCACACTTTCTATTGTACACACTAACACAAACAAGTACTTTACACTGCACTTTCGATTGCGCACGCTAACACAAACAAGTACTTTACACTGCACTTTCCATTGCGCATACTAACACAAACAAGTATTTTACATTCCATCTCACTTTCCCTAGGGAAAGTATTTTTCATTATATTTCATTTCCCTCTGAACTTAAATTGTGCACTAACTCCCCAAGTTTGCAATGAAGGATTTGGGTGTTGCAAAACAAATCCTTGGGATGAGGATTACTAGGGACATTGATGTCTTGAAATTATCAAAAGAAGGTGTTGAGCATATTCAACATGAATGATACAAAACCAATGAGTACTCTTTTGGCTAGTCACTTTAGGCTATCTAAGGAGCGGTCACCTTTTACAAAGCATGAGCGAGCCTACATGGCCTATGTGCCTTATGCTTCTGCTATTAACAGTCTCATTAATGCTCATTAATATAGGTCCATGTAACAAAATGATTTTTCTATAATTTAGTGTCGAAGATTTATATCATGTGCATCTAATTTGTTCTCGAGAAATAACTAAAAGAGGTTTCAATTATTTTGCCACTAAAAAATATTACTAAAGAAAACAATCCTTAATGATGAGTATTGAACTGGAAAATTAGATTAATGTTGTGGATGACATCAAAATGATGGAGGTATACGAGAAGTATGAGAAATCTCATACTCGTTTGCATGTGTCATATACACCAAAAATTCTACAAGTTTGAAGCCACTAGCCAACATTTGATTAACTATTTTGATATTGTAAAAGTAAGTATTTTTTAATTATTTTATTTTATATATTTAATTAATAAATAATTAATTTACTTTTTAAATTATTTATTAATTTTTCACAAGTTAAAATCTATCTTATTTTATTAATAATAAAAAGTTAAGTAGAACTATCTTAAGAGTTAATAGACTAACTTTATATAATAAAATATATTTTTTATATAAATTAATGATGATTAATAATATATTTAATTAGTAGTTTAGAAGTGAGAATTTTGATATTAAAATTTTTGTTTAATTATTTTTTTATAATTTAATTATTAACTGATATTAATTTAATTTTTAAGTATCTACTAATTTATCACATGTTAAAATCTATTTTTTAGTTTATTAATAAAAAAAGTCGAGTAAAAGTTATAAAAGTCAAATTTATCAGAATATTTTATTAATAAAAATTCTCTCTGCATTTTACACCGTACTTTCTATTGTGCACACTAAGGACAATAAAATATTTTATACCAATAAATTTCGAAATTCACTAGTGTTGTTTTCTATATTTATTCGAGCAAAATTTTCAAATTCACTAGAAAAAGGCATTCCTCCGTGAATTTACTTCAATGAAATAGAACAGTGATGGGATTAATCCCGTAAATGTAAATGAAATGACTATGAAAAAATTGTACCGGAGATAAATCTATGTCAATGGTATCTAGTGTTGCTTTTTAGACTGGTAGCGGACATATTAATTCATGTCTATGGTATCTAGCGTTTGTCTCCTTGATTGAGACATTGTTTCTGAAGAAGAACTTTGTTCCTTGCCTTGGGTTCATTATTTGTTGATTGTTGTCGGCATTGGTTCGTTTGATGCAGAATTTGAATTTCTTAGAAAAATAAAGTACATGGTGGCCTCAGCATCTTATCTTCCTCTTTACCCATTACCCTTTGGTAGTCTATCTCCTACAATCCTTTATTTGACTCTCATTTTCCATTATTGGTTTGTCCCTTTTACTTACATGGGTGTTTTAAGTCCATTGAGACTTCTCATATATACCCATGGGCATTTTATCCTCGTCTTGTGAATGAGAGACATTACTCACTTTAGTGATTATTATCACTATATTTGTTCGAAAGCCTTTGAGTTTGATTTCGACTTATGTTTTATCACCCATTTCTATCTTTGAGAGTTGGTGCCCGATGTTGGGACATCGTGATGGAGGAGCTTATTACTACATTTATGTTATTTGGTTCAAGCTGGGACTATTGCCATTACTTCCCAACTAGAGGGGGGGGGGGGGGGGGGGGGGGGGGGGGGGGGGGGGGTGTGATATAATTAGGGTGTCATTTATGTAATTAGTTTATGGTTCTTGTCTCTTATTCACTCTTCCTTGGGCGAAAGGCATAATTGTAATGTTTATATTTATTCATTTATAAATAGAGCTTAAGGGGGAGACTTTGGAAATAAGTCCATAACATGTTCTTCCTCCTATTTTCTCCTAATGGGTGTCTTTTTTTTTCTCTATAAGCTAAATCCATGAAGTCCTGAAAATCAATATACCTCAAAATGACAAATTTTATAAGAAAATTGATGTTTGTTTTGAGTGTGGGAAAGCAGGACGTAGAAGGAACAAATGTCCAAAGTTGGAAGAAAGAACCCCATCTACAAGCTAAGATCCCAAGAACAAGAAGAAGGTCTTGATCTCAGCCTGTGATGCAATGGAAGAAAAGTCAAGCCACTTGGAAAAAGAAGAAAGTGGCGTTGGACTAATGGCTATTGAAGACATTGATGATGAGTCTACCACTTCCGAATAGGTAAGTGACTCAAACTATGAAACTGAGCTTGAATTACTTATGAAAAAATCTATTCATAGTCTAAATATATATAAAGAAAAATACAATGCTCATTATGACTTCGTAGAGGCCCATATGACTTCGTAGTCACTATGAATTGTACTTTGTTAGTGATGGGGGTCGGGTTTAGTTGGGTATGGAAGCCCGTGTAGACGACTCATCCTCATTTGAATTGGACTCAACCCACCCTTGACTATCTAGCCTACTCTTAATCAGACTTTGTAACTATCCTAGTAACTTGAGCAACACAAGAAAACATAAATAGAAAAAAAAACCATGTGGTGGATATTTATAACCCCAAATCTCCTCACCACATAGCAAGATCATTCCATAGAGCTTCAAAAATCTTCAACAACATTTCATAGTACTTACAATTTTTTCAAACAAAAATCTATAATAGATGAACTATTCCTATTTATGAAAAACCCTACCTAAGTCTAAATTGACTAAATACCCCTGGTAGAGCCCCATATGACTCCGAAGTTACTATGAACCGTACTTCGTCAGTGATGGGGGTCAGGTTTTGTTAGCCAATGGACTCCCATGTAGATGACTCAACCTAGTTTGAATTGGACTCAACCTACCCTTGATTTCCCAACCTACTCTTAATCGGACTCTCTAATCATCCTGATAACTAGGGCGAATACAAGAAAATATAAACAAAAAAACCATGTGCTTGATATTTATAATACCGAATCTCCTCACCACATGGCACGATCATTCCATAGTGCTTCAAAATTATTAAAAAATATTTTATTTCACTTACAAAATTTTCAAAAAAAAAATCCTTAAAAATTGAACTAGTCCTATTTATGTAAAAACGTACTTGGAGTCCAAATCTAACGAATAACCCTAGTAGAGCCTCATATGACTTCATAATCACTACAAATTGTACCTCGTTGGTGATGGGGGTCGGGTTTCGTTGGATAATAGATGCATGTGGAAATGACCCAGTCTAGTTTGAATTGGACTGAGTTACCCTTGATTACCTATCCTACTCTTAATCAGACTCTCTACCTATCCTAGTAACTAGGACGAACGCAAAACATAAAAAAACAATGTGGTGGATATTGATAACACCCGAATCTCCTCATCACATGACAAGATCATTCCATAACGCTTCAAAATTATTCAACAACATTCTATAACACTTATAATTTTTTTTTAAAAATCCACAACAGATGAACTAATCCTATTTATGCAAAAAACCTACTTAAGTCCAAATTCATCGAATACCCGTGGTAGAACCCCATATGACTCTACAGTCACTACAAATCGTATCTCGTCTGTAATGGGGGTCTGGTTTTATTAACTAATGGATCCCCATGCAAACGACTCAGCCTAGTTTGAATTGGACTAAACCCACCCTTGATCACCCAACCTACTCTTAATTGGACTCTCTACACATCTTAGTAACTAGGGCAAACACAAGAAAATATAAATAGAAAAAACCATGGGGATATTTATAACACCCGAATCTCTTCACCACATGGCAAGATCATTCTATAACACTTCAAAATTATTCAACAAAATTCCCTGTCACTTATAAATATTTCAGAAAAAGAATCCATAATAGATGAACTAGTCCTAAAATTCATAGAATATGCCTAGTAGAGTCCCATATGACTTCGCAGTCACTACAAACGGTACTTCATCAGTGATGGTGGTCGGGATTCGTTGGCTAATGGACTCCCAGGTAAACGACTCTTGGACAAAGTGTTGCCAATGAGTCGAGGGAGGAAGGAAGAATCGCCAATAGGAGGAGAGAGGAAGGGCTGCTGTTGGAAAATGAGAAAGGGAGTGGGATAGAAAATAGAGAGAAAATAAAGAAAGAAAGAAAAGGGAGAAAAGGGAGGTAGGGATGACGTGCCACAACACTGATGCTAACACAAACGTGGTAGTTGATGTAGTGAGTCATCACATGGCAAATGATGTGTCAGTTGTTTCCTTTGAATGGCGATGTGATAGATGACATGGCAGACAATGATGATGTGTCATTTTTGACTTTCTAATTGGGTTGTTGACCAGTCAAAGTTAAGTATTTTCCTAATTAAATTTCTAAGTTGGTTATTTTGCAAAATATTTTTAAAAAATGGGTAATTTATCAAAATTCCTTATTTTTATTACACTTGAAAGTTAAAAAAAATGAGAGTAAGTATGGCAACCACCAGCTTCGAAAGTCAGACAAAACGGCTTCTAGTCTTTCTTTAATAATAGTTTTAGTCGATTAAAAAATATACTAGTGAGTGATAAGCTTTCTAGCTGTAAAATCACTCCCGTAGGTCAAATAAGAAAAAAAAAAACAAACAAGCTATCAATTTCCAGTTTCACAATCACATGATCCCTTCGTCGCGCACCCGTATGTTGCAGTAGTTTTGTGAGTTTCTTTTGTCTGTCTGATCAGATATGTACCGAAAGTCCAAGATTTGCATTGCATGAGAAAAGTGGAAACCCGTGAAGAGATGGTTCGTAAACTGGAACTATTGATGCATGATTCATGAGATTGGAGAAGTGAAGGTTTTGCTTTTCTGATGAGGATCGTAAGTATTCCCGGTGGAGTCTCGATCTTCTTCATGAGAGAAAGCTAGCCCAGAGTGCGTGCGCCGTAGACCGTGGGGCAGCTTCTAGGAACTAAAATATAAAATCCGTCAGTAATTAAGAAAAACGAGAAAAAGTGTGAGCACAGAAAGAGGCACCGGCGGCGGAGCTAATTACTTGTTTAGATTAGGGCAATGATAATAAATTGAGGCTGCTATGGCTTTTTATGCTCACCCAAAACTATGTTTTCCTACCAAGACGAAGAAGAGATTAAAATAGAATTTCAACCAATTGATTGTTTAATTTAAAATTTGGTCATTTTAGACGTCAAGAGATAGTGAGACTGCAAATTTCCATTGAGATTTAAGAATTAGTTTGTCTATAATCGCAAAGATTTAGTCATTAAAAGAGTTGGAATTAGAGAAAAATGCACCACAGAAGGATTAATCCTAAAAGAAGTTCATAATGAATCGAATTAGTTCATATCGACCATTAAGTATATGAAGTTATGGAATTGGACGAAAATAACAGGGGGGGGGGGGGGGGGGGGGGGGAGTTGGGGCTTTAATTTTAGAAATTTATTTCTTTTTATTCTATATTTATTTATGATATTATGTATTTGATGTTATATTGATATTTTTTATTTTTATTAAATTTTAATAATAAACTAGAGATAAAGACATTGTTTTCAATATAATATATATAATGGCATTCTTGTATATAAAAGCAACTTTAAAAAAACAAATGGACTTTTTCTGAAAACAATCCTTATCTTTTGATCATAAGGGTACCGTACTGATATCACACGAGGAACATGCTATGAACTTGTCCCCTGTCGTTAATAAATTCACAGAAGTCAACGCCCTCCCTACTCTAGAAGGGTATTATTGTAAATATAACCACTAAATCTAAACCAGCGACAGGGCTCCGATTTCCATGCCCGTTAATTGCGGGCAATCCTGCCCCTGCTGCCCGAGGGAAGCGTTGACCTTACAAATTGTGTACGTGTACACTTTATCCGGCACTTACGGTTCGTACAAGCATGATGTCCTCTTCTTCGGTCGGTACGGGAACTCGTGTATTAACTTTTCCTCCGCTCTGAGCATATAAAGACGAGAGATCCAGAGTTCACAAATCGCCATTACAATTACAAAGAGGTCGGTGGACGTCTCCCCTTCCTATTCGGCACAAATTCAACCGTATTAATCACTTCGTCTTTTCCATTTTCCAATTTCATCATCTCTTGCGTGCATGCAACAACGATAATTATGGAGGTGAGCGGCTACCGCGATCGATCTCTCGATCTTTCCCTGCTAGCTCTCTATGTTTTTTCTTTTTTCCTTTGTCTTTTCTCTTTATGTGGTCGAGAAATTTATAGTTAGGATTAATCTCCCTTGAATTTGAATAGGTGTGCCAGGAAATGAGGATGCCGATGAAGAGACAGAACAGAAGAAAAGTGGTGGAGGCAGAGAAGACGGAGGAGAAAGTGGACTTGAGCGGATTGTCGTTGAAAACGCTGCCGAATCCGACTGTGAATGTCACCTTGATGCGTCATTTAGACCTTTCCAATAACAATCTCGAGGTATCATCTCTTTAAATCTTCAAAAAACAATTCATCCGTTTTCGATTCCTGTCACGGGATACCTGGAGGCCGAAAGATGGCACAAGTTAATCCGGTTGGATTTCATTTCTATGAGTCGATTTTTTTTTTTCCCTCAGATTGTTCGAGAGTACTGACGCGCTCATTAGTGATCTCTTACTTTTACTTACAAAATTTCTTCCGTCTGTTCGAATTTAAATAGGTCATATGCATGGAACGGTTTCAACAGTCATGGTTTTACCTCGATTATATTTTAAAACTAAATCTATTTTTTTTTAATTTCTGTGTTCGAAAACATAAGCAGCGAAGAATATCTCATTAATCTCCCTTCAATTTTGTTTGTTTTTAAAATTCTCTTCTAAATTTGGCGCGCAGAGTATTCCGGAATCTTTAACGGCGAGGTTGCTGAATGTAGTGTTCTTAGACGTGCACTCGAATCAGCTCAAAACTCTCCCGAATTCGATCGGTTGCCTTTCCAAGCTCAAGGTCTTAAACGTCTCTGGCAACTTGCTAGCGTCTTTGCCTAAAACATTAGAGAATTGCAGGTCAGTCATCAGTAAAATATACGGAAGAATCGTTAATTAGTTACGGAAAGGAGAATTAGATTACTGAGCAAGCTGGGCGTTTGCGTGCTTCCTAATTTCAACTATTAAATATTTGTGTTTCTTTCAATCAATCTAGGGCTCTGGTGGAACTGAATGCCAACTTCAACAACCTGACAAAACTACCGGACACCATTGGGTTCGAGCTCCTGAACCTCCAAAAGCTTTCAGTAAACTCAAACAAGCTTGCATTCCTTCCATTCTCTGTCTCCCACATGACGAACCTCCGCGTCCTGGATGCCCGTCTCAATTGCCTTCGCTCCCTCCCTGAAGACATGGAAAACCTCCTTAATCTTGAAATCCTCACCGTCAGCCAAAACTTCCAGTACCTCACCACTCTCCCTTATTCCATCGGTCTTCTCGTCTCCCTCGTCGAGCTCGACGTGAGTTATAATACCATCAAGGTTCTCCCTGATTCTATCGGGTGCCTCAAGAAACTCCAGAAGCTTCATTTGGCCGGAAACCCGCTCGTGTCCCCGCCAATGGATATCGCCGAGAAAAGGTTGGAGGTTGTCAAGGAATACTTGAGTGAGCGCATGAATGGAAGCTATCATAGTCCCACAAAGAAGACTTCCTGGCTCGGTAAGCTTGTCAAGAACAACACCTTTAACGGCCGAGTCGTCGTTAATGGAGCACGAGACAAGGATGGGTTCCTGCTTTCAGATTATCGATCAGTTGATGGTCTGACTTCGCCCAGATTCATGAGTATGCTTTCACCTCGTCGCCTCTTCTCCCCCAAGAATTATTTTAGTAGGTGATTTACATACAGGTTCTTATTGTAACAAATGGAATGGACTGTTACACGAATCTCATAGACAAGTTTTTTTTTTTTTTTTTTTTAAGTTTTCTGCGAATTATCATCATGTTCAGGTTTTCTATTTAGAAAATTCGCGCGGCGGCCTGGTTGGCCATGGAGTGGACGGTACCCGCTTGTATTATATATAAATTTTGCATAATACGAAGGCATGACTTGACTATGTCATTCTAGTTTTTCTAGCCACTATCTTGTACTGCTACACACGTCATCTATATCGGTAATCTTTTAACCAGGATTAAACCCACTTAACTTGATTCGTTCCCACACCTCGATTACACCACCCAATAATATATATATTATTTTTTCTTTTTAAGCTAGTTTTTACGGATAAATCTGAGATTGCATGAGCTAAGTTGTTAGAAGTTTTTATCCCTGACGGTTGATCCAATACGAAAAGTTATTTCGTGTGAAACATGTGAAACGATATATGAATCATCCGATCATGATCAACGGTTATCTCAACCGTCCAATCATGATCAGATGACTAAAATAGTCATTGAGCATATTTTGCACCGAATGAATTTTCGTATTAGGTTAGCTTTGTTTTATCTCTAGTTTTTAGTTAAAATAACTTTTTGTTGAGAGAGAAAGAATTAACAAAAGACCTAATTTAGCCATGGTCAACACCAAATCTCCACGCTGAAATGGTCAATAGTGGATCCCTTTTTGAGTTAGCAAATTTGTGAGTCCGCTTGACGAAAAAGAGAGGGTGGGTCAAGGGGGATTGCCCCTCCTCCTTCTTTGCTAGCGCAGAAGGCAGTACATGTTAGTTTAAAGTTTATATTTAAGTTGATTTTGATGAGAATAAATGTTTAAACCATTATCTCTCCTCTATAGAGTGTTACTAGTGGTCTACACGTGAGATACTCCCAACTCCATCCAAGGCAAGGTTCTAATCGTGTAAGCATATTCTTTGGAAACAATATACTTTCCCTATTTTTAGATTGGGAAGGTCGTACGTTTTTGAGACAAGTATCGGTTTCAAGTGGTATACTTGACCTTCTTTCCGGTTTTTTGGATACAGGTGGTCGATCAACAGTTCTGACATTTGCTTCGCAAAAAACTGAAGTCTCTTTTCTACTCTCCTACTATGGGCAATTCTAGATCATTAATAGGGAGCAAATAAAATCCCGCCCTTGGGTTAGAGTAACCTGTCTTCTAGTTAGTACCTTTGTATAACTACATCTTTCACATGATGAACCAAGTAAGCTATGTGAGTATATTTGGTTGTTCATGTAAGCCTTAAACATGAATTTCTAATAACAACATGAAATCATCATATAAATTAAACAGAAGCTAAATCATACCTCCTTCCATATGCTTCAAATTCCGTTATCTGTTCAGCGCTTCCGATCTCTGAGAATTCACGGCGATGGCTCAACTGAAGGGGCTTGAATGACGAGACAGGGGACAAAAAAAAAAAAAAACTAACTGAAGCCAACCTCCCATCAAGGTTATTCATGGCTTCGTGTTACCGAGGGAGTTGCAACTGCCAGAAGTTTGAGACCACGTTAATGAGAAAACGGTTTCTCATAAAAACGGTTAACATTCTCCCACTTGGTCCAAACTTCTAATATAATCTTAAACTCATCGATAATCTGAATTTAAGTAATAAATACATGAATCATGGCGATAGGTCCTCTAATGACGAGTATTATCTTCCATGTATTACTATGTATGTATTACTTATACTTTATGAATAAACCCTATGTTTACTCTTGGTCCAACATAGATGAATTTTCTCAAAATTAAAGTGCACATAAATATGAGAAAAAACATCGCATTAATTAAGAATTTCACTGAAATAACATTTTTCATACAATGAAAAATTTACATAATGGAACCAGTCCCATATTCACAACATGATCATTGAATTTAAATGGTGGCATGCCCTTAGTCAAAGGATCTGCGATCATTAAGTCAGTGTTGATGTGCTAAATGACCACTTTATTTTCTTTAACACGTTCTCTTATGGCCAAATACTTTATGTTGATGTGTTTACTTCGACTTCCACTTTTGTTGTTCCTGGCCATAAAAACAGCAACTGAATTATTGCAATATATGCTTAATGGCCTAGAGATAGAATCCATAATTCTAAGCCCAGAAATGAAACTCTTAAGCCATACACCATGTGAAGTAGCCTCAAAATAGGAAACTAACTCGGCTTCCATAGTCGACGTGGCGGTCAAAGTCTGTTTGACACTCCTCCATGATATTGCTCAACTGACCAACAAGGAAATGTATCCTGATGTTGATTTGCGGGAATCAATACGGCCAGCAAAGTCAGAATCTGAGTAACCAATGACTTCTAGATTGTCTGCCTGCCTATACATCAGCATGTAGTCTTTGGTTCCTTGAAGATACCTCATTACTTTCTTTGCAGCTCTCCAGTGGTCTAACCAGGGATTACTCTGATATCGCCCCAACATTCCAACAACAAATGCAATATCAAGTCTTGTGCAGACTTGAACATACATTAGGCTTCCAACAACAGAAGCATATGGAATGTCCTTCATTTGTTCCATTTCAAGGTCGTTCTTCGGGCATTGGTTCAAATTGAACCTATCACCCTTCATAATGGGAGCTACACTTGGTGAACAACTCTTCATCTAAAATCTCTCTAACACTGTATTAATACAGGTTTCCTGAGACAGACCTAAGATACCTCGAAATCTGTCTCTATGAATCTTAATGCCAATGACATAAGATGCCTCACCCATATCCTTCATATCAAAATTGTTAGAGAGTATTTGCAAGAATCTGACATTGGAACCGCAAATGATCCCTTGTATTTTTTAGAAGCCATGAGTTGCAAAGAATCAGAATTATGGTACAATGCCATGAAGGAAGAGATGAATTATATGAAGAGTGATGGAGTCTGGGATCTTGTTGAGTTGCCTAGTGGATTTAAAGCCATTGGATGTAAATGGGTCTTTAAAACAAAGAAAGACTCATTAGGCAACATTGAGCGATACAAGGCAAGACTCGTTGCTAAGGGATTCACTCAAAAAGAAGGAATCGATTACAAGGAAACTTTTTCTCCTGTATCTAAGAAATATTCCTTGCGCATTATTTTGGCATTAGTAGCCCATTTTGACTTAGAGTTGCAACAAATGGATGTGAAAACGGCATTTCTCAATGGAGATCTAGAGGAGGAGGTTTACATGAAACAACCTGAAGGATTCCCCTCTTGTGATGGTGACCAATTGGTTTGCAAGCTAAAAAAATCAATATATGGATTAAAACAAGCATCCCGCCAATGGTATTTGAAATTCCATACTGTAATTTCTTCGTTTGGGTTTGTAGAAAACATTATGGATCAATGTATATATCAGAAGGTTAGTGGGAGTAAAATCTGTTTTCTTGTTTCATATGTGGATGACATTTTGCTAGCAACCAATGATAAGGGTTTTCTACATGAGGTGAAACAATTTCCTTCACAATGGGAGCTACACTTGGTGAACAACTCTTCATCTGAAATCTCTCTAACACTGTATTAATACAGGTTTCCTGAGACAGACCTAAGATACCTCGAAATCTATTTCTATGAATCTTAATGCCAATGACATAAGATGCCTCACCCATATCCTTCATATCGAAATTGTTAGAGAGTATTTGAAAGAATCTGACATTGGAACCGCAAATGATCCCATGTATTTTTTAGAAGCCATGAGTTGCAAAGAATCAGAATTATGGTACAATGCCATGAAGGAAGAGATAAATTCTATGAAGAGTAATGGAGTCTGGGATCTTGTTGAGTTGACTAGTAGATTTAAAGCCATTGGATGTAAATGGGTTTTTAAAACAAAGAAAGACTCATTAGGCAACATTGAGCGATATAAGGCAAGACTCGTTGCTAAGGGATTCACTCAAAAAGAAAGAATCGATTACAAGGAAACTTTTTCTCCTGTATCTAAGAAAGATTCCTTGCGCATTATTTTGGCATTAGTAGCCAATTTTGACTTAGAGTTGCAAAAAATGGATGTGAAAACGGCATTTCTCAATGGAGATCTAGAGGAGGAGGTTTACATGAAAAAACCTGAAGGGACCTCTAGTGATGGTGACCAATTGGTTTGCAAGCTAAAAAAGTCAATATATGGATTAAAACAAGCATCCCACCAATGGTATTTGAAATTCCATACTGTAATTTCTTCATTCGGGTTTGTAGAAAACATTATGGATCAATGTATATACCAGCAGGTCAGTGGGAGTAAAATCTGTTTTCTTGTTTATATGTAGATGACATTTTGCTAGCAACCAAACTACATGAGGTGAAACAATTTCTCTCGAAATCTGTCTCTATGAATCTTAATGCCAATGACATAAGATGCCTCACCCATATCCTTCATATCGATATTGTTAGAGAGAAATTGTTTCACCTCATGTAGAAAACCCTTATCATTGGTTGCTAGCAAAATGTCATCCACATATAAAACAAGAAAATAGATTTTACTCCCACTGACCTTCTGGTATATACATTGATCCATAATTTTTTCAACAAACCTGAATGAAGAAATTACAGTATGGAATTTGAAATACCATTGGTGGGATGCTTGTTTTAATCCATATATTGACTTTTTAGCTTGCAAACCAATTGGTCACCATCACTAGAGGGGAATCCTTCAGGTTGTTTCAAATAAACCTCCTCCTCTAGATCTCCATTGAGAAATGCCATTTTCACATCCATTTGTTGCAACTCTATGTCAAAATGGGCTACTAATGCCAAAACAATGCGCAAGGAATCTTTCTTAGATACAGGAGAAAAAGTTTCCTTGTAATCGATTCCTTCTTTTTGAGTGAATCCCTTAGCAACTAGTCTTGCCTTGTATCGCTCAATGTTGCCTAATGAGTCTTTCTTTGTTTTAAAGACCCATTTACATCCAATGGATTTAAATCCACTAGGCAACTCAACAAGATCCCATACTCTATTACTCTTCATAGAATTCATCTCTTCCTTCATGGCATTGTACCATAATTCTGATTCTTTGCAACTCATGGCTTCTGAAAAATACATGGGATCATTTGCGGTTCCAATGTCAGATTCTTGTAGATACACAATATAATCATCAGGAATTGCTGATCTCCTGAGTCTAGTAGATCTTTTTAATGTAGAACCATCATTTTCCTGAGAAGTATGTGGTTCAACTAGTTCTTCAAAAGTGTTTGGAAACTCTTGAAGTTCCTGATCTACTGGAATGTTGTCAGTATTTTGTGGAACTTCAATAATTGGTTGTTCAACACCAGGTTGTACTTGAGGGGTGTTCTGAACAATAACCAATCTATTACTTGAGGTGGAAGGTTAAGATTCTAAATGATCCTTCTCAAAAACTATGTTCCGAGTTGGATTCCTCCCACTGATCAAGTCATTTTCAAAAATTTTTGCATTTTTTGATTCCACAATCCTAGTGTTGTGAGATGGACAATAAAATATGTAACCTTTAGACTTTTTAGCATATCCAATGAAATACCCACTAAAGGTCATTGGGTCCAACTTCTTCTCTTGTGAATTATAAATTCTCACTTCAGACGGGCATCCCCAAATGCGCATATGTCGTAAACTCAGTTTCCAACCTTTCCATAATTCAAATGGCATTTTTGGAACAGCCTTGGTTGGAACTCAGTTTAATATATACACTGCCGTCTTAAGTGCTTCAGGCCACAAGGATCTAGGAAGATTGGTGTTGCTAAGCATACTTCGTACCATGCCTAATAATGTTCGGTTTCTTCTTTTTGCTACACCATTTTGGTCCGGAGAACCAGGCATGGAATATTGGGCAACAATCCCATGTTCTTGAAGAAACTTTGCAAATGGCCCAGGTGATTGTCCATTCTCTATGTATCTACCATAGTATTCTCCACCTCTATCTGATCTCACAATCTTAATTTGCTGACCGCATTGTGTCTCTACTTCAGCCTTAAAGATCTTAAAGGCGTCTAATGCTTCATTCTTGTTATAAAGCATGTATCGTGAGGAATCATCTATAAAAGAAATGAAGTAGTTCTGACCATGTGAGTCCGTGTCTGGACTACATATATCACTATGTATGATCTCTAATATGGTTGAAATCCTATGGGCACCCTTATTTGACTTGTTAGTCTGCTTTCCCTTAATGCAGTCTACACAAGTCTCAAAATTAGGAAAATCCAGAGTATTAAGTACCCTTCATTCACTAATCTTTTAATTCTATCTATGGAGATATGACCTAATCTCCGGTGCCATAATGTAGAGGAATCCTCATTAATGACACCTCTTTTATTACCAGTGTGAACATGCATTGAACCGTAAGTGGCATTGTTTTGTAAATTAATACTATAAAGACCATCAGACAATGTACCATTCCCAATACAATCAGACTTATAATATAAACTGAAAGATGAGTCTGAAAAGTTAAAAGAATATCCATAAAGTACAAGCCTTCAAACTGAAATCAAGTTTCTGGAGAAACTTGGAACATAAAAGGTCTTTTCTAATTTTAAAACAAAGCCACTACTTAAAGTTAAATAGCAAGTTCCTATAGCTTCCACATGTGAGCTTATCTGATCTCCTGAGAATATGTGATGCTCACTTCCCACTGGTTTCCTTAGGCTTTGCAAACCCTGCAAGGAATTCGAGATGTGGATTGTTGATCCAGAATCAATCCACCAAGTGTAATTATTGACATTAACCATATTAGATTCATAACAAACAAATGAGGTTGGTGTACATTTGTTAGCAAGCCATTTATGAAACTTGGCGCATTCCTTCTTCATGTGTCCCTTCTTTTTACAGAAGAAACACTTATACCAGCTTAGGGGGGGGGGGGGGGGGGGGGGGGGGGGGGGGGGGGGGGTGGGGGTGTAATTTTACCCTTCCCTTTTTGTTTGGCTTGATACTTGCCCTTTCCATGTGTTGCCAGCATGACACTTTCTCCTTGTTTCATCACCAGTTTCCCTTCCTCTTGAACACACATGGTCAAAAGTTCATTAACTGACCATTTATCTTTATGTGTGTTGTACGAAATTTTGAAGGGTCCATATTGGTGCGGAAGGGAATTCAGAATGTAACGCACCACGAAAGATTCTGACATATCAACCTCGAGATTTTTTAATTGAGCTGCAATATTCCTCATTTGCATGATGTGCTCATGCACACCTCTCATACTGGTGTGCTTTAGGGATGTTGGAATTTGTGTTTGTATCAATCGGGCCAGTCCTTGTATAAGATCCGTGGGGTTGCTTTCCTAACAGGTTCGAGCCTTTTAGCGCACTGGTTTCAACATGGTATCAGAGCAGGTTGGTCCTGAGTTTGAGTCCTGCTCCCACTGAATTTTGTCCCAGGTATTTCTGGTGAATTTGTCCTTGGTTTTTTCCAGGAGTTTGTCCCGGGTTTTTTCGGTGAATTTGTCCACGGGTTTTCCCCGTGCGGGGGAGTGTTGGAATTTGTGTTTGTATCAACCGGGCCAGTCCTTGTATAAGATCCGTGGGGTTGCTTTCCTAACAGGTTCGAGCCTTTTAGCGCACTGGTTTCAACAAGGGATGAGAACTTCATGATTAGGGTGCTTGCTAATGCCTTATCTGAAGTGACAAATTGAGCATCAATGGCTTTTAGCAAGTCTTTGACATTTTCATACTGCTCAACAGAACCACGAAAATCAGCAGCAATTTTAGTCTTAATCAACATTACAATGAGGCGATTTGATCGCTCCCATCGTTCATAAAGTGTAATTTCAGCTGCAGTGCTGGTATCGTTAATTACTGGTGGTTCGTCTTTTCTAATAGCATAATCTATGTCTATCTACCCTTAATGAAGAAGTATTCTCTCTTTCCAGATCTTATAGTTATCTCCCTTAAGATCAGGGATATCACAACGAATATCAGAAAAATGTGCAGGTTATACAACTGCATAAAATTATAAATTACATGCTGATGTTAAAACTGAGGCCTGTATAAAATATCATGCTTTACCAATGTAAATCATGCTTAAAAATCAAATCAATTGACATAAAAAATATTGCCTGTGGGCTAAATATTTTTTAATTCAAGCAGATTCAATATTCTTTATGAGTAAACTTGATGACAAATGTAGCACCTCAGGAAGGATTTCTTCCTTTAAATGATTCCTTCCCTAATGAACAACTTCTCCAAGTATCCCAGTTGCCTTGGTTTGCTGACATAGTCAACTATCTTGTAACTCATAAGATTCCTGATTATTGGAGTAAACAAGATCGGTTGAAATTCTTTTCCCAAGTCAAACATTTTTTTTGGGATGACCCTTATTTGTTCAAGGTGTGTCCTGACCAAGTCATTAGGCGTTGTGTACCTGAGCAAGACTTTGCCAACATTCTTGAATTTTGTCATTCCCACACATGTGGTGGACATTTTGGTGCTAGAAAGACCCCGACTAAAGTCTTGCAATGTGGTTTCTATTGGCCTTCATTATTTAGAGATGCCCATGAGTTTTGTTGTGTGTGTGATAGATGCCAATGGACTGGTTGTTTGTCTAGGAAGAACATGATGCCTCTTAACCCCATTCTTATTGTTGAATTGTTTGATGTGTGGGGTATTGACTTCATGGGTCCTTTTCCTGTCTCATTCGGCTATCAATACATCCTTGTTGCTGTTGAATATGTCTCTAGATGGATTGAAGCTATTGCATGTAAGACAAATGATCAGAAAGTGGTGGTAAAGTTTTTAAAAGAAAACATCTTTAATCGGTTTGGTACCTCGAGAGCGATCATCAGTGATGGGAGATCTCATTTTTGTAACAGAGCATTTGAGACCTTATTGAATAAATACTCCATCACTCATCGGGTGTCCACTCCGTACCACCCGCAAACTTGTGGTAAGTGGAAATCTCTAATAGGAAGATCAAACGGATTTTGGAGAAGTCGGTTCGCTTTGATAGGAAAGATTAGTCCACTTGATTGGACAATGCTTTATGGGCCTATCGAACCGCTTATAAGACTCCTGTTGAGATGTCTCCATTTCGCCTAGTGTTCGGCAAAGCATGTCATCTACCTGTTGAGCTTGAGCATAGAGCTTATTGGGCCATTAAGGCTTTGAATTTTGATTTGACTCAAGTGGGTGAGGAGATGAAATTGCAATTGAATGAGTTGGAGGAGATACGTCATGATGCTTATGAGAATACCAAACTGTATAAGGAGCGAACAAAGCTTTTACATGATAAATCTATTTTTCTCAAGTCTTTTACTGTTGGGCAGAATGTTTTACTTTATAACTCACGATTGCATTTGTTTCCAGGGAAGCTGAGATCCAGGTGGTCCGGTCCATTTGAGGTTACACAGGTGTTTCCTCATGGCGCTATTGAGATCCACAATCACGGAGACGGGTCGATCTTCAAAGTTAACGGTGAGAGGCTCAAACCGTATTGTGAAAATGTCCCCACACCGGAGGAGGTGATGGTGATTTTCTTAGAGGAACCTGTCATTTCATCTTGACTGCATCAGAGTCTTGCTTATGACTATAAACTTAGCCCATTGTGGGCAATCCCCACGTTTCTATCCCTTTGTACATTACAGTTTTTATTTTTGGTTTATTCATTCTTATTTGGTATAACCTTTGGTGTACTCTGGTCTTGATTGATTGGAGGTCCCCCGGCGATGCCGGCCCCGTCATGGACTCGTGGTACTCTCTTGCTGGCTGAGAGCATAAATGGTTCTGGTAGTCGATGACCAGACTTTTGGTCCCTAGTTTGAGAGGTTTGTACTCAAACAACCGTTCTGGGATTGACCAATTCGATCTTGAAGTATTGAATGAAAACCTTATGGTGAGTAACTTAAGGACTTGTGTTCAGCACGTGATTCCTGCTGCCTTCAGTGGCCAATCACATGGAGATTTCTTCAAAGTGTGATGTGGGATAGCGGTTTCATCTACGGATGATTACCTATGGGTACAACTGATACGAGTAAACCTTCTTTGAGGGAGACTATGTATCATTCCTGGGGGTCTTTATTGACTCTTCGGTATTAATGTTGATGACCAAACATGGTCCCACCTATGGATTTAGGAGCCCTGAGGGACCTTAACCCTTACTCTGTTGGAGTATAACTAGCTAGGCTGTGAGTCAATTGGAGTAGTAGCTGCTAGACAAGAAGACTGACACCAAAACAGACGTTAAGGCCAGCAATAAATCGTCTAGTAAATTAGATATTTTAGTGATTGTTAGTTGGTTTGTTTGATGATGTCTCATGCTCTAGGTTTGGGGGTGTTTGCTGATATCTCTTTTCCTTGCGCTGTTTTGGCTTTGCTTTACTTCCTGTGTGCCAATGGAGCATGTGGTTTCCATGAGGTTTATTATTCTTTAGATGTTATTTCTTTTTGTAGTCGTTCTGGTGTTTTAACTTTTCCCCATTGAGGAAAATGTTAGGTTTAGGTTTGGGGTGGGGGGGTGGGGGACGGCTCTTTTATGTCTTAGAAATGATTTTCTTTTGATTTTTGTTGGTGGTTTTCAAATTACTCCTCTTAGTATGTGGTTAACTTTAGTAGAGTTAAAATAAGTTGCTCAAATGTATTTTAAAATTTTTCGTTAAACTGTGTAGAATATGCCTATTAGAAATCTGATATCATTTGTTGTGATCCATGGGAATTCAGTGGGATAACTTACTATTGCATTAGACTTGGAACTCATTCCTTTTTATATCTCAATGAAATTCATTGTTGTAATGTATGAATGCAAATGGAAATGCTCTTGCTTGCAAAAGACAGATAACTTCAGAAACAGCCTGGGCTAACCCAGGGAACAGTTGGTTACTTAAAAATAAGTGCATGTGCAGTAAAGACGAATACAAAATGGTGGTAATACCAAAAGTATTTAGTGAAACAAAAATTACGCTGGTAATAGCAAAAATGCGCTGGTAATAGCGTAAAATGGGTTTAAATCTGGAAGCAATGAGTTTCCTTAACTTTGATGATGAATTATAATTTGAAAGAAGTTGCAGGTCAAGATTGAAATTGGTATACTTCTGTTGTGAGATTGTCAGACAACAGGCTTACTCTACTATTTTCTCTTAATTGTGATGTGACCAGGATTTTATTGTTATTTGTTGCCTCTTTGTTCTATTGAAGTAATTACTTATGGATCACATTGGTTCAGGTGGAGTAACAATGAGTGTATTTGAATTGATAATGTGCTATATTTTTCACAAGTTTTCAAATTGAGCAGGGTTTCAAATGATTTTCAGATATTTTACAATACTAAGTGTTAGTCATATGCTAATGAGGAGTAAATTTTCTTCACTTTTCTTTTTATATTATTGATTTAGATGAATTTTTTGGGTAAATTCCATGCAATCCCTCACGAGACATATCTCGTCCACTACTGTAAAGTAGAGGTTTAACGGCTTGTTGCATGCGTTAAATGCAATCATGTTCCCTACGAAAGTGGCATTTTGTTTTCCTAGGCTTAATTTTGGTTCTATTGTTGTTTTGCTAGGGACTAGCTAAGATTTAGGTTTGGGGGTGTGATAGATGCCATATTCTGACATGATAACTAGGTTAATTATAATAGAATAACCCTTATAATTGTGTTATAAGTGGTTATTTATCGGTTTTCAAATGAAACGTGCATTTATTGAATTTGGCATTAACCACTGTCTATATTGCATATTTTTTCTCCTGAATTATATTTCATTGCTTTTAGGGTTTATTTCTTCCTGAAATGCTTTTTATGGATTCAATTATGGAATTTCAAGAGAATTTTGGTGGAGAAGGAGATATTTACCAAAATGCCATTAGTGAAAGGGAGGTGATTTTTTAGGGCAAATCGTATTGAAAAAGGGGAGACCGTCGACCAAAACAGGGGGGAGCGTCGACCAAAATAGGGGAGGCCGTCGACCGAAAGAAGGGAGACCCGAGAGGATTTCCAGTCGTCATTTTCCGCGCCACCGTCGTCCACCGTCGTCCGGCAACCGAGAATAGACCCGAGGAGAGCTCGAGAGAGTCTCCATCGCGGCGAGTTCGACAGTGCCAGTTTCTGCTCGCCAGGTCAAGAGGTGACCCGAGAGGGCTCCTCTGGCGCCGATTACCCATTTTCGACATTTTTCGGAGCCATTCCGACTCCGACCGAGACTCGAGAGAGCCTGTTAGAGGACTTTAGCTCCGTTCCGTTCTTCGTCGGTCGTCACCTTCGTCCGTGGGTTTCTATCCTTCTTCGCTGGCATCGTCTCTACCTCCAATCACTCGCTCTTGCTACCCAAAGCCATCAATTTCGAGAAATTGCAGCACCCGTGAGAACGAGCCTGCTGCCCGAGCGAGAGGAAGAAGAAGGGGAGTAATCCGTCATTTTGGAATTTAATTTTCCTATAGTTTGAACTTAGGTTTTGAATGTTTATTAAATTTGATTTGAGAATTAATGTTTATCGAATATTTGTTTTCTGGATATTTGATTAAATTAGATAGTTAGGGAAGGATTATAATCTAGGTTGGATTTTGGTATTTTAATCCGATTTTTGTCTTTCACTCTATGCGCCCGAGAGGGGATAGACGCAAGGATTGAGAAATCGGATTCGTGGTTACATGGCGCTCGAGAGAGGTACGAATCACAGGAAAATCCAGATTTGATAATTTTAGCATCATCATAATAGGAAATTGATTCTCTGCATTCTATTGTAATCCAATCTCTGTCATTAACTCTAGGTGTCCGAGAGGGGCTAGACGCAAGGATTGAGAATCCTGATTCATGGTTACGTGGCGCTCGAGAGAGGCACGAATCCCGATAAAATCCAGAGTTGACATTTTCTGTTGTGCAAGTAGTTAATCAGATTATTGCTTGATAATTTAGGAGATATAATTAGTGTTTAGTTCAGATTAATTAATCATATTTGGTTAGGCTAGTTGATTGAAGAATACACAAAATTCAGTCCTCCTTGTGGATATGACCCTGGCTTCCCGCTAGATTACATGACCGATTCGTACGCTTGCGAGGTATAAAAACCGATGTAATTAAATTTCACATCAATCGGTGAGTCGATGAAGACTCGTCCTGAGCCAACCCATCCGGTATTTACAAAAATACCTTATGATTTAATTAATTTTTTTGCGCGGTCGTCTTCAACCTCCAGCCGCGCACAGAAGGAAGGTTCGACGGCATTCTTTCAAGTGGTCGACGCCGGAAAACGTGTTAGAATTGTCGCTGGCGTCGGCGTTGCGGCTCCAACACTCTAAGGCGTTGCGAGAGAGCCGCTGCAGTGAGCTCATAGAGAGCATACAATGACAGCCTCCGTCGGCGTTCTATAAGTTGTCGGTGCCAACAACAGTGCAGAATGGTCGCCGGTGCCGGCGTCATGCTCGTCGCTGGTTGTCGTCGATGCTAGAGCCCCGACTCCCACAAATGGGAAGCATACAGAGACCGCACAAAATTTCTTTTAAAAACAAAAATAGAGCCGAAAACAAAGCTTTTAAATTTAAGCTCAAATGGAACCGAAACGCTGGATCAGAGTTCTGCTCTGATACCAACTGTAAGCCTTAAACATAAATTTCTAATAACAACATGAAATTCATCATATAAATTAAATGGAAGCTAAATCATACCTCCATCCATATGCTTCAAATTCCGTTCTTTGTTCGGCGCTTCCGATCTCTGAACACTCACGACGATGGCTCAACTGAAGGGGCTTGAGTGATGAGACAGGGGACTGAAAAAAAAACTAACTGAAGCCAACCTCCCTTCAAGGTTATTCATGGCTTCGTGTTACCGATGGAGTTGCAACTGCCAGAATACGTTAATGAGAAAACCGTTTCTAATAAAAACGATTAACAGTTCATTTCTTCCATCCTCTGCTCTGGAGGTGAATTGATTTCATCCATGCAATGGGGGCAAAGTTCTCTTCATAATCAACATTATAAGTCCCCCTAGTTAATGGGTGAACCCCAAAGCCACTAACTGGGCCACCAATTTTATGTATGGACTCATTAGGCCTTTATTGGGTATAGCCCCATTTGCATGCGCCACCTTGAGCTACACTAGGTAGTACCCACTTGGGAGTTACCCAAATGGGCGGGTTAAGAGGGTCAAACGTCACCAAAGCTTTGATTGAAAAAGGTCATTTTTTATCAGATTGAAAAGTTATAATAGTTGGGGTTGGGGGGGCGGGTTGCTTGCTTGGGTTGTTGTGAATTTTTTTTCGCAAACACATCTAGTACACAAGAAATTTTATAGTAGTTTATATCAGTACTTTAGATTGCTACTCCACTCCTAGGGAGCCCTTGTCCTTGAATTAAAAGAACTACTATGAATTGCTAAATAACATCTATAACTTAGAAATACCAAGGTTCAATTACAACACCTGCCCAAACACCTTGGGACTTATGGTCAACTCTAGGTGCATGTACCTAGATTCAAAAGGGATTTGAGTACAAATTGGTCAATCTAGCTTGATTGACTTATGTTCAAGGGTTGCTTTTACAATAGATCTCTCAAATGCCTCTTTGTAGGCAGATATCAAATTAAAGGTAGTGTTGAGTTATAACAAGTTCCTAGGTTAACTCCATAATGATCAATACCATAGTATATTATATATATTTGAAAGGTTTTGTTCAAGTAAGCGGTGGGGGTTTGAAAGAACAAGAAAGTTTATCTAAAAAAATGAAACATCTACAAAGAATGGGTTTTTGCATCAACTTTAGAATTTTTTTGGTAAGTAAGGAAACTAACCAAGTGAATTTGCAAATTTGTTGGGGATTTAAAACAACCTATTTGAGTAATTTAATATATTCACTGGTACAAATGTTTCTCAAGAAATTTTCTTGCCTCTCGAAAAACTCCGTTCTAGAGAATTACAATAATTCACTAGTAGATGTCGCAATTTCTGGAAAATCTCAAAAAGACGTTTACTAATGAAAGGGCAATTTCACTGATAGAGGTCAATCACCTCCAACTAAATAGCTATTTCACTAGGAGAGGTCTTGCTCTAAGAAGTTTGGAGGGATTTTTTCTTGATTATCGCTAGCAATTTTTTAAATTTGTTATTGGTAATTATCTCTATGGCTAGTGAATAGGTTTTATAAAAAATGAAGCAACTCTAAAAATTTCTCATACACATCTGCTACATAAGAAATTTTATAGTGGTTTATATGACTACTTTAAATTGCTACTCCACTCCTAGGGAGCCCTTGCCTTGGAATTAAAATAATCACTATTAATTGCCAAATAAAATCTATAACTTAGAAGCAACAAGGTTCAATTACAACACTTGCCCAAACACCTTGGGACTTTTGGTCAACTCTAGGTGCAAGTACCAAGATCGAAAAGGGATTTAGAGTACAAATTAGTCAATCTAGCCTAATTGACTGATGTTCAAGGGTTGCTTTCACAATAGATCTCGCAAATGCCTCTTTGTAGGCAGATATCAAATTAAAGATAATGTTGATTTATAACAAGTTCCTAGTTGAGCTCCAAAATGATCAATACCATAGTATATTATATATATTTGAAAGGTTTTGTTCAATTAAGCGGTGGGGGTTCAAAAGAAAAAAATAGTTGATCTAAAAAAAATGAAACTTCTACAAGCGAATGATAAATTCGCTATTAGAATGGATTTTCCCAGCAACTTTATAAATTTGTTGGAAAATATGTTAATTAACCAAGTGAATTTGTTGGGGATTTAAAACCTATCTGAGTAATTTAATGTATTCACTGGTACAAATGTTTCTCAAGAAATTTTCTTACCTCGAAAAACCTCTTTCTAACGAATTACCATAATTCACTAGTAGAGGTCCCAATTTTTGGAATATCTCAGAAAGACCTTTACCAATGAAAGGGAAATTTCGTTGGTAGAGGTCAATCACGCCCAACTAAATAGCTATTTCACTAGGAGAGGTCTTGCTCCAAAATGTTTGGCGGGATTTTTTCTTGATTATCGCTAGAAATTTTTTAAAATTCATTATTGGAAATTATCTCTATAGATAGTGAATAGGTTTATAAAAACTGAAGCAACTCTAAAAATTTCTCAAAAACATTTGCTACAGAAGAAATTTTATAGTGGTTTATATGACTACTTTAAATTGGTACTCCACTCCTAGGGAGCCCGTGCCCTGGAATTAAAACAACCACTATTAATTTCCAAATAACTTCTATAAAATATTTTGGTTCTTGCTTCTCTATATAACCAGGTTTTCTCCAACTAAGGTACAATGCTCTGAAGTGGACTTCCTATCAGCAGGTGATCCAACCCAATCTGTATATGAGAAACCTTCTATGTTGAAGTGGCCATGATTCTTATAGAGAAGTTCTTTTCCTGGAGCTCCTTTTAAATATCTCAGTATCCTCACTAAAGCTTCCCAATGGGTAATTTGTGTGTACATATACTGATTCACCACACCTAATGCATATAATATATATGATCTCATCACCTTGAGGTAAATAAGCTTTCCCATAAGCTTCTAATATTTACATATATCAACATCTTCTCCAAAGCTTGCACATAGCATTGCATTGGCAACAATAGGAGTGTTTACAAGTCAACTCCCCATTATCCTTGTGTCCTCGTGTAGATGCACGACATGCTTTATCTGAGATAATAAAATCCCATGATCTGATTGAAATACTCAATAACCAGAAAATATTTTCGAAGTCCAAGATCCTTTGTTTTAAATTCTTGGTATATCTTATTTTTTACTTCTTTCATGTTGTCTGCATCACTGCTAGTTAAGATGATATCGTCCACATAAACTGCTAGTAATATTTTTTCCTTTAAGGCATTCTTGATAAAGACAAAATGATCTATTGAGCAACGATTGAATCCAAACCGCAACATTGCTTGGCTAAATATTCAAACCAAGCTCGAGGAGACTGCTTAAGCCCATATAGAAACTTCCTCAATTTGTATTGACTCCCCTTAAAAAACAAAACAATGTGGTTGATGCATATATATATATAGCTCTTCTTTTATGTCCTCATTCAAAAAGGTATGTTTTACATCTAATTGATATACCGGCCAACAAGAATTAGTAGCTAGAGATAATAAGATGCGTACAAAGTTTAATTTAGCCATCGAGGAAAATGTTTCCTCATAATCCACTCCATAACACTGGGTGCATCCCTTGACAACGAGTTGGGTATTGAGGCTAGCAACAAAACCATTTGGATTGTGCTTGATAGTGAAAACCCATTTACAACCTATCGGTTTTTTTGCTGGGAGGAAGGGGAACTAGGCCCCAAGTCTGATTCTCATATAAGGCATGCATTTCGTTGTCCGTGGCCTCCTTCCATCCTGGATGTCTCAAAGCCTCCTGATATGATTGTGGAACAAAGGTGGAAGAAATTGATAGCAAGAAGAAGACAATAGATGGTGAGAAACAAAAATGGATATAGGATGAGAAGTGGACGACCTAGTTCAAGTTTGAGGCTCCTTCCGTAGAGTTATGGGTTAAGTATCAAATTGTGGGCCAAATATAACAAGGGAAGATGGGGCTTACTTTAGAGGGATCCATAAACTACATAAGTGGGGTGTTGGCTGAGTCTTTAGGGGGATGAAGTAGATCCGCAACAAGTGCCACAACAGGCTTCAGAGTTGCTTGAAGTGATTAAAGACCCGAAAGTGCATCTTTTGAGGAATAAAAAGATGGGTTCTAAAAAAAGGTCATATCCTTAGAAACAATTAACTTATGATGAGAAACATTATAACAAACATAACCTTTTTGGGTACAAGAGTAACCCATAAAAATACACTAAAGAAACTTAGGCTCAAGCATACTCTTTGGAGGGGATGTGACATGAACAAACCATGTGCAACCAAAGACCTTCAAAGGAAGGAAGAAGGGGTCTTTATTTGGAAATAATAATGAGTATGGGGATTTATGGCTAAGGAATGAAAATGACAGCCTATTAATAATGAAGTAGGTTGTAAGAATGACATGAGGCCAATAAAAGTAGGGTACCTTCGCAGAGTAGAGTAGACCACTGGCTACCTCAAGGAGATGTTGTTTTTTTCTTTCGGCTACACCATTTTTTCGAGTGGTACTCTTTGGAATTATGTGATCGAAACACTTGTATTTGTTTTCCAAACTGAGTGGACACCATGGCATGCAAAACATTCTTTAAAAAGAAATAACCATGTGACTTGAGTCAAATCATCAACAAAGGTGACAAAATACTTAACTTTATATATGTTCGGGACACTTAAGGGTTCCCATACATCTGAATGAACTAATTATAACAGAGTAACACCTTTATGTTTAGTTCAATAAGAATATGTTGTCCTCTGGTGTTTGCTCAATTAACTAACATCACAATTGAAATTTGATAAAGTTTTTAAATATGGAAATAAGTGTTGAAGGGATGCTACGGATGGATGACCAAATTGGTTGTGCCATAACCATGCCTCTTTCTAAGAAGTGGCAATCGTAGTGACTGGTGGCAAGTTTAATTAATAAAGGCCCCATTGTTCAGGGACACCACCAATCACCTGCTTCATTGTGAGATATAGGAAAAGAAAGATGTGAGAAGGTGATTGAACAATTAAACTGTTTTGTTAACGGGCTACAATTGTGCAATATATTCTTTGGAAACAATATACTTTCCTTATTTTTAGATTGGGAAGGTCATACATTTTGAGATAAGTATCTATTTCAAGTGGTAAACTTAACCTTCTTTTCGGTTTTTTGGTTTCAGGTAATTGATCAACAATTCTGACTTTTGCTTCACAAATACTGAAGTCACTTTTCTACTCTCCTACTATTGTCAATTCTAGATCATTAATAGGGAGAAAATAAAATCCCACCCTTGGGTTAGAGTAACCCTTCTTCCAATCAGTACCTTGGTTAACCAAGTAAGCCATGTGAGTATCTTTGGTTGCTCATTTCTTCCACCCTCTGCTTTGGAGGTGAATTGATTTTATTTATGCAATGGGGGCAAAGTTTTCTACATAGTCAACTTTATAAGTCCCTCTAGTTAATGGGTGAACCCCAAAGCTACTAACTAGGCCAATTTTTTTTTTATGGACTTGTAAGGTCTTTACTGGGTATAAACCCATTTGCTTACGCCACCCTGAGCTACACAGGGTACAAATGGGTGGGTTAAGAGGGTCAAATGTCACCAAAGCTTTGATTGAAAAAGGTCTTTTTTTATAGGATTAAAAGATTCTATTTGAGATGGAGGGGGGTAGGTAGGGGTGTTGTTGTGGAGAAATCTACTAAAGAAATTTTATAGTAGTTTATATCACTACTTTAGATTGCTACTCCACTTCTAGGGAGCCCTTGCCTTAGAATTGAAACATCCACTATTAATTTCCAAATAACATCTATAACTTAGAAACAATGAGGTTCAATTACAATACTTGCCCAAACACCTTGGGACTTATGGCAAACTCTAGGTACATGCACCAAGATCCTGAAAGGATTTAGAGCACACTTAGTCAATCTAGCCTGATTGACTTATGTTCAGGGGTTGCTTTTACAATAGATCTCCCAAATGCCTCTTTGTAGGCAGATATCAAATTAAAGATAATGTTGAGTTATAACTTGTTCCTTGGTGAGCTCCAAAATGATAATTACCATAATATATAATATATATTTGAAATTTTTTGTTCAAGTAAACGATGGGGGTTGGAAAGAACAAGAAATTTGATCTAAAAAAATTAAACATCCACTAGTGAATGACAAATTTGCTATTAGAACCTGTTTTCCTAGCAACTTCAGAAACTTGTTGATAAGTAAACTAACCTAGTGAATTTGAAAATTCATTGGGGATTTAAAACCAATCTTAGTAATTTATTATATTCACTGGTACAAATGTTTCTCAAGAAATTTTCTTGCCTCTCAAAAAACCCTGTCCTCGCCAATTATAATAAGTCACTTGTAGAGGTCCCAATTTATGGAAAATCTCAGAAAGACCTTACCAATGAAAGGGCAATTTTTCTAGAGAGGTAAATCACCCCAAAATAAATAGACATTTCAGTAGGAGAGGTCTTGCTCTAAAACTTTTGGCAGGATTTTTTCTTGATTATCACTAGAAATTTTTAAAATTCGTTATTGGTAATTATCTTTATTTCTGGTGAATAGATTTATCAAAAGTGAAGCAAATATAGTTTTTTTTTAAACACATCTACTACATAAGAAATTTTATAGTGGTTTATATCACTACTTTAGATGGCTACTCCACTCCTAGAGCTCCTTTTAAATTTCTCAGTATCCTTTCCAAGGCTGGTCAATGAGTAAGTTGTGGTTTGTGCATATACTAACTCACCATAACTAATGCATATGATATATCTGGTCTAGTCATCGTGAGGTAAATAAGTTTTCCCATAAGCCTCTAATATTTACCTATATCAACATCTTCTTCGGAGCTTACACATAGCATTGCATTGGCATCCATAGGAGTGTTTGCAGGTGGACTCCCCATCATCCCTGTGTCCTCTAGTAAATCCATAATCCATGACATACTTTCTTTGAGATAATATAATCCCATGCTTTCACTAGAATACTTCAATACCTAGAAAATATTTCAGATGTCAAAGATCCTTTGTTTTAAATTCTTGGCATATCTTCTTTGACATCTTTCATGTTGTCTGCACCACTACCAGTTACGACGATATCATCCACATAAACTTCTAGTAATACTTTTTCCTTTAAGGAATTCTCGATACAAACAAAATGATCTATTGAACACCAACTGAATCCAAACCGTAACATTGCTTGGCTAAATTTGTCAAACCAAACCTATGGAGACTGTTTAAGCCCATATAGAAACTTCCTCAATTTGCATACCGACTCCCCCTCAACCAAAAACCCACGTGGTTGATGCCTATATATCTCTTCTTTTATATCTCCATTCAAAAAGGTATTTTTTACATCAAATTGATATATCAAACAAGTGCAATTAGTAGTTAGATAATAAGGTGCGTACAGAGTATAATTTAGATACAGGGGAAAATGTTTCCTCATAATCGACTCCATAACACTAAGTGTATCCCTTGGCAACGAGTTGTGTATTGAGGAGAGCAACATAACCATTTGGATTGTTCTTGATAGTGAAAATCCATTTACAACCCACGGTTTCTTGCTAGGAGGAAGAGGAACTAGGGCCCAAGTCCGATTCTCATATCAAGCATGCATTTCATCTTCCATGCCCACCTTCCATCCTGAATGGCTCAAAGCCTTCGAATATGATTGTGGAACAAATATGAAAGAAATAGATGCAAGAAATTGGAAGCATGAATAAGACAATCAATGGTAAGAAACAAAGTTGGATATAGGATGACAAGTGGACGACCTAATTCAAGTCTAAGGCTCCTTTCGTAGAGCTATGGGCTAAGTACCAAATTGTGGGGCAAATACAACATGGGAAGATGGGCTTGCCTCAGAGGGATCCATAAACTCCACAGTTGGGGTGCTGGCCAAGTCTTCAGGGGGATGAGGTAGATCCGCAACAAGTTATGGGCTTCGAAAGTTGCCTGAATTGAATAAAGACCCGAAAGTGCTTCTTTTGAGGAATAAAAAGATGGGTCCTAAAAAAAGGTCACATCCCTAAAAACAATTAACTTCATAAGAGAAGCATTATAAAAAATATAACATTTTTGGGTACGAGAGTAACCCAAAAAAATACACTAAAGAAACTTAGGCTCAAGTTTACTCTTTGGAGGGGATGTGACATGAACAAAGCATGTGCAACCAAAGACATTCAAAGGAAGGAAGAAGGAGTCTTTATCGGGAAATAATAATGAGTATGGTGATTTATGGCTAAGGTTTGAAGATGGTAGCCTATTAATAATGGAACAAGCAATAAGAATGGCATGAAGCCAGTAAAAGTAGGTCAACTTCATAAAGTATAGTAGGCCATCGGGTACCTCATGGAGATGTTGGTTTTTTCTCTCAGCTACACTATTTTGTTGAGGGGGTATAGGCACATGATGTTTGATGGATAATGCCATTATACTAACAAAAGGATTAATTTTTTTTAGGGATTAGATTCCCTAATTCCAAACTAACGAGAGCAATAATAATTATCGCGGAAGAAGAAAAAAACAAGCACGAAAATACAATAACAAGATTTGTACAAGTTTCCCTCAAAGTGAGTCTAAGTCCTGCCTTTTGCCGTTGCAGTAATCCACTATAAAGATGAAATAGTTTGCAAGAGAAACTATTTCTCTAAACTCTTCGGCCGCAATTGATGATGTTTCTTTGATGATAATACTTTGGGTGATAAAACCCTAACAATGGCGCCCCCAAATATAAAGAGAAAATTAGGTCAACCGGATTACAAGTGTGAAATCTCCAAACTACCCTTAATGAAATAACTTGCGTACCAACTCAACATAAGGCATTAATGAGGCTCCACAACTTAAAGATTTCCTACTTGGAACTAATCCATCATCAATATCTCCTCCACATTGGCAATAACTTCTCAATCCTCTAAGAGAAGTCCAAATGAAGTTGCACACAACTTCAGTTTTTCAATCGTAATAGTCTTTGTCAACATATCAGCCGGATACCGACTCCCTTGAATCTTCTCAAGTGATAATACTCCATCTTCAAGATCCGATCTAATGAAGTGATAACACACATTTATGCGCTTTGTTCTGGCATGATAAACAAGATTCTTTGCTAAATGAATAGCACTCTGAATGTCACAATACAACACATTCTTCCCATGCATGAGACAATAATTCTTCCTAGAAAGACTACATCCATACCATCTCTTTGCTGGCTTCAGTCACGACAACATATTCTACCTCAGTAGTGGAAAGAGCAACTATCTTCTACAACTTAGAGACCCAACTAACTGTTGTACGATCCAATGTGTATACATATCTAGTGGTAGTCTTTCTACCATCAATATCTCCAACCATGTCAGCATTGAAATAACCCTATAATCCTAAGTCTAACTTTCTGAAACATAAGGCCGAGTCTGCAGTGCCTCTCAAATACCTAAGAATCCTCTTAACTGCTTCGCTGATTACTCATATATCTGCTCACAACTCCCACTACATGAGTTTTGTCTGGTATGATGCACACCATGGCATACGTGAGACTGCCAATAGTAGAAGCATAAGGCACGTAGAAGGTGAATGCTCCTTAGATAGCCTAAAGTGACTAGCCAAAGGAGTACTCACCGATTTTACATCATTCATGTTGAATCTGCTCAACATCTTCTTCACATATTCTTCTTGTGACACTTTCAAGACATCAGTATCTCTGGTAATCCTCATCTCAAGCATTTGTTTTGTAGCACCCAAATCCTTCATTGCAAACATCTTGTATAACTCCCTTTTCAACTTCTTGTGCTCTTAGACTCTGCTCTCAACCTGTCTTTATATAGGGCACCTTCATTAAAGATCACATCCTTGCTCATGATAACCTTACGACTTTGGTCTTCCCAGAAACGATAACCATACTCGGTACCAGAGTAACCAATAAAGAAACATATTGAGATTTGGCATCAAGTTTACTTCTAACACCAGAATCAATATGAATATAAGAACACAACCAAAAACTTTCAAAAAATAAAGATTTACCTCTTTGCCGCTCCAAACTTCTTTTGGTATTTTGCAATCCAATGGTGTTGAGGGTGTTAGGAATTAGATGCCCTAATTCCAAAATAACGAGAGAAATAATAATAAATACAGAAGAAGTAAAAATCAAACATGGAAAAACACAACATGATTTATACAGGTTCACCTCAAGGTGAGACTACGTCCTGTCTTTCGCCGCTGTAGTAATCCTCTATGAAGATGATATAATTTACAAGAGAGATCGCACACACTTACACGTGCTATTTTTCTCTAACCTCTCTCGACTGCAAATGATGCTCCTTAGGTGATCAAATCCAAATAGTAGCGCCCCAAAATATAAAGAGAAAATTAGGGCAACTGGATTACAAGTGTGAAATCCCCAAACTACCCTTAATGAAACAATAGTCAATATATCATGGATCTGGCATGGGCTCCTGGCCCCCCTTCCAACCCCCATGATGACCTTACCACAAAGGTCGACCCACGTACCAACTCAGTGAAAGGCATTAATTAGGCTCCACAACTTAACAATCTCCCACTTGGAGACTAAACCATCATCAATATCTCCTCTGTAATGGCAACAATTTCTCAATCCTTAGATAGAAGTCTATCTTTAGTTGCACACAACTTTAGTTTCTCAATCGTAACAACCTTTGTCAACATATCAGCTAGATTCTAACTCCCTTGAATCTTCTCAAGTGCTAATACTGCATCTTCAAGAGCCAATCTAATGAAGTGATAACGCACCGGTATGTGCTTTGTTCTGGCATGATAAGCAGAGTTCTTTACTAAATGAATAACACTCTTGATTGTGACAATACAACACATTCTTCCCATGCTTGAGACCTAATTCTTTCCAGAAAGACTGCAACCATACCATCTCTATGTTGGCTTCGGTCACGACGACATATCCTGCCTTAGTAGTGGAAAGAGCAACTATCTTCTACAACTTAGAGACCCAACTAACTGTTGTACCACCTAATGTGTATACATATCCAATGGTACTCTTCCTGCCATCAATGTCTCTAGCCATGTCAACATCTACATAACCATGTAATCTCAAGTCTGACTTTCTGAAACATAAAGTTCAGTATGCAGTGCCTCTCAAATACCTGAGAATCTACTTCACTACTTCCCAATATTGTTTACCTGGATTACTCATATATCTACTCACAACTACCACTGCATGAGTTAAGTTTGGTCTAGTGCACACCATAGAATTCATGAGACTACTAATAGCAGAAGCATAAGGCACATTGGCCATGTAAGCTCTCTCCTACTCTATAGAAGGTGACTGTTCCTTAGATAGCCTAAAGAGACTAGCCAAAGGAGTACTCATTGTTTTGAATAATTCATGTTGAATTTTCTCAACACCTTCTTCACATATTTTTCTTTTTACAGTTTCAAGACATCAATGTCCCTAGTAATCCTCATCCCAAGGATTTGTTTTGCAACAACCAAATCTTTCATTACAAACTTCTTGTACAACTCCCTTTCCAACTTATCTATTTCCTATTTGCAAGCACCTACTATCAACATGTCATCAACATATAGCAGTAGAATGATGTAGGAGTCATCAAACTTCTTCACATAACATCAATGATCTGCCTGACACCTCAAGAAACCATTACTACTCATAAAGGTGTCAAACTTCTTATACCATTGCCTTGGAGCCTGTTTAAGACCATACCAACTCTTTTGAAGTTTTCACACCTTTTTCTCATTTCCTTGTGCTTTGAAATCCTATGGCTACTTCATTTAAATTTTTTCCTCCAAATTACCATGAAGAAAAGTTGTCTTTACATCCAATTGCTTTAAGTGCAAGTTTTCATTTACCACTAGTCCAAACATTATTCTAATAGTACTCATTTTTACTACTGCAGAGAAAATCTCAGTGTAGTCAATGCCTTGTTTTTGTTGAAAGCACTTTACAACCAGTCTTGCCTAGTATCACTTGCTGCCATCATGTTTGTCTTTTATTCGATACAACCGTTTATTCTGCAAGGCCTTCTTCTCTTTTGGTAACTAGGTCAACTGCCATGTCTGATTCCATAACAGTGAATCCATCTCATCCCGCATGGCCAACTCCCTCTTGATTTATTCATCAGCTTCCATAGTTTCCTCATAACTCTCTAGTTCACCTTTATCAGTCAACATAATTTAATTCAGCGATGGGAGTACCTCTGTGGTGGTATGCTAGTTCTGGCAGATCTCTTGAGTTTAGTCATTGGAATGTTCTGATTTACTTCTAGAGGTTTATTTTCTTGGTCTTTTTGAGCAATATTGTCCACCTCAATAACTAGAAGATCTCTCAATTGAATCACTTCAGACTTCTTGGCTTCATCACTTGTGCTGTGCTCTCAGACTTTGTTCTCAACCTGTGTTTATACAAGGCACCTTCATTGAAGATCACGTTCTTGCTCCTGATAACCTTATGACTTTGGTCATCCAATAAGCGATAACCAAACTCGGTACCACCATAGCCAATAAAGAAACATATCTTAGATTTAGCATCAATTTTACTTCTACAAGCATAATCAATATCAACATAAGAAACACAACCAAAAACTTTCAAGAAAGAAAGGTTTACCTCTTTGCTGCTCCAGACCTCTTCTAGTATATTGCAATCCATTGGTGTTGAGGGACCTTTGTTGATAAAATAGGCAGTGGTGTTAATAGCCTCAAACCAGAACATCTTTGGCAATCCTTAATGTAATCTCATGCTCCTAGCATGTTCGTTCAAAGTTCTGTTCCTCCTCTCAGCCACACCATTCTATTGATGTTTTCCAGGAATGGTCTTCTTCATCTTGATCCCATTATTAGCACCGTACCGCTTGCAATCATCATCTATTTATTCTCCCCCATTATCTAACTGCAAGCACTTCACCTTCAAATATGTCTCATTCTCAACCATTGCTCTCCATCTCTTGAATGTATAAAAGACATCAGATTTATTGTTAGGGTATAAACCCATACCTTTTTGCTTGCATCATCAATAAAAGTGACATAATGGTTAGAACCACCAAGGGAGGTAAAAGTTGAAGGCCCCTACACATTAGTGTGAACCAACTCCAATTTTGTTGTCTTTTGGTCCTTTCTGGCCTTAGAAAAGCCAACCCTTTTCTGCTTGCCAAAAATACAACCTTCACACAAACTGTTGTTTACAGTTTTCAGCCCTTTGGACTGAAGCACTTTCATTCCCTTCTCACTCATGTGACTGAGCCTATAATGCCACAAATCAGAATCAGTAATAGCATCACCAAATGTAACCGTGTCTCTACAACTAGAAGTGATGTAAATGGTTCCGATTTTAACTCCTCGTGCAACAACCATAGTCCGCTTAGTGACTTTTAAGTGACTTTCTAGGCAACACCATTAAAAGTCACATTATGACCCTCATCATCAAGCTGCCCTACAAAGATCAGATTACGCATTAGTTTTTATGCATGTCTCACCTTGTGAATTTTCCACGCTATCCCATTGACATCCTCAAACTGACAATACCAATACCAACAATATCCCGTTGATCTCTAGCAACATAATTCTTTATGATCTAATGGTGTGCAGTGGTGAGAAAAGAAGCTCTTGAATCTAACACCCAAGAGTCAATAGGGCTATCAATAGACAAGAGTAAAGCATCTTGTACCTCTTCAGTCACCACATTTGCATCATCATTTTTCTTTTCATCTTTCTTTGGTGCTCTGTAGTTTTTCTTTATGTGACCACATTTGCCACAATTCCAGCACTCCACATTCCTTCCGAATTTAGACTTGCTTCTTCCATTCCTTGACTTCCCTCTACCGTTGCCCTTGTTGTAATTCCTCTCAAAGTTCCTGCCTCTAGTATTAACACTTAGGGCAGAATTAGATGTCGACGATTCTCTGGAGTCCTTTCTACGAACTTCCTCCGCAAGAATGGTATTCTGAACATCATTAAAGATCAACTTTCCATTGCCTATGGAATTGTTGACCACAACCCTCATAGGCTCCCAACAATTTGGCAGAGATGCCAAAAGAGTTAAAGCATGAACCTCATCATCAAATTTAATTTGAACAGAATTTTATTGATTGATAATCGTGCTAAAATCATTCAAATGTGTTGCCGTTGATGTATTTTTTGTCATCTTTAAATTGAAGAGTTTTTTCATGAGATGTACCTTATTATTTACAAAAGGCTTCCCATACATGTTAGACAGAATCTTCATCATCCCTGTTGTGGTTTTTTCTGATGCCACGTTGTCAGCAACATTATTTGACAGTGTTAACCGGACTACTCCCAACACCTATCTGTCGAGGAGATTCCACTCATCATCTTTCATATCTTTTGGTTTCATATCTAGAAGAGGTGTGCGCATCTTTTTACTGTACAAATAATCTTCAATCTGTATCCTCCAAAACACAAACTCCATAACATTGAACTTGTTGATTCCAAGTGCCGATCCTTATCCGCCAACCATTGCTCTCAATCACGAACCAAAGCTCTTATATCTCTTTGTAGTAATTAGATGCCCTAATTCCAAACTAACGAGAGTAATAATAATAAATGCAGAAGAAGGAAAAAGAAAGCACAAAAAAACATAACAAGATTTATACAAGTTTGCCTCCAGGTGAGGCTATGTCTTGTCTTCCGCCTTTACAACAATCCACTATGAAGATGAAATAGTTTACAAGAGAAGTCACACACACTTACAGGTGGTTTTTCTCTAACCTCTCTCGATCGCAATTGGTGATGCTCCAATGATAATACTTCATGTGATAAAACCCTAACAACGGCACCCCTAAATATAAAGAGAAAATTAGGGCAACCCGATTATAAGTGTGAAATCCCCAAACTACCCTTAATGAAATTACAGTCAATATATCACAAATCTATCGGGGGCTCCACACCCCTTCCAACCCCAACGGTGGCCTTACTACTAAGGTTGACCTACGTACCGACTCAGTATAAGGCGTTAATTAGGCTCCACAACTTAACAAAATTCACTCGATAGGTACTCTTTGCCATAATAAAAAAAAAACTTGTATTTGTTTTCCAAATTGAGTGGACACCATGGCATGAAATGATTTAAATATGGAAAAAATTTTGGACCATTCTTTAAAAAGAAATAGCCATGTGACTCGAGTGAAGTTATCAACAAATGTGACAGAATACTTAACTTGAGAATTTTTTGAGACACTTAAGGGTCCCCATACATTTGAATGAATTAATGAAAAAGGAGCAACACCTTTATGTTCAGTTCAAGGAGAATAAGTTGTCGTCTAGTGTTTCAATTGACATACTTCACAATTGAAATTTGATAAAGTTTTTAAATATGGAAATTAGTGTTGAAGCTATGCTATTGATGGATGACCAACCCGGTTGTGCCAAAACCTTGCCTTTGTCTAAGAAGTGGCAATTGTAGTGACTGGAGGCAATTTTTAGTAATAAAGGCCCTTGTTCATGGCTGCCACCAATCACCTACTTCATTGTGAGATCTTGGAAAACATAAGAAGAAAGTGGGAAGGTGATGGAACAATTAAATCATTTTGTCAATTGGCTAACATATAACAAATTTAAGGGAAATTGAGGGAAAAATATGACATTAGTTAGCGGAAGTGATGGTGTAATAGAGGAGGATCCCTTCCCAAGAACTTTGGTTTGGGATCCGTCGGCTATGGTAGCAAACTTGTTTGGCAGAATGGAGATAGGGAATGTAACATACTTTTATTACCTATAAGGTGCTCAGAGGTCCCTAAGTCAATGATCTGGGTTGAAGAGGAGAAAGTGGCAAAAATCATACCTGAAGCAGCAGTAATAGTCGAAGATGGAGGAGATACCATTAGAGTTTTCATCCTCTATAAGAATTCAGAATCATCATCGGAGATAGTCTTCTTTCCTCTTTGTGACTCAAATCGGTCTGCATTCTTCTCATTTTGTACCGAGGCTTGGTTGGTAGTGACCCAATCCAGTTTGCCATGAAGTTTCCAATGGGTATCCACTTGATGGTTCAGTCCACCATAGTGAGTGAAAACTCGGTTGTCTGACCTTGAAGAACCAGAGCCAGTTCTACCACCTTTGGTTCGACCTCCTCTATTATTTCTACCGCATCCTCGGGTGGTAGAAGATGTATCTCTATTTCCTGTGTACATAGCAAATGATCCTTTAGTATGAGAGGTGGAGAAAGGAACTGGTATCCGAAGTGATGTTGCACTTATGTCATTGAATGATGGAAGTGCGAAGGACCTAAGGAGTTGGGTTTTGGCCACTTCAAGATATGCCTTGATATTTGACAAGCAAATAGTAGCTACTAAGGCTTCCCATTGCCTTTCTTGAACTGATAAATAGGTGGAATAGGGTTCAGGAATTTTCCTCCCATGAATAACCTTCTAATTTAGCCAAGTACATGTTCTCTCCTTGTTTTGTTTTAAACATGTAATGAAACACATCATATAATTTATGTAAATTCTCGGTGCTAGAGTACAACAATGAACAAGTGTCCCATATTTGCTTTGCGGTCTCAAGGTGGATAATATTTGGCCACAAGTTCCTCCATGTTGTTAATTAGCAAACTAATGACAAGTGTGTCATTTTTTAGCCCTTTAATATAGGAACTACCATATACATCTATGGGTGGAGCAGGTTTAGTCAAATGTTCTAAGAGATCTATAGTAATAAGGAATCTCTTAACGGACTGAGCCCAACTTAAGTAATTTGATAACCCTCTCAAGAGCATAGTGGTAATCTTAAGTAAGTCACTTTTACCACTCATATTCATATATTCTTCACCAGTCACTAATGAATATTCAATGCACTATATAAACCAATTAATAATAGAAGACAGGAAACCAAACAAGCCAAATCGAGACAATCAACAATTCACACTAAGCCAAACTAAACCATGGCTTTAATCATGCACGTAATCATGAAGATTTTGGCTTCACTTGCTAATCCAAACCATATAATATTGATTCCAAATATTTTTAAATTAAGAAAGAATTATAAATGCAAGTGAAATTTCAAGGGATCTTGGACAACTTAGAGGATCTTTATTGAGGACTCAATAGCTAACCTAGTCATCCAAAGGAGGCATCACTGACTCACTAAATTAATTGCTTTTAGTTTCATTTTTTATATTGCTTTTAAGTTATATTTTTCATTAATTGTTTAAGGCAAGATGCCACAGGGGTAGAATTGTAATTATTAAACCCTTAACTCTATTTGCATCAACCCTATTTAGAGGGCAGAGGAATAAAGAGAAGACAAGTCTGATTTTAGGTTAAATAGGGTCAAGAGTTCTCCTTGATGAGCTTTAGGGTTTGGAGGTTTCTCAACCTCAAATCTGTGAGTAGCAAGGGGGCCATTAATCTCATTTTTTGAGTTCTATAAGAGGTTCTTATATTACCGAGAGCAGCAACACCTACCAGTGCTGAACTCGTCTTTCACATTCTGGATTCACCATGTTAGTTTCTCTTGCCATGGATTGAGTCACCTAGCGATCTCCTCTAGTTTCCAGATTGGCTGACGAAGATGGGAAAAATTTGGGGGTCTTAGAACGCCCAATGATGTAGGAATGTGAGCCTTTGAAGGAGCTCCAACCTTAGGCCTCCTTAGAGAGAGTACCCGATCTCATCTATGCTAAATGATCAATGCTTGTTTCCCTTCATTCACTTGACGCCCTAAATAGATCAGGGAAAACATCAAAGTTTCCATAATTACAATTAGACCCTCATTGAACTTCAAATTACAATTAAACCCCTAAAGTACTGAAATACAAGTTTACTCCATCTATTCTCTTCTTTGGTTCACCACTCTTGATGCTATGGAGTCCATAACATCACCCCTCCTGAAGAAAGAGCTTGTCCTCAAGCTCAAAAGTGGGGAATAGAGTCTGGAAGGACTCGAGTGTCCCCCAAGAGGCTTCCACCAATTCCTCGTCTGTCCACTGAACAAGCACCTCCCATGCATTGTTAACTCCCCTAGCTTGAAGGATCTAAGCTGGAGTAGGCATAGACGGACCATCTTTGAGCGGAGGCAGAGGGGTATGCAGCAGTGGAGAGTCTCCCTTGAACGGCTTGAGGAGGGAGACGTGGAAGACGTCATGTAGCTTGGCGTCTGGTGGGTGCTTCAAACGATAAGCCACAGTGCCAATACGGTGAAGAACCTGGAATGGCCCATAAAATTTTGGAGAGAGCTTATGGCGTTTGATGGCTGCAAGAGAGAGTTGGCGGTATGGTTGAAGTTTGAGCCAAACAAATTCTCTGGGTGCAAAGGAAAGGGGACAATGTCGTTTGTCATAAGTGTGCTTAATTGTGGCTTGTGAACGTTGTAACTGAAGGCGGACCTGAGCAAGAATTTCATCTCTGTCGGCTAATGCTTGGTTCAATGCTGCTACCCTAGAAGACCCTGGTTCATAAGATAGTAGACGTGGGGGATCTCTTCCATAAATGACTCGAAAGGGGGTAGTACTCAGTGCGGTGTGGTATGAGGTATTATAACAATACTCTGCCCATGCTTACCAATGAACCCACTGCTGGGGAGTGTCCCCCACAAAGCACCGCAAATACATCTCCAGTGTGCGGTTTACCACCTCTGTCTGGCCGTCTTTCTAAGGGTGGTATGATGAAGAAAAGGCTAACTTGGAGTCGTGGAGCCTAAATAGTTCCCCCCAGAATTTACTAGTGAATATAGCACCACGGTCGCTAGTGATGGTCTCTGAAAGCCCATGGAGCCAGACAATATGATCCATGAAGAGCTGAGCGACGTGTGTGGCTGTATACGGATGGCTGAATGCCATACTGTGGGCATATTTCGAGAACCGGTCTATCACAACAAAAATAACAGATTTCCCTACAGAAGGAGGAAGGCCATTGATAAAATCCATTGAGAGATCTGCCCATACCTGTGAAGGAAGTTGAAGGGGCTGGAGCAAGCCGGCGGGTTGTAAGGATTCAGATTTATTCCGCTGACAGATCTGGCACGCGGCAACGTAATAAGCAACGATCCGCTTCATACCCCTCCAATAAAACTCCAGACTAAGGCTAAAGTATGTCTTCTGCTAGCCCTCATGTGTACAGTCATGAAAGGAGGCAATAATGGTAGGAAGGAGTGCCGAAGAAGGATGAAGATATATGCATCCTTTATAGAGAATGAGACCTTCCTGTAGTGTCTAGTTATTGTCCTTGGAATGGTTCTCGATTTGAGCTTGTAAGGCAAGGAGATCTGGATGATGGCTAGTAGCCTGACAGAATGTGTCCAGCTGACCATATTCTTTTATAAATTTTCTATAATACCCTGCAAGACCAAGGAACACTTTCAAAGCTGTGACGGAGTGAGGTGTGGGCCATTCCATAACAGTATGTATCTTGTTAAAGTCTGGTTTCACCCCGGAGGCAGAGATCACATGCCCCAAATATGCTACTTCAGAGGTGGCGAAGTCACATTTGGCTCTATTGAGAAATAAATTGTGTGCTCGGAGAATTGTGAAAACCTGTCTCAATTGGTGCAAATGTGCTTCCCAAGTTTTGCTATAGACCAGTGTATCGTAAAAAAAAAACTAAGACATGCTTCAGTAAGAAAGAGCGAAATACCTCGTTCATAAGCGCTTGAAAGGTAGACGGAGCGTTGGATAGCCCAAATGGCATCACCAGGAACTCTTAGTGACCATGGTGGGTGCGGAAGGCAGTTTTTCGACATCCTCCGAATAAACCCAAATCTGATGGTACCCAGATTTCAAGTCCAGCATTGTAAATAATTGAGATCTGTGTAGCTCGTCCAATAATTCATCTACCACCAGAATTGGAAATTTATCTTTGATGGTGCAAGCATCGAGTTCATGGTAATCCACATAAAAGCGCCAAGATATATCTGATTTTTTCACCAGCAATACTGGGGACGAGAAGGGAGAATGGCTAGGCTGAATAATACCCTGTTGGAGCATTTGTTGACATTGCCTTTCTATCTCATCTTTTTGCACATGTGGACAGTGATAGGGACGCACTACCACTGGTTCTGTGCCCATCTTCAAACAAATTCTGTGATCACAAGCTCGTATAGGCGGAAGGTTTGCAGGTTCCTGAAATAAATCGGCATATTCGGCCAACAATGAAGCTAAGTTATCCTGCTCTGAAGGACCCACGGAAATTATCTGGAGGGTGCATGGGCGCTGGGCGCTAGTGCCCTGGAGGGTGATTTGATGGCTGTCCTGTGTAAAATTCATGGTAAGGGATTGGAAATCCCATAAGATTGGACCCAATCGCTGCAATTAATGCCCAATACCAGGTCAAAACCAGCCAGTGGTATGACCAAGAAATCCACCACAAAGGAGTGACCCTCAATAATAAAGGGCACTGCTGAACAGAAGCCGACAGTGGTGACTTTGTCACCGTTAGCCACTGAGACTGAGATTCCTGACTTCTGCTGGAGTGATAAACCCAACTGTTGTGCTGCCTGGCTGCTTATAAAATTATGGGTGCTGCCTGAGTCCACCAGTGCTAGCAGAATAAGATGATTCATGGTGGCATGGACCTGCATGGTACTTGTGCCGTGCAGGCCTGTCATTGCGTGGAGGGAGATTTCTGGTTCCTCCTCCTCGGTTTGGTCCACATCCTCCGGAAAGTCATCCTCTGTTGGGACTTTTGCATTGATGGCCCCTTATGAATTTTTCATGGCAATTGAAACATAGTCCCTGAGCCCTTCTCTGATCAATTTATGCTTTTGTAAGACATTTGATAAATCCAGGAGATGGTGTAAAGGCTGGTGGGGTGTGGTAGAGGGGGTGTGGGGTTGAGGCCGTGGGGTAGTGGAAAAAGGGCCAGTGGGCTGTGGCCGAGGTTGCCATGGGGGACATTTGGTTAATTGAATCTCGGAATAGGCACTGTTTGGTGTCCAATGCTCTTGCCAAATTCATGGCATGGGCTAGGGAGGTGGGGGCTTCCAATTCCACTTCTAGGCGAAGTGGTTCGACAAGGCCAGCCATGAAAAAACTGACATAAAGTTCAGGGCACACCAAATGACTTGCACAGGCAAGTATTACCTGGAATAATTTCTGATATTGTTTGATAGTTCCAAGCTGTTTTAAATTAACCAAATCCCCAACTGGGTTGCTGTGAAGCGGAAGACCAAACCGTAGCATGCAATTTTCCTTGAAAAATTCCCAATCATAGACCACAAACTCGTTTTTGAATTGATGAAACCACATAAGTGCTTCATCGAGCATTTGGAAGCCAGCTAATTGAACCTTGCCCTCGGGCAGAGTTCCTTGATTGGAAAAGAAATGATCACACCTGTGTAACCACATTAAAGGGTCGGAAGACCCATCATACGTTGGAAAATCAAGCTTTGTGTACTTGGGCACGGTAGGGGGTGCTGGATTGATGCCCCCACGAGGTGGAGGTGTTTGGCATAGGGGACGTGGTGGTGGTGGGGGCTGAGGGTGGAGATGTTTTGTTGTGCATGAGGAGGAAGCCATCTGGGCAGAAAGCTGAGCAATGTCCTCCTCCACTCGGGACATCAACATCTGAAATTTTCCATCAAGGCCATTGATTTGAGATTGTAGATCTGCATGGTTATCTTCCACAAAATTTCCAATTTCTGCAAGGAAAGAGGAATCGCCAATGGTGGTCTTGTCTGATACCACGATGGTAGGTTCTCTCACCATGGATCGAGTCACCCGGTGATCTCTTCTAGCTTCCAGATTAGCTGACGAAGATGGGAAAGATTTGAGGGTCTTAGAACACCCAATGATGTAGGAACGCGAGCCTTTGAAGGAGCTCCAACCTTAGGCCTCCTTAGAGAGAGTACCCGATCTCGTCTATGCTAATTGATCAATTCTTGTTTCCCTTCATTCACTTGACGCCCTAAATAGATTAGGGAAAACGTCAAAGGTTCCATAATTACAATTAGACCCTTATTGAACTTCAAATTATAATTAAACCCCTAAGGTACTGAAATACAAGTTTACTCCATCTATTATCTTCTCTGGTTCGCCACTCTTGATGCTATGGAGTCCATAACACACCACTCCCACGCCGAGTTATTAGATCCATGACAAGGGACCATAACAATCTTCTTAAAGAAGGAAACTTTCCTTCTATGTCACTTGCTCCAACTATCAATACAAGATCACAATATTTGACTTCTTTCCCTAAATGACTTAGGTAATAAATTTCATAGAATAATCTAATATAGTAAGCCTTAATTTAAATATATAAATCACAACACTTTCTTTTCTCGAACTTTCCTCTTGGCAAGCTCTAGAAGAAGGAAACTTTCATTCTATACAAAGTGCACCAAATATGTGATTAAATCATAACTTGATCTTATATTTTCTCCTTGATTTTTTTAGGTAAGATAATCCAAATGATAACAAAACCAATGGAAGGTCAAAAACCGTTAAAAAAACCAACATGTTTTCAAAAAATATTTCCTCCTCTTGCTAATAAAAAAACAACCTTCACCGTGCTCTTTTTAGGGAGTAAACATACAAACATCAATATAAACCAGTCTTGAACGAATTTAATCATGCTTTTATCATGATAATCCACATATACCTCAAGAAGAGGATAAAATATTCATCCATCATATTTTTTTATAGGATAAAAAAATGAATTTCTTTACTTAAACTGAGCATTTAACATTCTCTTGCATGATTCAAAGTAAACTGAGCATAAGAAATCTTGCATGAGATGGAAAACTTATCATTATCCAGAGAAGAATCCACTATTAAACATCTTGCCGAGATGAAGATATCATCAAAACAATTATCTCATGAAAGGTAGAAAAAAACTTATCTTTGCTTGTCAAGCCTTTGCTTTACCAACAAAACCACACGATGTTCGATAAAACTCTCATAATCACCACCTTAATGTCAGGATTCTAAACACATAGCTATGATACCATGTTGTATGTAGGATCACATGATAAGGTCCTCGACCAATAGGGTGAGAGATGAGAGAGAAAGAGAGGAGAAGAAAAGGAGAGGAAGAAAGAAGAGAGGAGAAAGGAGAGAGAGGGACGACTAAGGAGATGGAGAGAGAGAGGGTTTGAGAGAAAAGTCTGACGAATTTGAGAGAGAATAGGGGAGACTTAATGATCTACCTCATGCCTTGGGTTTCTATTTATAATTGAGGAAGAAAATATACAATGACTACAATGCCTTTACAAATATTCAAAAGGAAAAGACATAAGTAGACATGCAGCATATTACCTAAACGCCACTTTGAGATGTCTTCCAATAGATTCTCTGGCAAAAGTTGTTGCTCTTTTTTGTCTTTATTGCTAAAAAAATTCTGAACTTATTGGCATTAATTGACTCTGCCAACTAAATTGAATTTGCTGGCAGGGTGGGTCTTGTTTTTTTTTTGTCTTTACCACCAATGAATTTTTAAATTCATTGGTGATAAAGAACTCTGCCAACGAAAATAAATTTGCCGGTGGAGGTTTAGGGTGTTTTCCCACCGACATTCCCTCCCCTCTCATTTGTCTTTTCGTATTTGCCTCCTTACCAACTCTTTCCCTACTATCACTCCCCTATTCTCTTTTCTTTTTTCTCTGTTTCTCCCAGCTGTCCATGTTCCCTCTCTTCCCTGCCGCAACTCCTGTAAGGATTTTCTTTTCTTTTTTTTATTTTTAATGGTTCTTATTAGTTTTATTTATTATTTATGGTGCATATATATTTTTTAATATTGGCTTCTGATGTTTTACTCGGTCCTGAATCCAGAACTGGATATTGGAATATGGCCAGTCTCAGTTTTTGGAGATTGAAGCCATTCCCTAGTATTAAAGCGAGAGAGGGGGCAAAAGGTAGACCATGAGTTGGTTGAAACTTGTTATTTTTAGATAGAATTTTTTATTGATGGGATGAAATGTTTCAACATAAGGGTGTATTCATATCATTGGGAAGTAATAATGAAAAATGTGGATACTAAATTTTTATTCAAGTAAAAATTTATGGTATTTTTGTCAGTTTAGGAGATGATAAAATATCACTCCCAGTTCATCTTACTGTTAGAAAAGGTAAAGGGATAACACAATGAACTTTCTATTGCTCAAAAAAGATATGACTGGAAAAAAATTGAGAAGATACATATGTGAGAAATTATTTAAATATATTTTTTCTATTTTAAAATTTTTATTAAAAAAATTAGTAAAAGAAATTTAATGTCCATTTTGTTATTTTATTTTCCTATGGTAGTTCATGCAGTCCTAAATTGAAGTAGATTTCTTTTATTATTTCTTTGCAAGTCTCTTGGGGCGGCTTAAATTCTTTCATATAATCATTAGCAATATAACATACTATCTCTTTTATACAATCATAAAATTTTGTAGTGTTTATTTACAAAAACCTTTGTTACATGAGGTAGGAATAAAATAGAATTATCAACCTAGACCACGAAAGAAGGAAGTGGGAAGAAGAGTCCGCCAAGGAGTCTACAAGCTCAAATCACATTTAATAAACATAAGACTGAGTTTTTCTCGATGAAGTTCTATAGTCAACGGACCTACTAGAGTATGCTTTGAACTCAAATCGTACATTATCTAGAAAGAGGAGAGACTTCCATTAGTTGGTGTTGGAAAATAAGAAGGGTAGTGGTACATTTGTAATTTCATCTTCTTTCTTTCTTCTTTATTCTAGCCTTTAGGGTAGAGGTCACATATGTATAAAGGGGAAGGTTATATAGAATATAAGAATGATGAATAATATTGCCGTAATTATTATTGATCTAGTGTAAACTATTTATAGAATTACACAGAGAGATTGTAGGTGATTAGGACTCTACAATCTGAGTCTATCTCTAATTCAAACACTAGTTATCTTCATCTCTATCATTATCTTTATATCTATCACTATGTTTATATCTATCTCTATCATGCCCCTGTAAGATGGAGCTCTGAGAGGAGAGTCCAATCTTGATCTTCAAAAAGAATGTTCTTGGAAGTGGTTTGGAGAGAATAGAGACACTGGTAGCGGTTGAGTAGAGCCTTGACACTGAAAACGGGTAGGGCAGACAGAATCACATTGTCTGGTGGAAGAGCAATTGCACTGGAGGCGGCTGGGGCGTACGGAATCGCATTGTTTGGTGGAAGAGCACTTGCAGTGCAAACAAAATTTCATCGTCAGGTGGTAGAGCAGCGGCACTGGAGGCGGCTGATGCGGAAGAAATTTCATTGTTAGGTGGCAGAGCAGCGGCACTGGAGGCGGCTGGTGCGGACGGAATTGCATCGTCAGGTGGTAGAGCAGCAGCTGAGGTGGACATAATGGCTTCGTCTGGTAGAAAGACAATAGCTGGGGCAGACAAAATCACATTGTTCGAATAGGATGAATTCATTGAGTTTTTTTTTTTAATTAAAAAAATGCCAAATGTGTGAAACTCACACATGTGAAAGTCCACGTGCGAGTGCGTACGTTGCGCACATACGTGCGTGGGACGAGGGACATAATTTCCCCCCTTTGAACTTAGGTCATCTTGGTGTTGCCGAGACGGGTGGCGGCACCTATAAGCTGGGGGCTATTGGCGCTGTGGTCGGAGGGGCGAACAACGTCGACGGCGAGCGGCAAGAAGCAGGCTGCAGGCGGTAGCCGGGTCGACCAATTTCAGCAGGAAATCGGCGACAAGAGAAGAGAGGGAGGTTATGGTACAGCGCTGGCGACGGAGTTGCCGTAGAGCGGATAGTGGTCGCAGCGAGGTAACGACGATGAGGCTGTCAGGCGAACCGGTGGCGGCTGTTTTTTTTTCTTCAAAAATACCTCCGGCTGGATTGCATGGAGAAAGGGAGAAAAAAAATACTAGATATGGGCGGTGGTAGTGGCTGCAACTACGGAGGCTGCTTTCGATAAGGATTTCTAGCGACGACAGACTGATTCTAATTAATCGATCAAAAGCTCTGATACCATATAGAATATAGGAATGATGAATAATATTGCCATAATTATTATTGATCAGCTGTAAACTATTTATAAAATAGGACTCTACAATCTGAGTCTATCTCTAATTCAAACACTAGTTATCTTTATCTCTATCATTATCTTTATATCTATCACTATGTTTATCTCTATCTCTATCAGGTTAGAGGATGTTCAACACATCTCTAACCTTCTTCCCACTTTTTCTCTCACCTTCCTTTGTTTTTCCCACATTCACAACTCTCTCTCTCTCTCTCTCTTTTAGGATTCCAACTTATTTCTCTTGATTTATTCCCTATGTCTTCCATATTTTAAGCACTAAATACATCATGATTATGTACAACATAGATGTTATAACTTTATAATAATTACCCTATATGTGTGCTATTCAAGGCTGGTTTTAATGATTTCTTACACTATTAAAATTCCGATCTCAGTGAGTAAAATCCGTTGGCTCTATATTGATCATCTCTCTCTCGTATTTTATTTTTACCTAATGTTACTTGTTCTTTCTAGTATCCACTTCATCTCAGCCTTTTTTGGTTGAATCATGATCCAAAAAATGAAAGGGAAAGTAGTAGCTAGTCGTTTGGTTTTCTTTTTTGGAAAACAAGATGAAATAGATAAAAAAAATCTTCCTTGTCTCTGGAAAACAAAATGAGATGTGTTTGTAAACTAGATTCCTTTTGTTGTTTCTTGAGGATATTGATTCAAGAGCAGCAAGAGGAGTAGTTTTGGAAATGTCTTGCTTATGTCTTTGGTGAACTCGACATGAAATCTTGATGAATTCGAATTGCCATTATTAGCACGCATAAAACTTCAAACTAGCTGGTATCTTGCAGCTGTCTGGTCTCTCTGGTATCTCTGGTATTAAACTTTATGTTCTTTGTCAAGCACAAGTATTCATAGGGACGTGATTTAGAAAGTTTATTTAAACTTTCAACGTTGCATTTTGATTCCTGGATACTTCTCATGCGAGGAAGTGAATAGCAGAATACATTGTGTTTGATATTACTTTTCGAACTGATACGGTTGTCTTTCAGAAAGAAATTTTTAGAGAAATTTTTAAAAATAACCAATTTTTAAAAATATTAAGGAAAATAATTAATTTTCACACTTAATTAGAAAAATATCTAACTTTTGACTGGTCAAAATACCACGCTGGACAATTTACATGCCACAACACCCTTGATTGTCATCTAATGTCACATCATCACCCAGACAGTGCCACACTAGTAGTATGTCTGTTATGCACGCAATAATATTATTATTTTATTTTTTTTAATTTACTTTATTTTATCTCAGTTTTAAGCCACAAGGGGTATTTTTGGAATATTTCATTTATAGGGGTATTTTTGTAATATTTTATCTTAAACGTTGTAAGGGTGAACCCTATTTAAGGGGTAAGAGTAATGAAAAAGTCAAGCATTGATTTATGTTAAACAGGGTTTTGAGTTATCCTCAACGAGCTCAGGGGTGTGTTTTCCTTAACGAACCTAGGGTTTTCAAGCTTCCCTTTGGCTTGATTTTCATCTTTCTCTTCTTCCTCCCTACGAATCCATGTGTCAAATCCATGACCATAACAATTGGTATCAGAGTATGAACACAATGAGCAATTCTTTGTTCCAAGAAAAATGTAGGGCCATACTCGATGTATTGGAAGAATTACAAGACGGAATGCACAAAGAATTGGAAGAAATACGCGCATGGTGTGCATCTTCAATTGAAATTTCTGCAAGGGAGAAACTCGTTGCCGTAGAAAAGAACGTCATCCGACCTGAATTCTTCGAGCACGAAAAATTCACAGAACGAGAGGCAACAGAAGTTGTCTCGTATGGGTAGACAGGCCAAGGGCCAGAAAATTTCACCGTCTCCGAGCATGAAATAAGCATTGAAGGAGAGGCAGCAAAAGCTATCTCGAATGGGCAAGAGACGCAAAAAATTCGAGAGCCCTTTGTCTCTCTAGCGGCGAGGACATCAGAAATTGGGAACACAACTCCGAAATCAGACTTCGAACTTCTGAAATCAGATGGCGAGGACCCCAAATTTTGGCAATCGGAGGGGTATACCACAACCCCCTTCCCACGGGAAGCCATTCGGGAGCAGACGATGTCTCTGATGCAAAAAAATCCAAGACAGGTCCGTCTCAAAAAATCGCCAGGCGAAGAAACCCCAAATGGATGTTGTGCACCGTCAAAAAAAGCCCAGCGGGCAACCAACATCGACGTATTTACGTCGGGGTCCATTGTTCCGGCAGCTGGCACGGAGCAGAGTACAAGGGAGAAAGGGCAACGGGAAAAAGGGGCGCTAGGAAGCCTCTTAGACCATGTGACGGAGAATTCTCCAGCAAGGAAGCCACACGTCCTCTTGTTCGCCATCGGAGGAAGAGGAGGCTCCTACGGGGCCGTCAGAAACAAATCCGGTGGACTTTGGCTTCCGAATTCTCACTCTTAGTCTCAATCTCACTCTCGGTAGCCCAAAGCGGAACCAACAACAACATCTTTTGGGGTAAGCTTCTAACATGACCTCAATTGATATGTATAAACCATTTTTCCATGGGGGTGAAAGGGCTCCAAGGGGCTGAGTAGCAGCAATGCTGCTCGAAAATTGGGGACAGAGGTTCTCTGTTCCGTGAAGCAGAGCAACAATGTCCAATTGATGGAATTCGGGCTTGTGTGTATGAATTCCGATAGGGAATTTTTCTGGTGATGCCGGGCATGATAGAAAAATATTTTTGGTTGCTGTTTTATTTTCCTATTGTCAAGAACTGCAGCAGTGTGCATGTCGATTATCCAATTGGCAACCTTGTGTTTAATCTTTTGGATGATTTGTATGCTGCTCGTCCACTGTTTGTCAAAATTCTTCAACCAGGTGTGACTTTTGGTGATGAAAATTTGTTGAGTATTCAGGGCAGGGTTGAGATTTGTTCATGTAGAAACATTACAAGCGCTATAGTAGTGAGAGAAGGAGATGGGAAATCCAAATATTTTGGATTTGTTAACTTTGAGGATGCAGAAGATGCTGCTCTAGCTGAAGAACTTAATGGGAAAAAAATTGATGACAAGGAGTGCTATATTGGGAAGGCCTAGAAGAAATCAGAAAGGGAGATGGAATTGAGGAGATGGTTTGAGCAGCATAATAAGGAGACTATAGCCAAGTACCAAAGGGTGAACTTGTACTTGACGAACTTGGATGACAACATAGAGGATGAGAAGCTAACATAATTTGTTTTCGGAGTTTGGTATAATTACTTCATGCAAAGTTATGCGGGATCCAAGTGGCATTAGTCGAGGTTCGGGCTTTGTTGCTTTCTCGACTCCTGAGGAAGCATCTTGAGCACTGGCTGCACTGAATGGGAAATTTTTTGTCAACAAACCAATATATGTGGCACTTGCACAACATAAAGAAGATAGGAGAGCTAGATTGCAGGCGCATTTCATCCAAAATGAGGCCAGTTGCCATGCCACCTACAGTTGTTGATCGTGTTCCATTTTATTCCCCAGGTGCTCTAGGTTTTGGACAACAACTATTTTATGGCCAAGGTCCTCCCACTAATGCAGCTCTTAATGGTTTAGGGTCTAGTGAGAGAAGGGAACTAGTGGTCACAGATCTGGATACTAAAACTACTGATGGGTCTGCTGAGAAAGGTGAATTAGTGATGAATGATTCTCCAATGGCTGAAAGAGTGTCCATGCAAGCTTCAGGTGATACTGAGTTAATTTATGTAGAAATAAATCAATGCTTGCCTGCTGTCCTTGTTTATGGTTTTGGTTCATAGGCCGAATTTCAACAAGACAGTGTGGAAAGTAGTGAATATAAGCCTCTTGCACTTGTTGACGATGTGGAGGTGGAATCGGACAGTGCTGCTACCAGTGTGACTGAAAATGAAGATAGCTTGACCAACAGAAATGGTGAGGAAAAACTTATTTCTGAAGGTGTTGGCGGGCTTCAAGAGGTCCACCCAACTCCTCAAGAGGATGCTATCTCTACTTCTTTGGTTGCACAACGGACATTAAAGTGCTGGATAACAAACACATGGGGAAACTGGATTCGGGGATATCTTGCAGCATTTGGTTTCTTCCACAAATTATTTTGTGCTGTTGTTGTCGCACTGCAGCAACCAGTACTGCCACCAATGGCACTGCTGAAATCAGTGCTGCCAGCCAGCCAAGCAAACAATGCTGTTATGGGAGTCCAACATACATTGCTGCTAGGCAGTGAAGCCAAGGTGCTTCTTGAGGATGCAGATGGCTATTGTCATGCAATCAAGGCACTAAACCAGAGTGCTGGAAAAGGGAAGTATGATTCAGGATCTCTTACATTAGCAGGTGCTGAAGTTGATCAATCTGTTGGAGATTTTCCTTGTGGAAAAACAGCTGCTTTGGTTGGATTGGATCAGTTCATTACCAGAAATACTACTTTGACTGGTGAGAAAGACGTTGATGCTCACCCAATTCGAGCCATGAAGTTCTCTATGTCCCCTGTTGTGCATGTTGCTATACAACACAAAGTCACTTCAGATCTTCCCAAGTGTGTTCAAGGTTTGAAACAGCTGGCCAAGTCAGATTCGATGGATGCAACAATTGAAGAAAATGCTGAACATAGTGTAGCACGAGTTGGAGAACTCCATCTTACGATCTGCCTTAAGGATTTGCTAGATGACTTCATGGGTGGAGCCGAAATCATTGTTTCTTCTCTAGTTGTTTCATTCTGTGAGATTTTTCTCTAGAAGTCATGTCGTACTGTAATGAACAAGTCTCCTAACACACACAATCGACTTTATATGGAAGCTAGGCCAATGGAGCTTTTCACTCTTCCTTTGGATCTAAATATTGGAAAGATGCTTCTCATGGGATGTATTTTCCAGGCATTGATCCTGCATTGACAATTGTTGCTGGCATGTTAGAAAAGTGGGGGCAATGCCACCTTGCAAAAAAACAAAAAAAAAAAAAAATCTTTTGTGGTTGGTTGCTCCAGTTTTGTAGTCCGAAGGGTTGACACAGATACTGTGGTTGATACTTGAGAACAGATGAGACGTCAGCATGGGCAAGACGACCTACCTTCGAGCTTGAGGACAAGTTCTTTATTCCAGGGGGTGTAATGTTATGCACGCAATAACATTATTATTTTAATTGTTTTTATTTAATTTACTTTATTTTATTTCAGTTTTAAGCCACATGGGTATTTTTGGAATATTTCATTTATAGGGGTATTTTTGTAATATTTTATCATAAACCTTGTAAGGGTGAACCTTATTTAAGGGGTAAGAGTAATGAGAAAGTCAAGCATTGATTTAGGTTAAACAGGGTTTTGAGTTCTCCTCAACGAGCTCAGGGGTGTGCGTTCTCCTTAACGAACCTAGGGTTTTCAAGCTTGCCTTTGGCTTGATTTTCATCTTTCTTTTCTTCCTCCCTACGAATCTATGTGTCAGATCCGGGACCGTAACAATATCACATCAGCCCTATACCTTCTCTGTAGAATTTAGGACTCCTTCATAATGATCTAGAACCATAGAGGGAGAGGAGAAGAAGAAGAAGAAGAAGAAGAAGAAGAAGAGAAGTGGAGAGTAAGGGTAGAGCATTAAAACCTCTTCATCTTGGCTCAAATTCATCCATACACCTTTCTCTCATTTCCTCTTCTTTCACTCTGTTACGGTCCCGAGTCATGGATCGTGTAACACGGCGTGGGATTTGTGAATCCAGCACTGGTACTGAATTACTGGACTCAATATGAGTGTAAACAAAAACCTTCCTTGCTGGTTTTCTCTCACGTGGACAAAACTTAATGGATACAATATCTTGATTGCTAAATATATGGAATTAAGCCATCAATGTTGACCAAAATAAAGTAAGGAGAATACCTTTTTCTTCTCACAGAAATCAGGGTTTCAAACCTGATTTGGTTGTAGCAAGTCAACCTGATTTGGTTGTGGCAAGCCTTGGCCCACGTGCATGAATGATTACCTCTCTTTCCTTGCTGGCTCCAAGCTTAGGAACAGCAATTAATCTCCTTACGTGAATGACCAGAAAACTTCCCCAATTGCCGCTCATCAAGAGGTTAGATCCCTTGATGGTGGCCGACGTTGATAAAGAGGGAGAACCCTCTCTTTGGGCTTGGAAAAGGGGCAGGAAGCTCCTCTTCTTAGTGTGGATGATAAAGGATGAATTTGGGTGAATATGGATGGCAATGGGGGGTGAAACATAGGTTGGATTTTTGGAGTAAACCTTAAACTCGAGATCAAGAGGTGATCTCAACCTGTTTAGACTAGGTTATTCTAAAATCTTAAAGCTTACCTATTTCATTCATACCTTTCCTGTAAATAGGTCACGTCAAGGAGTTTTATGGTTAGGTTTACAATAATTCCCCATAATGCCCTTACATATAAAGTAATTAGAAATAACTCCTACTTAAAACAATATAAGAATTAAATCCTACTCAAAGAAATATAAGAATTAAATCCTATTGAGTGAGTTGTTGTTGTCTTCTTCGTTGTGTGACTCGATGTGCTATTGAGTCCACAACACCCTCCCTTGTGTATCGACATTGGAAGAATCAAATGTCATGTTGGTATCCTATTGCATGTGAAAATCCAAATCTAAGCCGATCTTTTTGCTTCACTTTTTGAATTGGTAATGTTGGTTACATTTCCTATCTGTTTTCAAGATTTTACCAACTTGAGTATCTTTATTTTTTTACAAGTTTCTTTTGTTTGATCTAATGTTACATTAGTTTTCTTAGGAGAGGTTTCTCATTATGAGTTTAGTTTCCTTTTTGACAAAGTTTGAAATTTTTACTTAGAAAGTTTTTTTTGCTAATTATAAATTCCAAATATTAGTATCCTAAATCTCTTTTATTCCAAAAATTATCTCTTGAATATTTTCTTTGAAAAATTTTCAAGTTGTGTTTAAAAGTAATTTCCTTATTCGAGAAGTCTATTTTTAGAAAGTTTCCATTATTATGTTCCATCTCAAAACTTTTTCATTGTCTTTTTGAAGTTTCCTCGATCATCATATTAATAGAGGAATTATTTTTTAACATTCCTCTTGAGTAAACCCTGGTCCATTTTTATCTATCTATTGGTCTAAAAGCGCCTCCTTTTTTTTTGAAGTATGAGAGCTGCTATCTTTTTATTCATACCCTTAATTCCTCAAAGTAATTTTTTCAATTTATTTTTATTAAAATCACTTTAGAGAAATGCCTATAAACCCACTACCTAAAAAGTATAGGAGTGTGCCCAACATCCAACTTGAGTCAAGTCTTTTTATTCTTCATGCAAGAGGTGATTTTGTTTGAGCTATCCTTTAAAAGTAAGTAGTCTCTTTGTTGTGCCCTAAAGTTGGACCATTTTTCCACCATTGAAATTGAGTGGAATATATTTCGAACTATGACCATTTTGATTGGTGTTTGAAGCTTTGTCATATGGCTAGGAGTAATTTTTCTCCTCTCACCATTATGTTGTGCAAGTTGGGTCTGTTGGTAAAGAACAAAGAGATCCCCAACTTGAGGGGGAGAAGTAAAACAAGAAGTAAAAAACAGAGGTAACCAACAATGAAGAAATCCACATGTTGTAGTAATCAAAATTTGTGTGATTAGAATATCCAAGTAAGGAGGAGACAAGATGAGAACAAGATGAAGACTACAAGTAAGATGTGAACAAGAAGAAGATGAATCAACACAACACAATCAAAATTTCTTTTTCAAACACACAAGTTTCTTGACCAAGATTATTTCCAAAGTGAAGTTACAAACATCAGTTTGAGGGGGAGTGTTAAAGGACACCCACATGCATAGGGGTGGAATGACTAGTAAATAGGAAAAATTTCAAAGAGATGGCATAGAATTGTTATTATTCAAGTTGGTGTACGTCCTCTTAAGTCTTTTTTCTTTTGAAACATGTAGACTTAAGGGCATTGTAGTAACTATAAACACAAGTACACAACTATAAATATAGCCACAAGGCATGGGGTAGAGCAATAAAGCCTCCTCCTCTTGGCTCAAATTCATCCATATGAGTTTCTCTCCTTTCCTCTTATTTCTCTCCCATGATTTCTTCTCTCCTCTCTCCCAAGAGCTAGAGTTCCTCTCTTATTTACTTCCCTTGAGATCTCTTACGTGTTTGTGCTGGCCTTGGAAATCAACACCAACTAACTGTTGAAACCAAACAACATCAACATTACTCTTAGGTCTGCCACACAACTTAACATTAGGTTCCATCGGTGTATCATCTGGCTTACATCCAAGCATCATAATTTACTTGAACAGATCAAGTACATACTTCATCTGTGATAGAATTATACCATGCCTAGACTGAACACCTTCAATCCTAGGCAGAACTTGAGAAGTCTGAGGTTTCTGATTTGGAACTCCTTTATGTCATGATTAACAAGCTGAATGCCACTAAGATCACTGCCTATAATAACAATGTCATCCACATACACAGCCATAAGGATGTTTCCCTCAGTGGTGTTTTTGGTGGAAGCTAAGTAGTCACTTCCTCACATCTTGAACACAAACTTTGTAACCACTGTGGTAAATATGTCAAACCAAGCCCGAGGAGATTTCCTTAACCATTTGATATACTTGCTCCCCCTCAACCACATAACTTGGTGGTTGGCACATGTAGACTTCTTTAGATTGAGTCCCATTCAAGGAAGCATTCTTGACATCTAACTTATGGAGCTCCCATTTAAAATTGGCCGCAAGGGAAATGAGAACCCGAACAGAGTTCATTTTTTCAATGGGGGAAACAGTTTCATCATAATCAATACCGTAAGACTATGTATAACTTTTAGCAACCAGTCGAGCCATGTATTGAGAAAAAGAGCCATCTGGATTATACTTGAATGAGAATACCAATTTTCACCCAAGTGCCTTCTTTCCATGTGGAAGAGGAACCAAATTCCAAGTGGACTTATTGTACATAGCTTGCATTTCTGCATCCTTTGCATCTTTCCTCCTTGGATCATGTAAAACTTCCTCATAATAGGTGGGGATAGTGGAAGAGGATGTTGCAGACAAAAAAGAAACACAACTTGGAGACAAATGTTGAGTGAAAACACAATAAGGGATAGGGCATGAAGTGGATGGTGGTCTAACAACTATGGAATAGGGCTCTTTGCAAAGATCTATAGGCTGAGTGTCATAAGGTGGACCACAAACCAGTGGAGAGGAAGGAGAACATACCTAGGGATCATAAAAAACTCCACCAGTTACTGAGCAGTTGTTGTAGAGAGAGGATCCTCAGATGGCCAGTCCTTAGTTTGAAAATCATAATCCACTTGAGTAAGTGGCTTGGACATCCTTGCAGATGGTGTAAAATTAGGAGGAGAGCTAGCTGTGAAATTGGGTTGATTCTTAGAAAAAGGAATCATCGTCCGAGATAAACGTTTTCTTCAAGGATGGAGAGTAAAAAACATAACCCTTTTGAGTGTTTGAATACCCCATGAAAATGCACTTTATAGTTGGGGAAGAAATTACTTTGGTGAGGCCCTAAGTGATGAACAAAAGATGTGCACCCAAAGTAAATAACTGAATCAGGAAACCATTTTGAGAAGGGAGCGGCACCTTGTAGCACACTCGATGACATACCATTAATCAAAAACACATAGTGAGGACTGCATAGGGCCAATAAAATTGAGGAACATGCATAGATAGCATAATACTACAACCAACCTCTACAAGATGTCAATGTTTTCTTTCTGAGATACCATTTTGTTGAGGTGTATAAACACATAAGGATTGGTGAATGATCCCTTTTTCCTTGCAAAAAAACTGAAAGGTGGAGAAAAAATATTCTTTCATTTTATTAGACCGAAATATTGTTACCTTGGTGTTGAACTATGTTGATTTTTTGGACTCCATGGATTTAGCTCATGGAGAAAAAGAGAGTGTTATAGACCCAATAGTGGGTCGAGTCAGGCTAAGACACCGTGGCTGAGTCAATTACTCTGAGTGAGTTAGCTATGTAGCTATTTAGTTTATCTTTATGTTAAATGCCGTAGAGGTGTAAAATCGTAATTCTCTTTGGAACCTTGGATCATGAGTCCAATTTAAGGGACGTCATGGAATGGAATGGATAAGTAGAAAAATTACAAGGATCTGTGTTCTCCTCACGAACCAAGGTCGGCGTTGCCCTGGAACCCTAGGTTGTAGACTCCCTCAAAGCCATAGGTTACGGACTCCCTTAGAGCCAGGTTATCCATCGTCGTTCTTCCTTACGATTCTTCTCTTCTTCGTTCTCTTCTTCTTCGTATCCTTCATCTTCCCCTGTGAAAATCCGTGGTGATTTGGGACCATAACAGTTTGGCATTAGAGGAGGTTCATGATGAGCTACTCTTCATTCTGAGATGAAAGAACCACAGAAATAACCGCAAAAATAATGTTGAAACTGGAAGCCTCATGCACAGAGTTAAGATCAGCAATTCAGGAGGAGATGAGTGTCATGTGCACAAAAATAATATCCAGAGCAGAGGAGATACTGCAGGCTTACAGTGAAAAACCTAAGAGGGGGGCCGAATTCGATGCTCTTCGGGATAAAGACTTAGAGCAAAGGGTCGTCGTTGTGGAAGAAGACGTTTGACCTCGACTCTATTCGGAAAAGCCCGATTCTGAAGTCGTTCAGCCTCAAACCTCTTCGGAAAATGCCAATGTGGGTTCACAGGTTTTTGTTCGACCTAATTCCTTCGAACGTGGAACTACCGAGCCGAAACCCACCGTCATGAAAACCGAAGTCAGGGAGAATGGCAATCCCAAACCGAGAAGCTCCAAGACAAATCTTGGCCAGATGACTCTTTTATTCACCGTCGGGACAAGCTTCCTACAGTAGTTCTTCTAGGCGACGTAGGTGGTGGAAACAGGACAGATCCAAATTCCCATAAAATTGATGCCCAGTGTGCCCAAGAATCAGCTGTCATCCAGCTTGTACCATGGTCCTCAACTCATCGACATCAATGCCAGGTGAGTTTTAAAATTCCTCTGTCCAGCATGTAAGAATTGGGGAAAAGCAACCTCTGTTTTGGGATACCGATCAACAGCAGCGAAATTTATATTGTGGGGATTGGGAAAAAAAATTTCCGCCGGTTTCAGTGGTGAGCATTCTTTTAGTTGGTCTAAGGGTACACCCACCCTCCCTTACAAGCTTAAGCTCGAATTTTATGGGGACCCTGTAGAATATCAGCAACTTCGTTTCAATGTCTTGGACGTTGGTAGTCAGGACACGATCTGAACTTTGTGGAGACCTTACTACAAAAACTCCCCAGAAAAGCTACCTCTGCACAGAGTGGAAACAACACCCCACTCATCTACTGTTTTTTAAAATTCTGCCAAGGACATGCTAGAACAAAAGTGCATTTTTGGAGAGGGTCATCAAAAGTGCGGATGGAGTAGAGGTTTCAGAAATTGCTAGAACACCTAATAGCAAGACGAGGGATGTTATTGCGAGAGGAGTTCCTTCTGTGACAGTTATATCAACAGAATATTTGCCTACATATGTTCCATTACTAATCCTGTCAGAAGGTAAATCTAGCATCTTTCCTGCTGATTTGGTCCTGCCATTCCGACCAGTTGGTGTCACTTATGTCAAAAGCCCCACTACAGAAGACTTGAAATCTTACACAACGCCACGTGATTACACACATATACATGTTATTGGTGGGAACTTGGCTGATCCAGTGTTCTCAGAAATAGACTACCAACTGATGTTATCAGAAGCAGGCTACAAGCTCAAGACTATTGCTCACTCACATTCCTGTACCGTAACAACCACATGGTTTGGGCTTTGTTGAGGAAAGGTTGGGCACCGCGGAGGACCATTGTTCTTTGCAGCTGGGATGCTGAAGAGTTTGGCATGATTGGATCAATTGAATGGGTTGAGGAGAATCTTGAGAATTTAAGATCTAAAGCTATAGCCTACCTGAATGTTGATTGTGCTGTGCAAGGGCCCGATCTCTTTGTACGTGCTTCTCCGCAACTAGATGATCTCCTTTTTGAAGTTGTTAAGAACGTTAACGATCCAGATGTAGATGACAAGACAGTTTATCAGACATGGACTCTTGCTAATAACGACACTCATATTAAAAGGTATAGTGATGTGGGCTCCGACTTTGCTGCTTTTGTTCAACATGCTAGGGTTCCTTATGTTAATTTGTACTATGGAAAAGATTTTCCAGTGTATCACACGGCATTTGACACTTTTGAATGGATGAAGAAATATGGAGATCCATTGTTTCACCGTCATGTGGTAGTTGCAGAACTTTGGGGACTTTTAACACTTCACTTGGCTGACAGTTCAATTTTACCTTTCAATTATCTTTCCAATGCAGCGCAATTGCAGGAACATAGGAAGAAGCTGAGTTCAATATTTGATCGTGGAATTTCTTTATATCCCATAGATATGGCCATCGAGGAATGGATAGGTGCAGCACATGAAACAGAGAAGAAGGCTTCAAATCTAGGCGAGAGAAAGGCATTGGATGATTTCTCTGAGCTGAGGAAACAAATGCTACTTAATGACCAGATGATGCTCTCTGAAAGAGGCTTTTTGGCTGAAGATGGCCTCAAAGGAAGAATGTGGTTCCAACACTTGATATACTGTCCTCCTGGTGACTATAACTATGAGCTTTCTTTCTTCCCTGGAATAGCTGACGCCATATCTCAAGCCACAAAGATGTCAAAATGAGAAGAGCAAACAACAATTGAACAAGAGATTTGGAGGGTTGCCAGAGCCATTCAGAGGGCAGCCATTTCTCTCACGGGCAATATCACTTGAAACAGAACTTGTGTTGTGTACCCAAATTTTGCTTTTTATCAGTTTTTCTTGATTTTCAGTTTAGAAGGTTAGAACATGTCAGCATCGTATACAAGAATTAGACATGTTTTATCAAAGAAATTTCAGTGAAAAAAAAAATTAAATTGTTTCTTTTGCAGGTGTAACCAACAAGACTGTTATAGTCCTGGGGTTAAGTACCTATGTCTTCCGCTCCTAACAGGCTGGTCTTTTGGGTAGTATTGGCTAGGTGCTTAACATTTGGTATCAGAGCAGGAACACTAGCTCGCATGGAGAAGGTATACAATTCCGCGGACAAACTATGCAAAGAATTTTGAGAAGCACGAGCATTATATGAAATTTTCATGGAATGTTGGACAAGAGAGCCACGCGCTGCCGCAAAATAGGTCACACGACCTGAATTCTCCGAGCACGACAGCGGCACAGAAGAAGATGCAGAAGCTCTCTCAGACGAACAGAAGACTGTCTCGAGAAAGCTCTCCAAAAATCCAAAATTTGACGGGGGAGACACCGGAATTTCAAAAACGGAAGGGGCTCACCCTTTCCCAATGGACACCGTGCGTATCACCGAACCAAAGCTACAGCGGGGAGGTGATTTCCTAACAGAGGAAATTCCGAAATCGTCGGCACCAGAGGATTTGGGGGTGACCGAAAATCCGAAATTGGAGGGGAATAGGAAATTCCGTCAGCGACGTAGGCGAAATTTTCGACGGAATTTCCGCTGGTCTCTATTCCGAGGGGCTGAGAAACAGAGGTTCTCTTTCTCGGCAATGCTCCCAGCGGCGAAGCCCCAATGGGCTTCTCTTCGCCATCGGTGAAGCAGGATAGATCATCGGCGTCGTAATCGACTTTTCCACAAGGGATCTTGGTTCTGAGAGGCTGAGCAACGACGATTCACAAGTTTTCGAGAGCCATCTGTCTCGAAAACTATCCAGGCGGCGAAGCCCCGACGGGCTGCGATTCGCCACCGAAAAATCAGGCAACTCCGTCGGTGCCGGGAGAGAGGAAGGAGACATCCGTCGTCGGCCTTCGTCGGTGCTGTGAGGACAGAATCCGCCGGCCGCAGCGTTCGGGAGCTACCGAAGGAAGAAGATGACTCCCGATTAAATTTTCCTAACTTAGGAAAATTTAATTGGCCCGGTCCGCTGAGTCGCACGCCGGACCGGGTTTCGGAACCGAGTAAACTCAGGTTAACTTAGACCGGCCCAAAAAAAAGAAAAAAAAAGTGGGCAAACAGAGGGGGGGTCATAGCTATCGCGGATGCTACTACGGCACCGGTGGAGACGTCGGCATACAGACACTACTTCCGAGCTTGAGGACAAGCTCATCTTCCAAGGTGGTGTAATGTTATGCACGCAATAATATTATTATTTTAGTGTTTTCTTTAATTTACTTTATTTTATTTCAGTTTTAGGTCATAGGGGTATTTTTGGAATATTTTATTAAACCCTAACAGGGTGAACCCTATTTAAGGGGTAAGAGTAATGAGAAAAGAAAATCATTGAAGTATTAAGAATTAGGTTAAATCTAGCGTAGAGAGGCTTAGAGTTCTCCTCAACGAGCTCTAGGTTATCAAGCTTCCCTTTGGCTTGATCTTCGTTTTCGTCTTCCCCATGTCTTCCTACTACCCCTACGGTAATGCCTGGAAGACTCGTAACACGTGGCAGACCGCAGATCCTCCCAAAGAATCCACGTGTCAGATCTGGGACCATAACAACAAGCCAATACTACCCAAAAGACCGGCCTGTTAGGAGCAGAAGACATAGGTACTTAACCCCAGGACTATAACAAAGACCACTTCGGATCCCCCCAAATTTACGACGGACACCGTTCAAGTGGGCTACTTGCATTGATGTAGATTAGTTAGGCAAGCCTACCCTACCTTCGAGCTCGCGGACAAGCTCGTTATCTAGGAGGGGTGTGATGTTATGGACCCAATAGTGAGCCGAGTCAAGCTGAGATATCGTGGCTGAGTCAATTACTCTTAATGAGTTAGCTATGTAGCCATTTAGTTTATCTTCATGTTAAATGCCACAGTGGGGCAAAATTGTAACTCTCTTTGGATCCTTGGATCATGAGTCCTATTTAAGGGACGTCATGGAATGAAATGGATAAGAAGAAAAATTACAAAGATTTGTGTTCTCCTCACGAACCAGGGTCGGCGTTCCCCTAGAACCCTAGGTTGCGGACTCCCTTAGAGTCGTAGGTTACGGACTCCCTTAGAGCCGGGTTATCCATCGCCGTTCTTCCCTACGATTCTTCTCCTCTTCGTTCTCTGCTTCTTTGTATCTCCTTCGTCTTCCCCTGTGAAAATCCGTGTTGATCTGGGACCATAACAGAGAGACACTCATTGGAGAAAACAGGAGGAAGAAGAGGTTATGGACTTATGTCCTAACTCTCCTAGTGGTATTCTTCCTGCCATCAATGTCTTGAGTACATAACCATGTAATCCCAAGTATGACTTTCTGAAACATATGGTTGAGTCTACAGTGCCTCTCAAATACCTGAGAATCCACTTCACTTCTTCCTAATGTTGCTTACCTAGATTACTTATATATCTGCTCAAAAATCCCACTACATGAGCTATATCTAGTCTAGTTCACACCATGGCATACATGAGACTGCCAATAGCAGAAGTATAAGGCACATTGGCCACGTTAGCTCGCTCCTGCTATGTAGAAGGTGACTGCTCCTTAGATAGCCTAAAGTGACTAGTCAAAGGAGTACTTACTGGGTTTGCGACATTCATGTTGAATTTGCTCAACACCTTCTTCACATATTCTTCTTGTGATAGTTTCAAGACATCAATATCCCTAGTAATCCTCATCCCAAGTATTTGTTTTGCAAAACCTAAATCTTTCATTGCAAACTTCTTGAGCAACTCTCTTTGCAACTTTTCTATTTTGTGTTTACAAACACCTACTATCAACATGTCATCAACATATAGCAGTAGAATAATATAGGAGTCAACAAACTTTTTCACATAACAACAATGATCTGCCAGACACATCAAGAAAACATTACTACTCATAAAGGTGTCAAACTTCTTATACCACTATCTTTGAGCTTGTTTAAGATCATACAAGCTCTTTTGAGTTTGCACACCATTTTCTCCTTTCCTAGTTCTTTGAAACCGTCTGGCTGCATCATGTAAATTTATTCCTCCAAATCACCTTGAAGAAAGGTTGTCTTTACATCCAACTACTCTAAGTTCAAGTCTTTATTTGCCACTAGTCCAAGCATTATTCTAATAGTAGTCAATTTCACTACTGGAGAGAAAATCTCAGTGTAGTCAATGCCTTCTTTTTGTTGAAAACCTTTTACCACCAATCTTGCCTTGTACTACTTGTTGCCATCATGTTTGTCTTTTATTTGGTACACCCATTTATTCTACAATGCCTTCTTCCCTTTTGGTAACTCAGTTAACTACCATGTCTGATTGGATAACATTGAATCCACCTTGTCCTTCATGGCTGACTCCCACTTGGTTGATTCATCAACTTGCATGGCTTCTTCATAACTCTCTGGTTCACGTTTATCCAGTGCAGAGGAGTACCTCTGTGGTGGTCTGCTAGTTTATGCAAATCTCCTGATTTCAATCACAAGAATGTTCTGATTTACTTATGGGGGTATGTTTTCCTAGTCTTCTTAAGCGACATTCTCCATCTAAATATCAGAAAGATCTCTCAACTGACTCACTTCAGACTTCTTGGCTTCATCACTTGTGCTCATGGACTCTGTTTACAACCTGCCTTTATACATGTCACCTTCATTAAAGATCACATCCTTGCTCCTGATAACCTGACGACTTTGGTCATCCCAGAAGCGAAAACCAAACTCAGTACCACCATAGCTAATAAGAAACATATCTTAGATTTAGCATCAAATTTATTTCTAATAACATAATCAATATGAATATAAGAAACACAACCAAAAACTTTCAAGAAAGAAAGGTTTACGCTCCGGACCTCTGCCGGTATTTTGAAATCCAATGGTGTTGAGGGACCTCTGTTGATCAAATAGGAACTGGTGCTAATAGCCTCAGACTAGAACATCTTTGGCAATCCCTCATGTAATATCATAATCCTAGCACGCTCGTTCAAAGTTTTGTTCATCCTCTCAGCCACACCATTCTATTGAGGTTTTCTAGGAATGGTCTTCTTCATCTTGATTCTATTATCTACACAGTCCGCTTGAAATCATCATCTATGTATTCTCCCCCATATCTGACTGTAGAGACTTCACTTTCAAATCTGTCTCATTCTCAACCATTGCTCTCCATCTCTTGAAGGTATCAAAGACATCAGATTTCTTTTTTAGGAAATAAACCCATAGCTTTCTACTTAAATCATCGATAAATGTCACATAGTAGTTATAACCGCCAAGGGAAGTAATAGTTGAAGGCCCCACACATCTGTATGAACCAACTCCAATTTTATTGTCTTTTTCTCCTTTCCAGCTTTAGAAAGGCTAACCCTTTTTTTCTTACCAAAAATACAGCCTTCACACAAACTATTGTTAGTAGTTTTAAACCCTGGTAGCTTCACTTTGGACTGAAGCACCTTCATTCCCTTCTCACTCATATGACTGAGCCTATAATGCCACAAGTCAAAATCAGTAACAGCATCAACAACTACAAACGTATCTCTTCAATTGGAAGTGATATAAAGAGTTCTAGTTTTAACTCTTCGTGCAACAACCATGGCTCCCTTAGTGACTTTTTAGGCAACACCATTAAAGCTCACATTATGACCTTCATCATCAAGCTGCCTTACTAAAATCAGATTATGCATCAGTTTTGGTACATGACTCGCCTTGTGAACTTTCCACACCGACCCATTTGACATCCTCAAACTAACATTACCAATACCAACAATATCCAAAGGTTCTCCATCAGCAAGATACACCATCCCGTGATCTCCAACAACAAAATTCTCCATGATCTCATGATGTGCAGTGGTGTGAAAAGAAGCTCTTAAATCTAACACCCAAGAGTCAATGGGGCTATCAACCGACAAGAGTAAACCATCTTGTAATTCTTCAGTCACGTATTTGTAGCATTGTTTTCTTTTCATCCTTCTTGAGTGTTCTGCAGTTCTTCTTTACGTGACTAGACTTGTCATAATTCCAGCACTCCACATTCCTTCTGAATTTGGACCTGCTTCTCCCATTCCTTGTCTTCCCTCTATCATTGCTTTTGTTGGAATTCCTCTTGATGTTCCTGCCCCTAGTATCGACACTTAGGGCAGAATTTGATGTCGACGATTCTCCAAAGTCCTTTCTTTGAACTTCCTCTACAAGAATGGTATCCCAATCATCATTAAAAATCAACTTTCCATTGCCTACAAAGTTGCTGACCATAGCCCTCATAGGCTCCCAACAATTTGTTATAGACACCACAAGAATTAAAGCACAAACTTCATCATCAAATTTAATTTGAACGGAGGTCAATTAATTAACAATCGTGCTAAACTCTTTCAAATGCAATGCAACTATGGTATTTTTTGTGATCTTTAAATTGAAGAGTTTTTCATGAGATGTACCTTATTATTTGTGGAAGGCTTCTCATACATGTCAGATAGAATCTTCTTCATCCCCACTATTGTTTTCTTCAATGCCACATTGTGAGCAATGTTCTTCGACACTATTAACCGGATTACTCCCAACACCTTTTTATCGAGGAGATTTCACACATCATCTTTCATACCTTCTGGCTTCATATCCATAATTGGATCAAGCAGCTTTTTACAGTATAGATAATTTTCAATCTGCATTCTCCAGAATGCAAAATCCATACCATCGAACTTGTTGATTTCAAACGCCGATTCTTCTCCACCGGCCATTGCTCTCAATCACAATCCAAATTTCTGATACCACTTGTTAGGAATTAGACCCCCTAATTCCAAACTAACGAGAGCAATAATAATAATCATGGAAGAAAGGAAAAAAAATCACGAAAAAATTAAGATTTATATAGGTTCACCTCAAGGTGAGACTACATCCTTGTTGGAAGATGGGCTCAAGCCCACAAGCTCAAGACTAGAAGCCCACACGTCAAAGGAGTGGCATAAGGGTAAAATATGACACTTTCCATAAAGATGGCATAAAGATGTAAATACGTGCTCTTTTTATGTCTTGTGTTTTATCAAGTTGTAGCCCTAAGGGCATTGTAAAACTATAAATAAAGGCATTGGCTAAGAGGTAGAGCATTGAAGCCCTCTCCACTTTTTCCAGAAATTCGTCTAGCCTCCCTCATTTTTGGTTGATGCCATCTCTTCTTCCCTTAATCCAAACTCTCTCCCTGTAAGTCCTTCTTCTTCTTCCTCGTTGATCTAAAGTTCTTCTCATGGGATCCTAAATTCTACATGGTATCAGAGCAAGGAGTTTAGGATCCCTCTTGATGAAGTAGTTATGAATGTTTTTCCAATAAGTTGTTCATAAAAGGAGTTCAGCCATGAAGAGATAAGTTAATTTTGACCTTCATTTACATACTCCTTCTTTATGTTTTTTTTTTCTTCTTCTTGAATTCTGTATCACATCAAGTGAAGATAATCTTCATATGAGACGTTGTGAAGATTTATCTTTTATGACTAAGATTATGCTATAGTCTTGATCTTCTTGTAGATCAATTACAAGCTTGATCAAGATCAATTGCTACAAGTGTCTTATCAAGATTGATGATTTGAGATTCAATTACCTTTATGTAACTTGGATCAATTTTCTTTGAGGTGGAATTCAAGCACATGTAGCTGTAAATTATCTCACTTGACGTTGCTTATGGGATTGTGTTATGTTGTTGGAGGACTATGTTGGAAGATAAGGTTAAGCCCAAATGACCAAGGAAGGCCCACATATGTAAGATTATTATAAGATGGGTCACACGACCAAGGAAGGACCACAAGATGGTCCCAAGCCCATAAGAAGTAGGACCCACAATGATTACCATGAGCTGGCATCATTATCACATCAGTTGGAAGATCAAGAAGGACTCATAAAAGTATCTTTATCTTAGGGTCACGACCAAGAAGAGTTTTAGTTTGAGTTATGTTTGTCTTTTATCTATATTGAGTTATTTAATTATGTAAGGACTTATCTTTAAGTGTTAGAGTTTGGGTATAATTGGGACAAGGGTAGTTTTATTGTAATTGAACTCTACTACCTTCCTCTATTTTAAATAGAGGTTCATGTACTCAGATTATAACAAGTTATTGATGCCAAATGAAGTATTTCACTTTTCCATAAATTCAACATGGTATCAGAGCAAGTTCTATGAGTTGACTTGGTCAACTCATGGAGGTAATGTGATCCTTTTCTCTAAACCCTAAACCCTAGGTCTAGGTTCGTAATTATTTTTTCAGACCCTACACCCATAATTTCCTTTGCATTTTTTACCTCCATACGGAGTTTTTAATATTTCAAATTCTATATTGACGAAAATATATTTGATTCTAATTTCCAAATAAGAATGATTTGTTCCAATCGGAGTTATATACAGAGAGTTATCGATATTTGAATGAGCGAAGGTCAGATTACAAAAAGGTTCGAGCAGCAGCATCAATCTTCAGATTCTGAGGTATTTTTTTCTATCAAGAACTAGACTTTATATGGAGAAATATATATATCAAATGAAATATCTGTAAGTCTATTCTTTTACCTATTCAACCAATTTTTTATCTAAGTTATGTACAAAGAGAAATCGATATTGAAGCAGCAAAGGTCAGATTGAAAAAGAGGTTCGAGCGGCAGCAGAAAGCCTCAACTTTCGAGGTATTTTAAGCTATTAAGAAAGAGACTTTATATGGATAATTATATATCAAGAGAAATTTATTTAAGTCTACTTTCTGACCTATTCAACCAATTCTATGTATGATTTTTTTATAAGGAGATATTGATCTATGAAGAGTCAATGGTCGTTCTGGAAAAACAGGAGAAACAGAACTTAGTTCGACCAGATGATAGAGACCGAAACCTATCAGATTATTTATCTTATGATAATTATATTTTATGAAGAGATTTTATACTTGGATGAAATTTTTTTAAGTCTACTTTCATAAGGAAAAATTTCATGTCAATATGATCTATATTGAAAGATATATTCAAATTGGAAGAATCAAAGGTCATGATGGTATTCTGTTGTATTGAAAAATCCGAATTTATGCCAATTGTTTTGCGTCACATTTTGAGTTGATCAGGAAGATATCTCATTTCTCCATGGTTTGAGGGATTATTTATAAATCTCTGTTATTTGGGTTTATTACTACATCTATGATATTTGGTTCAAGCTGGGATTATTGCCATTACCCCAGCTTGAGTGAGAGAACTAGAAGAAGATCAAGAAAAAGGTATTTTATTCCTTATGTTATGGATAAGTTTATGTGACTAAAATATTCAAGAAAGGGGGAGCACAAAAGATAAAGCTTGTGCATCAAAGAAGAAATTTTTATATCAGATTATTTTATGGGTTCTTTGACAAAGTTTACTATTTGGTTCGTGTTATATGTGTTGGAAGATGGTCGTGTTATATTCAGCTGTAGCTATTATGTCTCTTTGGGGACATTATTATTGAATAAGAGGTGGCCTCATGTCATCATTTATTTTACCCCGTCAAAAAGATGAAAATTGTTTGTGGTTGGGAGTCCACGACGGAGGAACTTCATCCCCGTCAAAAAGATGAAAATTATTTGTGGTTGGAAGTCCATGATGGAGAAACTTATGATTATATCTATGTTATCCACCCCCTCCTCCCCCCCCCCCCCCCCCCCCGTCCCCCCGTAATGGCTTTTATGTCTCTTACCACTAGAGAATTGTTGTCTTGTGGAGGGACACAATGGTGGACACTTCAGAACAATGCCGAGAGACACAGTACCGATAGCAGTGGAGTGTCCCCTACATCCAACATTAAGACTGGAGTATGAAGCAATGGCTTACCGGCTAGGAGTGATTTTTACTTTCACTTATAATGTCGTAGGGCCTCATGGAAGGACGCAACAACATGAGGGGGAATGTTGAAAGATGAAGGTATATTGGAAGATGTGCTATTTTATACAAAAATATTTTATACATCATTTGTAGCAAGCTGGGAGTTCATGTTGAGGGGGGTGTTGGAAGATAAGGTCAAGCCAAAAAGACCAAGGAAGGCCCACATATGTAAGATTATTATAAGATGGGCCACACGACCAAGTAAGGCCCACAAGATGGGCCCAAGCCCATAAAAAGTAGGACCCACAATGATTACGATGAGCTGGCATCATTATCACATCAGTTGGAAGATCAAGAAGGACTCATAAAAGTATCTTTATCTTAGGGTCACGACCAAGAAGAATTTTAGTTTGAGTTATGTTTGTCTTTTATCTATATTGAGTTATTTGATTATGTTAGGACTTACCTTTAAGTGTTAGAGTTTAGGTGTAATTGGGACAAGGGTAGTTTTATTGTAATTGGAATCTACTACCTTCCTCTATTTTAAATAGAGGTTCATGTACTCTGATTACAACAAGTTATTGATGTCAATGAAGTATTTCAATTTTCCATAAATTCAACAGATCGTTATATGGTTAAAATTCCAGCACTTACTTATCTCTATTAATTTGCTGCTCTTGAACTTCAAGAATTACCATTTTTTTTTACGTTGAAGTATTCCCATGAGCTGAAGAAAAATTTGTTTTCAAGTGTCTGATTTGCCTCTAGGTTTTCTCTAAATAGTTTACTCTCAGTTTGTGTTAGAGTTTGGATTAAGACCTAAGAGTTTGCATCTATCCTCTCCTTTTTGTTTTTCTATAAGAATATAAGAGGAATTGAGTGATGGCTGGATCTTGTTCTCCCTTAAAAAAAGCACAAATTCATTGATGATTTAGTGTTTTCTCTCATGGATTTTTTTTTCTTTTTCCTCCATTGTTGGTGACTGATTTGGTCCATGGGTTCTTCAAATTACATTAAGTAATTGTTATTTGAAGAAGACCCTTGCAATTGACCTCAACATTTGCGTTGCCTCATCATGGAGAGTGGACATACAAGTAATAAGAGTGACATACTCCGCATTACTATGATTCCACTAAGAAGTTTTTCCAATTACCTTAGCTGGTCACAATCGGTACGGAGGGTTCTCATTACTCGTGACCTTTTCAGTCATGCTATCAAATTCCCTCCTATGATTGATGAAGAAGATGAAGCTTACCACAAGTGGGTTAAAAATGATAACATGGTTATTAGTTTGCTCATCAATAGCATGGAAGAGTATGTAACTAACAATGTGGTCCTCTTGGAAACAACCAAGGACATTTGGGACACATGTGCTAAACTCTACTCGAGTACGGCCTCCTTACAAAGATTATTCGATGTCTTACAAAGTACGCTGAAAACTAAACATTGAGATAACATTCATGAGTTTTTGGCTCGATTTCGGGGCCTTCTCCTAGAATGGAAAATAGCTCAGTCATACTCCACAGACATTTCGGGGCCTTGGCAGCTGCTATTTGCTTAAAAAAATATTAAGCCTTACCTTGAGGCTGCTAAGACCGAGCTTCTTAGTTCCCTTGCTCTTCCATCTTTCGATGACATCAATGCTACGTTGCTACAGATCCTTGATCCGTCTCCTCCTTCTTCTATTGATGCTCCATCTACTATGTTCTCTATTGAATTTAGGACCCCTTTACTGATATCTCGAGCAAGGTGAGAGAGGGAAAAAGAAAAGGAAAGGGAGAGAGAGCTCTCGGGTAGAGAAGAGAGAAGAGAGAAAAAGAAGAAAGAGTTTAGGCAAGAGAAGAACTTTTCACGAGAGAGAAGTGGAGAACTACTTCACTTTGATATTTTTTTTTAGTACAAGCACCTCTATTTATAGTAGAGGAAAGTAGTAGAGTCTGTTGAATTTATAGAAAAGATAAATACATCATTAACTTCATTAACTTATTATAATCAGAGTACATGAACCTCTATTTATAATAGAGGAAGGTAGTAGAGTCCAAATTACACCCAAACTCTAACACTTAAGGATAAGCCTTAGCATAATTAAATAACTCAATATAAATAAGAGACAAACATAACTCAAACTAAAACTCTTCTATGACGTGACCAAAAGACAAAGATGCCAGCTCGTGGTTATCTTTGTGAGTCCTTCTTGATCTTCCAACCAGCTTGTGTTTATCTTTGTGAGACCTTGTTGATCTTCCAACTTATGTGATAAGGATGTCAGCTCATGGTAATCATGGTGGGTCCTACTTCTTATGTGCTTGGGCCCATCTTGTGGGATTTTTTTTGTCATGTGACCCATCTTAGGATACTCTTAGACATGTGGGCCTGTTATGGTCCTGAATCTGACACAAGGATTCATTGTTACGGTTCCGGTTCAGCCATGGGGAATTGTAGAAAGACATGGTGGAATTATAGGGAGACATGGAGAGGAAGAAAAAAATCAAGCCAAAGGGAAGCTTGAAAACCCTAGAGCTCGTTGAGGAGAACTCTAAGCCTGTTTAACATAAAATTGACCTAAAATCAATGCTTGTCTTCCTCATTGCTCTTACCCCTTAAATAGGGTTCACTCTGTTAGGGTTTAATATAAAATATTACTAAAATACCCCTATAAATAAAATATTCCAAAAATACCCCTACAAATAAAATATTCCAAAAATACCTATGTGGCCTAAACTGAAATAAAATAAAGTAAATTAAATAAAAAAATAAAATAATAATGTTATTGTGTTCATAACATTACACCCCCCCTGGAAGAACGAGTTTGTCCTCAAGCTCAAAAGTAGGGTCTGTATACCGACATCTCCACCTGTTCCCAAGTGGCATCCGCAATAGCTATATCCGCCCTCTGGACACCCAGAACTGAAGCATTTCCTCTAGGAACAATTTTTTTCAACTGTAGGAAAGCGTTCCGAATGTCGCTACATCTCGCCCAATAGCAACGCTGCCCTCTCGTAGTCCTTGACTGGTGTGAAAGAGCCTCTTACTACGGCCCGCCATTGGCAAAGTTGCACTGCCTACCCATTGTCAGCATGGCAGCAACAATAGCATGACCAGCCCCCCGGGAATGACTAGACTCAGCAGAACGGACCCCCTCCAGTTGCTCACCAGGAAACACTCGGAGGCCTGAAACCATCATGATTGTCACCCCTTGGTCTAGCCTCTTTCACGGTTAAATTGAAGTCATTTATATCTGAACCGTTGTGTTCCAAGGCCTGAGAGAAACCGCCATCACTGCTGAAGTCCATGTAAGCAAGCGCCTTAGAAGCACTAGTATCCATGAAAGCTTTTGTTTCTCCTCCACGATCACAAAAGAAAGGTGTGCAACTGGAGTCTGTAAAATTTTGTAGCCCTTCCCACATGAGCTTTTCCATCCATGCTTCAATTCCCTTAGTTGCACATATGAAATCAACCTGCCCATGGTATATACTCACATTTACTCCTTTTGATAAGAGCGCATCAACCTCTTTAATTCTTGGTTTCATGAAATCATTTTCTAAGCCAGTGAAAACAAGATCCGCTTGCCCTCCCCATCTGACATCCTTTGGGATAATCTCTAACTTCTCCCTAACTACGCCATTCATGATACTGCCCAGGTCTCCAGCTGAGGAAACCTTTGAACTCAAATAAGTACTTCCTCATTACAACTAAATTTGACACCTCCATGGCAGTGGAAGAAAGTGGGGCACATTCTGAATCCAAAAAAAAATTATAAAAATCCAAATAATTACTACTGCCCATAATCACATCCTCGAGGTCATTCCATGTATCTGTTGCCTCTCCATACTGGCCATTTTTGAGTTGAGGCCTAATCTTCAAAGCAAAACTGTTTGATTTTTCAAGTCCAATGCTATCGAGTTGGGATACATCTCTGAGCAGAGGACCCCAGGGCAACAGAAAATCCGCTGGTGAAATCCAACTATCTCCCAACGCAACCCCTCCAAGTTTCAGCTTCAATTTTCCATCCTCAACAACTTTCAAAACCGATAAACTAGTTGTCACATCATATTTCGCATGAACCTTCCTTGTGCTATAGCCACATATGTCAGGTCCAAACATAATGCTGTATGGAGTCTCTCCACCAAGTTGCTTTTGATCCACATCACTGCTTAGCAACTTCATATACCCACCACCACAATCAAGCTTCTGCTCATGCTTGACAGAAAATTGAAAGACCAAGGTCTTGTCTTTGTTAGAGATCTCAGGAAACTGTGAAGAGATAGCAAAAAATATGTAGTCTGGAGAAGTTTGGATGCCTTTATCATTGGGATCACCACTCCATTTTCCAGAAGTGTGCAACCAATCACCTGCTATGCCTTCATCATTTTTCCAATCTGATTTCACCCAGTAGATTTGTTGGGCCCGCTCTCCGACAATTAGTTCCATTGATCTGGGGTAGTGACCAAATCTGTTTGGTTCCAGAAACCAGCCGAGATGAAAATCTCTTGCCCTTTGAGCTGCTGCCATATTTTCGATTCTCTCACTAGAAGGTTCATATCACAAGAAATCTAACAAGATTCCAATGCTGATTGGAATAGCAACAGACCCAGCAGTCGTTTCAGCACTAATAGCAGAACCATACAGCACGAATGCATTCTTAACATTAGATACAGGTTCCCTTGTCTCCAACAAAAAATTTTCCCCAGAGTTGAGAACCATCTCTAGGAGGCTATCAGCAACAACAAATTTGACTGGTTCACTATTAAATTCTGGAATAGGCTTTGATATTCGGAATGGCTCAAGTTTACCTTCCGTGTTTGCTTTCAACCCGGAAGCAATGTGGCCGGGTGCCAACTTTTCTTTGAGGAATATCTGGCCCTCTTCTTGTTGTATGATAATGAGAGGCACCTGGTCCTCCTTAAGGCCAAAATACTGGAAGGCACCTTGGGCTGCTGCAACATCACCTAAAAGAAAGCCTATGCCATTTCCTCTGTTGTTAGAAGCAACTTTATGATACTCCAATTTGAATGCTTCAAAATTCGCAGCATCAAAATTTATGAATAACATAGCCTTTGCAAGAGGATTATTGAATAATTTTATGACGAAAGGGTGATTGGTGGGGTCTTTGTTAAACAAAGTCACAATAGGAATAGTGGCTTCCTCAACAAATTTTTCCAAAGCATCTACATAAAAATCTGGATAATCAACAAACATTGCATCAAATGGCTTAAATAGCCTAACAAGAGGCCCTTTTACTGTTGAATCTCCTTGTGGAAGGTGTTTGGCATCCAATGAGCAACGAACCCATGCACAGTGACTATGCTCATCAACAAAAAAACAAAGTCCCCCCAAATTTTTTTCTGAGATACGCTAAAGTTCACGGCAATAGAAAAATAAAACAACCTCCATTCAATTTTTATTTTCCTTCCTGGATCCCCAAAAAAAATTTCTCTTGCATTGTAGAGACTTCATCACTCAGCTGCACGAATTTGTTCATCTTACGGCAAGATTGAATGCAAAAATGAGGTTGTCGAAACTTACCCCACCCAATTTGGAAATTGGGTTTTGTCTGTTCTACCGAGACTGAGAGTGACGGTGAGAGGGAGCGTAAGAGGTGGTGGCTGGAAGTCACATCCCACCGGACTTGTTTCCAGCTGTGCCGACGGAGCCTCCTTCATGTCAGGAGGGGAAGGGCAACCCTTTGGGGCTTCTCCGCTTGGGGATTTTCAGAGGCAGAGGGCTCGCGGAAACACCTCCTTGTCAGACGAATCGCCAAAAATATTACCTTCTCCTGTGCTGGGAGACATTCTGCTGGCCTTGAGGAGGGGTTTGTTGAGGTCGAACCCACGTCCACCCTTACCGATGGGGTTTTGGCAGCTTACCCCTCTGATTTCCCAAATCGTCGTCGCCGTTTTTCGGCTTTGGATTTCCTTGCACGAAAATCTTGAATTTTTTTGAAGCATGGTCTAAATCTTCGTCGTCGCAGTTCGGCCTTGTATTTCCTTGCTTGGAAATCTTGGATTTTTCTAAAGTATGGCCTTGTATTTTTCCGGCTTTGAGGTTTCCCCCAAATATTCCGCAGGGCCTTTGGTTGGTAAACAAGACGAAATTGTTGATTTTTCCGGCCCATGGTCTGTTGCCTCGTCCAAGACAACTTCTGTTGTTTTCCCCTCGCGTACGTCCTGCTCAGAGATTTCAGGTCGTATGACCTTTTTTGCGGAAGCAAGTTGCTTCCTTGCAAGAAAAATTTTCACGTAGGCTGCACGCCATTCCCGTATTTTTTTCCTCTTCAATGCCAATCCACCACATTTCTCTTATTTCTCTGTGCATCGCCATCCATTCTTCTAGGGATATTTCTCTATGCATCGCCATCCATTCTTCTAGGGATATTTCTCTGTTCATCGCCATCCATTCTTCTGGGGATATAGAATGGCTCATTGTGTTCCCGCTCTGATACCAGTTGTTATGGTCCCAGATTTGACACAAGGATTTGTTGTTATGGTTCCGGTTTGGCCATGGGAATTGTAGAAAGACATGGTGGAATTGTAGGGAGACATGGAGAGGAAGACGAAGATCAAGCTAAAGGGAAGCTTGAAAACCCCTAGAGCTTGTTGAGGAGAACTCCCAACCTGTTTACCCTAAAATTAACTTAAAATCAATGCTTGTCTTTCTCATTGCTCTTACCCCTTAAATAGGGTTCACCCTGTTAGGTTTTAATATAAAATATTACAAAATACCCATGTAAATAAAATATTCCAAAAAATACTCCTATAAATAAAATATTCCAAAAATACCTATGTGGCCTAAACTGAAATAAAACAAAGTAAATTAAAGAAAAAATAATAATAATGTTATTGTGTTCATAACAGGGTCTTCCTTGGTCGTGTGGCCTGGAGCCCGTCTTCCAATACTACCCCTCAAGATGGGGGTAAGAGAACATCATGAACTCCTAGCTTGCTACAAATTATGTACGGAATCCTTTTGTAGAAAATGATAGTCGTGCCATCTTTAACACTCCCCCTCACATTGGTACTCTCTTCCATGTGGCCCAGCTGGCCAATCCAGGGGGGGTATAACATAGAAGTAATAATAAGTTCCCCTGTCATGGTTTCCCAACCGTGATATTTTTTGACAGGGTATCCTCCGTCATGGTTTCCCAACCATGATATATATATATTTTATTTTATTTTTTTTTACTGGGCCCATCATGGTTTTGCAACCGTGATATTTTTTTACAAGGTATTAAGTTCCTCCATCATGGTTTCCCAACTGTGATATTTTTTGACAGGGTATCCTCCATCTTGGTTTCCCAACCATGATATTTTTTTTTACAGGGCCCGTCATGGTTTTCCAATCGTGATATTTTTTACGGGGTCAAAAAAATGATGATATGAGAAAGAATGTCGAGGCCACCTCTTCTCATTTAATAATGTCCCCAAAGAGACATAATAGTTGTAGCTGAATATAATACAACCATTTTTCAACACTTATAACACGAAACAAAATAATAAACCTTGTAGTAGGACCAATGAAATAATCATAATCCGATATAATATTTTTTCTTAGATGCACAAACTTCATCTTTTGTGTTCCACCTTTCTTGAAAATTTAGGTCACATAAACTTATCCACAACATATGGATGTAATGGCAGTGATCCCTCAAACTAGGGAGAAGTGAGATATTTTTCTGATATATAAACTCAAAAAGTGATGCAAAACAATGGGCATAAATTCGGAATTTTCAATACAACAGAATAACAGCATAACCTTTGATTCTTCCAATGAGAATATATATTTAAATATAGATCAGATTGACATGAAATTTTCTCCTTATGAAACTAGACTTAAATACCTTTCATCCAAGTATAACTTCTCTTCATAAAATATAATTATCAGAAGATAAATAATCTAATATATTTCGGTCTTTGTCATCTTGCCTAACTAAGTACAGTTTCTCCTTTTTTTTCCAGCGAGACCATTGACTCTTCCAAGATCAATATATTCTTATAAAAAAATCAAATCTAGAATTGGTTGAATAGGTAAAAAATAAACTTACAGATATTTCTTTTGATATATAATGATCCATATAAAATCTCGTTCTTGATAGCATAATATACCTCGAAAGTTGAAGCTTTCTACTGTTGCTCGAACCTTTTTTTCAATATGACCTTTGCCACTTAAAATATCGATTTATCTTTGTAGATAAATTCGATTTAAAATTGGCTGAATATCTAAGTGAATTGACTTATAGATATTTATTTTGGTATATATATCTCCATATAAAGTCTCATCCTTGATAGCATAAAATACCTCAGAAGTTGAACCTTTCTGCTGCTGCTCGAACCTCTATTTCAATCTGACTTTTGCTCATTCAAATATTGATTTCTATTTTTAGATAACTCCGATTGAAAAAAAATCATTTTTTTTGGGAAATTAGACTCAAATATATTTCCGTCAATATATAACTTTCTATATGAAAGTCTCAGTATAGAAGTGAAAAACTCAAAACAAACTACGCGTATAGGGAGTGAAAAAAAATAACTATGAAGCTAGACTTAGGGTTTAAGGTTTAGAGAAAATGATCTCAATATCTTTGTGGGTTGACCAAGTCGACTCACAGAACCTGCTCGGATACCATATTGAATTTATGGAGAAGATAAATAATTCATTGACTTCTTTAAATATTATAATCAGAGTACATGAACCTCTATTTATAATAGAGGAAGGTAGTAGAGTCCAACTACAATAAAACTACCTTTGTCCCGATTACACCCAAACTCTAACACTTAAGATAAGCCTCAGCATAATTAAATAACTCAATATAAATAGAAGACAAACATAACTCAAACTAGAATTCTTCTATGACGTGACCATAAGATAAAGGTGTCAGCTCATGGTTATCTTTGTGAGTCCTTGATCTTCCTACCAACTTGTGGTTATTTTTGTGATTCCATCTTGATCTTCCAACTTACGTGATAAGGATGCCAACTCATGGTAATCATGGTGGGTCCTACTTCTTATGTGCTTGGGCCCATCTTGTGGGCCTTCCTTGGTCGTGTGGCCCCATCTTATAATACTCTTAGATATGTGGGCCTTCCTTGGTCATGTGGGCTGGAGCCCATCTTCCAAGAGAGTCTAAGTACAATTAAACTGCCTTCTCCTAATTACATTCAAATTATAACTCTTTAAGATAATTCAACCATAATAAAATAACTCAACATAATTAGAAAACTAACATAACTCAAACTAAACATCTTCTATGAGGACGTGATCATAGGATAAATATGCTAGCTCGTGGTCATTTTTGTGGGTCCCACTTGATCTTCCATCTCTTGTGATAAGGATACCAGCTCGTGGTATCTTTGTGGATCCCAATTGATCTTAGTTATGGTCTTGGGTTAAGTACTTGGCTTTCCGCTACCAAACAGATCGGTCTTTTGGTATGTATTGGCTAGGTGCTTAACATTTGGTATCAGATTAGGCACTATGTCGCGAGTTCAACTCCTGACGTGGGCGCTCACGTCGACTCAGATTTTGGCAACGTTGTAACAATGGACCGTGTCGCTATTGTTAAGCCACCATGGTTGTCTGCTCGTGAAGGTGGGTGTGATGTTATGGTCCTGGGTTAAGTACTTGGCTTTTTGCTACCAAACAGATCAGTCTTTTGGTATGTATTGGCTAGGTGTTTAACAATATTCAAATCTTCCAACTCATTCCAGCTTGTACTTCTTATCTTCCAACTCATGCCAGCTCATGTAATGACTCCTCTTGGCATCTCACATCCTCATGGTGGGTCCCACATTGTAACACTCCCCTTCAAGCTGGGGGTGAGAAAATATCATAAATGCCCAACTTGTTGAAGATGGTGGGCAAGATCTTATGAGTGAATGGTTTGGTAAGAATGTCTACAACTTGGCTATGTGAAGATATATGTCTGAGAGATAATATGCCGGTTTGAAAATTTTCTCGTATGAAGTGGTAGTCTATTTTAATGTGCTTTGTTCTCTCATGGAAGACCGGATTTGATGTGATATGTATTGTTGTCTGATCATCGCAATATAGATCCATAGGAGCCTCTTTATAAAATCCCAGTTCAGTGAGAAGGGATCTGATCCATAGAAGCTCACTTACTGTGTGTGCCATGTCTTTGTACTCTGCTTCTGCACTAGACCGAGCAATTACATTCTGCTTCTTGCTTCTCTATGTAACCAAGTTCCCTCCAATCATTGTACAATATCCTGAAGTAGATTTTTTTTCATCCGGGGATCCGACCCAGTCTGCATCGAAGAATTCTTCTATGTTGAAGTGACCATGGTTCTTATAGAGAAACCCTTTTCCTAGAGCTCCTTTCAAATATTACAATATGCTTTCTAGGGCTTGCCAGTGACTGAGTTGTGGTTTGTGCATGTATTGACTTACCACACTTACTGCATATGACATATCTAGTCTTGCTACACAGAGATAAATAAGTTTTCCCACAAGTCTTTGATATTTTCTAATATCCACATCTTCTCCAGTACCTACACTTAATTTTGTGTTTGAGTCCATAGGGGTTTCTGCTGGTTTACACCCCATCATTCATGTCTCCTCTAGTAGATCAAGGACATACTGCATTTGAGATAGTACAATCCCATATCTAGACTGTAGTACTTCAATACCAAAAAAATATTTGAGGAGTCCAAGATCTTTTGTCTTGAATTCTGCACATATATTTTTCTTGGTTTCCTGGATTCCCACGGGATTACTACCGGTTAAAATAATATCATCAACATATAATGGCAAAATTACCTTGCCTTAAGGTGTATTTTTAATAAAGACTGAGTGATCTACATAACATCTACGAAATCCAACCCGTATGAGGGTTTGGCTAAAATTTTCAAACCATGCTCGAGGAGACTGTTTATGGATTTCTTCAATCGACATACTAACTCCCCCTCAACCACATAACCAGGTGGTTTATGCATATAAATTTCTTCCTTGATATCCCCATTAAGAAAAGGATTTTTCACATCAAGCTAATATACTTGCCAGGAAGAATTAGCTGCCAGAGATAATAAAATATGTACCGAGTTCATTTTGGCCATTACAGAGAATGTTTCCTCATAATCAATTTTATAACACTGTGTATAGCCTTTAGCAATGAGGAAAACCTTAAGACGAGGAATGGACCCATCCAAATTGTGTTTCATTTTAAAAACCCACTTGCAACTGACATGTTTCTTATCTGATGGAAAAGGAACTAGAGCCCATGTGTTATGGTTATGAGTTAAGTACCTATGCTTTCCACTCCTGACAGGCCAGTCTTTTGGGTAGTATTGTCTAGGTGCTTAACATTTGGTATCAGAGCAGGCTCTGTTATGGTCCTGGGTTAAGTACCTATGTCTTCTGCTCCTAACATGTCAGTCTTTTGGGTAGTATTGGCTAGGTGTTTAACATTTGGTATCAGAGCAGGGTAACCCAACAGATATCAGCAGGCATGAATTGCTTGAAGCTATCCTCAAAGGTAATGCAGATAATCAGAAAAAAATTTGCTGAATTGGAGGAGAGGTTCTCTAAGGTTGATACCGGTATGGAGACCTTGAATGGAAGAATGGATAGCATGGAGACTGGTCTGACTACTAGAAGGAACACACTCCGAGCACCACTTTACTAGGGGATACGAAATCGAGCAGACATCTACCTCAGTACATAAAAAAATTGACAAGTGCTGAGATGGTGGAGAGGCGGCCCAAAAATCTGTGTTACAACTGTGATGAACCATATCGGATTGGTCATCAGTGCAAAAGATTGTTTTTAATTTATACGGATGAAGATGATGATATCGAGGTGGCAGAGGATATGATAGAGGAAGCACCACCGGAAATTTCCTTGCATGCAATTACTAGGCAAAAGTCGCCCAAAACCATGCAAGTCAGAGCTCAGCGATCGGGAACTCGTGGGCCTAGTGGACTTGGGGAGCACCCACAATTTTCTTAGTTTGACGGCGGCCCAGCACCTGCAGTTATAGATTCTTCCCCATCCGACAGCCATAGTCTCAATGGCCAATGGGGAGAGGGTTCCTAGCTACGAAATCAACAAGGTGGTAAATTTTACTATTGGCACTACTTTGTTTCATGTTGAGTTTTTTGTTATTCCTCTGGCTGGTTTTGATATGGTATTGGGAATCAAATGGTTACAAACGTTGGGACCCATTTTGTAGGACTTTTCTGCATTGACAATGAGTTGTGTCCTACGTGGTAGCCAAGTGCTCCTACAAGGAAGTCAGACAGAAACACAACAACACTTTCATTCTCTGACTGCCCCGGATAATTCAATAGGTAATATTGATGGTCTTATTTATGAGTTCTCCGACCTTTTCTATGAGCCTAAAAGGCTCCCCCTGCTTAGACAGTTTGATCGCTGGATATGTTTGAAACCAGGGTCAGATGTGGTAGTTGTTCATCTGTATCAGTATCCTCACCTCCAGAAAGATGAGATTGAAAGACAATGCCAGACATTGCTACAACAGGGCCTTATTTGCAGCAGTAGGTCCCCCTTCTCTTCACCAGTTCTGCTCATGAAGAAACATGATGGGACTTGGCACTTTTGTGTTGATTACCGTGAGTTGAACGCGCTAACAGTGAAAGAAAAATTTCCCATTCCGGTGGTGGAGGAGCTCCTCGATGAGCTACATGGATCGTGGATCTTCACAAAATTAGACTTACGGTCTGGGTATCATCAGATTCGCATGCATCCAACAAATATTGAAAAGAAGGCGTTCCAAATACACCATGACCACTTTAAATTTGTGGTCATGCCTTTTGGGCTATCAAATGCTCCTTCTACTTTCCAGGCGCTGATGAATGAGGTATTTAACTCTTATCTTCGAAAATTCGTACTTTTTTTTTATGATATACTCATATATAGCAAGTCTCGAGATGACCATTCAGTACATTTGAGAATTGTATTTGATTTATTGCGTGCACACCAATTTTATTTGAAGAAGTCCAAATGCTCCTTTGGGGCATCTCATGTTGCTTACCTGGGCCACATTATTTCCCATGAGGGGGTCACTATTGATCCCGAGAAGATTTAGGCCATTAGTGAGTGGCCACAACCTCAGTCTTGCTCAACATTACGTAGATTCTTGGGTTTGGTAGGCTATTACCTGAAATTTATTCGGAGTTATGGTCTGTTGGCAGCACCTTTGACAAACCTCCTTAAAAAGAATTCCTTTCAGTGGACCGAGGAAGCTTCCATGGCATTTGACGCACTAAAGAATGCTCTTGCATCTACACCGGTGTTACAACTTCCAAATTTTGATGACTTGTTTGCGATAGAATGTGATGCTTCTGGTGGGGGGCATTGGGGTCGTGTTGCATCAGAACTCCCACCCCATTTCTTATTATAGTCGATAGTTGGCCTCTTGTTATCAAAAATTGGCTGCATATGAACGCGAGTTGATCGGGTTGGCCAAGGCGGTCCAACATTGGCGGCCGTATTTATGGGGGCGTACCTTTCTCATCCATACTAATCATTATAGTCTCAAGTTCTTACTCAAGTAGTGTCTCACGACGTCACCACAACAACATTGGATTAGTAAGTTGATGGGCTTTGATTTCTCAGTGGAGTATCATGCGGGCAGATTAAACGAGGCAGATGCCTTGTCCAGAAGTTTTGAACATCAGTAGCTCGTCTATGCCGTCAGCCAGCCGCATTTTCTCATCCTGGATATGGTCCGTGATGCGTATGCCACACTTCTAGTACTACAGGAGCCTGAACCAAAAAAATTTCAATGGGGAGATGGATTCTAAGTGGTCCGTTCAGGATTCACTAATTCGCTATAAGCAGCGGATTTACCTTCTGACTACGTCCGAGTTGCTTCCAGCCATTCTCTTAGCTTATCATTATTCTACCATGAAGGGTTACAAAATACATTGTGGCGTATTCGGGTGGATTTCTATTGGCCGGCTATGAAGTCCTCCATTACTACATATGTCTCCGACTGTCAGGTATGTCGAAGGAACAAATCAGATCATTTGAGTCCTATGGGTCTTCTCCAACCTCTCGCTCTCCCTACTCAGGTATGGGCAGATATTTTGATGGACTTCGTGGAGGGTCTTCCCCTCTCAGTCGGGAAGTCTGTTTTGTTCATGGTGGTTGATCGCTTCTCCAAGTATGGTCATTTTATCCCGATGGCTCACCCCTACATTGCAGCTCGCATGGCACAGACCTTCTTGGAACATATTTTACGCTTACATGGCATTCCTGAATCTATTGTCAGTGACCGGGATGCGGTTTTCACGAGTAGTTTCTGAAGGGAACAATTTCGACTAAGTGGAACGCAATTGAAATTTTCCTCCGCATGTCACCCTCATACTGATGGCCAAACCGAGGTGGTTAATCGGACCATTGAGATGTATCTCCGGTGCTTTGTGGGAGATTGACCAAAATAGTGGGTTCAATGGCTACCCTGGGAAGAATACTGTTATAACACTTCATTCCACTTGGCCTTGCAGTCGTCTCCTTTCCGGGTTCTTTATGGGAGGGACCCCCCACGGCTTCTCTCTTTTACCAAAGGCACCACCCACATGGACGCCATTGATGAGGCGCTCATGGATCGAGATCAGGTGTTGAAGACGATTACAGACCGGCTACAAAAGGCTCAAGACCGGATGACTACGGCTTACAACAAGGGCCACCGGGATGTCTCGTACATGGTTGGGGACTATGTGTGGCTACGTCTTCGGCAGTACTGACAATACTCTCTCACCGGGCCAACGCACCATAAGCTCTCCCCCAAGTACTTTGGGCCCTTCACCATTATTAGACACGTAGGGCAGGTGGCGTATCAACTACAATTGCTGGACACAGCGAAGCTGCATGATGTGACTCATGTCTCACTACTGAAACCTCACAAGGGACCAGCCCCTACTTCCCCACCGTTCCTTCCGCCTGTGGACAATGGCCACGTCATTCTGACACCCTACGCGGTGTTACGAGTGCATGTGACGAATGACCAGTGGGACATCCTCGTGTTGTGGACCGCTACAGACCCCGAGGCAGTGACATGGGAGCAGTTAGAGACCTTCAAACAGGTCTATCCAGCTTACGAGCTTGAGGATAAGCTCTTTCTCCAAGAGGAGGCAGATGTTATGGACTCAATAGCACACTGAGTCACTCAGAGGAGGAGACAATGACTCACCAAGTCACCTACTTTTACTTTTATTATTTATGTTTCTTCTAATTTCGAATTTTATTGATTATGTAATAAGACTTGAAGGTAGGGGTATAGTTGGGATTTATAACCCTAACCCTAACCTATCTTGGCGTGAATGACCCTATTTAAAGGGTAAGGAATGAGAAATAAAGGAAGTTTGGATTTAGATTAAAATAGAGTAATTAGGTTCTTGGTTGGTTCCCTATCCTAGGGTTCTTGGCGTGAACTATCCTTGGTGGTTTGCTGCATCCATTGGGGAGTCTTTGAGGAGATAGTAGAAGAAAAAGGAAGAGGAATCATCCTTCTCTTCCAAGCTGCAATAGCTATCCATCTCATCCACGAACCAGTAGTGAGGGAAGGAGGTTTTGCGTGAGCCTTAGCATCAAGAAAGAGGTTTTCGAGTTGCTGATTGAAGAAGGTCTTCAAGAGGTATTTTTATCTATCTTTTCTGAGTTTAGAAGAGCTATAGATTGTCTTCTTTACGTACATCATTGGTAGTTGCATGAATTCAGAAACCCTACTCATTGACGTGAGGTATAAAGTGGGGTTTCATAATTGGATCCTTAAACAGACTCTTGATTGATTTGGTGCATCTATAATTGAAAAAAGGAAACTCCTTTTCAATTATAACGTGTGAGGGAAGTAAAAGAGAGTTTCTTTTCACAAAAACATGTTAAGAAACCCTCTAATAGTGTTGGATCCTTATTTAACTCGCCAAGTTACTAGATCCATGGCTAGGGACCATAACAGCTGCCTCCCTTGAGGAATTGTGATCATAGAATTTGTTTGAATCCCAGATCAGAGGTAGTGGTTGTCCGACCATATAGGTGTCCACACCTCCAAAAGGATGAAATTGAATGCCAATGCAAACTAATGCTGGAACAAGGCCTCATCCGACCCAGCCGGTCACCATTCTCCTCTCCAGTCCTCCTCATGAAGAAACATGATGGCACCTGGAGATTTTGTGTGGACTATAGGGAGTTAAATGCAAAAACAGTCAAAGACAAGTTTCCCATACCTATAGTGGATGAGCTATTGGACGAATTGCATGGTTCTCAATTTTTAACGAAGTTGGATTTACGATCAGCTTATCATCAAGTAAGAATGCATCCACCGGATATTGAGAAAACAACATTCTGTACCCACCATGGACATTTTGAATTCGTGGTGATGTCATTCGGGTTATCTAACGCTCCTTCAACTTTTCAGTCCTAGATGAATGAGGTATTCCGTGACTATCTTTGAAAGTTTGTTTTAGTCTTCTTTGATGATATTTTAATTTACAGCAAGTCATGGGACCAGTATTTGGAAGATTTACGTCTTGTTTTCCAACTACTTTGAGCATATCATCTCACTTGAAACACTCTAAATGTTCATTTGGGAAACCTCAAGTTGCATATCTTAGCCACATCATCTCAGAAGTAGGTGTGACAATGGACCCAGAAAAAATTAAAACATTCACGAACTAGCCACAATCACAAAACATATCAGCCTTAAGAGGATATTTGGGGTTAACCGGATATTATTGGAAGTTCATAAAATATTACGGGCAGCTGGCCACACCCTTGAGCAGTCTTCTCAAATGCAATGCCTTCAATTGGAGCACAACTGCCACAAAATCCTTCAAAGAACTCAAATAAGCATTAGCTTATGCCCCTGTCCTACAATTACTTGACTTTGAGACTTTATTTGTGGTAGAGTGTCACACTTTTGGGGAGGTATTGGGGCGGTTCTTCAACAAACTCAACATCCCATTGCATATTTTAGCCACCAATTAGCAGAACGTCTTCAAAAGTTACCAGCTTATGAACGAGAGCTTATTGGATATTTCAAGGCTGTTCAACATTGGCAACCATACTTGTGGGGGCGAACCTTCCTCATCCGCACTGATCATTACAACCTCAAATTTCTACTAGAGCAACGAATCTCTACTTCTCCACAACAGCATTGGATCAGCAAATGGGCTTTGACTTTACGGTGGAACATAAGGTGGGGAAATCGAATAAGGTAGTTGATGCCTTATCAAGACGTCTAGATGAACAACAACAATTCTATGCCATTAGTCAGCCCAAGTCTCTCCTGTTAGACTCCATTAAAGAGGAAACTCAGAATACTCCAGCGCGCCAGGAGTTGTATCATCCGATTACTGATGGGACAATGGACTCCAAGTGGTCTATTCGGAACAACATCATATTACATGACAATCAAATATACTTACCATACTCATCTCCCTTGATTGCAGTAATCTTATCCAGTTATTATGATAGCACCCATGAAGGTGTTCACAAGACGTTGCATCAGATTCGGGACAACTTTTATTGGAAGGACATGAAGTTAGCAATTGCAGATTACATGACCTCCTATCAAGTATGCCAATGCAATAAAGCAGAACATTTAAGCCCACCTGGCGTCCTCCAACCACTCACCCTTCCCACAAGTTTGGGCTGATCTTTCCATGGACTTCATTGATGGCCTCACCAAAACTTCTTGCAAATCCGTCCTCTTTGTAGTGGTTGACCAATTTTCCAAGTATGCTCACTTTATTCCATCGGATCATCCTTATACGATTTCTAGAGTAGCTCAAGTGTTCTTAAAAAACATTGTTCATTTGCACGACATTCTAGAGTCCATTGTGAGTGATCGACATACAATCTTTACCAGCCACTTCTGGAGGGAGCTTTTCCGATTACGCGGTACCAAACTCTACTTTTCCTCTTCTTATCATCCTCAATCAGATGGCTAGACTGAGATTTTTAATCGCACGGTGGAAATATATTTACGGTGCTTTGTGGGGGACCACCCTAAACGATGGGTCGAATGGATTCCATGGGTAAAATATTGCTACAATACATCTTTTCACATAGTTTTGCAGGCTACCCCTTTCCAGGTCTTGTATGGAAGGGATCCTCAACATTTGCTCTCTTATATGCCAGGCTTCACCCGAGTTGATGCTCTTGACTAGGCCCTCCTAAACCGTGATTAGGTGCTCCAAGACACTACCTAACGTCTCCAGAAAGCTCAGGCTCGTATGAAGGAATACTATGACAGGGGGCACATAGATGTTACTTACAACCCAAGTGATTATGTGTGGCTCCGACTCCATCCCTACCGTCAACACTCCCTTGGTGACCACCAACACAAGCTCTCACCCAAATTTTTTGGGCCCTTCTCTTTTACAATGTGGGACCCACCATGGTTCACGAGCTGGAGGGACCCACCATGAGGACGTGGGATGCCAAAAAGAGTCCTCACCCAATCTAGCACGAGTTAAGAGATAAGAGGCACAAGCTGGAATAAGTTAGAAGACTTGAAGATCAAGTGGGACCCACAAAGATACCACGATATGGTAATCTTATCAATATGAGCTGGAAGATCATGTGGGACCCACAAAGATAAGATCACGAGCCAGATCCTCTCTTATGTCCCTGTGATTCAAGAAGATTTAGAGTTCAAATTATATTAGACCTCTAGTAGATTGTGTTATCTTTTCATGATAGACTTATCTTCGAGAGTTAGAGTTGGAATGTAATTAGGAGACTTAAAGGTTAATTGTATAAGGACTCTATCACTTCCTCTACTGTAAATAGAGGTGTTGTAATTCGGAATTAATCAAGTTCTACAATTCTTTCTTGAGTAAATCTCTCTCTCTCTCTTTCCTTGGTGCACACCTTTCTTCACTTCTTCTCTTCTCTCTACCCGATAGCTTTCTTCCCCTTTTCTTCTTCTTATTTCTCTCTTCTCTTGCTCGGAATATTGGAAAAGGGATTTTAAATCCAACATGGTATCAGAACATTAAATTTAGGATCCCCACATCAAAAGTAATGATCTAAGAAGATATGATCAACACCACTCATAGAAGGCTCTTTGTCAAGAAAGAGCACAAACCGTGAGATAAGTTTTTAATTTTTTTTATTACTTCATGTTACTGGTTTCTGAATTTATAAGATGATTTAAAGATGACTATGTGAATGTTTTTCATTTTATGAGATTGTGGATATGAATGACTCTCGATCTAGAAGAAGCTATAAAAATAGTTTTTGTTGGAAGATGGGCTCCAGCCCACACGACCAAGGAAGACCCACATATCTAAGAATATTATAAGATGGGTCACACGACCAAGAAAGGCCCACAAGATGGGCCCAAGCCCATAAGAAGTAGGACCCACCATGATTACCACAAGTAGGCATCCTTATCACATAAGTTGGAAGATCTAGAAGGACTCACAAAGACATCTTTATTTTATGGTCACGTCCTAGAAGAGTTCTAGTTTGAGTTGTGTTTGTCTTTTATCTATATTGAGTTATTTAATTATGCTAGAACTTATCTTGAAGAGTTAGAGTTTGGGTGTAATTGGGATAGAGGTAGTTTTATTGTAATTGGACTCTACTACCTTCCTCTATTATAAATAGAGGTTCATGTACTCTGATTATAATAAGCTAATGAAGCCAATGAAGTATTTCTATTTTTCATAAATTCAACATGGCAGAGCAGGTTCTGTGAGTTGACTTGGTCAACCCACAGAGATAATAGATCTTTTTTCTCTAAAACCTAAATCCTAAACCCTAAGTCTAGGTTCGTAGTTTTTTTTTTTAGTCCCTACACCCAAAGTTTGATTTACGTTTTTCACCTCAATAATGAGTTTTTCATTTTGAAATATATATATATATATATATATATATATATATATATATTGAAGGAAATATATTTGAGTCTAATTTCCAAGTAAAAATGATTTTTTCCAATCAGAATTATCTACATAGAGATATTGATATTTGAATGAGCGTAGGTTAGATTGCAAAAGATGTTCGAGCAATAGCAAAAGGCTTCAGATTCCAAGGTATTTTATGCTATCAAGATGTAGACTTCATATGGATAAATATATATCAAAAGAAATATCTATAAGTCTATTCTTTTACCTATTCAACCAATTTTGTTATCTGAGTTATCTACAAAGAAAAATCGATATTTGAAACAGCAAAGGTCAGATTTTCAAAAGAGGTTTGAGCAGCAGTAGAAAGCTTCAACTTCCGAAGTATTTTATGATATCAAGTAAGAGACTTTATATGAAGAATTATATATCAAAAGAAATGTATGTAAGTTTATTTTCTTATCTATTCAAGCAATTATTGGTATGAATTTTTTATAAGGATATATTTATCTTGGAAGAGTCAATGGTCATACTGATAAAAAGGAGAAACAATACTTAGTTCGGCCAGATGACAGAGACCGAAATCTATCAGATTATTTATCTTCTGATAATTATATTTTATGAAGAAAAGTTATTATTTTATGAAATTTATTTAAGTCTAGTTTTAGAAAGAGAAAATTTCATGTCAATCTGATATATATTTAAAGATATATTCGCATTGGAAGAATCAATGGTCATGCAGTTATTCTATTGTATTGAAAAATCCAAATTTAAGCCGATTGTTTTGCGCCACTGTTTGAGTTGCTATATCAGGAAAATATCTCACTTCTCCATGGTTTAAGGGCTTATTACTAAATCTCTGTTATTTTGGCTTATTTCTACATCAATGATATTTGGTTCAAGCTGGGATCACTACCATTACATCCCAGCTTGAGGGGGAGAAGTAGAAGAAGTACGAGAAAGAGGTATTTTATTCCATATGTTGTGGATAAATTTATGTGACCAAAATATTCAAGAAAGGGGGAGCATAAAGATGAAGCTTATGCATCTAATAAAAAATATTTATATTGGATTATAATTATTTCATGGGTCCTTTTAAAATGTTTATTATTTTGGTTCATGTTAGATGAGTTGGAAGATGGTCGTGTTATATTCAGCTGCATTTATTATGTCTCTTTGGGGACATTATTATTGAAGAAGAGGTATCCTCAGTACCTTTTCTCATACAATAATTTATTTGACCCTCAAAAATATCATGGTTGGGACACCATGAGAATTGGTGCCTGGATTGGGACACCATGATAAATTTAACTCTCAAAAATATCACGGTCGGGATACCATGAGAGTTCGTTGTCCTGTGGAGGGACATGGTGGTTTACCCTTCAAAGCAATGCCGATAGATACACTACCTACAGAAGACGGAGTGTGCCCTACATCCAGCATTAGGACTGGAGAGTGGAGCAATGTGTTACTAACTAGGATTTATTTTTACTCTCACTTATATTATGTCAGCAGGGCCTCATGGAAGGACGCAACAGTGTGAGAGGGAGTGTTGGAAGATGAAGGCATATTGGAAGATGAGTCATTTTATACAAAAAGATTTTATACATCATTTGCAGCAAGCTAGGAGTTCATGATGTTCTCTCACCCCTGGCTTGAGGGTGTTGTGGACTCAATAGCACACCGAGTCACACAACGAAGGAGGCAACAACAACTCACTCAATAGGATTTATTTCTTATATTACTTTGAGTATGATTTATTTCTTATATTGTTTTAAGTAGGAATTATTTCTAATTAATTTATATGTAAGGGCATTATGGGGAATTATTGTAACCCTAACCCTAAAACTCCATGACATGACCTATTTAAGGGAAAGGAATGAATGAAATAGGTAAGCTTTGAGATTTTAGAATAACCTAGTCTAAACAGGTTGAGATCACCTCTTGATCTCGAGTTTAGGGTTTACTCCAAAAATCCAACCTATCCTTCACCCTCCATTGTGATCCATCTTCACCCAAATTGATCCCTCATCATCACATTAAGAAGAGGAGCTTCCTGCCCCTTTTTCGAGCCCAAAGAGAGGGTCTTCCCTCATCATCAGCATCAACAACAAGTAGGGTTCAATTCCCTCTTGACGAGTAGCAAAAGAGGAAGAATTGTGGTCCTTTCACGTGAAGGGTTAGAACAACTCTTCTTGTTGGGAATTCATCACGGAAACAGAGCAAGGACAGCCATCAACGTGAGCCAAGGCCACCCCCCTAAGCTAGGCCTTCAAGTCCTAGAACGAGCTGCATCAAATCAGGGTTGAAACCCTGATTTACGTGCGCAAGAACATGTATTCCTCCATTATCTCTCCACCTGAATTAATTCCATTCTAGCTATAACTTTAGCACTAGAATGAGATCATAAAATGGGAGATGGATCACTGGTGGAAGAGTACCCAAAGAAGGGATCTTTAAACCTCCTTATAGAGTCCAGCAACTCAGTACCAGTGCTGGATTCACAACTCCCACGCCGTGTTACTCTATCCATGACCTGGGACCGTAAAAACTTGGTATAAGAGCCGACCCTCGGTGGCCAGTTCGAATCCCCGGAGGAGCGCAGGAGAAAAGGAGCGACCATGTGGAAGGGGCTGACCTGGAGAACTGCGAAGGGGCACTAGGAGTGGGGCAGCCACATGAGTTGGCTAGCTACAGGTGAGCTGCCATGGGAGTCGGCTCGCGAAGGGGGAGTCTGATGTCACAATACACACACCCGATCCTAGGTGTTATAGGACGCCCTGGTCCTGGGCGGGGTTAAGAACCTATGTCTTCCGCTCCTAACAGGCCGATCTTTTGGGTAGTATTGGCTAGGTGCTTAACAGAGGGGGAGTGTTGGAAGATGGGCTTCAGCCCACACAACCAAGGAAGGCCCACATATCTAAGAGTATTATAAGATGGGCCACACGACCAAGAAAGGCCCACAAGATGGGACCAAGCCCATAAGAAGTAGGACCCACCATCATTATCACATAAGTTGGAAGATCAAGAAGGCACAAAGACATCTTTATCTTATGGTCATGTCCTAGAAGAGTTCTAGTTTGAGTTATGTTTGTCTTTTATCTATATTGAGTTATTTAATTATGCTATGACTTATATTTAAGTGTTAGAGTTTGGGTGTAAATGGGACAAAGGTAGTTTGATTGTAATTGGACTCTACTACCTTCCTCTATCATAAATAGGGATTCATATACTCTAATTATAATAAGTTATTGAAGCCAATGAAGTATTTCTCTTTTTCATAAATTCAACTATTTTTTTGGTTTGAAATTTTTGTTAACCGAGACCATTCCATGATCAGATTGTTGAAAAAAAATCATGGGAACAAGAGTCCCCCTGATGTAGAAGATTGATATTGAGTCTCTTATTAGTGGTATTTATTGAGGAAAAAATCGGAATAATGATTTAGCATCAATGCTAAGGTTCTCCATGCACAAAGTTGTTTGAAGAATACTTGAATATTTTGATTAGAATTTTTTTGGAAAATTATTTTCGTTGAAGTGCCTATTGTGGCTAAAGATAATATGAGTAGCAAAGGTGATATACTCAAAATTACCACAATACCCTTACGAAGGGTATCAAATTTTATGAATTGGTCCACATTGGTTCGGAGGTTTCTTATAATAAAGGACCTACTTGGTCATCTCACCAACCGTGGATCACCTATTGATAAAGAAGATATTTTTTATAATAAATGGTTAAAAATGATACCATTGTGATTAATTGGCTAATCAAAAGCATGGAAAAATTGTGGAATGAATGCACTCATTGTGGGAGATATGGCCACACTATCAATACATGCTATTACAAGGAAGGAAGTTATAGTGGAAAAAATTGTCACTATGGAGAAATATGTTATAATGCCAACGGCAAATCAAACTAGAAAAAGGCTAGTCAAGCCTTAGTAGGTGATACAGAGGATCAGCCCACAAAATCAACTGAAAAAAAAAAATTTACTGATGACGAATATTTGTTTCAGAAAATGATGGGTTCTTCTCCAAGTTCCTCATTAAATATTGTTGTCACCACTGCTTCAGGTATGTTATCCGCCTCATCTTCATCCTAGATAATTGACTCAGGAGCCTTCGGGTATCTTATAGGGAACAAATATTTATTACATTTTGTATCTTTGTGTCTTTCACATAAGTTTGTTACCATAGCTGTGTTACGGTCCCGGATTTGACACAAGGATTCTTTGGGAGGATCTGGGATCTGCCACGGGTTACGGGTCTTCCATGCATTACTGTAGGGATAGTAGGAAGACATGGGGAAGACGAAGATCAATGGAGGATGAGAGAATACGTGGGTTTTTTAGGAAAACCCTAACCTCGGGATCAAGAAGGTGATCTCAAGCCTGTTTACGCTAGATTTAACCTAATTCTCAATTCTTCAATCCTCCTCTTTCTCATTACTCATGCCCCTTAAATAGGGTTCACCCTGTTAGGGTTTAAGATAAAATATTACAAAAATACCCCTATAAATAAAATATTCCAAAAATACCCCAGTGGCCTAAAACTGAAATAAATAAAGTAAATTAAAGAAAAAAGCTAAAATAATAATGTTATTGCACGCATAACATTACACCTCCCTTGGAAGATGAGCTTGTCCTCAAGCTCGGAAGTAGTGTTTGTATGCTAACGTGTCCACCGGTGTCGAAGTAGCATCCGCGATAGCTATGACCCCCCCTCAAGACGCCCAAAATTGGAGTTTTTTTTTTTTTTCTTTTTGGCCCGGTCCGAGTTAGCCTTGGTTGACTCGGTTCAAGAACCCCGGTCCGGCGCGCGACTCAGCTTTGTGCACTGATTAAATTTTCCTAACTATGGAAATTTTGAATCGAAAACCATCTTCTTCCTTCTACGAAAATTTCGCCATCGGGTCTTTGGAAATCGGAAACCTGTCATATCCTCCTGCAGATCCTGAACATAGCGGCTGTCGGTAAGTGCGGGAACCTTGTCAAGAGCTGCTCCTTCCCTCAGGGCACTGATGAAGGTGGGCGACGGTCGTCTTCCGTCCTCACGACCCCGAACAAGGCGAAAATTTTGCCGACAGAGTCTCCTGCTGCTCTTGCGGTGAACAACTGCCCTTGGAGGCTTCGCCACTTGGAAATTTGCCGAGACAGACTCTCAAAAATATTTCCTGGTTGGAATGGCCGAAAAAATTTTCCTCTCCCTTGCAGAACAGAGTGTGGCTTGCTATGAGCAGGGGAGGATTGATTTCGGAAATTCTGGATCCTTCGTAGAGATTTTTGAGGCCCCCGTAGTTGGATTTGGTGTCGCACTAGTATCGCCCACCACCAACGACGTCTTGGCAGAAAACCCTACCGAATGCCCCAAATCGTGATCCCCATTGTGCGCTTTGGATCTCCCTATGGGGAAATTTTGAAAGTTTCCGATGCCATGCCTTTTTGCTAATCAGCGTCTGCCTCTACTACAGGGACTTCGGCCGGTAACGGAGATGAATTTTTTTATTTTTCCGGCCATGGGCCGTTCTGCCTGTCCGAGATAGCTTCTGCTACCTCTTGTGCACATATCTGGTCGGAGATTTGAGGTCATGTGACCTGTTTTCCTGCAACAACAAGTTCCTCCCTTGCATAACGTTCAATGGAAGCATCTAACAGTGCTCGTATTTCTTCCAATTCCTTACCCATAGCAATCCATCTTTCTTGGGATATAGAATAACCCATTGTGTTCCTGCTCTGATACCAGTTGTTACGGTTCCGAATCTGACACAAGGATTCTTTGGGAGGATCTGGGATCTACCACAGGTTACAGGTCTTCCATGCATTACTGTAGGGATAGTAGGAAGACATGGGTAAGACGAAGATCAATGGAGGATGAGAGAATACATGGGTTTTTTAGAAAAACCCTAAGCTCGGGATCAAGAAGGTGATCTCAAGCCTGTTTACGCTAGATTTAACCTAATTTTCAATACTTCAATCCTCCTCTTTCTCATTACTCATACCCCTTAAACAGGGTTCACCCTGTTAGGGTTTAACATAAAATATTCCAAAAATACCCCTATAAATAAAATATTCCAAAAATACCCATGTGGCCTAAAACTGAAATAAATAAAGTAAACTAAAGAAAACAACTAAAATAATAATGTTATTTCATGCATAACAAGCTGACGGTTCTCAAACCATGGTTCAAGGGAAATGATCCACTTCCATTACACCATCACTTCCGCTCACTGATATTCTATTTGTTCCTACCTTCCCTTTGAATTTGTTATATGTTAGTCGGCTGACAAAGTATTCTAATTGCTCTATCACCTTCTCATCCACTTCGTGTGTCTTTCAGGGTCTTAAAACGAAGTAGGTGATTGGTGGAGGTCGGGAGGCTATACTACCTAGATGTGCCAAAAATAAATATTGTTTCCACCAGTGAAAATGAGAGAAGGCTATGGCAGAACTGGTTGGGACAAGCATCTACACATTCTCTTCGTTATATATTTCCTACTCTTAAAGTCAGGTAAGTGTTTAATTGTGAAGTTTTTCAACTGAGTAAACATCAAAGGAGTACATACTCACTTCATCTAGAAATCAAAAGTATTACTCCATTTTCATTAATTCATACAGATGTTTGAGGACCCTTGAGCATCTCAAATATTTCTCAAGTCAGGTATTTTATCACATTTATTGATGACTTCACTCGTACCACTTGGTTGTTTCTATTTAAGGAGTGTTATGAGATACCATTGATTTTTAAGTCTTTTCATGCTATGGTACTCACTTAGTTTGGTCAGAAAATAAAAATACTTTGGTCTGATAATTCCAAAGAATACATTTCCAAAGACCTTGACTCTTTTTGTCAAGAAAATGGTATTATCCATCAAACATCATGTGCCTACACTCCTCAACAACATGGTGTAATTGAACGAAAAAATCATCATATTCTTGTGGTAGTTCGAGGTTTATTATATGCCATGAAAGTTCCATACTTTTATTGGCCTCACGCAGTCCTTACCACATGCTTTCTTATAAATCGTCTACTATATTCCGTTATTGGTAATAAATTTCCTTACTCTATATTGTTACCAAATGATGATCCATTTTCACTACCCTTGAAAGTCATCAAGTGTCAATGTTTTGTCCATATTTCCTCCCAAAAACACAGTAAACTTGATCCTAAATCTTTCAAGTGTATCTTTCTAGGCTACTCTCATATACAAAAAGGTTATGTTTGCTATAATCCCACTCTTCAGCGTTACTTGTGTCCAGGGATGTCACATTTTTTGAAGACTCTCCATACTATTCTGATAATGCTCCTCCAGGTTTATCTTCAGTATCAGGTTCTCCTCGGCATGTTGTGCCCCATGCTCTGGAAACTTCTCAGCCTCTAGAAACATTGGGTGACACCACACCTACTAAGTTTACGGATCCCACCGAGGTATGTCCATCTTCTCTAGTTGTTTTTGGCCCACAATATGATACTCGTCCTATTGCACAAAGAAAATAACTCAGATGATACACCATACCCTCTACATCTCATCCCATATCAAATTTTGTGTCTCACCATCATCTGTCCCCTGCATGTTGTCAATTTCTCTCTGCTATTTCTTCCACATCTAGACCACAGTCCTATCAGGAGGCTCTCAAACATCCAGGGTGGAAAACAGTAATGGATGAAGAAATGCTGGTACTTTATGAAAATCAGACATGGGCTCTAGTCCCACTTCCATCAGATAAGAAACCCGTCGGTTGCAAACGGGTGTTTACTATGAAACACAATCCAGATGGGTTTGTGTCTCAGTTGAAGGATCGCCTCATGGATAAAGTCTATACACAATGTTATGGAATTGATTATGAGGAAACCTTCTCTCTAGTGGCAAAAATGAACTCGGTACATGTGTTATTATCTTTGGCGGCTAAATCTTCCTGGACACAAATAAACGTTGAAGAGTGGGACTATAACAAACAAACCCTTTTGCGTGCGAGAGTATCCCAAAAAGATACACTTGATAGATTTAGGATCAAGTATGTTGTGTCTATGAAATGAATTATGAATAAAACATTGACATCCGAAGACTTTCAAAAGTAGTGAAAACGGATCATCATTTGGTAATAATCTAGAGTAAGGAGATTTATTACCAAGAACGGAAGATGGTAGACTATTTATAAGAAAGCAAGCCGTAAGGACTGCATGAGGCCAATAAAAGTATGGAACTTTCATGGCATATAATAAACCTGGAGCTACCTCAAGAATATGACAATTTTTCGTTCGGCTACACCATTTTGTTGAGTGTAGATGCATGATGTTTGATGGATAATGCCATTTTCTTGACAAAAAAAGTCAAGGTTTGTGGAATATTTTTATTTTCTGACCAAATTGTGTGAGTACCATAGCATGAAATGACTTAAAAATAAATGGTATTTCAGAACACTCCTTAAATATAAACAACCAAGTTGTGTGAGTGAAATCATCAATAACTGTAATAAAATATTTTTCTTGAGAAATGTTGGAGACACTCAAGGGCCCCCAAACATCAGTATGAATTAAAGAAAATGGAGTAACACTTTTGACTTCTTGACGAGGAGAGTATGTATTCCTTTGATGTTTACTCAATTGATAAACTTCACAATGAAATTCTGACCTTACTTTAAGATAAGGAAACATATAATGGAGAGACTATCCAGATGGATGTCCCAACCGATTGTGCCATAACCGTGTCTCATCTTTAGTAGTGGAAACCATATTCATTTTTGGCACATCCAAGTAGTAAATCCCCCCTTGTTCATAGCCTCCACCTATCACCTGCTTCGTTATAAGATCCTCAAATACACATGAAGTGGGTGAGAAGGTAACAGAGCAATTAAAATATTTTGTCAGCTAACTAAAAAATAATAGATTCAAAGGGAAAGTAGGAACGAAAAGAATATCAGTGCACGGATGTGATGGAGTGACAGAAGTGGATCCTTTCCCTTGGACTTTGGTTTGAGAACCGTCAGCTATGGTAACAAACTTGTGTGAAAGACACGGAGATAGAAAATGTAATAACTTTCTGTTACCTATAAGATGCTCGGAGGCTCCTGAGTCAATTACCCAGGATGAAGATGAGATAAATAGCATACCTGAAGCAGTAGTGGCAGCAGTAGTTGTGGAAGAACTAGGAGAAGAACCCAACATTGTCTTCATTTTCTGAAATAGCTCATACTCTTCATCAGTAAAAAAATTTTGCGCTGCTGATTTTGTTGGTTGTTCTACTTACAAAGGCTTGATTACCCTTTGTCAATTCTAACTATCCATTGGCTTTATAGCATATTTTTTTATAATGACCATATTGTCCACAGTAACTGCATGCCTTGTAATCCTTGTAATAGCATTGATCTATAGTGTGGCCAAATTTCTTACAATGAGTACATTCTTTCCCATCTACTCTACCAACACCAGTTCTTCCACCTCTTCCTCTATCTCCTCTATAACCTCTGCCTCGTCCTCGGCCGCGGTCAAATGATGAGCCTCTATGATTGGAATACACTTGAAAGGATATTACGATATCTGAAAGGAGATTCAGGAAGAGGGCTTCTCTATAAAAATCATGGTCACTTCAACATCAAAGGATTCTCAAATGCAGATTGGACGGGATCCCCAAATGACAGGAAATCTACTTTGGGATTTTTTACGATGGTTGGAAGGAATTTGGTTACATGGAAAAACAAGAAGCAAAATGTAGTAGCACGGTCTAGTGCAGAAGTAGAATACAAAGCCATGGCATACACTGTTAGTGAACTCCTATGGATAAGATCTCTTCTCACTGAATTGGGATTCTACAAAGAAGCTCTGATGGATCTATATTGTGATAATCAAGCAGCAATACACATTACATCGAATTCAGTCTTCCATGAAGAATAAAGCATATTGAAGTGGACTGCCATTTTATACGAGAAAAGTTCCAAGCAGGTCTTTTATCTCTAAAACATATATCATCATAAATTCAAGTTGCAAATATTCTCACCAAGCCAATCTCTCACAAGATTATGTTTACCATCTGCAGCAAGCTAGACATCTATGATATTTTTTCACCCCCATTTTGAGGGGGAATGTTACAATGTGGGACCCACCATGGTTCACAAGCTGGTGGGACCCACCATGAGGACTTGGGACGCCAAGAAGAGTCCTCACCCAAGCTAGCATGAGTTAAGAGATAACAGGCATGAACTGAAATAAGTTAGAAGACTTGAAGATCAAGTGGGACCCACGAAGATACCACGAGCTGGTAATTTTATCAATATAAGCTGGAGATCATGTGGGACCCACAAAGATAAGACAACGAGTCAACCTCCTTTCTTATGTCCATGTGATTGAAGAAGAGTTAGATTTCAAGTTATATTAGACCTCTAGTAGATTGTGTTATCTTTTCATGATAGACTTATGTTAGAGAGTTAGAGTTGGAATGTAATTAGGAGATTTAAAGGTTAATTGTATAAGAACTCTATCACTTCCTCTACTATAAATAGAGGTGTTATAATTCGGAATTAATCAAGTTCTACAATTATTTCTTGGGTAAATCTCTCTCTCTCTCTTTGCTTGGATCACACCTTTCTTCTCTTCTTCTCTTCTCTCTACCCGAGAGCTTTCTTCCCCTTTTCTTCTTCTTCTTGCTCTCTTCTCTTACTTGGAATTTTGGAAAAGGGTTCCTAAATCCAACATTCTCTATTCTCTAGCACATTAGCCAGGTTGCCTACCACCTCAAGCTTCTGCCAGACTGTCAACTTCACAATGTGTTTCATGTGTCCCTCCACAAAGCCTTCAAGGGAACATCACCACCACCCACTCCTTCCTTACCTCTAGTGGTAGAAAAGTGAATTATCCTCTCTCCAGACACGGTTTTTCTGGCCAAACAAATTCATAATAGGTGGGAGGTCCTCATCCAATGGGTTGACACAAATTGCCACATGGGAGGATGTGGAAATGTTTCGGCAAGCTTATCCTGCCTTTGAGCTTGAAGACAAGCTCTTTTTCCAGGGGAAGAGAGAGGGGGGAGTGATGTTGTGGACTCTATAGCTATTCAAGTCACTTAGAGGCGTCGTGGTTAATTTTTCTCACAATATATAGGGTTAGTACAAATTTATTCTGGAAGTTATGGATTAGTGTAACTGCAGTGGCATGGATTGTAATTTTTCTATTTTGAACTCCTTTGTAATTGGAAGCCCTATTTAGAGGGTGATGGGAAGAAAATAAGCAAGTCTTGATTCTCCAAATACAGGGGTTGGCGTTCTCCTCTAATGAACCCAAGGATCGACATTCCTTTTCATCGAACCCAAGGTTTAGGTTCCCATAAAAGAATCTAAATCAATCTTTTCCTCCTTTTCTAAATCATAGGGCGTACCAAAAGATCTAACAGAGAACAACCCTCAACAATGGATCCCTCTTCTCACCGCCGTGTTACAATCCATGACTCAGGACCACAACACTTTGATCGTCATTTGGGATCGGATCCTCATGATGTAATCGACTCCGATACATTGTCCTTTCCTACAAGAATCAACTCCTTAAATAATTAAAATTTTACAAAATCTTGGGTTCAACTCCTTGTTCCTTGCTACTTGGGTCAGTTCTTTTTTCAACATGAGTCAAAATCTCCTTGATTCTGAATATCTATTCAGGTGGCATCTCAAGATAAATTGCTCCTTCCCAAAGCATAATCCAACAATTGTCCCCCTCTATTCAATAGTGTAAAGTATGATTTTTGGAAGGTGAGAATGAAATTCTTCCTCCAAATCCATGGATTGAAACATATGGCCTGTGACAAAGAATGATAAATGGCAAAAAAATGGTTAGTTTGGCTTGGGAAACTCATAAATACCCACATAATGTTCTTTTGAGAAGTTCATGAGCATTTATTTGCATCCTACTGCTTTCAAAATTCTCAACTTTACAATTCCTTTCCTAAGTTGATTTTTGAGAAAGAAAAAACTTTCCTTGCAAATTCCTTTCAAAGTGTGCATCAATTAGTCTATCTCCAAAATAATTTCAAAGTGCTCATCAAGCCTAGAGGCTTGGACAAATCAAAGGAGAAAGTTGTCTCTCCAAAGTTCAAAGGGTGTAATCTTTTCTCTTTTACTTGTAATTTTTTATCTTATTTGAGAGGTTCATCTAGAACCATGAATATAGATTGAATACTTTACTAGAGCCAGAATCTAGCTAAATCTCAAGGGAGATTTTTTACAATCATGTATTCGAGCATATATTGGCTTCAAAGAGAGCCAAAATCTCTTTTATGTAATTCCAAGTTAGTGATTTTATGGTGTGTCAGTTTCTTCAATTTTAATTTTATTTACATTTAATTTAATTTGTACACACTTGTTTTTAATTGTAAAAAAATTACCTTCCCCCCCCCCCCCACCGACACATTTTGAGAAGCTACCTAGGCCAACAATCGGTATTAGAGTGGAGGTAAGCACATTTGAATCAAAATCTCCTTCATTCTGAATATCTATTCAAATGGCATCACAAGATCAATTGCTCCTTCTTGAAGCACAATCCACCAACTGCCGCCCTCTATTCAACAGTGTAAAGTATGATTTTTGGAACGTGAGAATGAAATTCTTCCTCCAAATCCATGGATTGAAACATTTGGCATGCGACAAAGAATAGCCCTTTTGAAGCATAAAAATTAGTAAATGGCTACCTTGTCACAAAGGAGTTCAATGAGTTAACTAGGGAAGATAAGGAGAAACTCTAAATAAACTCCAAGTCTAATAACTTGTTATTATGTGCCTTAGGGCCTAATGAGTTCAATTGGGTCTCCACATGTATAACCGCTAAAGAAATTTGGGACAAACTTGACATCACACATGAACGATCACTAGAGTCAAGGACTGTACAACTTGTTTATTGATAGCCCAATACGATAAACTCAAAATGAAATAGGGTGAATCAATACTTGAGATGAACTCTAGGTTCACTCACATGTTAATGAATTGAACATCCTAGGAGAAGAGATCTCCCTATATAGGCAAAATGTAAGTTTCTCAAGGCACTTCCAAAGTCTTGGGACATGAGGAAGATAACCATTCGTGATAATGCTAATTTTAGGACCATGAGCTCGGAAGAGTTTCTAGGGATTCTTCTAGCATATGAGATGGGACCTGAAAAAAAAAAAAAAAAAAAAAAAAGAGGAAGAAAAACCTAAGAAGAAAACTCTTGCTCTAAAGGTCAAGGCTAGTGCTGAAAATGCCACTAGTGAAGAAAGCTTCAACGAAATGGGTTTCATCGCTAGACATGTGCAAAAGATGTATCAAAGAAGAAGAATTTAAGAAACTACCAATTCAGAACTCAAAATTACAAATCCTTTAAAAGAACTATTGTTTGCTTTGGGTGTGGTAAACTAGGGCATATAAGAAACAAGTACCCTAACCTAGAATAAGGAGAAGAAGACTTTGATCTCTATTTGGGATGCTATGGCAGAGGAGTCTAGCCATTTAGAGGAAGAAGAAAGTGATGTTGATCTTATGACACTTGAAGACGATGATGAATTCACCACTTCTGAAGAGGTAAGCAACACAGACTATGAAAATGAGTTAGAACTACGTTTAGAGAAATCCATTTATAGTCTAAATAAATATAAAGAAAAATACAATGCTCAAGAATGAGCTCATCGCCTTGAAGGATGCAAATTAAAGCCATGTGGCTAATGCTTCAAGGCAATGTGGTGTGATAGACAAACTTTCTAGAGATGCCATCGAGAGCAAGATGGTGGATGATACAGTTTAATCAAAACACGAATACACACAAAAAAAAAAAGGGCACAAGACTAAGAAATAAAAGAGAGAAAAAGAAAAAAAATCTAGACCTAAATGGAGGAGAATGAAGCTTGAAAAACAATAGTGGGAGTCCTAAAAATCAAAGCTCTGATACCATGTTGATTTTTAGGACTCCATGGATTTAGCTCATGGAGAAAACCAGAGGAACAAGAGGTTATGGGCTTGATGTCCTAACCCTCCCCCTGAAGCTTTATTTATAGATTAATGAAACTACTATATTACAATAATACCCCTGAACTTAGGGTTTTAACCCTAGAACTTTAACCTAATTACATCAATGCCATCTCTATGATATAACCCTTTATTTACCATCCCGCTATCATTGTATATGGGCCTACGGGCCTTCTCCTTGGTCTATGGGCCTTGAGCCCGTCTTCTATATCTATTGGTCTATGGGCCGTGAGCCCGCCTTCCTTGGTCGTGCCGGCTTGGGCCCTATCTTCCAACACATATACCCCTTTGGGCCAACCTCTTATGTGTTCCTTCGGTTGGTTTACCTTTTGATATATATGAGGGGGTTAGTCAACAAAAAGAAAATTTGATCTTCATCTTCATCTTCATCTTCATCTCATGCATCTACATAATCTTCATCTTCGAAATGGGTGTTAGTGTGGACAAGTTCATCTTCGAAATCTTCAAAATAGGGTGTTAGTATGGACAAGTTCATCTTCATCTTCATCTTCGAAATTTAAAACAATTGATTTTATTAATTATAAAAATAAGTTAATTAACCGAGTGTTTGAGTTAACAATATTTTAATTACCACTATTAAATCACTAATAAAATAGCGTAAATAAAAAATAAATATGATTAATGAATAAAAAAGTATTATATTAATAACATAAGATAGATTTTTTACATGGTATTAATTAATAATATATTTTGAAAAAATTAAAAGTAATTAATTAATCAAATGCATACTTTAATTGTATTTTATTTACCAGAGACTTAAATATGAAGTTTAATATAGTAATAAAATTGAACAAAAATAATAAATAAATAAATATACAAGTTTATTAATAACCTAAAAGAAAGATTATTCTAATAACGAGTTCGTGCCTTTAATATTAAAAACATCAAGTTACAAGTTTAGTACATATAAACGACGTATATTCAAAAATAATAAGATACAACCATCATTTATCGTTCCACATGGAAGTCGATATGGCATCTCGAAATTGTGCGGCTCTTGTGGATTCTAATGCACTCTGCCTCCGAAAGCATGTTACTTGGCTACCCACTTCCTCAAGACATCGCAATCGTCGTTGTCTGTATCATCCATTGCACCTAATTGGACCGCATCACCTCCTCCACCGAGCTCGCCACCCGAATCATCATCTTCATCTTCAAATATATCATCATAATCCTTTCCAAGTATATAATTGTGCAATATGCAACAAGCATGTACAATTTTCACCTAGATCTTAAAAGAAAATGGAGAAGTGCCTTTTAACATTTGAAATCGAGCTTGTAAAGCACCAAAAGTTCGCTCAATAATATTCCGTAAAGATGAGGAGTGTCTTCGGTTGAATAATTCTTTTTCATTTCTAGGAATATTATCTCCAAATTCTTGTAGATGATTTCGGGTTCCTCGATATGGAGCCAAAAATCCCGAAAGATTTGCATAACCAGCATCGACTAGATAATATTTTCCTATAATAGAAATTATATACCACATTAAATAATTGAAGATAAAATAGATAAAAAATGATTGCATAAAAATATATTACTTACCTTCAGGTACAAAGATTTTATCTCGGCGAGTCAATGCGTCCTTCAGTACACAGGAATCAGCTACTTATCCCTCCCATCCAGCAAGTACATAAGTGAATTGCATGTCAAATGAACATGCTGCCATCACATTTTGTGAGATATAGCCTTTTTTATTCCAGGACCTTGGTTGATCTTTAAGTTGAATGTTCTCTTTGATATGAGTTCCATCAATAGCTCCAATAAAATCCTAATTATACATTTTCAATTAATATTGACTAACTTTGTATATTAGTCTAAAATTATTTAGTTATAGGAAGTGATGTTACCTTGAAGTACGGATAAAACATTGAACTGATTAAAATCTTCGAGCGTGTGCGTTTCGAAGGCCGTTTAACATAATCAGAGTGAAGTTTGAGGATTGCATCCAACACCTTGTTGAAATACTTACTTATGGTCTAGTTTGATCTATCAAACATCTCTGTTGTGATACTATAAGATTGTTGTTCACCAACAGTTAGGAGGAAATATGCAAGTTGTTCTTCAACTAAGATCGTCTTTGTGGCTGATAAAAACCCTTTACTAGTAAGTATATCTGCCAATTTGTGAAATACCAGTTGATTCATCCTGTAAAATTTTTGAAATTTAACTGGTGATTTGTCTAGTGCCTTTTGCAAATACAATGGACCATTCATCCCACAAGAACATGGTACATATAGTATCTTCCCATGGCGGTAAAAAAAAGTTATGAATGCAACCATAGTTGCAACCTGTTCTTCGCATGTCATAGTTTCCATGGAAATCTACAAATTCAATCGCCTAAATGTCATAAACACAAGTAAACATCAATCTTCAATCACAACCTATTTGCAATCACACCTATATACACCCATATTCATCCACATTCCCAAATCCTACATTCAATCACATACCTACGCAACCATATTCATTTAATTGTCCACATCTATACTCATCTACCATATTCATCCATGCAATATATAAACACAACAACATATCAAATTTAAATACTAACCATACTAATAAGTCTTGCAACGTCATAATTCAAACATCATACCTAATACATAACAATATTCCAAAAGAATAGTGTATTTATAACGCATTACAATTAGTTTTCAAGACAAAATTTAAGCCACTCGACCCGCTCTGCCACTATCATCTCCGAAAACATGGCCTTCTTACTTGGCGTATCCATCGATAAAGGAGCACAAAACTTCAATTCTGCAAGCAGGTCCGAGATTTCCCTGAGGGCTTTGACCCAATCTCTTTCAATATCGGGCTCTTTCTCTTTAGCCTTCATCATGAAATTCTCAAATGTCTAAGCTATTCGATCCATTGCATCAATGAATCTACCAGTGTCATCATCGGGCATTTCGGTTCTCTTTCTACGACGACTTGAAGATGATCGCTTACTTCTTTCAGATTGATTACCTGGAGACTCATCCATGCTTAATAATGGCGATGGAGTATCCCTAACTATATCAACATCCTCGAGCTCATCCATCGAGACATGTTCCAATTCATGGATGAGTTCATCGCCCTGATCTACAAAGGTTGCACCTCCTGACCCTACGGCTATTGTGTTTCCCACCACCACAGCTAATTTTTCGTACAGGGGGCAGCCTTCACGTTTGTACTTCTCAGCATTTTTATGCTCCTACAAGAATAAAACATTCTTTATACGTCTTGGAATAGAGTTATATTAACGTGTAAAACAAAAAAAAATATTTTATAGTACATCATGATTTACTGACCTTTATGTAGTCTAGCCATACAGAATTACATGCAGTAACTCGTTGTGTGGTTGCATCCCAACCGAACCCACTAGTGTTGATACAACTTGTTACCGTTTGGTATGTTTTCTTCCATGATCTTGTTCGATTCTTCACCTGCTCAACAGTTTTTTTATTGATTGCGTCTTCATTGAACTTATTAACACAGTCCATATATACCTCATGCTTCCATACCCCGTTAGGCAACTTGTTCCCTAGATTAACCTGCTCGACCAAGAGATCGAGCATTTTTCTATCGTCTTCGAAGGTCCAAATGTCATATGGTCGACCAGTTGGTTGTCTTCTTGCAACCATGTATAATCTAAATCCGAGAAGGTCCTCATGGAAAAAACTTTATCAGACAATCTTTACCCGTCACGGAAACACAAACCATAAAAAATAGAATACCATGTGGTGGATATGTATAACACCCGAATCTCATCAACACAGGCAAAAACATTCCATAACACTTCAAAAATTCTCAACAACATTCTCAAACATTTCAAAATTAATTAAACTATTTTCACTACTGCATATACACTAAACAATGAGAAAACACACACATCGAGTCCAAATTCACCAAACACCCCTGGTAGAGCCCCATATAACTTCACCGTCACTACGAACTGTACCTCGTCAATGATGGGGGTCGGGTTTCGGCTAATGGATGCCCGTGTAGGTGAAACCCTAAAGTGAAACCCTATCACCATAAACCATCAAACCCTAAAGTGAAACCCTATCACCTATTAAACTCTAAACCCTAAACACTGATTCCATAACATAATACCCTAAACCCTAGAGCCCCCAAACCTTAGAAGCCAAAGCCCAAAAAACCCAAGAGCCTAAAAACACAAAACCCCTAAAACCTTAAAAACCCTAAACCATCAAACCCTAAACAATATCACCTACGAAACTCTAAACCCTAAACATAATTCCAGAACTTAATACCTTAAAAGCCCTAAACCATAAACCCTACACCCTAATTCCATACCCTAAAGCCAAAAAACCCTAGAGCTTAAAACCACAAACCATAAAAAATAGAATACCATCTGGTGGATATGTATAACACCCGAATCTCCTCACCACATGGCAAAAATATTCCATAGCAGTTCAAAAATTTTCAACAACATTCTCAAATATTTCAAAATTAATTAAACTACTTTCACTACTGCATATGCACTAAACAATGAGATAACACACACATCAAGTCCAAATTCACCGAACACCCCTCGTAGAGCCCCATATAACTTTGCAGTCACTACGAACTGTACCTCGTCAGTGATGGGAGTTGGGTTTCGTTGGTTAATAGACGCCCGTGTAGGTGACTCAGCCTTGTATGACTTGGACTAAAAAACCCCTAATAAAACCTAAACCATAAACCATCAACCCTAAAGTCAAACACTATCACCTATTAAACTCAAAACCCTAAACACTAATTCCATAACATAATACCCTAAACCTTAAAAGCCCTAAACCCTAAACCCAAAAAACCCTAGAGCTTAAAAACACAAAAACCCAAAACCTTAAAAACCCTAAACCATCAAAACCTAAACCCTATCACCTACTAAATTCTAAACCCTAAACACTAATTCCAGAACTTAATACCTTAAAAGCCCTAAACTAAACCCTACACCCTAATTCAAGACCCTAAACCCTAAAAACCCTAGAGCTTAAAAACACAAAACCCCCCAAAACCTTAAAAACCCTAAACCCCCTAAACCTTAAAAACCCTAATCCCTAAAATACCCTAAATCCTTAACCATAAACCCTAAACCCTAATTACATGACCCTTAAATACCGAGTACCAAACCCTAAAAATAATCCCTAACACAAATCAAGAATTTAGACCCTAAACCGTAACCCTAAATCCCACAATTATGCAAAAATAACCCCCAATTAGGCACTGACAATAAAATTAAATCAAATAAAACACTAATTCAATGAAAACAAAATTAAGGTTTAGTCATACCTTCTGAAATTTGGGGAAAACCAAAACCGAAGGGTGAAATCGATGCCTAATCGAAGTAGAAATTAAGAAATCGAAGCCCAAATGTAAAAAACGAAGAAAATTGAAACCGAAATAGGGGAAATCGCAAGAAATCGAAAGGTATTTTGGGGGAAAAGAGAATAGCGAGAGGGAGAAGGGAGTGAGATGTCGAAAGGGAGAAGAGAGGGAGAAGAGAGATAAGAAAGGGAGGTCGAGAAGGATAAGAGAGAGAATAAAGGGAGGTCGAGAGGGATAAGAGAGAGAGAAACGAGAGAGAAAAATGGAAAGCAAGTCCGAAAGAGAGGGAGGCACGGAGACGAGAGAGGGGGTGCGAGAGAGAGGGCGAGTCCGAGAGAAGACCGAGAGATGGAGGCCGAAGACTAGAGGGAGCAAAGATCGAGGCCAGAGACGAGAACTTGAGGGAAGAGAAGCAGCAGCGACGTCGGGGGGGCAGGGAGACGAGAGAGGGAGTGCGGGAGAGAGGAAGAAAAAAAGGAAAATGAGGACGCGCGAGAGAGAGGGGAAAAGGAAGTGTCGCGCGTCCTTCATCTCAAAGAAGATCAAATATGGCCTTCTTTGAGATTAAGGATTTTAAACCGTGGAGATGAAGGACCGCTTCATCCCCTGCATCCAGATGAAATGTCATATGTGCTCCACTAACGACTTCAAGTGTTGAAGGGCGTCATGCGGTTGAAGATCATCTCGGACTTCAAGTTGACTAACCCCCCCACCCCCTATATAAGTGTTTTTAAGTCCATTAAATTTTTTTATTAGTACCCTTGGTTTTTTTTATCATTGTCTTGTGAATTATAGGCATTATGTACTTTAGGGATTATTGTCACTGTTTTTGTTCGAAATCCTTTGATGTTGGCTTCAACTTATGTTTTATCAACCATTTTTACCTTTTGAGAGTGTGTGTCCAGTTTCATACTTATCCTTGGGACACCGTGATAAAGGAGATTATTACTACATCTATGTTATTTGTTTCAAACTGAGATTACTGTCATTACCTCCCAGCTTGAGGGGGAGAAGTAGAATAAAAAGTACAAGAAAGAGATATTTTATTTCATATGTTGTAGTAATTTTTTTGTGACCAAAATATTCAAGAAAGGGGGAGCACAAAAGACAAAGTTTTATGTGACCGAGGTAAGTCCTTCCCATATTCCATTTGGTCCACACTTTGATATTCGGCCCATTGCTCTAAGAAAATAACATCGCACTTGCACTACTTCTCACCCTATCTCCAACTTCATCTCTCACCATTAGTTGTCTTCTGCATGATATCATTTCCTTGCATCTCTTTCTTCCATCTCTATTCAATAGTGAAATATGTGACAAACTAATATTTGGTAATTGAAATATATGTATTTAATTAAATTAATTAATAAATTAATAAAAATATAATTATGACGAAATATCTATTTTACTTTATATAAATGTAGCTTAAAAAATAATTTTAACTTTATTTTTATTAAAGAATTATAATAAAATCACTAATTAATAATCTTAGGATCATGATAATAGAAGTAATTCAAAAATAATTGTGAAAAATAAAAATACAAAAATATATTGGAAATTATTTAATTAAATTATGTTTATTTAAATTCAATAGATTCATATATCATTATAACCATTAAAAATTTTTATAAATCTAAATAATTATAAAAAATTATTCCATAAAATAATAATTAATTATTTTTTAGTAATATAAATTATGCGATTTTTTTCTTCATTTTATAAAATGAATTTAGACCACTCGAAATACTATTTAGATCTAAAAAATTTATAATTATGGGAAATTAAAAATTTAATAAATATAATCCAATATCTTGATTTCAACATGATATCAATTTAGTAGTGCCAAAATCAAGCTATAACTACTATAGTGACATTCTAACATAGTACTCTAAAAAATGAAAAAAATTACAACATATAATTATGACATCTATATATTGCATTAAATAATCAATAATTTAAAAACCTTCACAACACATAATACATTGTTAAATATTGAAATTAAATTAAATTTAAAACTTTTATTACATCTTTTTTTTAAATTTGACATTTTTAATATCATACCAAAATGCAAATGCGCCATCTACCTTTGCAAGTGTACCACTTTGGACTTATATATTTAAGTCATCATTTCAGCCTCACTTAATTAGTTTAAATTAATTTTGTAGAACAAGAGTAGTATTTGGCAGTTACATAATTAGAAAATATTCAATTTGTTAGTTAGTTAATTAAATAATCCATGTAAATAATTATTTAATACATTCCCTAATTGGTTAAACAACGCAAGTAATTAATTAAACAATTAATCAATCACATTATTAGAAATTATTGAATTAGTTAATTCATTAATAATTTTTTAATTAACTAGTAATTATTCAATTTTATTGATAATTGGTAATGAATTATTTAATTATTTAAGTGATAATTTTTCAATCATTATTCAATTAGGTAATTAATTAGTACATTAAATCGGTTACTTGGTTAATTCATCCAACAATTGGGGTCATTAACTACATGGGGTTCAAGTGAATAAGGTGTTTTGCTTAATAACTTTACTTTAAATAGTATGAATATTTGATATATAATAAATATAATTTGTGTAACTATTAACTGTAATATAAAAGGAAAAAAATAATTTAAAATTAAAATAGTTTGGATGGTAACATTGGCAAATTTTGTAAGTATTTTTGTTAAAGTAAATTTCTCCAAAACATTATTTTTTATTAGCAAATTAAAATTACCAAGAAATGCATATATTTCTAGATGATTTTAAATGTCGTCGAGAAAATAACACTTTTTCATATAATTTTATTTATAATATTGGAAAGCTTTCCTCCACGATTAATTTCAGTAAGAACTGTATACATTTCTTGCTATTTTAAATTTCATGGAGAAAAAGCTTGTAATTTCATATAATTTTAATTAAAATATTAGAAAACTTTTAAGCCCAAAATTTTATATAATTTTATTTAGAACATTAAAAAAACTTCTCACAAATTTCACTTTATTGAGAAATGTATATATTTCTAGAAGATTTTAAATTTCATAGAGAAAGTTCCTACTTTTTATAATTTTATTTAAAATATGTGCAAAATTTTTCAATGATTTTAATTTCATCGAGAATTGTATACACTTACCAGCGATTTTAAATTTCACTAAGAAAAAATCTCCTATTTTCATATAATTGTATATAAGATATGGGAAAACAATTACCAATGATTTTATATCTCTTGGTGATCTTAAATTTCATCGAAAAAAGTCCCTATTTTTATTTTATTTAATATGGGAAAAAGTTTCCCTATGATTTTAATTTCACCAAGAATTGTAAACATTTCTCATCGATTTTAAATTTCATTGAGAACGTGTTTATTTTTTATAATTTATTTAAAATAGGGAAAATATTTTTTCAAAAAATTTAATTTCACAGAGAAATGTATATAATTCTTAGTGATTTTAAATTTTGTCGAGGAAAAGGCCTTTTTTCATATATTTTATTTTAAAATATGGAGTAATATTTCTCAATGATTTTAATTTCTTTGAGAAATATATACATTTCTCAGCCATTACAAATTTTGTCAAGAAAAGCCATTATAAATTTTTTTGAAATTTTAATTTTGCCAAAAAATGTATACATTTCTCTATGATTTTAAATTTTGTTGAGAACAAGTGATTCTCACCATTAAGCGGGAATACATTTATCGTAAAAATTAAAATTTTTCCAAGAAAAGTATACATCTCATCAAAATTAAAATTTATCAAGAAAAGTATATCGCTTTTGTTCATTAAATTTATTTTTTCCCAAGAAATATATGCTTTTCTTGGTGAATTTAATTTTGTTGAGAAGGATAAAAAAATCATTGAGAAGGATCAACCAATCATAGTAGTTCCTTTTCTGTCAGATAATGACTTATTTATTGATGGATTGATCGATTAATATGATACGTTGGTCCAAAAAAGTTAAGTTGATCAATCATTGCAAATGGTTGATCGATTAATCGAGATTCCCTCTGGTTGTGCATAACAAGGATGATCGATCAGTGTATTTTTATTTGATCGATCATGCTTGAAGTCCCTTATTGGTAAGGTTCTAATTAATCGATCAATCTGGAGGGATGATCAATCATTACATGTTAATTCAGCTTGCCTGACAGCTAAGATCGATCAATCTCTAAGGGATAATCACTCATGCATTATAGGATGAAATGGCCATGTCTTGGATGATCGATCAATCGACTATGATTGATCGATCACGCTTTATTTTTCTTGCTGACACAGTTCTTGATGATCTATCACAGTTAGTCATCGATCAATTCAATTCTAGATAGAAATGTATATATTTTTAGAGCATGAGAATTTCTCTCTCGGTACTTTATCATGATTCTAGTTGATATGTATAATGAATCTAAACATGTCTATATGCAAATTATATCCTAAAGATCCGATCTCACAAATACTTAAGGACTAGAAGTTTAGAATACTCTCTTACAAATATTGACTGAGTTTAAATGTATATCTTTGATGCTTAAACTTGAGTTTTCTCATTGTCCTCTTTCTTGTGGGTGCTTATTCAAGAGTTGTTCATCCATTTTGCTTGAGGTCTTCATTTTGGCTTTGAAGCTTTAAACCTTGAGATGCTCTTGAAGATTAAATATCTGAAATACTAGATTTTAATTTAAATGTTGGAAGATAAGCTCAAGCCCACACAACCAAGGAAGACCCATATATCTAAGATTATTATAAGATGGGTCACAAGACCAAGGAAGGTCCACAAGATGGACCCAAACCCATAAGAAGTAGGACCCACAACGATTACTATGAGCTGACATCCTTATCACATCAGTTAGAAGATCAAGAAGGACTCACAAAAGTATCTTATCATATGGTCACGTCAAAGAAGATTTTTACTTTGAGTTATGTTTGTCTTTTATATATATTGAGTTATTTAATTTTGTTAGAACTTATTTTTAAGTGTTAGAGTTTGGGTGTAATTGGGACAAGGGTAGTTTTATTGTAATTGGACTTTACTATCTTCCTCTATTATAAATAGAGGTTCATGTACTTTGATTACAACAAGTTATTGAACTCAATAAAGTATTTTTCTTTTCCATAAATTCAACATGGTATCAGAGCAAGTTCTGTGAGTTGACTTGGTCAACTCACAGAGGTAATGTGATCCTTTTCTCTAAACCATAAACCCTAAGTTTAGGTTCGTAGTTATTGTTTTTCAAACCCTACACCCATAGTTTTCTTTGTGTTTTTTACCTCTATACATAGTTTTTTATATTTCAAATTATATATTGACGAAAATATATTTGAGTCTAAGTTCCAAAGAAAACCTATTTGCTCCAATCGGAGTTATCTACAGAGAGATATCGATATTTGAATGAACGAAGGTCAGATTGTAAAATGGTTCGAGCAACAGCAACAACAATCTTCAGATTCTGAGGTAATTTTTGCTCTCAAGAACTAGAATTTATATGGAGAAATATATACAAAAAGAAATATCAGTAAGTCTATTCTTTTATCTATTCAACCAATTTTTTATCTTAGTTATCTACAAAGAGAAATCGATATTTGAAGCAACAAAGGTCAGATTTAAAAAGAGGTTCAAGTGGCAGCAAAAAATCGCAACTTCCGAGGTATTTAATGCTATCAAGAAAGAGACTTTATATAGAGAATTATATATCAAAAGAAAGATACGTAAGTCTATTTTCTTAAATATTCAACAAATTCTCGGTATGATATTTTTATAAAGAGATATTGATCTTGGAAGAGTCAATGGTCATTCTAGAAGAACAGGAGAAACAGAACATAGTTTGGCCAAATGACAAAGACCGAAATATATCAGATTATTTATCTTCTGATAATTATATTTTATGAAGTTAAGCTATACTTGGATGAAAGGTATTAAAGTCTACTTTCAGAAGGAGAAAATTTGATGTCAATCTGATCTATATTTAAAGATATATTCGCATCGAAAAAATCAAAAGTCATGCTAGTATTTTGTTACATTGAAAATCCGAATTTAAGCCGATTATTTTGCATCACTGTTTGAGTTGATATATTAGGAAAATATCTTACTTCACCCTGGTTTAAGGGCTTATTTATACATCTTTGTTATCTAGGCTTATTGTTATATCTATGATATATGGTTCAAACTGGGATCACTACCATTACCTCCCAGCTTGAGGGAGAGAAGTTGAAGAAATACAAGGAAGAGACATTTTATTCCATACATTGTATATAATTTTATGTGACCAAAATATTCAAGAAAAGGGGAGCACAAAAGATGAAGCTTGTGCATCAAAGAAAAAATTTTTATATCGGATTATTTCATTGTTTCTTTTACAAAGTTTATTATTTGGTTTGTGTTATATGTGTTGGAAGATGGTCGTGTTATATACAACTGCTGCTATTATGTCTCTTTGGGGGCAAAATTATTGAAGAAGAGGTGGCCTCATGTCATAATTTATTTATTACATCTATGTCATCTATGTCCGCAACCTAGGGTTCCAGGGGAACGCTGACCCTAGTTCGTTGAGGAGAACACAGATCCTTATAATTTTCTTCTTATCTAGTTCATTCCATGACGTCGCTTAAATAGGACTCATGATCCAAGGTTCCAGAGAGAATTAAAAATTTTCCCCTCTATGGCATTTAACATGAAAATAAACTAAATGGCTACATAGCTAACTCAATCAAAGTAATTGACTTGGCCACGATATCTCAACCTAACTCGACTCACTATTGGGTCCATAACATCACACACCTCCTGGAGAATGAGCTTGTCCGCGAGCTCGAAGGTAGGGTAAGCTTGCCGAACTGATCTACATCAACCCAAGTAGCTCCCACTTGAACTGCGTCCGTCGTAAATTTTGTGGGATCCGAAGTGGTCCAGTTGGTTTCACCTGCAAAAGAAACAATTTTTTTTTTGTGGTAAATTTCCCTCCTATTTAAAACATAGGTGGGCCAAAACAACGTTACAGAAGTTATACAAACTGAGAGCCCTTGCACGTCCAAATATGCTTTTTGAAAAAGAAAAGCTGCCATATTTCAACTCATTTCCTTGATGGATGCATCAGTAGATATCTTGATGCAAGTAGCATAGTCAGGTTTAGCAGGACCCTCCATTAAACCTGGAATAGTGTTGAACTGTCTTCTAACTTCCTCCACCATTTTCAAAGCAGCACTACCCACACTCTTCATGGTCATGGCGGAGAACCAGTATGGAAGCATTGCACCCACAATCAACTCAATGAAGACGTTAGGTGTCAAAACATCCACTGTTGAAATTTCAGCACAACTCACAAAAGCACCAAAGAGAGCCAAAGACACCAACGCGGCTGAACCAATGGCAAACCCCTTCCCAATAGCAGCAGTAGTCTTTCCAGTGGTATCAAGGGCATCAGTTCTTTTGCGTATCTTGTGACTGATGCCAGCCATCTCAGCAATACCTCCAGCATTGTCACTAATGGGACCATATGCCTTAATGGTCAAACCAGTGGCAATGGTGCTTAGCATTCCAAGAGCTGCCACCGTATTGTCATTCATGGCAGCAAGGCTAAAGCTGACAAAAATGCGGACAGCAATAGAAAAAATAGGAATAATGACAAACTTATCTCCCAGAGCAAGCCCAAAGATCACATTTGTGGCAGCTCCTGTCCGACAGGAATCAGCAACATCTTGCATAGGGCTATAAGCATTACTAGTGTAGTATTCAGTCACAAACGCAATAACAAGCCCAGCCCAAAGACCAATAGCAACACAGAAGGATAACTTCCAGTTCTTCACAACCTTCTGGGCTCCAAAATTATAGATTGTAAAGGACGAGGGCAGGCCAACCCAACTAACAATAGCAATACCAACACTCATGAGAGCAGTTGAGATGATGAGCTGCTTCTTCAAAGAAAGCTCAATCTCCTCTACTGCTGTGAAAAGCACCAAAAGACCTTAGCAGCGAGCAGAAATCCCATAACTGCCCTGATCTGAATGCTGTGATGAAGGCCTTGCCTAAACCCTTCCTTGCCTCCAAGGTTGTTACAGTATAGGTGTTCCCTTGATGCAGATAAACAACTCCTTCATAAACCTCATTTTCCATGTAATTACATGAGGTTGTAGCAGTTTGTGAAGTATCTGAAATTAGATAGCCTTTATGCTGAAAAGTCTTTACTGTCCCATCCAATGCAGAACCCAAGTACCTCCCATCATATTGCAAACACACTGGGTGTTCAACGGTAGCACAACATTAATGTTGTTCAAGACATTAATGTTGTTCAAGAACCCGCCCCCATCTCTTGTCGTAATTCTTCTTAGCATTTCAACATACATCTTGCAAGCTCCATCGGTCCCACAACGAGTAGGACCCTCCTTGAAATTTAGATCATGCACAAGTATGGCCCACCTACTAACACGAAACTGCAGAGCAGCTGTTAATGCCAGAGGTATGTTGGCTACACAAAGGGGACCCTTCTGTAATAGTAAACTCATCTCCTATTTCACATGGGGATCACTTCCAAAACTACATTACAATCGTGTATCCCTCAACCTCATAAGTACTCCATCAAGGCACACATTTTTCGGGGTTGCAGATTTTTTTAATCTCATCTCTTGCTCCAGAATTGATGGGAAGCAAAAATAAAGTATTACATCATAGGGATTTATATAAGCACCAACCAGCTGAATTGCCTCAGCAATTGCATTGGTGCACTGTTCGGTATACGGAAAACCTACCTCAAAAATTACATTTGGATTGTGCTGAGTTATAGTCTTCATCCGCAGACCACTATAATTTAGGTCTGATTGGGCAGCAGCATTCTCTCTATAGGTCCTCAGAGATGACTCCCGAAGGGTATAAATGGCTCTCTGGCGACGTGCTGGCTCAGCAGCAGATAAATGGGTTTGTATTGGCCCAAACACCTCCACTACCGGTCTGATGAACAAAAAATTGCCCAGCCAAGAAGTAATTGTAAGTAAACAAAACTAGCTCAATCTTACTGTCTTTCGTTCGACGCCATACTCTGAGTAATTTATCAACCATCCCCAGAATTCCCAAGCTCCCACTCAGAGATGTACAAGCAGGAACGGTCATAAGAAAATCCCCCTCTGGAATGGCTTGCACGAAAACCTGAACTCCCTTCCACTCACCAGCGGAAGCCAATATCTCAACAAGCAACACAGAAAAATCACCTCTGTTCTTCAGCCCAACTGAACGCACTCAACGCCATCGTAGAGTGTTTTCTTAAAAATTCGGGGGATTTGTGGACGGGCAAAACAAATTTCGGAGACTTGGGGCTAAAGAACTTACCACTAGAGGTATTCCAGTCGGGTTCCTGCTCGGCCGCCGCGAATGAGAGCGAAAGATGGCTGCAATTTCATATTGGGGCTTATTGGTCCTGAATTCGCAGCAACAATTATTCCGCGATCGAAGATGGCTGCAATTTCATATTGGGGCTTATTGGTCCTGAATTCGCAGCAACAATTATTCCGCGATCGAACTTCATTTTCGCATTAATTTCATCTTCCGCCACAACAACCAGTTCCAATTCGAAATTAAAATCTCTGGATTTCGTCTCGATGCCGAACGGAAGATCTTGGAAATTTCCAACAGAGATGCCCCACGGTGGTCTCCATTCTCGTGTTGCCAATGGTCGATCCGCGCGGTAGTTGGCCTGTTCCCGACGACGAACAACAGCAAATCGGGGCTGAGGTTTCGAATAGGGCTGGCGGTCATCGGAGTGCTCCCCGTTTTCGAACTTCCGGGTTCTGGATTTTGGTGCTTTTCTGTTCGCATCTATGTAAACTCCCGAGCTCTTCCCAGCATCATTGTCGTCGATAATAGTGACCTTAGGAAACATTTGCCGCCGGCGAACCGCAACAATAGTGTTGACGCATGAGGCATTTGGCCGAATGACGCTGAGTTTCGGCTCGGAGTTTCCACTGTTGGAGGGTTTAGGTCGACCCTCTGCTGGATGGCTGTTCCCGACGGCGAACGAGGGGTCTCGGGATTTTCCGAGACATCTCTACGCAATACGTCCACGCTCGGCGGTTTGAGGTCGGTCGGCTTTCGAACGGGCGAAATTCTTCGCCGAGGTCGATGATCCAGCGTCTTCTTCCGAATCGGTGACCTTCCTCTCTGAATCCTTATCCTGACGAGCTTCGATTTCCGCCCTTCGAGCCTGAAGTGTCTCCGCTATTCCGGATATTAATTTTGTGCGCATGGCACACATCTCATCCCGGATTGCTGATTTTAATTCTGTACGCCATGTTTCTATTCCATCTCGGAGCAAAGCTATCGCTGCGGCTATTTCCTCTCGGAGCGAAGAATCGTCATTGTGAACCTGCTCGGATACCAGATGTTGTGGTCCTGGATCAACACGAAGATTCAGAGGGGAAGACGACGGAGATAACGAAGAAGAAGAGAACGTGGAGGAGAAGAATCGTAGGGGAGAACGGCTATGGATAACCCGGCTCTCGGGGAGTCCGCAACCTAGGGTTCTGGGGAAGGCCAACCCTGGTAGGTTGAGGAGAGATTTTAACTTTCTGGTTATCCGTTTCATTTCATGACTCCTTTAAATATTTAACTTTCTGGTTATCCGTTTCATTTCACGACGTCCTTAAAACAGGAGTCATGATCCAAGGTTCTATAGAGAATTATAATATTACCTTTATATGTTATTTAATATGAAAATAAATTAAATAATTATATAATTAACTCAGTCAGAGTAATTGACTCGGCTACGATATCTCAACCTGACTCGGCTCATTATTGGGTCCATAATAATGTGTTATTTTATATAAAAATATTTTATACATTATTTGTAGCAAGCTGGAAGTTCATGTTGTTATCTCACCTTCAGCTCGAGGGTGAGTGTTGGAAGTTAAGTTTAAGCCTACACGACCAAAGAAGACTCATATATCTAAAATTATTATAAAATGGGTTATAAGACCAAAGAAGGCCCACAAGATGGGCCCAAACCCATAAGTAGGACCCATAATGATTACCATGAGCTGGTATCCTTATCACATCAGTTGAAAGATCAAGAAGGACTCTTAAAAGTATCTTATCATATGATCACATCAAAGAAGAGTTTTAGTTTTAGTTATGTTTATTTTTTATCTATATTGGATTATTTAATTATATTTAAACTTATCTTTTAAGTGTTAGAGTTTGAATATAATTAGGACAATTGTAATTTTATTGTAATTGGACTTTACTAACTTCCTCTATTATAAAGAGAGGTTTATGTACCTTAATTATAATAAATTAAATTCATCATAAATTCATCATTAACTCAATTAAATATTATTATCAGCGACATTGCGGGAGACGCCTATTGTCAACACATATCTGTCGACTCCTATAAAAGGTAAAATTCCTTGTTACTATCTTCCATTTATTCTATCTATTATCTTAGCCCTTACCATTACTATCCTACCCACCCTACCACTTGGTCTACACCAACAAACTTCCTCCACCCATAAATGATTCCACTTATGTATCCTCCCTAGGTTAGGAAACCTACTTTAGTATGGAAAATTGGCGACCTGTTTACTAGACATTCTTTCAATCCTAAACAGTCCAATCCCTTCCTAATCTGAAACCCTTAAGATCCCTCCTAATCTCCATTTTCTTAATTTAGAGTTCCCCTTCCTTCTCCTCTCTTCCTTCCTATGCAAGTCGCCCTCTTTCCTAAAATAGTCCCCCTCCATGGAAACTCTTTTTTGTATTTCCTAATACCTCTCAAACTTCTTCATCTTCTCACTAGAGACTCCAAGTCTATTCCCTTCCCCACGTCATTGCCAGTCGTCCTAACCCATAAATACCCCGTTCTTCTCTTGTAGAGCTCCCACAAACTTCTTCATTTTGAATTAAATTTTAGAGATTAGATCATAACATATAGGTCTTGGAAACATAAATCGAATAAATTTTTTCACTTTTGAGTGAAACATCATTTTGAACGTCGTCTTCTCATTAATCATTCTTCCGTTTTCTTTCCTCAATGTTCCTTGATTCAGTCTTGCATAGATTTGAAATAATTTGATCACAAAATGCCTGATGCAAAGTAAAAATTAATTTGATCAAGGAATGCCTGATGCAAAGTAAAAAATAATTTGCACAATAGCCGATTGCCTTTAAAAAACTGGTGAAGCTCTTGCCTTTAAAATTCTTACAAATCCGAAAACAGAATGCGCAAAATCATTTGAGAATTATCTGGATAGCAACAACACAATCTCAACGAAAGACCGTTGAGCTAGCAAGGGATGGATATGATGGGCGAGCAGTTTGTGCAAGGAGGTCCATCGACTTTGAGGCAATATGCTGATGCAGTCTTGCCAGGAACTGTGGTTGCCAAGTACACTTCACTCAGACGAATGGCTTGGCATGGGATGCTCAAACTGCAGGCCAGGCTTACGACTTGCTCTTTGACTCCCGTCCCTCGGATGTCCAGGAAGTCCACCTCACTCACCGCCACCGCAGATGACTTCATGGCCATGATCGCGTTCAAGATGCGAGAAAAAATTAATCAAACTCTCTTTTGGTTTTATTTTTCTATAGCTTTGATATTGTTGTACACATGAAAATTAAAATAAAATACCGTGTTCATTGTATCGGAATAATATTGATCAATTAAGATGGGATGTTCCACTTCTTTCATCTCAAGGTGTCTGAAGCCGATGTTCTTGGCATACCCAGATCCTCCCTGTAAAAGAAGAAGCACTGCTTTTTGTGAGCGACCGAAGTCAATGCCGATTATAACACGTTGACAAGGTTAAAAACTAAGCCAGGGCTGACTCAAAAACAGTCTCAAGAAAGAAGAAAATAGATCGATCGTGGAACTTCTGTGATAGATGTACCGGCCGTGTCTTGATCCTCGCTCCATTTTGGGTCTTGTCAAAAGTACAGTGTTCGACGTTTATCTGACTCACGAATGCTTCGCGGTTCCCCTCTCCCAAGCTTCCAATGCTACGGCAAGAAAATAATTACTGGAATTCATTAAGAAGCAGAGCTCAAGAATCCACGATTCCATTTTCTTTTCTGAAATTCTTCAAAACTGCAAGGAATTTCTATATCGCTTTAAAGTAAATGATAACTAACCAACCTTATTCCGTGTCCGGGGCCGCAAGTGACGGAAGTGATATTAACATCGGAGACACCGGAGAGAATGCTGATACAGTCGTCCCCTGCAAGAGAAAATAGAAATGCAAGCTATAGAGTGGTGGCACAAAATTAGAATGATATATCTCATGGAAATGGGAAGGATGAGAGAAGTGAAGAGTTATAAAGAACCTGAAGCAATGTTCAAATTGGAGATGCTTAGATGGTTGCTCTTGCCAATGTTTATGCCGTCAGTGTTGGGGGAATATCCTGGAGCAGATATTCCTATTTGACTAATGTTCACATTGTTACAGTCGTCCACACTGATATGATTTCTTGGGCTGTTGATCAACTTCCAGGTGCCACTGAGTTTGAGGTTATTGCATGATTCGAAGCTCAGTAACTAGTGCACAAAAGATAAAAACGTATTAGCTATCTTCATCTGCTAAGCCCTTCCGTTTGTTTTAAAATTCATTTATGGTGCCAGCGTCTTACAGTAGGACGGGAGAAGTCGACGGGGCATCCCTGCACGCAGAAGGAGAAAAGTTACAAAACGTCCATAAATAATAACTGAGGTGGAAGGAATTATCACCTGTAGTTTCCGGTGGAAGCAGTTTTTGGGCCACCAAATAGCACCTTGGCCGTCCAGTTGTCCTGATCCTGTAATGGTTAGGGAATCAACGGAGTGTATCAAGATCCACTTGGATGCTTGGCCAAACGCTTCACGAGTATTGGGGGCCACTAGATTTCCATCGATCTACATACAGTGTTTTGTTTTGAAGTGGTGAGAATTTTCACAAGCAAAAGAGCTTAACTGTGCCTGAATCTCTTGCCCTTAGTTTACCTGAATTTGGATGGTAGAAGCAGTACATTTCCCGGTGAGCTCCAGAGGCTTCAGACGAAAAGTTTTCTGTGATGGGATGATAAGAGTAGAAGCCCCAGAAGCTCCACAAGCGGCACTCCACGCCTTGACAAATGCCTAATGATGCACATATAATAACTATTGAGAAGGTATCTTTCCTGCCTGGCATCTACGACTCTACGTTAGTTAAAACTTGATCACTGCTCCTTTTAGTAACGTAATGAGGAAACAAAAACGTTAGCATAGTACTGGGCTATCATCGGTGTTTGCATCTCCGACAGCTCCATAAGCAGTGACATCGAAAACTCCAGCTTGGCTTGCGACTGACCTACACAGTCCCAGAGCAACTAGGCTTAACATAACAAGAAAGCTAAGAGTCTCCTGCACGAACAGAAGCAATATCAGAAATGTTACCAAATGCGCAACCGATGAATATTCTCGTTAAGAAGGTATTTAGCTGAAGACGAAAATATAAAACAAAACTGAGATTCTCACCATTATAATTTATACTCCACCGAACACGTCCTCAGAGCAGAATGCTGCGTTTTGTGTCTAAAGGAAACTTCAGAGTCTCGTTTATATAAGAACATACTACTCCATTATTTTGGTAAGAACGTGAAGGAGACATCCCCAACGATTTCTACTGGATCTTTTCTTGCTCAATCTAGCCATTGCTTCCTCAAAGACAACTAAATTGCGGAAAGTAAGGAAATAGTACAGCTTCCATTGACAGCCCGTCGCTTACATTTGTTTTGGAAAGAGGCAGATTATAAGTAGGATCAATCAAATAGCAATTTGAAAGACATCTTTATTCCATTTTATTTCCTGTGTTCCAAAATTGGGATGATGAATGTAATGGCCAAAACCTTTTTTTTGTTTTACATAGGAAATTGGCTAGAAATGCACATGGGCAGGTTCTGCCTATCAACCCAAGTTAAATGTGCAATTCAACCTGTGTAGACTAACTTTACATAGGACATTGTTTAGCTCTCGCCTCACCCCATGGAAATGGCCGAGTGAGAACGTGATTATGGGAAAAAAAATTTTTATATGGCCTCATTAGATGCTGTATTTCAAAAAAATGGCTAGTTACATGTCATAATTCCATATACAGAGTCCTTGTGATATTTCAACTCTATTGAATAGTTAATGTACTTCCGTTAGCAAATGTTAAAATTTATTTTTTCCTTTTCTTCTAATTTTTATTTATTTAAAAATCTCTTATTTTCCCTGTCAACCTAGGTAGATATAGAAAGGGGAGGTTGCAGGATGGCAATAGGGAGTGGAAGGTTATTCAATGTTTTATCTTGCTATTTTAAACTTGTGATTTGACCCACCCCAATTTGTGTCTTACTCTCTATGTTTGGTCTGATACAATACAAATGAAAATGAAAATCTATTTTGAACTTGTGATTTGACCCACCCCAATTTGTGTCTTACTCTCTACGTTTGGTCTCATACAATACAAATGAAAATGAAAATAAATAAAAGCAGTTGGGCCATAAGAAAGGAGTAAAATATTCTTTCTCTCTCTTTCTCTTTCTCTCTCTTGCTATCTTGTTGAATTTAGGTTCCCATGATTGGAACCTCAAGCAAAGTAAGAGAGGGAGAGAAGAAAGGAAGAAGAGAAGGAGAGAAGAAGGGAAGGAGATAAGAAGAGAAGGAGAGAATGAGAGAAGAGAACATGGGTAAGGAAGGGAGAAAGAGAGAAAAGGGAGAGAGCCTCTAGTCTAAGAGAGTTTGGACGAATTGAGAGAAGGAAAGAGAGACTTGATGCTCTACTCCAAGCCAAGGGCCTCTATTTTTAGTTTTTGAGAGGATGTTACAATGTCTATAATGCCCTTAGGGGTACAAACTTTACATGAGAAATGGTATAAGTAGACATGTTCTCTTTGGCTAATTACACCTTTATGCCATCTTTATGAGATGATACCTTATTTACAATTATACCACACCTTATTTACATGAAAATACTTGGCTAGAAATGCACATGGGTAGGTTTTGCCTATCAACCCTAGTTAAATGTGTAATTCAACCTGAGTAGACTAACTCTGCATAGGAAATTGTTTAGCTCTCCCCTCACCCCATGGAAAGGGCAGGGAGAGAACATGATTATGGGAAAAAATTCTTATATGGCCTCATTAGATGTTGTATTTCCAAAAATGGCCAGTTACATATCATAATTCCATATACGAAGTGCTTGTGATATTTCAAATCTATTGAATAGTTAATGTACCCATTAGCATATGTTAAGAAAAATAATTTTTTTCCTTTTCTAATTTTTATTTATTTTAATATTTATATATTAAAAAAATCTCTTCTTCTCCCTCTCAAGCTACGTAGATATAGAAAGGGGAGGTTGCATGATGGGAAAAGGGAGTGGACGGTCATTTAATGTTCTATCTTGCTTGCTATAAGTTGTGATTTCACCCACCCCAATTTGTGTCTTACTCTCTATGTTTGATCCCATCCAATAAAAATGAAAACGAAAAATAAATAACAATGAGTTTGGGGATTTATGATTAAGTACTGAAGAGATGGTTGATTAATAAGAAAGTAGGCAGTGAGAATGGCATGGAGCCAATAAAAATAGGGCATACGCATAAAGTAGAGCAGGCCACGGGCTACCTCAAGGAGATGTCTATTTTTCCTTTTGGGTACACAATTTTATTGAGTGTAAGCATGTGATGTTTGATAGATAATGCCATCATCCTGAAAAAAAGGATTAAAATTCACCGGAGAGGTAGTCTTTGACATTATTGGAACGAAAAACATGTATTTTTACCAAATTGGGTGGACACCATGGCATAAAAAGGACTTAAATATGGGGAAAAAATTCAAACCTCTCCTTGAATAAAAACAACCATGTGACTCGAGTGAAGTCATCAACAAAAATAAATAAATACTTAACTTGCGAATTGTTTGAGACACTTAATGGTCCCCATATATCCACGTGAATTAATGGAAATGGGCAATACCTTTAAGTAAAACCCAAGGAGAATATGTTGTCCTCTAGTGTTTGCATTGAACATGTTTTGAACAACATCATACAATTTATGTAGGTTCTCTATACTTGAGTACAATTTGACATAGGTGTCCCATATTTGTTTGGTCATCTCAAGTTGGACCACATTATTGGCCACATGCTCCTCCATGCTATTTATTAGTGAGCCAATCACCAATTATCATTCTTCAACCACTTAATATGGGAGTAGTCTTCCTCATCAATATGTGGTGCTGGTTAGGTTAGATGTCCTAAGAGGTCTTGTGTAATGAGGAACCTTCTAACCGACTGTGAACAACTCAAGTAATTAGACACCCCTATGTGATAATATTGAGAAGATCACTCTTATTCCCTATGTGATCTTTAGCCATCAAGAGTGAAACAAAAAATACTTCATTTATACAATAAGAAAAGAGTTGTAACTCGAGGGTCAATAACTTACTAAGACTTATAAGACTTTGCAAGACTAAACCATGCGTTAATGCACCTCTTATATGAGTAAGGGAAGTACCTTTAACCAAGCCAAGAAGGCAACCAAAATTTGAACCGATCCAAGAGAGGGAGAACCTACCCGAAGCAAACGAGTTGAACTTATGTAAAATGATAACCAATGTTTTAATGCACCTCTTTTATGAGTAAGAGAAGCATCTTGAACAAAGCCAAGAAGCCAACCAAAATATGAACTAACCCAAGAGAGGGAGAATCAACCCGAAGCAAAACGAGTTGAACTTATGCAAAATGATAACCGATGCATTAATGCACCTCTGATATGAGTAAGGGAAGCACCTTGAACTAAGCCAAGAAGGCAACCAAAATATCAACCAACCCAAAAGAGGGAGAACCAACCCAAAGCAAAAGAGTTGAATTATGAAAAGTGAAAACCAACTTGGGAAAGAGAGGAGAGCTAACGCAAACCCAATGGTAATCCTTGCATCAACTAATCATGCACTAAATAAGGAAATCACATCCTGGCTGAGTTAAAAAAATAGGTAAGCCATGTAATATCTTTCTCACTTAAGAAAAATATATTCAACAAGAAATCAAATCATGGAAGATCTTCCTTCAATCAGCTACTTTCCAAAAAAAAAAAAAAAAAAAGAGGAAAGCTTCCTTTAGTGTCTCAGGCACCACTTCACTAAACCAATCTCAGCCCTTGACTTGCCTTAAATATTTTAGGCAAGGAGAGAATTAAGCAAGACAATCAATAATCACACCAAAGAAGAAGATCTTGAATAAATCGGAGATCCTTTAAGAAGAAAACTTTCCTTCTAATACTTGGGCACCAACAACCAACCCAAAACACCAGCCTTTGCTGCCTTTTGCTTTAATCTATTGGGTAAGTCAATCTAGCCTCTTCCATACATGGGATACTACCCAACTTAGAAGATCAAAACCGCATATTCTCTATCAACCAAAACAACTTTTGGCACTTAAAAAAATTATTCCACGAGTTCAAACACCTATCTTGTTCAACTCATCAACTTATTACCAAAGCAATGAATCTTGGTAGCTTTTAATCACGCATGCATAGCCTCATGAATAACATCATAAGCTCATGAAATCATCAATAACTGAGCATGGCTTCAATCAATAATATCCATCATTCAATAATCATAAATAAACTTATGCCAAAAACTCTCATGAACAAAACAGGTACACCCAAAAACTCTCAAAGGAAGAGAAAATAACTTATCACTAGGAAAGAAATAAGAGTATGGTGTCTGATTACCAATCACCGAAGAAGTAACATGTTAATAAGATAACATGATGTAGATGGCATGTGGCCAGTAGAAATGAGACACATGTATATGATGTAGTAGAGCACGAGCAACCTCAAGAAGGTGTCTATATTTTCTTTCAACTACATCATTTTGTTGTGGTGAGTCAACAAAAGAAGTTTGGTGAATGATGCAATTTTCCTGGAACAAGGATTGAAAGTCCATAGGAAGATATTCCTTAGCATTATCTGAGTGAAGGATCTATAAGGTAGTGTTAAACTGTGTTGAAGCGATGGCACAAAAAGAGTTAAAAAGAGGTAAGACTTTTGATCTCTCTTTTAATAAGAACAACCATGTAGCTTGAGAGAAATCATCCACAAATGTAATGAAGTACTTTGAACAGGAAACATTGGATATGTTTATAGGGCCACACACATCAAAATGAACTAAAGAAAATGGAGCAACACCTTTGATTTCACCTCGAGGAGAATAATGTTGGTGTTTACTTGACAATCTTCACAGTTTAGTTTGGATATGGACTGCAATGTGGGAATAATTTTTTTGAGAGACTGTAGGGATGGATGTCCTAACCTATTGTGTTACTGAAGAGTCGTATGTTGAGCTCTAATTGTGGTTGTGAGTGCTTTGTGAATCAAGATAATAGAACCCCCTATTTCACGGCCTCCACCAATAACTTGTTTTGTCTTCATATCTTGAAGAACACAAGAAGTGGGGGAAAAAGTAATGAAACAATTAAACTTCTTTGAGAGTTGATTGATAGATAAAATATTTAAGGGAAACTCAGGAAAAAGTGGCATCATTTAAATAAAGAGTAGGTGGACCCCACCCCACGTACCTTGGTTTGGGATTCATCTGCTATAGAAACAAACTTGTTAGTTAAACAAGAAGATATAGAACTAAAGAGGGAACCATTACCTATCAAGTGCTCAGAGGCCTCAGATTCAATGATCTAGGATGGAAAAGTAGCTAAAACCATACATGTTATAGAAGTAGCAGCAATAGGAGAAGCCTTGTTTGCGGTGGCCTGGTTTTTTGTATTAGTCATCATATGCTTTATTTTCTAAAGTAGTGCAAATTCTTCTGCATAGATGGTCTTTGTTGGAAAATAGGCCTAAACCCACATGACCATGGAAGGCCCACACATCCAAGAGATGTGGAAGATAGGCCCAAGGCCCACGTACTAAGGAGAAGGCCCACATGCCCATAAAATGATGGCAGGATGGTAAATAAATATTCATCTAATAGATATGACATTGTTGTAATTAGGTTAAGTTCCAAGGGTATTATTTTAATATTATATTTTAATTAATCTATAAATTGAGCTCTAGGGGAGAGTTGGGACATATGTCCATTACCTCTTCTTCTTTCTGTTTTCTCCCAATGGGTGTCTCTCTTTTTCTCTATGAACTACATCCATGAAGTCCTGAAAAATCAACAGTCTCTTGCTTCTGGTGTTCTTAAGAGCCGTAGTAGTACTGAACTTTTGAACAAACCAAACCCCCTTTTTGAAAGGAAGTGTATTCCAAGCTGACAATAGTCAATGTATAATAAACCAAGGTAATCAATCCGAGGATTTTCTTCTTCAACACAATGTCTCAATCAAAGAGACACAACAACAATTATTGTAATGAGCCAAGGCCCAAGTAAGACTTATGCAACAATGAGGGTGTTAATTTTAGGACCCCAAGATTGAAACCTCGAGCAAGATGAGAGAGGGAGAAGAAAAAGAGCAAAGAGAGAGAGAGAGAGAGAGAGAGAGAGCTCGGGTAGAGAGGAGAGAAGAGAAAAGAGAGAAAAAGAGTTTAGGTTAGAGAGAGATTCTTCACGAGATGAGAAGTGGAGAGCTTGATTGAACCCTTCAACCAAGACCCCTATTTATACTATTGTCATTACATATTTAGAGGTAAGATAGGATCCCTAATATCCCTAATTACATTAATCATGATTATCCAAATCTACATATATCAAGGGAAGATATATCGATTACATTAATCATGGAAGAATGCCAAATCTTCCAACTCATGTGATGACTCATCATGCCACCTCACGTGATCATAGTGGGTCCCACTAGATAGTGTGATCATGGTGGGTCCCACCTTGTAACACTCCCCCTTAAGCTGGGGGTGAGAAAACATCGTAAATGCCTAGCTTGCTGTAGATGTTGGACAAGATCTTAGGAGTGACTGGTTTGGTGAGAATGTCTGCAACTTGCTAGTTATGTTTGAGAGATAATATGCCGGCTTGGAATTTCTCTAGTATGAAATGGCAGTCTACCTCAATGTGTTTTGTTCTCTCATGGAAGACTGGATTTGAGGTGATATATTGCCGCCTGATTATCGCAATGTAGATCCATAGGGGTTTCTTCATAGAATCCCAATTCAGTGAGAAAAGATCTATTCCATAGAAGCTCACTAACTCAATGTGCCATGGCCTTGCCTTGCAACTCCATGGCCTTGCCTTGCAACTACATTCTGCTTCCTGCTTCTCCATGTAACCAAGTTCCCTCCAACCATTGTACAATATCCCAAAGTATATTTTTTGTCATCCGGGGATCCGGCCCAGTCTACATCTGAGAACCCTTCTATGTTGAAGTGATCATGGTTCTTATAGAGAAGCCCTCTTCTTGGAGCTCCTTTCAAATATCGCAATATTTTTTTTAGTACTTGCCAGTGAGTAAGTTGTGGTTTGTGCATGTATTGACTCACCACACTTACTACATATGATATACCCGACCATGTTACACTGACATAAATGAGTTTTCCCACAAGTCTTTGATATTTTTCGATATCCACATCTTCTCCAGTGCCTACAGATAATTTTGTATTGGAATCCATAGGGGTTTCTACTAGTCTACACCCCATCATTCATGTTTCCTCCAGTAGATCAAAGACATACTTCCTTTGAGATAGTATAATCCTATGTTTGGACTGTAGTACTTCAATGCCCAAAAAGTATTTTAGAAGTCTAAGATCTTTTGTCTTGAATTATTCACATATTTTTTCCTTGGTTTCCTTAAGGCCCTCAAGATCACTACTTGTTAAGAATATATCATCAACATATACGGCCAAAATCACTTTGCCTTTAGGTGTGTCTTTAAGAAATACGGAGTGGTCTATGGAACATCTGTGAAATCCGGCCCGTATGAGTGTTTGGCTAAAATTTTCAAACCATGCACGAGGAGACTGTTTCAGACCATAAAGGGATTTCTTCAATCGACATACTGACTCCCCCTCAACCAAAAATCCAGGTGGTTGTGTTATGGGACATCCTAGTTATGGGCCTGGGTTAAGTACCTATGTCTTCCGTTCCTAACAGGCCGGTCTTTTGGGTAGTATTGGCTAGGTGCTTGACATTTGGTATCAGAGCCGACCCTCGGTTGCGAGTTCAATTCCCGGCAACGCTACAGAGGCTGGATTTAAATATTGGTAGGCCGTAGGATAAAAACCCGGGTCAGGCCAGTGTCGTTGCATTGCGCGCAAGGGCTGGATTAAAATACAGGTAGGTCGTAGGATAAAAACCCGGGTCGGGCCTGTGTCGTTGCGCCGCCGTGGTCGTCGGCTCGCGAAGGGGGTGTGTGATGTTATGGGACATCCTGGTTATGGGCCTGGGTTAAGTACCTATGTCTTCCGCTCCTAACAGGCCAGTCTTTTGGGTAGTATTGGCTAGGTGCTTGACAGGTTGTTGCATATAAATTTTTTCCTTTATATCCCCTTTGAGAAAAGCATGTTTCATGTCAAACTGATAGATCATCCAGGAAACATTAGCAACAAGAGATAATAAAATATGGATTGAGTTCATTTTGGCCACCGGAGAGAATGTTTCCTCATAATCGATCCCATAACACTATGTATAGTCTTTAGCAATAAGTCAGGCCTTAAGGTGAGCAACTGACCCATCTGGATTGTGTTTAATAGTAAAAACCCACTTACAGTTGACAGGTTTTTATCTGATGGAAGAGGAACTAGAGCCCATGTCTGATTCTCATAGAGTGCCTGCATTTCTTCGTCCATTGCTGTCTTTCACCCTAGATGATTCAGAGCCTCCTGATAGGATTGTGGGACTGAGATGGAGGAGATAGACACAAGAAATTGACAACATGGAGGGGATAAACGATGGTGAGACACAAAATTGGATATGAGGTGTAAAGTAGAGAGCCTAGTGCAAGTTCTGGGTTCTTTTCTTAAGGCAATGGGCCAAGTATCATATTATGGTCCAAAAAGAATAGGAGAAGATGGACTTACCTCGATGGGATTCGTAAACTCTGCAGGTGTGGTGTCAGTCAGCACTTCAAGGGGTTGAGCCGTTTCCGTAGCACGGGGCACAACATGTTGAGGAGTGGTTGGTACAGAAGAGAGACCTAAAGGAGCATTGTCAGAGTAGTATGAAGAGTCTTCAAAAAAATGTTATGTCCCTGGACACAAGTAACCTTTGGAGAGTGTGATTGTAGAAAATATAACCCTTCTGCATGCGCGAGTATCCTAAGAAGATACACTTAACAAATTTTGGATCAAGTTTATCATGTTGTGAGGAGGAAATATGAATAAAGCATGTACATTTGAAGACTTTCAAGGGAAGTGAAAAATGATCACCATGTGGAAACAATAAGGAATATGGGGATTTATGATCGAGAACGAAAGATGGTAGCCTATTTATAAGAAAGCATGCAGTAAGGATGACATGCAACCAATAAAAGTATGAGACTTTCATGCTATACAATAAGCTGGGAGCTACCTCAAGAAGGTGACGGTTCTTCCATTATGCTACACTATTCTATTTGGGGGTGTAGGCACAAGATGTTTGATAGATAATGCCATTCTCTTGAAAAAAATAGTCAAGATCTCTGGAAGTATATTCTTTGACATTATCAGATCGAAGTACTATGATTTTCTGATCAAATTGAGTGACAACCATAGCATGAAAGGATTTAAATATGGATGACATTTCAAATCGCCTTTAAAAGGAAATAGCCATGTGGTATGAGTAAAATCATCAATAAAGGTAATAAAGTACTTGACTCGGGAAATGTTTGAGACGCTTGGGGTCCCCATACATCTGTGTGGATCAATGAAAAAGAAGCAACACTTTTAAGCTCTGGACGAGGTGAGTATATGGTCCTCTGGTGTTGGCTCAGTTGTGTTATGGACTCAATAACACTGAGTCATCTACTTTACTTTTATTATTTATGTTGCTTTTAATTTTGAATTTTATTGATTTGTAATAAGAATTAAAGGTAGGGGTAAAATTGGATTTTATAACCCTAACCTATGTTGATGTTAATTACCCTATTTAAGGGGAAAGGATGGAGAAATAAAGCAAGTTCGGAATTAGCATAAACTAGAGTAATTAGGTTATTGATAGGCTCCCTATTCTAGGGTTCTTGGCTTGAACTCTCTTTGGTGGTTTGCTACATCCATTGGAGAATCTTTGAGGAGATCGTGGGAGGAAGGAGAAGAGGAAGCACCCTTCTATTCTGAGCTGCAAGGGAGAGACTACCTCTTCACGAAAATTCCAGAAAAGGAGAGGTCTTGACGTGAGTCTCCCTAGGAAGGAGGACGAGTTCTTGTTGCTGGGTAGACTCACATCAAGACCTCTCCTTTTCTGAAATTTTCTTGAAGAGGTAGTCTCTCCCTTGCAGCTCGGAATAGAAGGGTGCTTCCTCTTCTTCTTCCTCCCACGATCTCCTCAAAGACTCTCCAATGGATGCAACAAACCACCAAAGAGAGTTCAAGCCAAGAACCCTAGAATAGGGAGCCTATCAATAACCTAATTACTCTAGTTTATGCTAATTCCGAACTTGCTTTATTTCTCCATCCTTACCCCTTAAATAGGGTAATTAACATCAACATAGGTTAGGGTTATAAAACCCAATTCTACCCCTACCTTTAAGTCTTATTACAAATCCATAAAATTCAAAATTAAAAGCAACATAAATAATAAAAGTAAAGTAGATGACTCAATGTTATTGAGTCCATAACAAGTTGACACACTTCACAATTTAAATTTGGCCTATCCTTAAAGGTAAGGAAAAGAATATGAAGAGATTGTGCGGATGGATGTCCCAACCGATTGTGCCATTGACTTGTCTCAGTTTCCTTGGTTGAGACAACATTTATTTGAGGTACGTCCTGGTAGTAGAACCCCCCTTGTTCACGACCTCCACCAATCACTTGCTTCGCTATAAGATCCTCAAGCACAGAAGAAGTGGGTGAGAAGGTAATTGAGCAATTAAAATGTTGTGTTAGCTGACTGTTGAATTTATGGTAAAGAGAAAAACTTCATTGACTTATTATAATTAGAGTACATGAATTTATAATAGAGGAAGATAGTAAAGTCCAATTACAATAAAACTACCTTTGTCCCAATTACACCCAAACTCTAATACTTAAAGATAAGTCCTAGCATAATTAAATAACTCAATATAGGTAAAAGACAAATATAACTCAAACTAAAACTCTTCTAGGACGTGACCAAAAGATAAAAATGCCTTGGTGAGTCCTTAATCTTCCAACTTACGTGATAAAGATGCCAGCTCGTGGTAATCATGGTGGGTCCTTCTTTTTGTGGGCTTGAGCCCATCTTGTGGGCCTTGCTTGGTCGTGTGGCCCATCTTATAATACTCTTAGATATGTGAGCCTTCCTTGGTCGTGTGGGCTGGAGCCCATGTTCTAACACTCCCCTCACACTATTGCGTCCTTCCATGAGGCCCCACTGGCATAATATAAGTGAGAGTAAAAATGACTCCCAGTCGGTAATACATTGCTCCATACTCTAGTCCTAATGTTGGATGTAGGGCACACTCCGTCTTCTGTAGGTAGTGTGTCTATTGGCATTGCTTTGAAGTGTCCAACACCGTGTCCCTCCACAGGACAATGACTCTCAAATGGTAGGAGTAATAAAAACCATTACAGGGGGGGGGGGGGGGGGGGGGAAGGGGTGGAGGGGTAGTGGTTTATTTATAATGGTGTCCCAATTCGGACACCGACATCGACTCTCATGGTATCCCAATCGTGATATTTTTCAGAGTTAAATTTATCATGGTGTCCCAATCCGGGCACCGACTCTCATGGTTTCCCAACCGTGATATTTTTTAGAGTCAAATAAACTATGGTATGAGAATAGGTACTAAGGCCACATCTTCTTCAATAATAATGTCCCCAAAGAGACATAATAGTTGCAACTGAATATAACACGACCATCTTCCAACTCATAGAACACAAACCAAATAATAAAGTTTGTAAAAGAACCCATGAAATAATCCGATATCATCCCCCCACCCCTTCCCCCCCTCTTGAATATTTTGGTCACATAAACTTTATCCACAACACCTGGAATAAAATACCTCTTTCTTGTACTTCTTTTACTTCTCCCCCTAAAGTTGTGATGTAATGGTAGTGATCCCAGCTTGAACCAAATATCATAGATGTAACAATAAGCCCAAATAACAGAGATGTAGTAATAAGCCCTTAAACCAGGGAGAAGTGATATACTTTATTGATATAGAAACCTCAAATAGTAACACAAAATAATTGGCTTAAATTTGGATTTTTCAATACAACAAAATACCAGCATGACCTTTGATTCTTCCAATGCGAATATAGGTTTAAATATAGATCAGATTGACATGAAATTTTATCCTTATGAAACTAGACTTAAATACCTTTCATACAAGTTTAAATTTATTTATAAAATATAATTATCAGAAGATAAATAATCTGATAGATTTTGGTCTCTGTCATTTGGCTGAACTAAGTACTGTTTCTCCTTTTTTTCTTGCATGACCATTGACTCTCCCAAGATCAATATCTCCTTATATAAAAATTATACCGAGAATTGGTTGAATAGATAAGAAAATATACTTACATATCTTTCTTTTTAATATAATTCTCCATATAAAGTCTCTTTCTTGATAGCATAAAATACGACGGAAGTTGAAGCTTTTTGCTGCTGCTCGAACCTCCTTTGCAATCTTACTTTTACTGATTCAAATATCAATTTCTCTTTGTAGCTAACTCAGATAAAATTTTGGTTGAATAGGAGAAATAATATACTTATACATATTTCTTTTGATATATATTTCTTCATATAAACTCTATTTTTTATAGCATCAAATACCTCAGAAGTTGTAGCTTTCTACTGCTCGAATCTATTTTGCAATCTGACCTTTGCTAGTTCAAATATTGATGTCTCTTTGTAGATAACTTCGATTGGAAAAATTATTTTTTTCATAGAAAGTAGACGCAAATATATTTCCTTCATTATATAATTTGAAATATGAAAAACTCATTAAAGAGGTGAAAAATTCAAAGCAAACTACGGGTTTAGGTATTGAAAAAAATAATGTTGGAAGATAGGGTCCAAGCCCACATGACCAAGGAAGGCCCACATATCTAAGAGTATTATAATATGGGTCACACGACCAAAGAAGGCCCACAATATGGGCCCAAGCCCATAAGAAGTAGGACCCACCATGATTACCACGAGCTGGCATCCTTATCACATAAGTTGTAAGATCAAAGACTATCTTATGGTTACGTCCTAGAAGAGTTCTAGTTTGAGTTATGTTTGTCTTTTATCTATATTGAGTTATTTAATTATGCTAGGACTTATCTTTAAGTGTTAGAGTTTGGTTGTAATTGGAACAAAGGTAGTTTTGTTGTAATTGGACTCTACTACCTTCCTCTATTATAAATAGAGGTTCATGTACTCTGATTATAATAAGTTAATGATGTCAATGAAGTAATTTTCTTTTCCATAAATTCAACATTGACTCAGTCCTAAACCATAGGTGTGGTTTGAAGGTTAGTGGAGGAGCTGAGGGACCTAATGATGATCTTTCTGGCACTGAAGGAGTTCCTCTTTGAGAAAGTGAAGGCTGCCTAGGCATTACAGTCTTCTTCCTAGCTTTGTATTTTCTCATGGGAGACCTAGATGGTGTTAGAGTTAGAGAGAGAGAGAGAGAAAGCTCGGGTAGAGAGGAGAGAAGAGAAAAGAGAGGAAAAGAGTTTAGGCTAGAGAGAGATTCTTCATGAGTTGAGAAGTGGAGAGCTTGATTGAACACTTCAATCAAGACCCCTATTTATACTATTTTCATTACATATTTCGAGATAAGATAGGATCCCTAATATCCCTAATTACATTAATCATGATTATTAAAATCTACATAAATCAAAGGAAGATAAATCGATTATATTAATCAAGGAAGGTTGTCAAATCTTTCAACTCATGTGATATGGATGTCAGCTTGTGTAATGACTCATCGTGCCACCTCTCTCACCAGTTTGTGTGACTATGGTGGGTCCCACCTTATAACAGAGGTAAGTAGCAGTATCAGCAGATAATAGTGCATGGCAGAAGATAACATATAAAGGATCAACAATCCTTAAGTGTAAATAAGAACGTGTGAGACAATTGTGCAACACATTTAGAAGGGCCGCATGTCACTATTTTCCATAGGTGTGCTGAACTGAGAATAAGAAATTTGATACTTAAGCTCAAAAGACCCACAAGTTTTGATAATTAAACCAAAAGACCTAAGAGCTTAATGGTCAAAGGTAGCAGAATAATGTTCAATTATTTGATAAACTTCGTCACGTTAGGCACAACTTGGACCAAGCCTATAGAAGCTTTAGACCAAGGGAGAAGGCTCACGGTGAGGCTTCACACCAGAATGATACCAGGCTCGGGAGCTTAATAGGCAAGTTAATAATGTTCAGTGTTTGACCCAAGGGATTGCTGGAAGATCTTAAGAAAAAATTATTTTCAATCTGATCTTCAATCATAATCTCTTGTCATAGATGTAGTCTAATTAAGCAATGTCAAATCAAGAAGGATCTGTTTAGGAAACCAGTCTGGATCCAGAATAAAAAGGTCTTTTATCTTGACCAAACAAGGAAAATTTCTGAAAATAAACTTGATCCTTCTCAGATTCTATGAAGCAAAAACCAGAAACTTTCAAGGATTTATGTTGAGATGCTTTCTTGATATAATGAAGCTAACGATGGTAACTTTCCAAGAATAGATAATAACCTTCTAATCAGTGAATACTGCTGGATTTATCCTTCTTGTCACAAAGGGAAAGCACACAAGATTGAGTGTGAATCTAAGAAAGTCAAGCTCAAGTGCCAATCTAAGGAAGTCAAGATAAGAAACTTCGAAGATAAAAAGATACGCCAGGTAAGTTGTTGTTGTTTCATGTCCATGACCCATGGCTCCTTCGGAACTCTCTTGCAAAAACTATTTTTTTAAAAAAGATCTAGGATGAACCAATGTTGTTGTGAACAAAGAACAACTCTTGCACTAGAAATCGACCCCTTGCACCAAAAGCAAAGCAGTGGATATCCCAACTCTTTACTGGTAAATCAATTAGCCATTCTTCATTGACGAGTAATGGAGCCTAGTTAATAAAAAACAATCATAGAAACCAATTATGCTAGTCAACCACAAGAAACAATGATTATAGTTCTATTTGTAGATCAATAAGAGATCACAACAAATCTTCAACCATCAGCGGATAATCAATTGGAAATCACAACATATATGTCTTCCTGCTTTGTTCTTTTTTTCTAGAAACAAGAAGCGTCAGTCTTACCAAAGCAGATATCAAGAGACAAACACTTCATGCATGAAATAGGTACCAAAGACCAGCATGTAATATTTATTGTTTCATTGAGAAGTCAAGAGAGGGAGTTTATCCTTTTTTTGGATCATCATAAGCAATCTTCTTCAAACAGAATGACCATGAAGTCTTCAACACCGATCGACATCTTTATGTCTCATAATTTGACCAGCAATGAAGCAAATTGGAATCCTGAAATCACTGCTCTGATACCATGTTGATTTCAGGATTTCATACTATCAAGTTCTTCAACTTGAGTGTTGGAGAGAAGAGGAAAAAAGGAGAAGCGAAGAGCAGAAGAGGAGAAAGGAGGACGAGACAAGTGAGAACAGATGAGAGAGAAAGGGAAAGAAGTGGTCATGTGGAGGAGAGAAGAGTGGGAGAGAATAAGGGTTATGGATTATATTCAAACTCTCCCCCCTAAGCTTTTTTTATAGATGTCAAGAGTACATATATTACAAGTATACCTTTCACCCTAGTTGGAGTGAAGAATAGACAAAAATATAAGATATTTACAATAATGACACCTTTAAGCTTGTCTATATCTTTCAACAGTTGGAATAGCTAACTCTACTCTCATGAAACTATAATAGTGTTTTCAAAGGCCTGTTTATTAATTATGGCAAGAATCTGTGCATGAATCACTTCAGAGCTAGGTCCTATAGCATGCAGTAGTCTAATGAATTTGACTCCTCTTTGTGTCTCAATAGAGATTTATCCAACTCAATAGGGTCAATTTTGTTTATCTGTTGTGAAACACTTTCCAATTCCCCAACAAATTGTAAGAGAGGTTTATCCCCTCTTTCCATGGCATAAAACATAGTATACAACTTAGTTATTCTAGAAAAATTCTTTGTTTAAGGAATCATTTCTTCAAAGCCGTCCAAATATCCTAAGTAGTCTCACAAAAAATAACTTGATTACTATTGAGATTCCATGCAACTCAATAACCAAGACTGATCCTTTAAGCTACCATCTCCCCATTCAGAACTTCGAATCACTAGTGGAATCTTGAAAAAGATATCGATTATTGTTCTTTTGCACCAATATTATCTCATTAGCTCAAACCCACAATATATTTGTCTCCACTTGGTTTGGCTGTAGTAATTTTCCAAAGTGCTTGTTTTTCTCTAACGCACTATCAAAACCCATTATAGGATTTTCAACATCTCCCCCTTCAGGCATACTAACGGTATTACTAGGAGACTAAAACTTCACCATGTTCTAAGCTTAACTCAACACCTGCCAAGAATTTTAGGAAAATAGAACAAAAAAATACTTCCAACCCAAGGGTGAAACTACTCTCAAGACAGCTTTGAATCTGCTACTCAACATACACTCATAACAGAAAATAGACACCCATGCCTTGAACTTGACCAATCTTGGAATTCAGGTTCCCTGAATTCCTCAGAATTATATCACGGAGAGAAATACTAGGTTAGAAGTTCTCTTATTTCTACAAACTCTCTCACGCGTGGTTTGCACCAAATTAGGACTCACACGTCTCTAGTCTTCCCAAAACAAAAAACCATGTAAGAGCTTTACAACCAGATCAACTTCACTCCTTCAAGTACTTCTGAAATGAAAAGCAATAACCATACCAAAACTCAAAAAACTACCATGCAAATCAATACATGATAATGAACCCAACAAATACAAAATATCCTTTCCAGCCACCCTGTTTACATAAATATTTTTTAGGTTATTCTCCTTAAAATAGTTAGACCTTCCCTTTATTTAATCACCAACCCTCCTTGGGAAAAGAAAAATGAAAATAGAAAAGAAAATTTGAAGAACTATGAGCTGGCCTAGCTAAACCGAAAGGCGAAACTCTCTTCGTGAACCTTGTTTACTATTTGATTACTTCCTTGATCTTATTCTTACTTTGATACCACGAGAGTTTAAAATTTTGGGTATAGGTTAGTGCTTATTAACGGTACAGATATGTGTTGAATTTATGGAAAAAAGAAATACTTCATTTACTTATTATAATCAGAGTACACGAACCTCTATTTATAATAAAGGAAGGTAGTATAGTCCAATTACTATAAAACTACCTTTGTCCCAATTACACCCAAACTCTAACACTTAAAGATAAGTCCTAACATAATTAAATAACTCAATATAAATAGAAGACAACATAACTCAAACTAGATCTCTTATATAAGCACATGACCATAAGATAAAGATGCCAACTCGTGGCTATTTTTGTGGGTCTCACTCGATCACGATCTTCTAACCAGCTAGTGGTTATCTTTGTGAGTCCTTCTTGATCTTCCAACCCGCTTGTGGTTATCTTTGTGAGTCCTTCTTGATCTTCCAACTTATGTGATAAGGATGCCAGCTCGTGGTAATCATGGTGGGTCCTACTTGTTATGTGCTTGGGAACATCTTACAATACTCTTAATTATGTGGGCCTTCTTTGGTCGTGTGACCCCTCTTCCAATAATCTTAGAAATGTGGGTCTTCCTTGGTCGTGTAGCCCATCTTTAAATACTCTTAGATATGTGGGCTCTTCCAACAATAGGCAGATTGGTTGAGTAGAAGAGAGAGTGGAAGAAGGACAAGAAAAAAGATGTAGGAAGAGAAGAAGAGCTTTCCCGAGTGAGAAAGACTACAAACCCACATACCTAGGTTGCATCAACGTTTGTTCCTCTATTCATTGTATTAATGAGTTTAAATCATCAAATTTTAATCTTGCCAGTGAGGCCCCATACCCTCACTAATACCTAAAATATGGAATTTAAGTTACATCAAGTCAAACAAATTTTCTTCTAACAATAAGCCATCAAATTTTCTAAGCTAGTATTCCATCATATCCTAGGCCACTCATGTCATGGGCTCCCTTGTGAGATTGGATCAATGTGTCTAATTTATTCTTGACTCAAGAAAAAAATTCTCAAAGTCACTCTCTAAACAATCTCTCTCATTCTAAGGAGAAATATACTTGGCTTCAAGGCCTCATGGTCCACATCATTAGTGCTTTTCTTGTGCACTTTGACCAATTCCTCACGCTCATCAATCAAATCATCTAGCTTTGACACCACCTCATTGTGAGGTTCAATTTCACATTGTCAATTTCTCTTGTTTGAACAATTTAGCCAACTTCCTTTTGTTTTCAAAAGATACTCACATTTTTTAGTAAGTTAATTTACTCTTAAGTCATCTTTACAAATTTAGAGAATATCTCATTCTTCAAACTCATGAGTGTCATGTTTGCTACTATCTGATCAAAAGCTTATTTTTTATTTATTTTTGAACCAAGTAGGAGCTTTATTGTATGTCTCAACTCTCAAAGCTTTCTATGTTGGCTACCTTGCTCTGTTTCTTCATTTTTTTTCCTTCTCCTTTTAGCACCACAATTTTTTTTTTACTTTTCTTGGTGATTTTTTCTTGACAAAATTAATTTCATAAAGAAAAGTATACGTTTCTCGATGAAAATAATTTTTTGATAAAAGCTATATACTTTTCTTGGCACTTTTAAATTCATCAAGATGTATAATTTTCTCACTGAGAAATGTATTCCCGCTTAATGGTGGGAACCACTTTTTCTTAGCAAAATTTTAAATCGCTCAGAAATGTTTTCATTTATTGATGAGATTAAAATCTCTAAGAAACATTTTCCAATACTTTAAATAAGATTAAATGAAATATGAGCCTTTTCTCAATGACCTGAAAAAATGAAGTTTTTTGCTCTCACTCTAACATTTTCTGCTATCTGACCTTTGTTGCTTTAGATGTCAATTTCTCTCTATAGAAAACTCTAATTATCTAAATTATTTTTGCATGGGAAAATAGACTCAAGGAATTTTTTTTAATATATCATTTGTAGTAAAAAGTTTAGTATAAATGTGCAAACTCCAAGTAAAATAGGTATTGGAATAGGAAATCATCAATGAGAAATAAAAAAGTAGAATACAAACCTAAACTGATAGAGATGATAGATAATAAAAGGATCACATGTCTTTGTGAGTTGATCAAGTCAACTCACATCACTTGCTCTGATACCATGTTGGAGCTTTAGGAGAGAAAACTAATTTAGTTATTATGTTAATTGAGTACGTTAGGCCTCTATTTATAATAGAGGAACCAACTAAAATCTGAGTATAAATAAACCACTCATCTCCCAATTACACCTAGAATAGAACTCTTAATTGTAATCAAAGTAACCAATATTTAAAGAGTGCTCAAATAAATAAAACACCTTTGAGTGGTTTATAGGATTATCACAATTCAAAGGTGTTTTAAGTCTTGGCATAAGTATTATGAAGAGCCTTACATGACTCTCAGATAAGTATTAGCGACAAAAAGCTACACTCAATCATATGGTATTGACTATCAAGAAACATTCTCCTTTGTCATCCAATTCAATTTTATATGCGTTCTTATCTCTCGTGTTTCTAATTTTTAGTGGCTTATTCACCAATCAATTTTAAAATTTTTTTTCTCAATGTTGGCTTATATGAGGAGGTTTATCTCTCACAACCATCTAAATTTATGGTTGAGAAAGAGAGTGTATGTAGTCTTTAAAGGTCTATTTATGATTGTAAGAAATTACCATGTTGAATTTATGGAAAAAATAAATACTTCATTGACTTGTATAATCAGAGTACATGAACCTCTATTTATAATAAAGGAAGTTAGTAGAGTCCAACTACAATAAAACTACCTTTGTCCCAATTACACCTAAACTCTAACACTTAAAGATAAGTCCTAGAATAATTAAATAACTCAATATAAATAGAAGACAACATAACTCAAACTAGAACTCTTCTATGAGAATGTGACCAAAAGATAAAGATGTCAGCTGGTGGCTACCTTTGAGGGTTCCACTTGATCTTCTAACCAGCTCGTGGTTATCTTTGTGAGTCTTTCTTGTTCTTCCAAACAGCTTGTGATTATCTTTGTAAGTCCCACTTGATCTTGCAACTTATGTGATAAGGATGCCAACTCATGGTAATCATGGTGGGTCCTACTTCTTATGGGGTTGGGCCCATCTTACAAAACTCTTAGATATGTGGGTCTTCCTTGGTCGTGTGGCTCATCTTACAATAATCTTAGATATGTGGGTCTTCCTTGGTCATGTGGCCCATCTTACAATACTCTTAGATATGTGGGCATTCCTTGGCCATGTGGCCCATATTACAATACTCTAAGATATGTGAGCCTTCCTTGGTCGTGTAGCCCATCTTACAGTACTCTTAGATATGTGGGCCTTCCTTGGTCATGTGGGTTTGAACCCATGTTCCAACACTCCCCCTCAAGTTGGAGGTGAGAGAACATCATGAACTCCCAACTTACTGCAAATGATGTATAGGATCTTTTATATAAAATGGTAGTCCTCCATATCTTCCAATACTCCCCCTCACACTGGTGGCTCTTCCATGAGGCCCAACTGGCCTAAGATAAATGAGAGTAAAATCACTCCAAGCCGTATGACATTGCTTCATACTCCAGTAGGTTGGAGCACACTCCTATCTTCTATAGGTGGTGGGTCTATACGCAATGCTCAAAAGTGTAATAAAACTCCTCCATCACCATGTCCCTCCACAGGACAACGACTTTCAAGTGGTAGGAGTAAAATGCCAATTAAGGGGGGTATAACATAGATGTATTAATAAGCTCTTCCATCACGGTGATGTAACATAGATGTAGTTAAAAGCTTGTCATCACTGTGTCCCAACCCGGGCACCGACTCACACTGGAAGAAATTAACGGGTAACATATATGTAGTAGTAATCTCCTCTGTCACGGTGTCCCAACCGTAGCAACACTCATAAGGTTATAATAAGGGTTGGCCCAAAGATATTTGTGAGAGTCAAATAAAGGATGGCATGAGAAAGGATACTAAGGCCACTACTTTTTCAATAATAATGTCTCATCCAAAGAGACAAAATAGCTGCAATTGAAATGGACTCAGGCCCATATAACACGAACAAAAATAATAAACCTTGTAAAATGACCCATGAAATAATCCGATGCAAAAATTTATTCTTAGATGCAAAAGATTCATCTTTTGTGTTCCCCCTTTCTTGAATATTTTTGTCACATAAAACTTATCCACAATATATGGAATAAATACCTCTTTCTTGTACATCTTGTACTTCTCCCCCTCAAGCTGGGAGGTAATGGCAATGATCCCAGCTTGAACCAAATATCATAGATATAGTAATAAGCCCAAATAACATAGATGTATTAATAAACCCTCAAACCATGGAGACATTAGATATTTTTCTAATATAACAACTCAAAAAGTGACACAAAAAAATCGGCTTAAATTTGGATTTTTCACTACAACAGGATACCAGTATGACCTTTGATTATTCTAATGCAAATATATCTTTAAATATATATCTGATTGACATGAAATTTTCTCCTTCTGAAACTAAACTTAAATACCTTTCATCAAGTATAAATTCTCTTCATAAAATATACTTCTATTAAGATATATAATCTAATATATTTAGGTCTCTTTCAAACTAAGTACTCTTTCCCCTTTTTCCAGTATGACCATTGACTCTTCCAAGATATATATCTCCATATAAAAAACTCATATATAGAATTGGTTGAATAGGTAATAAAATAAACTTACAAATATTTCTTCTGATATATATTTCTCCATATAAAGTCTCGTTCTTGATAGCATAAAATAGCTCAGAAGTTGAAGCTTTCTGCCATTGCATGAACCTCTTTTACAATCTGACCTTTGCTGCTTCAAATATAGATTTCTCTTTGAAGAGAAATCAGATTGCAAAAAATCATTTTTCCTTCGAAATTAGACTTGAATATATTTCTGTCAATATATAATATGCAATATGAAAAACTCAGTTTAGAGGTGAAAACATAAAGCAAATAACTAGTATATGCACTGAAAAAAAGATAAATATGAACCTAAACTGCTAGAGATAATAAATGAAAAAAAGATCACATTACCTCTGCGGGTTGACCGAGTCAACTCACAAAACTTGCTCTGATACCATGTTGAATTTATTGAAAAGAGAAATACTTCATTGACTTGTATAATCAGAGTACATGAACCTCTATTTATAATAAAGGAAGGTAGTAGAGTCCAATTAAAATAAAACTACCTTTGTCCCAATTATACCCAAACTCTAACACTTAAAGATAAGTCCTAACATAATTAAATAACTCAATATAAATAGAAGATAACATAACTCAAACTAGAACTCTTCTATGAGGATGTGACCATAAGATAAAGATGCTAGTTTGTGGCTATCTTTGTGGGTCCCACTTGATCTTCTAACCAGTTTGTGGTTATCTTTGTAAATTCTTCTTGATCTTCCAACCAGCTTGTGGTTATCTTTGTGGGTCCCACTTGATCTTCCAACTTATTTGATAAGGATGCCAACTCGTGGTAATCATGGTGGATCCTACTTCTTATGGGCTTGGGCCCATCTTACAATACTCTTAGATATGTGGGCATTCCTTGGTCGTGTTGCCCATCTTACAATACTCTTAGATGTGTGGGTTTTCCTTGGTCGTGTGGGTTTGAACTCCTCTTCCAACACACCACGTGCATGGTTTATGAAGTTTAGCTAAGTTGTTTCTGGTTTTGGATTAAGAAGTGTAAAGTAGACCACTCAGTGTCTGTCAAACCTACTAATAAGGGAGTGCTTCTTATGGCTGTCTATGTTAATAAGATAATATTCATATGTAGTGATACAAATTGTATTCAACAAGTTGAGGAGTTTTGTAAGGTCTTCAAAACCAAGGATTTTGGCTTATTAAAATAGTTTCTTGGGATTGAAGTATTGTAGTCTCGACATGACATAGGCTTGTCTCAGTGAAAGTATGTTTTAGATCTAATTGAAGGAAAAGTCTGCTGAGATGTAAACCTCTTGACTCTCTTATGGATCCTAATGTAAAATTGTGTATTGGAACTTCTAATGATGTGTATGTGGGCAAATTTCAGCAACTGATCACTAAGCTCATTTATCTCATTGTGACAATGCCGAATATTTCATTTATTGTGAGTGCTACTAATCAGTTTATGCATCAACCTCAACTCTCTCACTGGAAAAGTCTTAGAGAGAATCCTAAATTGTCTTAAAAAAATCTAGGACAAGGATAATTATATTAAGGCCAAGGACATTTTAACATTGAAGGATTTACATATGTAGATTGGGCAAGTTATCTAGATGGTAGAAAATCAACTTCAAGTTATTGCAAAATAGTTGGAGGCAATCTACTAACCTGGTATAGAGTTTCAACACATGTAGTAAGTGAGATGTTATGGTTGAAATCCTTGTTAGTTAGACTTGGGTTTATTATAACTACTCCTATGCGACTCCATTGTGATAATCAGGTTGTTATCTATACAACAAGAAATCTAGTTTTCCATGAGAGAACCAAATACAATGAGATAGGCTATTCTTTGTTCAAAAAAAGTTCCAAGTAGGGACTATTAGTATACAATACATTCATTCAAAGAATCAAATTTCATACATCTTTACAAAGGGAATTGTAGTTGGTTTGCTTCATAAATCGTGATCCAAGTTGCACATTTATGATGTTCATGCCCTTGCTTTAGGGGAATTGTTAGAAGTCAAGATGTATTTTTGTTTAAGTTTAGTTTTACTTCTTTTATTATTATAAGTTGTAATGGTACTTTCCCCCATCGAGGTAATACATTTTTATCCTATTACAAATAAATCAAGGAGAAGGGTGTGACTTAAGTATCTCAACCCTTTATCCTCGTGTTTTTATTCTCACCTTGCTTTCCTTCTTCACACACGTCTCTTAGATTTTTCTCTTTCTTTCTTCCTTCTTCTGTCTTACTCCCTCCTTACTTAAACTAAGTTAAGATTGTACTAATGCCCTAAAATTTAATAAGTGTAAACAAGCAACCTTTGCTCATTTGGCCACGCCTTAGCAAGGCAAGATTGTTCCCCACCTCAAGTGAATTGAGGAAGTTATTGTAACTACGAGAAGAGGCTGGTAAGCCTTGTTTTCTGACCTGTGAGCCATAAGTTTTTGTGTAGGCAAAGTGTACTAAAAATCCCATGTGAGTCTCCACCTTGTGTGCCAAATGAACTGCTAATATAAATCCCAAGTGTGGATCTACACTGGATTGCCTAGTTATTTTCTAGAAATCACTTTGTTAAATCTAAGCTAGAAGTCCAATGTGTTGCTATAGACTAAGTGAAGTTATGCGATTGTAAGCATGCCACTATAGTCAATTAAGCTACGTAACTCCCTTTGTGACCAAGATTATAATTGGTTTTAGTTTGTTGTAGATATCGTAAGGTAACTCAAACTTAGTGGATCACCAAAGTGAAAAAAAAAACACTTTGAGAGTAGATTGCATCTTCTTTCAAAGGGTCTAGATCTAGTGTCCCTACCCACAATGCTATTGTACTAGACCCATCATGGATACAATGGGTGGTTGATTTGGTTTTAATAGCTCTAACTTGTGAGATAGAAAATGGAGGGAGAATCAAGCCCTTAAGAGATATAAATGTAAGACTTAAATATATATGAATTTCTAATGACATGAAATTCATAAGATAAATATAAACCGAAGCAAAGATCATACCTCCTTCCATACGCTTCAGATTTCGTAAGTCTCTGTTCTCTCTGTTTGGTGCTTCCAATCTCTAAACACTCTTGGCGATGGCTAAATTGAAGGGTGATTGAGTGATGAGATAGGGGACCAAAACAACGATCTGAAATCGACCTCCCATCAAGGTTCTTCATGCCTTTGTGTTATCGAGGGAGTTGCAGCTACAAAGCAGCTGCAACTGGTAGCAGTTTGAGACCACCCTTATAAGAAACCGTTTCTCATGATAAAACGGTTAACATTCTCCCACTTGGTCCAAACTTCTAATATAATCTTAAACCCATCAATAATCTGAATTTAAGTAATAAATACATGAATCATGGCGATAAGTCCTCTAATGATGAGTATTATCTTCCATGTATGACTATGTATTTATTTCTTATACTTTATGAATAAACCCTATGTTTACTCTTGGTCCAATAGATGAATTTTCTCAAAATTAAAATGCACATAAATATGAGAAAAAACATCACAATAATTAAGAATTTCACTAAAATAACATTGTTCATACAATTAAAATTTACATAAAGGAACCAAGTCCTATATTCACAACATGATCCTTGAATTTAAATGGTGGCATGCCCTTAGTCAAAGGATCTGCTATCATTAATTCAGTGCTTACGTGCTCAATGACAACTTTTTTTTCTTTAACACGTTTACTTATGGGCAAATACTTTATGTCGATGTGTTTACTTCGACTTCCACTTTTGTTGTTCTTGACCATAAAAACAGCAACTGAATTATTGCAATATATTCTTAATGGCCTAGAGATAGAATCCATAATTCTAAGCCCAGAAATGAAACTCTTAAGCCATACACCATGGGAATTAGCCTCAAAACAGGAAACTAATTCGGGTTCCATAGTGGATGTGGCGGTCAAAGTCTGTTTGGCACTCCTCCATGATATAGCTCTACTGGCCATCAAGAAAATGTATCCTGGTGTTGATTTACGTGACTCAATACACCCAACAAAATCAGAATCTGAGTAGCCAATTACTTCTAAATTGTCCGTTCAGCTATACATCAACATGTAGTCTTTGGTTCCTTGAAGGTACCTCATTACTTTCTTTGCAGCTCTCCAGTAGTCTAAACCTGGATTACTCTGATATCGTCCCAACATTCCTACAACAAATGCAATATCAGGTCTTGTGCAGACTTGAACATACATTAGGTTTCCGACAGCAGAAGCATAAGGAATGTCCTTCATTTGTTCCCTTTCAAGGTCGTTCTTCGGGCATTGGTTCAAATTGAACCTATCACCCTTCACAATGGGAGCTACACTTGGTGAACAATCCTTCATCTAAAATCTCTCTAAAACTTTATTAATACAGGTTTCTTGAGATAGACCTAAGATACCTCGAAATCTGTTTCTATGAATCTTAATGCCAATGACATAAGATGCCTCACCCATATCCTTCATATCAAATTTTTTAGAGAGAAATTATTTCACCTCATGCAGAACACCCTTATCATTGGTTGCTACCAAAATGTCATCCACATATAAAACAAGAAAACAAATTTTACTCCCACTGACCTTCTGGTCACTGACCTTCTGGTATATACATGGATCCATAATGTTTTCTACAAAACGGAATGAAGAAATTACATTATGAAATTTTAAATACCATTGGCGGGATGCTTGTTTTAATCTATATATTCACTTTTTTAGCTTGCAAACCAGTTGCTCACCAGCACTAGAGGGGAGTCCTTCAAGTTGTTTCATGTAAACTTCCTCATGTAGATCTCCATTGAGAAATTCCGTTTTCACATCCATTTTTTCCAACTCTAAGTCAAAATGGGCGACTAATGCCGAAATTATGCGCAAGGAATCTTTCTTAGATATAGGAGAAAAAGTTTCCTTGTAATCGATTCCTTCTTTCTGAGTGAATCCCTTAGCAACGAGTCTTGCCTTGTATCGCTCAATGTTGCCTAATGAGTCTTTCTTTGTTTTAAAGACCCATTTGCATCCAATGGCATTAAATATACTAGGCAACTCAACAAGATCCCAGACTCCGATACTCTTCATAGAATTCATCTCTTCCTTCATGGCATTGTACCATAATTTTGATTCTTTGCAACTCATGGCTTCTGAAAAATACTTGGGATCATTTGCAGCTCCAATGTCAGATTCTTGTAGATACACAATATAATCATCAGGAATTGATGATCTCCTGAGTCTAGTAAATCTTCTTAATGTTAGACCATCATTTTCCTAAGAAGTATGTGGTTCAACTAGTTTTTCAAAAGTGTTTGGCAACTCTTGAAGTACCTGATCTACTGGAATGTCGTTAGCATTTTTTGGAACTTCAATGATTAGTTGTTCAACACCAGTTTGTACTTGAGGGGTGTTGTGAACAACAACCAATCTATCACTTGAGGTGGAAGATTGAGATTTTGAATGATCCTTCTCAAAAACTATGTTCCAAGTTGGATTCCTCCCACTGATCAAGTCATTTTCAAGAAATTTTGCATTTCTTGATTCCACAATCCTAGTGTTGTGAGATGGACAATAAAATCTGTAACCTTTGGACCTTTCAGCATATCCAATGAAATACCTACTAATAGTCCTTGGGTCCAGCTTATTCTTTTGTGGATTATAAATTCTCATTTCAGACGGGCATCCCCAAACGAGAATATGTCGTAAACTCGGTTTCCAACCTTTTCATAATTCAAATGGCGTTGTTGGAATAGTCTTGGTTGGAACTCGGTTTAATATATACACTGCCGTCTTAAGTGCTTCAGGCCACAAGGATCTAGGAAGATTGGAGTTGCTAAGCATACTCTGCACCATGCCTAATAATATTCTGTTTCTTCTTTCTGCTCCACCATTTTGGTCCGGAGAACCAGGCATGGTATATTGGGCAACAATCCCATGTTCTTGAAGAAACTTTGCAAATGGCCCAGGTGCTTATCCATTCTCCGTGTATCTACCATAGTATTCTCCACCTCTATCTGATCTCACGATCTTAATTTGCTTACCGCATTGTGTCTCTACTTCAGCCTTAAAGATCTTAAAGGCATCTAATGCTTCATTCTTGTTATAAAGCATGTAGAGATACATGTATCGTGAGTAATCATCTATAAAAGAGATAAAGTATTTCTGACCATGTGAGTCCATGTTTGGACTATATATATCAGTATGTATGATATCTAATATGGTTGAACTCCTATTGGCACCTTTCTTTGACTTGTTAGTTTGCTTTCCCTTAATGCAGTCTACACAAGTCTCAAAATCAATAAAATCCAGAGTATTAAGTACCCCTTCATTCACTAATATTTTAATTATATCTATGGAGATATGACTTAATCTCTGGTGTCATAATGTAGAAGAATCCTCATTAATAACACCTCTTTTATTACCAGTGTGAACATGCATTGAATTGTAAGTGGCATTATTTTGTAAATTAATGCTATAAAGACCATCAGATAATGTACCATTCCCAACACAATCAAACTTATAATATAAACTGAAAGATGAGTCTGAAAAATTAAAGGAATATTCATAAGGTATAAGCCTTGAAACTGAAATCAAGTTTCTAGAGAAACTTGGAACATAAAATGTCTTTTCTAATTTTAAAACAAAGCCACTACTTAAATTTAAATAGCAAGTTCCTATAGCTTCCACATGTGAGCTCATCTTGTCTCCTGAGAAAATGTGATGCTCACTTCCCACTGGTTTTCTTACGTTTTGCAAACCCTATAAGGAATTTGAGATGTGGATTGTTGATCCAGAATCAATCCACCAAGTGTTATTATTGACATTAACCATATTAGATTCATAACAAACAAATGAGGTTGGTGTACCTTTTTTAGCAAGCCATTTCTGAAACTTGGTGCATTCCTTCTTCATATGTCCCTTCTTTTTACAGAAGAAACACTTGGAATCTTTCTTAATACCAGCTTGAGGGGGGGGGGGGGGGGCGCTATTTTACCCTTCTCTTTCTGTTTGGCTTGATACTTTCCCTTTCCGTGTGTTTCCAGCATGACACTTTCTCCTTGTTCCATCACCAGTCTCCCATCCTCTTGAACACACTAGGTCAAAAGTTCATTAACTGACCATTTATCTTTATGTGTGTTGTACGAGATTTTGAAGGGTCCATATTGGTACGGAAGGGAATTCAAGATGTAATGCACCACAAAAGATTCTGACATTTCAACCTCGAGATTTTTTAATTGAGCCGCAATATCCCTCAATTGCATGTTGTGCTCACGCACACCTCTCATACTGGTGTGCTTTAGGGATGAGAACTTCATGATTAGGGTGCTTGCTAATGCCTTATCTGAAGTGACAAATTGTACATCAATAGCTTTCAGCAAATCTTTGACATTTTCATACTATTTAATAGAACCATGAATACCAGCAGCAATTTTAGTCTTAATGAACATTACACTAAGGTGATTAGATCGCTCCCATCGTTCATAAAGTGTAATTTCAGCTGCAGTGCTGGTATCAGTAATTACAGGTGGTTCATCTTTCCTAATAGCATAGTCTATGTCCATCCACCCTAAATGAAGAAGTATTCTCTCTTTCCAGACCTTATAGTTATCTCCCTTAAGATCAGGAATATCACAACGAATATCAGAGAAATGTGCAGGTTGTACAACTGCATAAAATTACAAATTACATGCTTATGTTAAAACTGAGGCCTAAATAAAATATCATGTTTTACCAATGTAAATCATGCTTAAAAATTGAATCAATTGACATAAAAAACATAGCCTGTGGGCTAAATGTGTTTTAATTCAAGCAGATTCAATATTCTTTATGAGTAAACTTGATGATAAAACTATCAAATTATTTATGAATTCATAATTCATATGGGTAAATTATGAATAATTTGATCTTTTATCCTAATTAATATACTCAAATATAATAAAAATTCTTGTGGGAAAAAAATATTATATTAAGTATAATTAATTAAAATTAATATCTACTTGTTCTTTATGATAAAACTATCAAATTATTTATGAATTCATAATTCCTGTGGGTAAATTATGAATAATTTGATATTTTATCCTAACTAATAAACTCAAATATAATATAAATTCATGTGGGATAAAATTTATTATATCGAATAAAATTAGTTACAATTAATGTCTAATATTCTTTATGTGATCCTAATCATAATATATAATTTTTATTAAATAAACGATGTTGTGGCTACTCTCTAATTAACAAAAGTTATATGGATCACTAGACATTAAATCGCATAAATGCGAAATTAACATTAGAATAGCATGTATTGCATAATCTTAACTAACACTAACATGTTATTATTGTGCAAACAATATTCTCATATTATATGCATAATTAAAACTATAATATTATGCATAACTTTAATTTCATGCATTGAAACATATGCCAAAAATGCATAAAACTGTTACATAATTTTAATTTCATGCATTAAAATATATGCCAAAAAATGCATAAAAATTGTAACTGGAAATAAATATAACAGTTTCAATATACATCTAACACTGTGGCCAGTGACCTGATGATTTTGCCAGCACGCGGGTTCGAATCCCGCTGGCGCAAAATCAAATTTGAGTACTGAGTCGGCTCGGTCATCCCTCAGGCGAGTTGTCCCACACCACATGCCAACTCAACTCGTCCGAGTCGTCCCGACCTTTTTTTTTTTCACCGACTTGCCCCGGCCTTTTTTTTTGTTTTTTCACCGAGTCGCCTGGCCTTATCGCGGTTCCAACGTACCCGGTATTTACAAAAATATCTTATGAATTTAATTTCATTTTTGCGCGTTGGAGGTCGTCTTCAACCTTCAGCTGCCTGCAAAGACAAAGGTTCTCCGTCATTCCGCCGGTGTTCCTAAGCCACGTCGACGCCGGCGAACCCTTCGGAATGGTTGCCGATGTTTGTTCCTATGCATTAGGCCGATGCTTCTTGCCGTCGGCCGTCTCGCGTAGTGAGCACTCAGCTGCGCTAATCAGCCTTCTGGCCAAGCGTTCGCTGGTCTGCGTGATTAGTTGTGGCCGCTCGACAGCCGAAAGTCGTCGGGATGTTTTACAACGACTTTCCCGACGACTCTCCAACCAGAAAAAATACTTCTGTAGTAAAACGACACTCACCAAACAAAAACAAGTAATGGCTCAATTGGAATCGAAACGTAGGATGAGAGGTCCGCACTGATACCAACTGTAAGGTTTAAATATATATGAATTTCTAACGACATGAAAGTCATATGATAAATATAAACCGAAGCAAAAATCATACCTCCTTCCATACGCTTCAGATTCCGTAAGTCTTTGTTCTCTCTGTTTGGCGCTTCCAATCTCTAAACACTCTCGGCAATGACTAAATTGAAGGGTGATTGAGTGACGAGATAGGGGACCAAAACAACGATATGAAACCGACCTCCCATCAAGGTTCTTCATGACTTCGTGTTACCGAGGGAGTTGCAACTGGTAGCAGTTTGAGACCACCCTTATGAGAAACCGTTTCTCATGATAAAACAATTAGCAATAAATCCTAACTAAAAAGCCAACAAACATAGGACTATGGATTTCAGATTACCAGTACAAGTCTGAAAGCAGAAATACATAAAATCATTTGATTATTGTCAGAGTAACGTTTCCCTATGCTCCCAAAAACGTAGCACCTGCAAATTTAGAGTAGATCTTCATACTAAGCAAGGGATGGAAATATTGCGTGCAGCTTGAGCATGGAGATCCATCGACTTGGAGGCAATAAGTGGATGCAGTCTTCCCTGGAGCCATAGTTGTTAAGTTTACTTCGCCGAGATGAATTGCTTTGCATGGAACACTCAAACCACACGCCAGTCTTATGACTTTCGCTTTGCTTCCTGTCCCTCGGATGCCGATGAAGTCCACCCCACTCACCGCCACAGCTGATGACTACATGCCCATTTATGGAGTTCAAGATGCAAACAAAAATAGATGCTATCGTCAACAGTTTATATTTCCCTTTATTAAAATATGAGAAAATACCAGTTTATTTTATTTTATTTTTTGTCATGGCTTGTTATCTGCACATGAAAATCAAAATAAAATAGTAAGCACGTTACTTTGTTTGTTTTATCATGATAATATTGATCGATTATGATGGGATTTCCCACTTCTTTCATCTCAATGTGCCGAAAGCTGATGTTCTTGGCATACCCAGAGCCTCCCTGTAAAAGAAATAAATAAACGCCGGAGTGAGGTATTCTAAAAGTAAATTCAAAAAGAAGAAAATGGATCGATCATGGAGCTTCTCTTTATACCTGCCAGGTCTTGATTCTCACTCCATTTTGAGTTTTGTCAAAAATACAATGTTCCACGTTTACCTGCGTCACGAATCCTTGGCTGTTCCCGACTCCCAAGCTTCCAATGCTACGGAGAGAAAATCATTATCAACGAATCAAACTGCTTTCATTAAATTCTAATTGCAAGCAAGAAACAACAAGAATTTGAGAAATGCCAACCTTATTCCATGGCCTGGGCCGCAAGTGATGGAACTAATATAAACATCGCAGACATCACTAAGAAGACTGATACAGTCGTCTCCTGAAAATTTTGAGAGAGAAAATACAAATTCAAGCTGTGGAGTCTTGGCAGAAGAAGATGAAATGAAGAAAGTGGAGGATTTGAAAACGACGAGAGGAACAACAGTGAAGAACCTGAAGCAATGCTCAAATTGGAGATGCTTATATGGTTGCTGTGGCCAATGTTTATACCGTTCGTGTTGGGGGTGTCTCCGGGAGCAGATATTCGTATTTGATCAATGCACACGTAATTACACCCATCCACATGGATATGATTTCTTGCACTGTTTACCAACTTCCAGCCGCCGGTGAGTTTGAGATTGTTGCACGACTCGAAGGTCAGTAACTAATTCTCATGAAGAAAATAACCTCGTATTAGCTAGCTTCATTAGCCAAACCTATCCGATTTCGGAACGATGAGAATTCAAATACAGAATGAAAAAGGTCATCCGAGATTCAGGATCTTACAGTCGGACGAGATTTATCTGCCGTGCATCCGTCCTGCAGCCAGGCCCAGAAAAAGTTAGAAATGTAAAGCAGAATCTGTTAGATTCTATTTATGAATTTCATAATTCTATATTTGATGTTTACAGGCCTAAGAAATCGGAACCCATGTCCACATGAAGGTAATATTGAATTGAGCAGGAGAGTATTAATCACCTTGGGGCAGTTTTTGGGCCACCAAACAGCACCTTGGCCGTCGAGCTGTCCCGTTCCTGTGACTGTAAGAAAATCTACTTGCTGGATTACTATCCACAAGGTTGCATTGCCAAATGCCTCACGACTATCTGGGGCCACTAAATTTCCGTTGATCTACATATAAATTTTGCTTTGAAATGGTTAAAAAATTCTGAATCCATGAAGCGTGATCATGTCCGTTGATTTACCTGGATTTGAAGGCTAGAAGCGGTACACTTCCCCACGAATCGTTGAGGCATTAGAAGAAAAGTTTTGTGTGAAGGGATGGCCAGATTCGAAGGCCCATTTGCTCCACAAGTTGCAGCCCACGCGTTGAGAAATGCCTACGAGAGTCACATCATCCAATTTAATGTCAATTTTTTTGTCCCAAAACCAGATAAGTTTATATGACTTGTTTTGTATATGGTGTATCAATATACAGAAAGAACTACTCTATCTACTGTTATGTACCTATTTTTTGAATCGTAGAATGAGTAATCTATTCAAAATTCTTAATTAAATTTTATAAATATTAAAAATTAAAAAAAAAACTCAAAAACCCAAGAACAATGTCATTTTAATGTATAATAAAATTATTAAAAAAATATAAAGTTCTTTAAAAAAAACCCTTGAATATGTTTGATCTCAAATAAAAATTTACTAAATTAATCCATTTCACAACAACCCTTAACCATTTTTGTTCTGTCTAAACACCTAATCCAATAAAATGGCTAAAAGTTTTCTTTCCTCTCCCTAAGGGTTTGTTTGGAACCCCTAGAAAAGAAAAGAAAAATGAGAATTCTATAATTACTATTCCCAAAAATAGTTAGTAAAAATAAGATAATGATCAGATTCTCTTTTTCACTAACTTATTTTTTGGAATAATAATAATCAAATTTTTATTTTATTTTCTCAAAGTCTAAGTACCACTTCTCCGTTTTTACTAAGATTACTTCTAGTCGGAGCTCCAAAGTCATAGAAGCTAAAACGCCAGGAGTTAATTACAAACATAGTACTTGACTATCATCAGTTTTTGCGTCTCCAACCGCTCCAAAAGCAGTAATATCGAAATCAATAGATTGGCCCTGGGGGAAGAGGCTTAAGATAACCAGAAAGGTGAGAACCTCCTGCACAAACAGAACAGCAGCAAAAGATGTTCAATAAAGCTCAATCTGTCTTCCTCGAGTTGATATTGACGTGAAAGCTAACAAAGACAAGATTCTCAGATTCTCACCATTACAACTCTCCAGCTGAGACGATGCTCATCTGAATAACACGAACCTCACAAACTCGTTAATATAAGAAAAGAAGTTGACTCACGTCCCTTCGACTCCATTATTTTGGTAAGAGAACATTAAAGAGCCTAAAAGCCTCAACGGTTCTTCATAGTTTCCTTGACCGCCGAAATGGGAAAGCCTAGTAAGAGTCCGGAAATGGTAGCGTTTCTGCCTATCAAGTTTTTCTCCTGAGGGTTGGATGGTCGGTTGGCCAGATGAATGTCCATATTATCTCACTTGTATTATATCACTAGTCCATTTGAGCTAGCTACAAATGCCGTTATTGTTTCGATTTCATCTGTCCTTTTATTTCCTTAAATTTTCATGCCTCTATCCTTATTTCCTCTTACACTTTTTTTCCTTTCCTTTCTTTCTTTTTGTTTTTTTTTTTTTTGTTTTTGTGACTATCAATATTTATTACGTACACAGGAAACAACAAACCCAAGCATGCCCCCCCATACCCATGTTTCCTCCCGATCACAAAGACCCCACACTTAATCAATATGTATAAAATGTAGCCACTCACTCAACTTACAAGCACCCATTAAAAAAAAATTAATTGACTGATTTATTGCAATACTCAATTCAAATTACATCATAGTCCAATAGCTTACTTTGAACAATCGACTTGCCACATAGGCACTAAACAACCAACTAGATAAATGTGGCTTATGTATAAGACCTTACCTTGAAAGTGATAACAAAGTGTTGACCATGGAGGCTTCTCAAGTAGAGTGTGAATTGAAATATTTCAAGTTCAAATTTAGTGCCAAATTAAAGTTAAAGCAAGTATAATGTAAAAGCATAAATACATCACAAATTGAACACAAAGGTATTATGTTACAATGTGGGACCCAACATTGTTGCACGAGCTGGTGGGACCCACCATGAGAACGTGAGAAGCCAAGAGGAGTCTTCACACAAGCTGGCATGAGTTGGAAAATTTGAAGATCAAGTGGGACCCACAAATATACGACGTATTGGTATCCTTATCACATGAGCTGGAAGATCCAAAGGGACCCACAAAGATAAACCACGAGCTGGCATCTTCAGTTATAGAAGAGCTAGAGTTTGAGTTATGTTAGACTTCTAATTATGTTGAGTTATCTTATCATGATAGGTTTATCTTTAAGAGAATTAGAGTTGGAATGTAATTAGGAGAATGAAGTTTAATTGTATATGAACTCTACCACTTTCCTCTACTATAAATAAAGAACCTTGTGCTTGAAATTAAATCATCAAAGTGAAGTAGTTCTCCACTTCTCTCTCGTGTAAAGTTCTCTTTTTACTTAAAGGCTTTCTTCCCTTTTTCTTCTTCTCTTCTCTCGACCCGAGAGCTTTCTTTTTTCTTTTTCTTTTTTCTCCCTCTCTCACCTTGCTCAGGATGTTAGTAAAGGGATCCTAAATTCAATAATCAATGTTCCGCTAATTAACTCTTTTAGCTAGAATTTACATAAAAGAGATTTCAACTTTCTTTAAAGCCAGATGTAGGCTCAAATACACAACTTTATAAAATTTCCCAAAGATTGATTAGCTTGATTCTAACTCTAGCAAGCTCTTCTATCTAGAACTAGGTCCTAGATCAACCTTTGAAGTAAAGAAGTAAAATTACAAAGAAAGAAAATCTTACACCCTTGAATTAATGGAGACAACCTTTCCCTTTGAGATATCTAAGCCTCCAACATTTGAAGCACAATTAATAATGATTCTAGAGCTTGAACTATGATGATGCAATGAAAAAATCTTTAAGAGAGGTTGGAATTTGTAATTTTTTATTTCTTTTCTCTCAAAAGTGATTTTTGAAATGAATTTTAAGTGGGAAATGCTTTGAATGCAATAGGATCACAAATAAATGCTCAATAATCTCTTTAAGTTATGTTTGGTGGGGTATGTATAGCTTCCCAAGCCAAACTAGTCGATCAATAAAACTGTACCATCGATCAATCATGTGTATTGGTTATATTTTTATGAGCCATTAGGCTTATTGATCGATCAATGCACTTATCAAGCCTTTAGAAAACACAAGTTGATTGGTCAATCGCCTCCAATCGATCGATCATGCATGGAAGCTCTAGTTGTGGAAAACTAATTATGATCCATCAATATTGTGGGTATAATCAATCATGTTTTATGTCCCATGTTGGAATACTTCTGTCTAATGGATCAATACATATGTATGTGTTACGGTCCCGGGTCATGGATCGAGTAACACGGCGTGGGATTTGTGAATCTAACACTGGTCTTGAGTTGCTGGACTCGGTAAGGAGGGTTAAAGATCCCTTCTTTAATTGGTCTTCCACATGTGATCAGTCTCCCTTTTGATGAACCCCTCTAGTGCTAGAATTATAGCTAAAATTGAAAAATTATCATGTGGAGAGAGGATTGAAAGAGGTACCTTTTCTTGCTCACGTAAATCAGGGTTTCAACCCTGATTTGGTTGCTGCTCGTGCTAGGATTGAAGTCCTAGCTTAGGGGGTAGCCTTAGCTTACGTTGATGGTTGCTTCTGCTCTGTTTCCGTGATGACTTCCAAATTAGAGGAGTTGCACTAGTCCTTCATGTGGAAGAACCAGAAACTCTTCCTTTTTCTGCTCGTCAAGAGGGTTAGAATCCCTGCTTGTTGTTGACGCTGAGGAGGAGGGAAGACCCTTTCTTTGCGCTTGGAAAAGGGGCAAGAAGCTCCTCTTCCAACTATGGATGATGATGGATGGAGGTGGATGAAGATGGATGACAATGGAGGGTGAAGGATAGGTTGGATTTTTGGAGTAAACCCTAAACTCGAGATCAAGAGGTGATCTCAGCCTGTTTACACTAGGTTATTCTAAAATCTCAAAGCTTACCTATTTCATTCATTCTTTCCTTTAAATAGATCACGTCATGGATTTTTAGGGTTAGGATTACAATAATTACCCACAATGCCCCTACATATAAAATTAATTAGAAATAACTCCTACTTAAAACAATATAAGAAATAAATCCTACTCAAAGTAATATAAGAAATAAATCCTATTGAGTGAGTTGTTGTTGCCTCCTTCGTTGAGTGACTCGGTGTGCTATTGAGTCCACAACATCTGCCTCCCCATGGAGAAAGAGCTTGTCCTCAAGCTCAAAAGTTAGGTAGACTTGTTTGAAGATGTTCACATGTTCCCATGTTGCAGCGTCTGGGTCAATGTCCGTCCACTGAAAGAGAATCTCCCAATGGTCATTGGTCAGCCGCGTGCGTAACACCGCAGCTGGGTTAAGAATAACCTCGCCATTATCAACCAGTGGTAGGAATGGAGTGGATGTAGGTTGCGCCCCGGAATGTGGCTTCAAAAGAGAGACATGAAACACATCATGAATTTTGGCCTTGTCCGGTAATTTGAGCTGATAAGCGATTGGTCCCACGCGTCAAAGAATGGGAAACAACTCAAAAAATCTGGGAGAGAGCTTATGACGTGGAGGTCCCGCAAGAGACTGCTGACGGTAGGGCTGGAGCCATAGCCACACATACTCCCCAACCTCAAAAAAGACCTCACCATGGCCTTTGTCGTAGACATCCTTCATCCGTACTTGGGTGCAACATAGCTGTTCTGTGATATTCTGTAGCAGCAAATCCCGATCCATGAGTGCCTGATCAATCGCATCCATGCAGGGTGGACCCTGGGTTGTATGAAGGAAGGTGAGGTGGATCCCGACCATATATAACCCGAAAAGGAGTGGATTGCAAGGCAGAGTGGCACGAAGTGTTGTAATAGTATTCAGCCCACGGAAGCCATTGAACCCATTGTCGCGGACGATCACCCACCAAGCACCGTAGATACATCTCGATGGTGCAGTTCACCACCTCTGTCTGCCCATTTGTCTGTGGATGATAGGCGGAGTAGAACTTCAATTTAGTCCCGCTCAAGCGAAAAAGTTTCTGCCAAAAGGTGCTCGTGAAAACTGCTTCTCTGTCACTCACAATGGATTTTGGAATGCCAAGTAAGCGAACTATCTACTCCAGGAAAGTCTGAGCAACCCATGTTACTGTATAAGGATGAGCCAATGGTATAAAATGTCTGTACTTGGAGAATCTATCAACCACCACGAAAAGTACGAATTTGCCAGAGGACAGGGGTAGCCCTTCCACAAAATCCATCGAAATGTCTGCCCAAACCTGCGTATGAAGGGCCAGAGGCTGGAGAAGACCGGCTGGACTCAAGTGCTCGGCTTTGTTGCATTGGCAGACCTGACAGTCGCCCACATAAGTTGCAATAGAGGGTTTCATGGCTTGCCAGTAAAAATCAGCTCGAATTCTATGCAAGGTCTTCTGTATCCCCTTGTGTGTACTGTCATGGTAAGTCGAGAGAATAGCTGGAATCAACTCGGACTCAAGTGGAAGGAAAAGCCGCTGCTTGTAATAAATAAGTGAATCCTGGATGGACCACTTCGAATTCATTATCCCTTCTGACATCTTCTGATGCCGTTCCTGCAGTGCAGGGTCAGTGGCATGTGCATCTCTCACCAAATCCAGGATGAGAAATCTCGGCTGGCTAATCGAATAGACCGATTGCTGATCCTCAAAACACTGTGACAAGGCGTCTGCCGCCTTATTTAATCTCCCCGCACGATATTCCATCGAGAAGTCAAAACCCAACAACTTATTGATCCACTACTGTTGTGGCAACGTTGTCAAACACTGTTCTAGTAGGAATTTAAGGTTGTAGTGATCTGTGCGTATTAGAAAAGCCTGGCCCCAGAGATAAGGCCTCCAATGTTGGACCGCCTTGGCCAACCCAATCAATTCTCGCTCATAGGCTGCTAGCTTGTGATGGCGGAATGCCAACTGTCTGCTAAAATACGCAATAAGATTGCCCAACTGCTGTAAAACGACCCCAATGTCCACGCCCGATGTGTCGCGCACTCTACCACGAACAATTCTTCAAAGTTGGGAAGTTGTAATACTGGCGCGGATGCGAGGGCATCTTGGAGTGTCGCAAACGACTTGGTGGCCTCCTTATTCCAAATAAAGAAATTTTTCTTAAGTAGACTGGTCAATGGTGCTACCATTGGCCAATAGTTCTGAATAAATTTGCAGTAGAAGCCCGTAAGACCCAAAAAACCACATAATGTAGAACAAGACTCTGGTTGTGGCCACTCATGAATAATTCGGATCTTCTTTGGATCCTCCGTAACCCCCTCATGTGAGACAATGTGTCCCAAATACTCCACATGTGAAGCCACAAAAGAACACTTGGAATGTTTCAAATAGAGATGAGTGCTATTAACAAGTCGAAAACAATCCTCAAGTTTGCCAAGTGCTCCTCAACCGACTTGCTATATATAAGAATATCATTGAAAAACACAAGAACAAAATTTTGAAGATACGGGCTAAATACCTCGTTCATCAAAGCTTGAAAAGTGGAGGGTGCATTGGATAACCCGAACGGTATGACGACGAACTCAAATTGGCCATGGTACGTGCAAAACATCGTCTTCTCGATATCAGAGGGGTGCATCCGGACCTGATGGTATCCAGAACGGAGGTCGAGTTTAGTGAATAACCACGACCCATGTAACTCAACTAGGAGCTCATCCAGAAACTTGTCTTTCACTGTCTGCACGTTCAACTCCCAATAATCCATGTAGAACCTCTATGTCCCATCATGTTTCTTCACAAGTAAGAAGGGTGAAGGGAACGGGGAGCGACTGGGACGAATAAGACCCTGTTACAACATCTCCAGGCATTGATGCTCTATCTCGTCCTTCTGAAGGTGTGGGTAACGATATGGTTACACGACTACTACCTTAGATCCTGGTTTTAGACAGATCCTGTGGTCATAGTGCCTTAGAGGAGGAAAACCCGAAAGCTCCTGGAAGAGGTCAGAGAACTCCTCAACCAGACCATCACTAGTACTGTCAGGCTATTCCAGTGTCTGCTAAGTGTGCATGCGGTGGGCCCTGTCCACCCGACAGCCCTGTAAGAGCACCCGACTCCCGGCCAAATCAAAGTTCATGGTTAAAGCCAAAAAGTCCCACAGAATGGGCCCCAATGTTTGTAACCATTTAATGCCTAATACCATATCAAACCCCGCCAGGGGAATAACAAAAAAATCAGCATTAAATGAAGTAGAGCAAATGGAAAAAGTTACCCCTTACTAATCCCATAGCTAGGGACCCTTCTCGCCATTGGCCACTGAGACGGTGGCTGTCGAATGAGTGTGTATCTGGAGCTGGAGATGTTGTGCGGCTGTTAAACTCAAAAAATTGTGTGTACTCCCCGAGTCGACTACTTCCACCAATTCTCGGTCGATGACATGAGCTTGGACTTGCATTGTATGAAGCGATTTCTGCCTAGTAATAGCATGCAAGGATATCTCCGGTGGTTCCTCCTCTATAAAATCCTCTGGCTCCTCTGGATCCTTTGAATCCTTCACCTCGAGCCAAAACAATCATTTACATTGGTGCCCTACTCGATACTGCTCATCGCAGTTATAACATAAATTTTTGGACCGCCTTTCTGCCATCTTAGCACTCATTAATTTTTTGATAAAGTTCGGTAGGGGATTACCAGGGCGGGGATCGGCTACCCCAGTCATAGTCGGAGTGTGTTTGGATGGGGCTACTAGAGATGCTCCCTGAGATGAAGTATAGCGGAGCCCTTGCCACGTGGAAGAAGTGTTCCTCTCACCTAACCAACTCAACTTACGTTGCTGCAACTGTTGTCATTGTTCCATTGCTCGTTCCATATTCATTGCATGAGCTAAATCCGTAGGCATAAGGAGTTCTACCTCTAGCCGTAAATACTCATTGAGACCCGCTGTGAATAGGGAGACCTGTTGGTCAACCAATACCCTCTCACCAGCACGAGCCAAATTTTCTTGGAACAGTTTTTTATATTGTTCCACCAAACCAGTTTGTCGCAATAGGACTAACTCCCCAAGGGGGTTGCTGTTGGCGGGAGGGCCAAATCTAACTGTGCATTGATTTTTAAATTCTCCCCAAGTCATCCCTGGTCTCTCTTTCTCTACTTGAGTAACCCATAACATGGCTTCATCTATCATATGGAAAGTGGCTAGTTGGACCTTATCCCATTCAGCAGTCCCTTGGTTCAAAAACAAAATTTCACATCTATGCAACCAAATTAAGGGATCAACTGAACCATTGAAAGAGGGAAACTCTAACTTGGTGTACCTTGGAACTGTGCCTCCATGCTGGGGTCCTTGGACTGTAGTGCACCCATGCCACTGTTCCCCTCTTCTGTGATATGGTTGAGCAACCTCTCTCACCTCTAGACTCTGATGTCTCTCTGCCTCAACTCCGTTAGCATGCTGATGACTCGACTCATCTCTTCTTCCAAACCACAAACCTTCCCCAACACTAGTTGTGCTGTTTCAAGGTTATTTTCTATCTTTTGTATCCTGATTTGGATTTCTTCATTGCTAAGAGTATCCCGCATGTTACCTGCTCTGATACCACGTTGTTACGGTCCCGGGTCATGGATCGAGTAACACGGCGTGGGATTTGTGAATCCAGCATTGGTCTTGAGTTGCTGGACTCGATAAGAAGTGTTAAAGATCCCTTCTTTAACTGGTCTTCCACACGTGATCAGTCTCCCTTTTGATGAACCCCTCTAGTGCTAGAATTATAGCTAGAATTGAAATATTATCACGTGGAGCGAGGATTGAAAGAGGTACCTTTTCTTGCTCATGTAAATCAGGGTTTCAACCCTGATTTGGTTGTTGCTCGTGCTAGGATTGAAATCCTAGCTTAGGGGGTAGCCTTGGCTCACGTTGATGGCTGTTTCCACTCTGTTTCCTTGATGACTTCCAAACTAGAGGAGTTGCACTAGTCCTTCACATGGAAGAACCAGAAACTCTTCCTTTTTCTGCTCGTCAAGAGGGTTAGAACCCCTGCTTGTTGTTGACACTGAGGAGGAGGGAAGACCCTCTCTTTGGGTTCAAAAAAGGGGCAGGAAGCTCCTCTTCCATCTATGGATGATGATGGATGAAGGTGGATGAAGAGGGATGGCAATGGAGGGTAAGGATAGGTTGGATTTTTGGAGTAAACCGTAAACTCGAGATCAAGAGGTGATCTCAGCCTGTTTACACTAGGTTATTCTAAAATCTCAAAGCTTACCTATTTCATTCATTCTTTCCTTTAAATAGATCACGTCATGGAGTTTTAGGTTTAGGGTTACAATAATTCCCCATAATTCCCCTACATATAAAAGTAATTAGAAATAACTCCTACTTAAAAACAATATAAGAAATAAATCCTTCTCAAAGTAATATAAGAAATAAATCCTATTGAGTGAGTTATTGTTACCTCCTTCATTGTGTGACTCGGTGTGCTATTGAGTCCACAACAGTATGATCAACCATGCCTTATAATTTTTTATGCATGGACATGTATGATTTATCAAATTGATGGGAATGAGCAATCATGCTTTATAGCTCATTCTGGCATAGTTCTGTTAGATCGATCAATCCACTTGGTTGATTGATCATGCTTTATATTACCTGCCAGTTTACATAAGGTATGATCAATAATTACCTGATAATGATCGATCATCCGATAGTCAATTTAGAATTTTTTTTCTAAATTAGGTTTCTAAGCATGACATAAATGATCGTAAGGATTTCTAACAAGTTTAAAACATGGATAAACTTAAAAAAAAATATGATTTTAATAAAAAAAATGTCCTAAAAGCTCCAAAAGCTCATTTTTATATAAAATCTGAAGTTTTGGTGCTGCCTTCATATATAATTAGAGTTCTTCAGACTTTTCTACAACTTGGACTTATGTTGAAGTCTTCATTACATCACTTGTGGGTTCTTGTTCAAGATGACTTAACACATGAATCTAGTCTAAGGATGTTTTTTTCGGTTGTTTATAATTTGCTCCCCCTAAATTTATGCATATAATATTTTTAATTTTTTAGTTTAGGCATAAGTGATTTCTTATCTCCTCGACAATTTGATGAACTAAAATTGGTCTTCTTGAGATTGATTTGGGCTTGGCTCATCTCGAGAGTTGTCTCCAGTAGGGGTTTTCTCAATTGTATCCTTGGGGACCCATCTTCCTCTCCACTTGGTGAAAAACCTAATTTGCTGACCTTGGTTTCACCAATACTCATCTTCTTGGTAATATTCACACTCTCTTCATCGTTGAAGTCAAATCCAAAGTGACGGAGGATGGAAGTACTTTGCTGGCCAAAAGGTAGTCTATTAGCCTATGCCCTCAATGCAAATGTCCATCATCTTATACCCCATGAAGTAATTTAAGTCGAGCTCGATGTGATGGGTAATTGCCCACAACCAAAAGTTGTTCGTCGTGGTCAGTTATGAGAATGTACACTTTTTCATATTGAGGATATGGGTCAAAATTTCCATGAAGAATTGGAGTTCCATACTAAGATCCTTTATGTTGATCTCTAAGGAGCTCTCGACTGTCTATTCAAAGAACAAATGTTTAGTGGGTAGTCTAGTGGCAAATCTTCTGGCCAACTTTATTTTATGTACTTCCTGAATCCCTAGGTAGAGATTCTCAAAACTTCATTAATATCACCGGAGTAGATGGATATGGGTGTCTTTTTCACATACGAGGCTATATGAAAATTTCCCAGCGAGTTTCATCCATCTCCAAATTGCTATAAATAAGGTAGAATAAATAGGATTTTGGCATTCAAACAAATTCATGTATGGCCTAAAGGCTTCTTCAAATCCCATCACCTCTCTAGCACAAAAATCGAGGTCGATCTAGGTACGCTCGATCACACTCTTATGGAGAAAGGACTTAAAATACTTACTCCTTTGGGTTTTTGACCAAAAGTGGTCTCTCCAATTCAGCATATGTTCACAATATTATCTCTTCTCTTGGAGGAGGATCCTTCCTTGTTGTCCATTTTGTCCTAACCGTGATATTTTGCTAATTTGGAGGCTAAAATCGAGATGGGATGGACCCTTGGGTTGAAAAATAAGAGCCTCACTAGGGAAGGGGTTAGGGATGATTAGATTTGGGAAAATTGAAGGAAAACAAGCAGAGAAGGGTGAGAAAGGAGGTAGATACCTCTGGGCAACCATAGAATAGGGTCTAGAATGGCTTGAAATGTCACTTTAACCCTTCATATTCTTGGTTCCCACTGTGGTTGATTGATTAATCAAGTTTGATTAATTGATCAGTCATTATAATTTGATCGATCATGCTATTTAAGTTGATGATTAATTTTATTTATTAATTTAATTTTCTCATTTATCATTACATTGATAGTGAGTGTCAAAATTCAAATTAGACTTGAAATTTTGATAAACCTATTTACCCTCCCTCTACGTTTATCCTTGTGGGACCTTAAAAATGGTATCAAAGCAAGTATACTCTTGGTCTTGGTCAAAACTATAGGTTGTGTATCAAAGATCCATAATGGTAAGCCGTAAGTCTTTCCCAACATTAGTCACCGACATGTTTGTAACAAAGAAATCTTTGTTTGATGGCAAAAAATATTCTCATGACATATAGAATGAAACATTTTCCTTCTAGGATATGAAGTTGATTTATGGGAGATCACTAACTAAGGCCCTTTTAGTCCCATCAAATGGGAAGGTGATAAAGAAGTAGAAAAGATCGACAAGAGAATACACAAATGCAAAGAAAAAGAAAGTAACGCTAAATTTCAAAGCATTGAACTTGACCTTGTGTTTTCTATGTACTAGAAAGCACTCAAAGAGTTATTGGTGCATCTAGTGTCCAAGAAGTTTGGGAAAAATTTGAAGTGACTCATGTTGGTACCTCTTAAGTAAAGGAAGCCAAGGTGAAGATTTTTACAAATGAATGTGAAAACTTTAAGATGAAGCTCGGGGAATCAATTGAGAGTATATTGAAAGATTCAATGAATATTAAATAAAACTACCACTATTAGATACTAACATTAAAAATAAAAAAATAAAAAATGGATAAATTTCCTAGGAGTTTGCCCAAGTAGTGGATGTTAAAGGTTATAGCCATTAATGAAACTAGAGCTGTAAAACCTGATACCCCTGTTTTGTTAATGGAAAATAATATCATATATGAGATGAGGCTTAAAAAATTTGAGAAACGAGATAATGTGAAAACGAAAAATAGAAAACACCACCGAGAAGACAATTTTGCACATGCGATATCATAAACAAGTGAAAACATAATAATAATAATTCTAGAGACTATTAGTGGTTTTTTTATAAATATTGAAAAACCATTTTTAGTAGAAATACGTTTCTAGGGACTATTAGTGCCTCTTGTTTTTTTGAAATATTTTTCTATTTGGAAATTCTTATTAAAAAAAATCATATAATTTTCTAAGTAAGATTTTCCTACGAAAACCTTATAGAAAATTTTTTAATAAGTATTTGACAGTTGATGTTGTAATACTTTTAGCATGAGGCAATTTTCATAGCAATTTTGTGTTTGACATTTTATTTGATTAAAAATTTATCTATAAGTATAGTAATATATTAGATTAATTATTAATTTTTATTTATTTCCCTAGAAGAAGCAATAAGAGGTCCATATAAATTTCCTAAGAAAATTTTAAAATATTTCTTGTAATTTTCTAGTAAGTCACTGGTAGTAATAGGATTTTATTCAAAGGTTTCTTTTTGGAAATATGTATCCTAGGAAAATATTTCTTGGTTTTCCTATAATATAAAGTTTCAACCAGGGATACTAAAGAGGCCATAATAAATTTATGGCCAGATTCAAAAATTACAAAATAAGCTAGACAACATTTGGTGTAAAACAAATTAATATTAGTGCATTCTAATCCATTATAGAGATGCAATCCCGAACCTCCCCTATCATTCTTTTTATAAAATGTATGCATAATTTTATATATAATTTATTTGACATATATTTTATGTAGAGTATTAAATGTAGGTTAAGCTCGAACTTGGCTAGAGCTCGAGCTTGAACTCGGTTAAAATTATTAGGCTTGAGTTCAATTACAATTTTAGGCTAGAGGCTAGGGTCGGGTCGAGGTCGAGTTTGAAATATTTAAATCAAACTCGGCACAAACATAGAAAGGTTCGGGGTCAACTCAATTCGATGCCACCCTTATGCCCAATTTTAAGTAGAGTTCATGCCAAATTTTATGTAGAGCTCATGCCCAATTTTATGTAAAATGTATGCATAATTTTATATACAATTTATTTAACTTGTATTTTTTGAAAAAAGTTAAATGTATGTTGGAGATCGAACTCAAGACATGTATTTTTTGAAAATTTTAAATGAATGTTGAAGCTCGAGCTCGGCTCGAACACGGTTAAAATTATTGAGCTCAAGCTCGATAAAAATTTTAGGCTTAAGGCTGGGCTCAGCTCGAGCTCGAGCTTGAGTTCAAAATATTTAAATCAAGCTCGGCTCGAACATAGGTAGGTACGGGCTCAGCTCGACTCGATGCCACCCTAGACTCTAATACTATCCTCTATTATAAATAGAGGTCCATGTACTCTTATTATAATAAGTTAATAAAATCAATGAAGTATTTTATTTTCCATAAATTCAACATGGTATCATAGTAGGTTCTGTGAGTTGACTTGGTCAACCCACAGAGATAATGATATCATTTTCTCCAAACCTAGACCCTAAGTCTAGGTTCGTAGTTATTTTTTTCAGTCCCTACACTAGTAGTTTTCTTTGCATTTTTCACCTCTATAATGAGATTTTAATGTTGAAAATTATATATTGACGGAAAGATATTCGAGTCTACTTTCCAACGAATTTTTTTTTTCCAATCAGAGATATATAAAAATATATATCAATATTTTAATGAGGAAATATCATATTGCAAAAGAGGTTCGAGCAACTGCAGATAGCTCAAACTTCTGAGGTATGTTATGCTATCTAGAGCTACTATTTATATGGTGAAAGAAATATCTATAATTATATTCTCTTACCTATTCAACCTATTTTAGATCTGAGTTATCTAAAAATATAAATAGATATTTGAAGAAGCAAAGGTAAGATTGTAAAAAGGTTCTAGCAGCAGTAGAAAGGTTCAACTTTCGAGGTATTTTATGCTATCAAGAACGAGACTTTATATGGAGAATTATATACAAAAAGAAATATATGTAAGTCTATTTTCTTACCTATTCAACAAATTATTTATATGAATTTTTTGTAAGGAGACATTGAACTTGGAAGAGTCAATGGTCATGCTGAAAAAAAAAGGAGAAATAGTGCTTAGTTCGACCAGATGACAAAGACCGAAATCTATCAGATTATTTATCTTCTGATAATTATATTTTATGAAGTGAAGTTATACTTGGATGAAATTTATTTAATTCTAGTTTCATAAGGAAAATATTTCATGTCAATCTGATCTATATTTAAAGATATATTCAAATTGAAAGAATCAAAGGTCATGTTGGTATCCTGTTGCATTGAAAAATCCAAATTTAAGTACATTGTGTTGCATCACTTTTTGAGTTGCTTTATCAAGAAAATATCTCACTTCTCCCTGGTTTGAGGGCTTATTTATACATCACCGTTATTTGGGCTTATTGCTACATCTATGATATTTGGTTCAAGTTGGGATCACTGCCATTACCTTCCAGGTTGAGGGGGAGAAGTACAAGAAGTGCAAGAAAGAGTTATTTTATTCCATATGTTGTGGATAAGTTTGATGTGACCAAAATATTCAAGAAAGTGGGAGCACAAATGAAGCTTGTGCATCTAAGAAGAAAGTTTTATATCAAATTATTTCATGGGTTCTTTTACAAAGTTTATTATTTGGTTCGTGTTATATGTGTTGGAAGATGGTCATGTTATATTCAGTTGCAGCTATTATGTCTCTTTGGGGACATTATTATTGAATAAGAGGTGGCCTCATACCATTATTTATTTGTCCCCGTCAAAAATATAAAAAATGTCAAAGGTTGGGATTCCATGATGGAGGAACTTAATACCCCGTCAAAAATATAAAAAATGTCAATGGTTGGGATTCCATGATGGAGGAACTTAATACCCCTTCAAAAGTATCAAATGTCAATGGTTGGGATTCCATGATGGAGGAACTTAATACCCCATCAAAAATATCAAAGATATCACGGTTGGGACCATGAGAATCAGTGCCCAGATTGGGACACCATGATAAATTTAACTCTAAAAAATATCACAATTGGGATCCCATGAGAGTCGGTGTCCGGATTGGGACACCTTTATAAATAAACCCACTACCCCCCTTGAAATGGCTTTTATTACTCCTACCACTTGAGAGTTGTTGTCCTCTGGGGGCACACGGTGGTGGACACTTCAAAGCAATGCCGATAGACACACTACCTACAGAAGACGGAGTATGCCCTACATCCAGCATTAGGACTGGAGTATGGAGCAATGTCTTATTTCCTAGGAGTGATTTTTACTATCACTTATATTATGCCAGCAGGGCCTCATAGAAGGACGCAACAGCATGAGGGAAAGTGTTGGAAGATGAAGGCATATTGGAAGATGTGCCATTTTATACAAAAAGATTCTATACATCATTTGCAGCAAGCTGAGAGTTCATGTTGTTCTCTCACCCCCAGCTTGAGGGGGAGTGTTGGAAGATAGGCCCAAGACCACACGACCAAGGAAGAACCACATATCTAAGAGTATTATAAGATGGGCCACACGACCAAGGAAGACCCACAAGATGGGCCCAAGCACATAAGAAGTAGGACCCACCATGATTACCACAAGCTGGCATCCTTATTGTATCAGTTGGAAGATCAAGAAGGACTCACAAGGGCATATTTATCTTATAGTCAAGTCCTATAAGAGTTCTAGTTTGAGTTATGTTTGTCTTTTATCTATATTGAGTTATTTAATTATGCTATGACTTATCTTTAAGTGTTAGAGTTTGGGTGTAATTGGGACAAAGGTAGTTTTAATGTAATTGGATTCTACTACTATCCTTTATTATAAATAGAGGTTCATGTACTCTTATTATAATAAGTTAATGAAGTCAATGAAGTATTTTTCTTTTCCATAAATTCAACATTGGCCTCATGCAGTCCTTACCGCATGCTTTCTTATAAATCGTCTACCATCTTCTATTCTTCGTAATAAATCTCCTTATTCTATATTGTTACCAAATGATGATCCATTTTCACTGCCCTTGAAAATCTTCAGGTGTCAATGTTTTGTCCATATTTCCTCCCCAAAACATAGTAAACTTGATCCTAAATCTATCAAGTGTATCTTTCTAGGATACTGTTGCACACAAAAGGTTTATGTTTGTTATAATCGCACTCTTCAGCGTTTACTTGTGTCTAGGGATGTCACCTTTTTTGAAGACTCTCCATACTATTCTTACAATGCACCTTCAGGTTTATCTTCCGTACTAGGTTCTCCTCGACCAGTTGTGCCCCGTGCTACAAAAACTTCTCAGCCCCCAAAAACATTGGCTGTCACCATACCAGCTGAGTTTACAGATCCCACCGAGGTAAGCCCTTCTTCTCCAATTATTTTTTTCCCACAATATGAAACTCGTCCTATCGCACAAAGAAAAGAATCCATATCATGCACCATACCCTCTACATCTCATCCCACATCAAATTTTGTGTCTAATCATCGTCTGTCCCCTACATGTTGTCAACTATTCTCTTCTATTTCTTCCATATCTCTACCACAATCCTATCAAAAGGCTCTCAAACATCCAGGGTGGAAGGCAGCAATGGATGAAGAAGTGCAGGCACTTTATGAAAATTAGACATGGGCTCTAATCCACTTCCATCAGATAAGAAACCGGTCGGTTGCAAATGGGTATTACTGTGAAACACAATCTGGATGGGTTTGTGGCTCAGCTGAAGGCTCGCCTCGTGGCTAAGGGCTCTACCCAATGTTATAGAATTGATCATGAGGAAACCTTCTCTCCAGTGGAGAAATGAACTCGGTACGTGTGTTATTATCTCTGGCAGCTAACTCTTCCTGGAAGGTATATCAACTTGATGTGAAAAATGTCTTTCTGAATGGGAACATCAAAGAAGAAATTTATATGCAACAACCGCCTAGGTATGTGGCTGAGGGGGAGTCAGTATGTTGACTAAAAAAATCTTTGTATGGTCTAAAACAATCCCCTCGTGCATGGTTTGAGAAATTTAGTCAAGCCCTCGTATGGGCAGGATTTTACATATGCTCTGGAGATCACTCAGTTTTTATTAAAAACACACCTAGAGGCTAGGTAATTCTAGCAGTATATGTTGATGATATCATTTTAACTGGTAGTAATTCCAAGGGAATCCAATAAACAAAAGGATCTTGGACTACTCAAATATTTTTTGGGTATTGAAGTATTATAATCCTGACATAGGATTGTGCTATCCCAAAGAAGTATGCCCTTGATCTACTCGAGGAGACATGAATTCTGGGATGCAAAGCAGCAGACACTCCTATGGACACAAATACAAAATTATGTGCAAGTACTGGAGAAGATATAGATATCGGGAAATATCAGTAACTAGTGGGAAGACTTATTTACCTGTGTGTAACAAGGCCAAATATATCATATGCAGTAAGTGTGGTGAGTCAATACATGCACAAACCAACTCTTAGTCATTGGCAAGCACTTGAAAGGATATTACGATATCTGAAAGGAGCTCTAGGAAGAGGGCTTCTCTATAAAAATCATGCAGACTGGGCCCGATCCCTGGATGACAGGAAATCTACTTTGGGATTTTGTACAATGGTTGGAGGGAATTTGGTTACATGAAGAAGCAAGAAGCAAAATGTAGTAGCACGGTCTAGTGCAGAAGCAGAATACAGGGCCATGACACACACTGTTAGTGAACTCCTATGGATAAGATAAGATCTCTTCTCATTGAATTGGGATTCTACAAAGAAGCTCTAATGGATCTATATTGTAATAATCAAGCAGTAATACACATTACATCGAATCCAGTCTTCAATGAAAGAACAAAGTATATTTAAGTGGACTGCCATTTTATATGAGAAAAGTTCCAAGCGGGTCTTTTATCTCTAAAACATATATCATCCCAAAGTCAAGTTGCAAATATTCTCACCAAGCCGGTCACTCACAAGATTATGTCTACCATCTGTAGCAAGTTGGGCATCTACGATGTTTTCTCACCCCTAGCTTGAGGGGGAGTGCTACAATGTGGGATCCACCATGGTGCAAGAGCTGGTGGGAGCCACCATGAGGACGTGGGATGCCAAGAAGAGTCCTCACCCAAGCTAGCATGAGTTAAGAAGATAAGAAGCACATGCTAAAATGAGTTAGAAGACTTGAAAGTCAAGTGGGACCCACAAAGTTACCACAAGCTGGTAATCTTATCAATATGAGCTGGAAGATCATGTGGGACCCACCAAGATAAGGCCACGAGTTGGCCTCCTCCGTTATATTCATGTTATTGAATAAGAGTTCTAGTTGAACTCATATTAGACTTTTAGTAGATTGTGTTATCTTTCATGGTAGACTTATCTTAGAGAGTTAGAGTTGGAATGTAATTAGGAGATTGAATGGTTAAATTGTATAAGGACTCTATCACTTCCTCTACTATAAATACAGGTGTTGTAATTCGGAATTAATCAAGTTACACATCTCCTTCTTGAGTAAAATCTCTCTCTCTTTGCTTGGCGCACATCTCTCTTTTATTTTTTTTCTTCTCTCTACCCAAGAGCTCTTCTTCCCTTTTCTTCCTCCTTTCTCTTGCTCAGAATATTGGAAAATGGATCCTAAATTCAAAAAAATAGTGGACACTATTTCCGGTGAGCTTCAATACAAGGATGCTGAAGATAATACACAACTGGCAGATGTGAAGAGTGTGTTATGGTCCCTAGCCATGGATCTAGTAACTCGGCGAGGAAATTGTGAATCCAGCATTGTATTACGGTTTTTTATCACGTAATGAAGAAAATAACTCCCCTTCTTCTTCCTTTCCTCATTATGCCTAAAAAGAAGTTTCCTTTTTTTGGTCCTCTACGTAAATAAAAGAGTTAACTTGCTGTTCTTGATCAGGAAGGGTGAAACCCTATTTGAGGTTCACGGCAATGAGGGTAGGAACCCTCTTGGATGCTTGCTGCTACCCATGTAAGTAAGATTAGGACTTTCCCAATACTCCTTCACTCGGTTTAAACTAAAGCTCCTCCTTGAAGGTGCTGCTCGGGTATAGGATTCAAACCCTATCTTCTCTTGCTCGGAATTAAGGAATTTTCTTCCCTCTTATTGTTGTATACGTGAAGAGGCTAAAGCTTCCCCTTTGAACTTGGAAAAGAGTAATTAAACCCTCTTCCCCCCTTTGATCTCAAATACTCTTACTAAAAATAGAATTTCAGATGAAAGAATGCAAGATCAAATCAAGAACATACCTTGGAGCTCGTCAAGGAGACCACCCAACCCTAGAGTTCATCAAGGAGAACTCCCAATCCTATTTAACCTAATTCCAGACTTGCCTTTCTTCTATTTCCTTACCCTTTAAATAGGGTATTTCATGTCATAAGTGTTATAGGCTAATAATGCGACTTTTACCCCTACATCCTTGCTCATTAAATAATTAATGAAAATTTAAACTGAAAACAATATAAATAATGAAAGTTAAACTAGTGAACTCTGTGAGTCATTGTCTTCTCCTTTGAGTGACTCGGTGTGCTATTGAGTCCATAACAGAGTGAAAAAAATAATTTAGACTCTGATGGTCATGGAGTTATATCTGAGTTTAATTATGTGAATACTAACCTGCAGATGCTTTATCCTGAGCTTGCTTGTAATCACAAAGATACCTTCAAGGTAGAGACAATTGATACTTTTTCTTCCGCGGAATATAATTGTCACTACACAAGGAAAGCTTTGAAAATGGTGATCAGTGAAGGTATTGAAGCAGTTACTCAGATTGCAATTAAACTGGAGTTGAGAAAAAGGGAAATGTGAAAATAGCGAGAGAGGGCATTGTATGTTGTCTCAGTGAAGGTTTTATTGAGCATCATCATGATGAGTGCAAAGAGACCTTTAGAATGGAATTTAGTCAAGATATTTCTGGTTATTGTGATGGCAGAGATAGAGTAATGGAGAAGGCACCTAAGTTATTCAGTAGAGTTTACATTTACTTCTCCAATGCTTTTGAACCATCTTCCAGAGGAGACCTTAAGGACCTTCTTGTTGTTGTTGGGGGTGTTGTCTTGGATGACAAGAAAGACCTAAGGAATATAGTGAAAGTGCTTGCTTCTGCATGTGCCTGTGCAGTCAGTGAGTGATTTTGTTTGGAGTGTAATGAACATGGAGTACACTATAGGCGAGTTCAGAATTGTGATAGATACACTATATCAACTTTTACCTAGGATGTAGACTACAACTGGTATAAATTGTGGTTTTCTGGGTGACAACCGAAAATTCTATTTCAAACACAGGCGGTGCTGAGGATAATGCTAAGAAGTACATAGAGGCTGGTATTCGATTGATTTTGTTCACTTTTCGCATTGGTGGGTTAATTTTCACATGGAGTTTCTAAAGATTATGGTGGAACTCCTTGTTGGCCAGTCATGGTCTTGCCAAAATGGAGCAAGTGATAGTTCAGACTGTTGTTTGGTTGCTTCACCATCTGGCAGTGTTAGATTCTCACCCCCCCCCCCCCCCCCCCCCCCCCCCCCCCCCCTACCCCCACAAAAAAAAGGTGGAACATTCAACCAATGGGGGAAACCAGTGGAGGGTTTTGGATACCGCAATCTCTCCATCCGAGGTGTTACATTGGAGTGCTTACACCACTTGTGTCACCCAGTGTGTTGACACAGATGCCACAGATGTTACTTGGGAAGATGTGGGGATGTTTCGGCACGCATACCCTACCTTCGAGCTTGAGGACAAGCTGTTTCTCCAAGGTGGAAGTGATGTTATGAACTCGATAGCAGGTCGAGTCATGCAAAGGTACAGTGACTGAGTCATTTAGTATTAAGTTAATTGCTTTTCTTTCTATTTATTTTTACTTCATTTTTATTTTAATTGATGAGTTAGTATTCCATAGGGGCATTATTGTCATTCTTTCTCTTGAAGCTGGTTGACATGATCCCTATTTAGGGGTGTAAGGAATGGGAAAAAGGTAAGTCTTGATTTAGAGCAAACAAGGGTTTTGAGTTCTCCTAAATGAGCTCAGGGGTGAGCATTCTCCTCAATGAACCTAGGATTTTCGAGCTTCCCTTCACCTCGATTCTTCTCTTCTTCCCCCTACGAATCACTATGTTAAATCCGGGACTGTAACATTCTCATGGTAGGTTCCATGTACTATGGGTATAGGGGAACATCAACCGGCCGCAGACAAGGTCATGGAATAAATTATAGATGAGGATGAGGAAGAGGTGGAAGGAATGGTTTTGTCAAAATAGGCGGAAGGGAATGCACCCATCGTGGAATATATGGCCACACTATAGATTAGTGTTTTAAAAACCATAGCATATCGGATTGGGTTAAGGCTAATCAAGCCTCAATAAGTGATACAAAGGAGGACCAGTCTACTCCACCAGCAAAAAATAAAACCCTTACTGATGATGAGTATGACTTATTCCAAAAAATGAAAACACTGATGGTCTCTCCTCCATGTTCTTCCTCAATTGCTGCTACCACCACCACTTCAGGTATGCTCTTTGCCACTTCCTCCTCTTCATCTTGGATAATTGACTCAGGGGCCTCCAAGTATCTCACAGATAACAAAAATTTACTCCACTCACTTTCTCCTTGTCTCTCGAATAAATTGGTTACCATAGTTGACGGCTCCCAAACTAAAGTTTTCAGGAAAGGATCCACCTCTATTAAACCAACACTTCCGGTCACAGATATTCTTTTTGCTCCTACTTTTTCCTTGAATCTTTTATTTTTTAGTCAGCTAAGACAACATTTTAATTTCTCAATTACCTTCTCACCCACTTCTTGTGTGTTTCAAGATCTTACAATGAAGCAGGTGATTGGTGGAGGCCATGACCAAGGGGGGTTCTACTACCTGGATGTGCCTCAAATAAATGCCATCTCAACCAAGGAAACTAAGACAAGTCTATGGCACAATTGGTTGGGACATCCATCTCCACAATATCTTCATCTTTTTTCATACCTTTAAGGATATGTCAAAGTTAAATTGTGAAGTGTGTCAACTAAGCAAACGCCAACGGACCACATACTCTCCTCATCCAGAACTTAAAAGAAATGCTCCATTTTTGTCGATCCACACAGATGCATGGGGGCCACTTGGCTATTTTTTTGAAAGAGCGATCTAAAATACCATCCATTTTTAAATCCTTTCATGCTATGGTTGTCACTCAATTTGCCTAGAAAATCAAAGTATTTAGGTTTGATAATGCCAAAGAATATACTTCCAGAGATCTTGACTTTTTTTTTCAAGATAATGGTATTATCTATCAAACATCTTGTGCCTATACCATAGTTGACGGCTCCCAAACTAAAGTTCTCAGGAAAGGATCCACCTCTATTACACCAACACTTCTGGTCATAGATATTCTTTTTGTTCCTACTTTTTCCTTGAATCTTTTATTTGTTAGTCAGCTAAGACAACATTTTAATTTCTCAATTACCTTCTCACCCACTTCTTGTGTGTTTCAAGATCTTACAATGAAGCAGGTGATTGGTGGAGGCCGTGACCAAGGGGGGTTCTACTACCTGGATGTGCCTCAAATAAATGTCATCTCAACCAAGGAAACTAAGACAAGTCTATGACACAATTGGTTGGGACATCCATCTCCACAATATCTTCATCTTTTTTTTCCTACCTTTAAGGATATGTCAAAGTTAAATTGTGAAGTGTGTCAACTAAGCAAACGCCAACGGAGCACATACTCTCCTCATCCAGAACTTAAAAGTGATGCTCCATTTTTGTTGATCCACACAGATGCATGGGGGCCTCATGGCTATTTTTTTTGAAAGAGCGATCTGAAATACCATCCATTTTTAAATCCTTTCATGCTATGGTTGTCACTCAATTTGCCTAGAAAATCAAAGTACTTAGGTTTGATAATGCCAAAGAATATACTTCCAGAGATCTTGACTATTTTTGTCAAGATAATGGTATTATCTATCAAACATCTTGTGCCTATACCATAGTTGACGGCTCCCAACCTAAAGTTCTCAGGAAAGGATCCACCTCTATTACACCAACACTTCTGGTCACAGATATTCTTTTTGTTCCTACTTTTGCCTTGTATCTTTTATTTGTTAGTCAGCTAAGACAACATTTTAATTTCTCAATTACCTTCTCACCCACTTCTTGTGTGTTTCAAGATCTTACAATGAAGCAGGTGATTCGTGGAGGCCGTAACCAAAGGGGGTTCTACTACCTGGATGTGCCTCAAATAAATGCCATCTCAACCAAGGAAACTAAGACAAGTCTATGGCACAATTGGTTGGGACATCCATCTCCACAATATCTTCATCTTTTTTTTCCTACCTTTAAGGATATGTCAAAGTTAAATTGTGAAGTGTGTCAACTAAGCAAACGCCAACGGACCACATACTCTCCTCATCCAGAACTTAAAAGTGATGCTCCATTTTTGTTGATCCACATAGATGCATGGGGGCCACATGGCTATTTGTTTTGAAAGAGCGATCTAAAATACCATCCATTTTTAAATCCTTTCATGCTATGGTTGTCACTCAATTTGCCTAGAAAATCAAAGTACTTAGGTTTGATAATGCCAAAGAATATACTTCCAGAGATCTTGACTATTTTTGTCAAGATAATGGTATTATCTATCAAACATCTTGTGCCTATACCCCCCCCACCCCCCCCCCCCCCCCCCCCCCCCCCCCCAACAGAATGGTGTAGCAGAATGAAAGAACCATCACCTTCTTGAGGTAGCACGCAGCTTATTGTATACCATGAAAGTCCCATACTTTTATTGGTTGCACGCCATCCTTATTGCATGATTTCTTCTAAATAGGCTACCCTCTTATGTTCTCGATCATAAATCCCTATATTACTTATTGCTTCCACATGGTAATCCTTTTTCCCTACCCCTTAAAGTCTTCGATTGTACGTGTTTTGTTCATATTACCTCCCCACAACATAGTAAACCTGATCCAAAAATTTTCAAGTGTATCTTCTTTGGATACTCTCGCACGTAGAAGGTTTATATTTGTTATAATCCCACTCTCCAAAGGCTACTTGTGTCTAGGGATGTAAATTTTTTTGAAGACTCTTCATACTACTCTAACAATGCTCCTCCAGGTCTCTCTTCTGTACCAGACTTTCCTCGATCGGTTGTGTTGCGTGCAATTGAAATTGTTCAACCCCCTGGAGCACTGGCTGACACCACACTTATGGAGTTTACGGATCCCATCAAGGTAATTCCATCTTCTCTTGTTATTTTTGACCCACAATATGAAACTCGACCTATTGCCTTAAGAAAAGAACCCAGAACTTGCACAAGGTCCTCTATTTCTCACCCCATATCTAATTTTGTGTCTCACCATCATTTATCCTCTTCATGTTGTCAATTTTCGGTGTCTATCTCCTCCATCTCAGTCCCCCAGTCCTATCAGAAGGCTCTAAAACATCTAGGGTGGAAGGCGGCAATGGATGAAGAAATGCAGGCACTCTATGAGAATCGGACATGGGTTCTTGTTCCTCTTCCATCAAACAAAAAACTTGTCGGTTATAAGTGGTTCTTTACTATTAAACACAATACAAATGAGTCATTTGCTCGCCTTAAGGCCTACCTCATTGATAAAGGCTATATGCAATTTTATGGGATCGATTATGAGGAAACATTCTCTCTGGTGGCCAAAATGAACTCGGTAAGTATTTTATTATCTTCTGCTAATTCTTCCTGGCAGGTCTTTCAGCTTGATGTGAAAATTTTTCTTCTCAATGTGGATATAAAGGAAGAAATTTATATGCAACAACCACCTAGATTTGTGGTTGAGGGGGAGTCGGTATGTCAATTGAAGAAATCCCTTTCTTGTCTGAAACAGTCTCCTTTGCATGGTTTGATAAATTTAGTTAAGCCCTCATATGGGCCGGATTTCTTAAAGACACACCTAAAGGCAAGGTGATTTTAGCCATATATGTTGATGATATTGTCTTAACCGGTAGTGATCCTGAGGGCATTTATGAAACCAAGGAAAAGATATGTGAAGAATTCAAGACAAAAGATCTTGGACTACTTAAATATTTTCTGGGTATTGTACAACAGTCAAAATATGGGATTATACTATCTCAAAGGAATGTGTCCTTGATCTACTGGAGGAGACAAGATTGATGGGGTGTAGACAAAACAAAACCCCTTTGGATTCCAATACAAAATTGTTTGTATGCACTGGAGAAGATGTGGAGGGAACTGTTTACATGGCAAAGCAAGAAGCAGAATGTAGTTGCAAGGTCTTGTGTAGAAGCAGAATACAGGGCCATGACACACACAGTTCATGACCTTCTATGGATGAGATCCCTTCTCACTGAACTGGGATTCTATAAAGAAACCCTTATGGGTGTACAGTGCGATAATCAAGCGGCAATACATATCACGTCAAATCCAATCTTCCATGAGAGAACAAAGCACATTGAGGTAGACTGTCATCTCATACAAGAGAAATTCCAAGCCAGCATATTATCTCTCAAACATATCTCCTCACAAGGGCAAGTTGCAAACATTCTCACCAAACCAGTCACTCATAAGATCTTGTCCACCATCTGTTACAAGTTGGCTATTTACGATGTTTTCTCACCCCCAGCTTGAGGGGGAGTATTACAAGGTAGGACCTACCATGATCACACGAGCTGGTGGGACCCACCATCATCACGTGAGGTGGCATGATGACTCTCACAATAAGAAATCTTACAGAGTCAGATTTATTATGGAAGCAAGTCTCACTAAAAAGTTTCAGTTTAAAGGTGTTTTAGTTATGTTGGTCTTCTAGTTATGTTAAATTATTTAATTAGGCTAGGACTTATCTTTAAATGTTAGAGTTTGAGTGTAATTGGGACAAGGGTAGTTTAATTTTAATTGGACTCCACTACTTTCCTCTATTATAAATAGGGGTTCGTGTACAATGATTACATCAAGTCAATGAAGCTTTCCACTCCTCAACTCGTGAAGAATCTCTTTCTAGCCTAAACTTTTTTTCTCTCCTTTCTCTTCTCTCCTCTCTACCCGAGTTCTCTCTCTCTCTCTCTTTGCCCTTTTTCTTCCCGATATCTCATCTTGCTCGAGGTTTCAATCATGAGGTCCTAAATTCAACATATACTATTTCTATTACATACTTAGAGAAACTCCTCAATCAATTAGGATCCTTAATTACATCAATCATGATTGGCTAAATTACACCAATCAAAGGAAGATCAATCAATTACATTAATAAAGGAAGATTGCCAAACCTTCCAACTCATGTGATGAGGATTCCACCTCGTGTGATGACTCATCATGCCACCTCATGTGGTGACTCATCATGCCACCTCATGTGGGCATGGTGGGTTTGGTCCCACCTTTTAACAATGTTGGAAGATCAGCCCAAGCCCACACATCCAAGGAAAACCCACATATCTATAAGTATTATAAGATGGGGCACACGAGCAAGGAAGGCCCACAAGATGGGCTCAAGCACATAAGAAGTAGGATTCATCATGAGTACCACAAGCTGACATCCTTATCACATAAGATGGAAGATTGAGAAGGACTCACAAAGGCATATTTATCTTATGGTCACATCCTAGAAGAGTTCTAGTTTGATTTATATTTATATTTTATCTATATTGAGTTATTTAATTATGCTAGGACTTATCTTTAAGTGTTAGATTTTGGGTGTAATTGGGATAAAGGTAGTTTAATTTTAATTGGACTCTACTATCTTCCTCTATTATAAATAGAGGTTCATGTACTCTAATTATAAGATGTCAATGAAGTATTTCTCTTTTCCATAAATTCAGCATGGTATCAGATCAGGTTCTGTGAGTTGACTTGGTCAACCCACAGAGATAATGAGATCCTTTTCTCTAAACCCTAAACCCTAAGTCTAGGTTTGTAGTTTTTTTTCAGTCCCTACACCCATAGTTTTCTTTGCATTTTTCACCTCTATACTAAGATTTTAATATTTCAAAATATATTTTGATGGAATGCTATTAGAGCCTACTTTCAAAAAAAATGATTTTTTCAATTCGGAGTTATCTACAGAGAGATATCAATATTTGAATGAACAAAGGTCAGATTGCAAAAAGGTTCGAGCAGCAGCAGAAAGCTTCAGATTTTGAGGTATTTTATGTTATCAAGAACTAGACTTTATATGAAGATATATATATATATATATATATAAAATGAAATATTTTTAATTCTATTCTTTTACCTATTCAACCAAATTTTGATCTGAGTTATCTACAAAGAGAAATCGATATTGGAAGTAGCAAATGTTAGATTGAAAAAGAGGTTCGAGTGCAGCAGAAAGCTTCAACTTCCGAGGTATTTTTTGCAATCAAGAATGAGAATTTATATGGAGAATTATATATCAAAAGAAAGATATGTAAGTGTATTTTTTTACCTATTCAACTAATTCTTGGTATGAGTTTATTATAAGGACATATTTATCTTGGAATAGACAATGGTCATTCTTGAAAAAAAGGAGAAACAATACTTAGTTCGGCCAAATGATAGCGAGCAAAGTCTAACAGATTATTTATCTTCTGATAATTATATTTTATGAAGAGAAGTTATACTTGGATGAAAGGTATTTAAGTCTAGTTTCAAAAAGATAAAATTTCATGTGAATCTTATTCTTATTTTAAAATATATTCTCATTGGAAGAATCAAGGTCATGTTGGTATTCTGTTGCATTGAAAAATCTGAATTTAAGCCCGTTGTTTTGCGTCACTTTTTGAGTTGATATATCAGGAAAATATCTCACTTATCCCTAGTTTGAGGGCTTATCTATACATCTCTATTATTTGGGCTTATGGCTACATCTATGATATTTGGTTCAAGTTGGGATCACTGCCATTACCTCCCAGCTTGAGGGGGAAAAGTAGAAGAAGTACAAGAAAGAGAGGTATTTTATTCCATATGTTGTGGATAAGTTTATATGACCAAAATATTCAATAAAGAGGGAACACAAAAGATGCAGCTTATACATCTAACAAAAAATATTTATATCGGATTATGATTATTTCATGGGTCTTTCTACAAGGTTTATTAATTTGGTACGTGTTATATGTGTTGGAAGATGGTCGTGTTATATTCAGCTGCAGTTATTATGTCTCTTTGGGGACATTATTATTGAAGAAGAGGTAGCCTCAGTACCTTTTCTCATACAATAATTTATTTGACCCTCAAAAATATCATGGTTGGGACACCATGAGAATTGGTGCCCAGATTGGGACACCATGATAAATTTAACTCTCAAAAATATCACGGTCGGCATACCATGAGAGTCAGTGTCCAGATTGGGACACCATTATAAATAAACCCACTACCCCCCTGTAATGGCTTTTATTACTCCTACCACTTAAGAGTCATTATCCTGTGGAGGGACATGGTGGTAGACACTTCAGAGCAATACCGATAGACACACTACCTACAGAAGACGGAGTGTCCCCTACATCCAACATTAGGACCCGAGTATGGAGCAATGTCTTACCAGCTAGGAATGATTTTAACTCTCACTTATATTATGCCAGTAGGGCCTCATAGAAGGACGCAACAGTCTGAGGGGAAGTCTTGGAAGATGAAAGCATTTTGGAAGATGTGCCATTTTATACAAAAAGATTTTATAAATCATTTGCAGCAAACTAGGAGTTCACGTTGTTCACTCACCCCCAGCTTGAGGGGGAGTGTTGGAAGATAAGCCCAAGCCCACACGACCAAGGAAGGCCCAGATATCTAAAAGTATTATAATATGGGCCACATGAGCAAGGAAGGCCCACAAGATGGGCCCAAGCACATAAGATGTAGGATCCACCATGATTACCACAAACTGACATCCTTATCACATAAGATGGAAGATTAAGAAGGCCTCACAAAGGCATCTTTATCTTATGGTCACATCCTAGAAGAGTTCTAGTTTGATATATGTTTGTCTTTTATCTATATTGAGTTATTTAATTATGCTAAGACTTATCTTTAAGTATTTGAGTTTGGGTGTAATTGGGACAAAGGTAGTTTTATTGTAATTGGACTCTACTATCTTCCTCTATTATAAATAGAGGTTCATGTACTCTAATTATAAGATGTCAATGAAGTATTTATCTTTTCCATAAATTCAAAAAACAAAAATATAAACTAGAGTAGAATCTGAGCTTTAATAAATGATCTCAAAGTGCAACTGTACTAGTTTAGTCTACTTGCACAACTACAATCAATAAATTTCGATGTAGGTGCAAGTAAATAATTCAATTTTTGAAATTTTGCTCCCGAATGTTAATATATTAAAGCTTCTACAAATTAAAATACTAGAGTAAATAATATGACTTCAAAATACAAGACAATTGTCTCTAGGGTAAGATGTTTAATAAATAAAGATTTAAAATTAGAAGCTAAGAAATACGCTCAAACACACCCCTATCTTTAATCATAACCTGTCTTCAATCACAACTTTACGCAATCAAAGTCACAACCACAAAACCATGACCTGTATCAACCCAAATACATAAACACAAACACAAACACACCCCTATCTTCAACCACAACTTATCTTCAATCACACCTCTACACAACCACAAACAAACTCCTATCTTCAATTACAACCTATCTTCAATCACATCATATCTTCTATTTATGTTGAGTTATTTAATTATGCTAGGGCTTATCTTTAAGTGTTAGAGTTTGGGTGTAATTGGGACAAAGGTCGTTTAATTGTAAGGACTCTACTACTTTCCTCTATTATAAATAAGGTTTCATGTACTATAATTACATTAAGTCAAACAAAAAACTCTCCACTTCTCAACTCATGAAGAATCTCTCTCTAGCCTAAACTCTTTTTCTCTCCTTTCTCTTCTCTCCTCTCTACCCGAGTTCTCTCTCTCTCTCTCTCTCTCTCTCTCTCTCTCTCTCTCTCTTTGCTCTTTTTCTTCTCCCTCTCTCATCTTGCTCGATATTTCAATCATGGGGTCTTAAATTCAACATTATCCACTACCAAAGTTGAATCCATAACATTGGAAGTTGTTGTGGTCAACTTCTTTGGATGAAACAGCAACTAGATGACTACAACTTAGAGCAAAAAGGAATTCCATTTCATTATGACAACATGAGCACCTAAGTCTAAGTAAGAACCCGGTTCACACTCTCGATCAAAACAAAAAAAATAGACATCACTTTATCAGAGAATTGGTTCAAACCAAGGTTATTAAGATATAATTTATCCCCATCAAAAATCAATTAGCAGATATATTTACAAAGCCATTAGGAGAACTACGCATGAGCAACCCACCTTAATTCCCTTAGGCTGAATATTTGGAGTTCAATGAACACATCTCATCATTGTAATGTGTTGATTTGAAGGACTCCATGGATTTAGCTCATAGAGAAAAAGAGAGAGAGACCCATTGGGAGAAAACAGGAAGAAGAAGAGGTTATGGATTTATGTCCTAACCCTCCACCAGAAGCTCAATTTATAGATTAATGAAACTACAATATTAAAATTATACCCCTAAAACTTTAACTAATTACAACAATTCCATCTCTATGAATTAACTTTTTATTTACCATCTCTATGTGAGCCTATGGGTCTTCTCCTGGGTCTGTGGGCCTTGAGGCCTTCTTCCACCTCTCTTAGATGTGTGGGCCTTCCTTGGTCTTATGGGCTTGGGCCCATCTTCCAACACTCCCCCTCAACTTGGGAGTGACAGAACATCATGAACGCCACAGCTTGTTGCAAATGGTATATAGGATCTTCCCGTATAAAATGGTAGTCCACCATATCTTCCAACACTCCCCCTCAAGCTAGTGGTCTCTTCCAAGAGGCTCAGCTGGCATAATATAAGTGAGAGTAAAATCATTCTTAGTCGTAAGATATAGCTCCATACTCTAGTCAAATACCTCATGCGAGATGTTGGGCACACTCCTATCTTCTGTAGGTAGTGGGTCTATGCGCAGCACTCAGAAGTGTAATAAAACTTCTCCCTCACCGAGTCCCTCCACAGGACACTGACTCTCAAATGTTAGGAGTAATAAATGCTAATTCAAGGAAGTAAAGTGTAATTACTTGGAAGATAATATTATGGGGCCACCATGTGCTTTCTTCTTTAACAATAATTTCTCAGCCAAAGAGACACAATAGTAGCAGCTGAAATGGGCCTGGGCCCAATAACACATACCAAATAATGAAAATCCAAGGACACATAAAATAATCCGTTGAGAGTCCATCGGAAGGTTGTACACCAAATAATATGTTGGGACCAAGTTTTTAAATTTATGGAAAAGAGAAATACTTCATTGTTATGCACGCAATAACATTGCTAAGTTATTTAGAGTCTAATTAATTCTTTTTATTTACTTTATTTTATTTCAGTTAAAGAATAAATAGGCCACAGGGGTATTTTTGTAATATTTTATTTTGAACCTTGTAAGGGTGAACCCTATTTAAGGGTAAGAGTAATGAGAAAAAGGCAAGCATTGATTTAGAGTAAACAAGGGTTTTGAGTTCTCCTCAAAGAGATCAAGGGTGTGCGTTCTCCTCAAAGAACCTAGGGTTTTCAAGCTTCCCTTCAGTTTGATTTTCGTCTTTCTCTTCTTCCTCCCTATGAATCGTTGTGTTAGATCCGGGATCATAACTACTGGTATCAGAGTGCGAACACAATGATGGATTCTTCAACCCGAGAGGAAATACTTGCCATACTCCAAGATTTGTGCACAATAGCTGGTAAGATGTATCAAGATGTGTGCACCCTAGTATGTGTGATGCAACAGGAGATGCATCAATCTTCTTCCATTAAAATGTCGAAGGAATGGACCACAATCGAGACGCATCTTGCCAAGGCCATAGAGAGGAAGGTCATATGACCAAAACTTGCTCGAGTAGAGGTTGTCTCGGACGGGAAGAAAGTCCACGGGCCAGAAAAATTAAAAAAATCCTCAGCAGGGAAATCCTCGTCCATGATGTCCAGTTGTTCACCATCTGAAGTCGCTATGGACGATTTGGGTGCGACCTCAAATCCGAAGTCGAGGCCTGCTGTAGAGGAACCAAGAGGCTTGTTCATCGTTCAACCTCAAGGTTCTTCGGACCAAATCTATTCTAAATTTTGGCCACGATGTCCTATTGTTCACCATCGAAAAAGGTGAGACTCCGTCGAAAAGAAATCCAGTGGGCTTTGTCTTCAGAATGACACTTCTCCCTCTCAATCTCGCCCTCGGCAGCCCAACGGAAAACAAACTTCAATGCATTTTGGGGTAAGTTTCTAAAATGGCCTCGATTTGTATGTCAAAACGATTTTTCCATAGGGATGATGGGGCTCAAATGGCCTGAGCAGCAGCAACATTGCTCGAATTTTGGGCCTGAGGGTTTTCTGTTCCGTGAAGCAGAGAAACAGAGCCAATTTTATAGAATTCCGATTTTTGGGTCTGAAATGCAAGATGGGAATTTTTTGGGGATTCCAGGAATGGTAAAAAAAATTCTATGGGATGTTTTATTTTTCTATTGATGAGAATGGCACCAATGGGTTTGTTGGTCCCATGTATGCTGCTCGGCAACTATTTGTAAAAATTCTTCAACCAGGTGAGAGTTTTGGAAATGAGATGGTAGCCAAAGTGGGAAAACCTAGAGAGACTGTTGGGTTGAATAGTTTGGCGAATTTTTGACTTGCTACTGCTATTGTAGTGCAGAAAGGGGCACAACAGCAATAAATAAAAACTGATAAAAAGGATTTACACATTACAAGACAAAGGATGGAGTCTACCGTGACTCTTCAGAAAGTGGGAGAATTCTCTCACCAACTTTAATGTGGGTTGATGTTATGCATTCAATAACATTATTATTTTAATTTTTTTGTTTAATTTACTTTATTTTATTTCAGTTAAAGAATTAATAGGCCACAGGGGCATTTTGGGAATATTTTATTTATAGGGGTATTTTTATAATATTTTATCTTAAACCTTGTAAGGTTGAACCCTATTTAAGGGGTAAGAGTAATGAAAAAGATGAAAGCATTAATTTAGAGTAAACAGGGGTTTTGAGTTCTCCTCAACGAGCTCAGGGGTGTGCGTTCTCCTTAACGAACCTAGGGTTTTCAAGCTTCCCTTTGGCTTGATCTTCGTCTTTCTCTTCTTCCTCCCTACGAATCCATGTGTCAGATCCGGGACCATAACAACTTGGTATCAGAGCCGCGTAACATGGGGAATTCCAGCAATGAGGAGTTAGAGTTCGTGATCAAAGGGCTCAAGGTGCACGTAGAGGGGCAGGTAGAAACTAATAGAAGGCTCGCTCAGATCATGCAAAAGTTGGACCTAATCCCAATTATGAACCAGAAACTCACATAATCGAAAGGGGAATGGCAGCGATGCATGAAGGGGTCGCAGAGAGAGGACGCGGAGCAAAAGTCCCACACGCAGGGACCTTCTCACGGCAAGCAAAAAACCTTTCTCATGGGATGAAAAACGTTTCCCAGAACACAAGACTCAAAAATTTCCAGAGTCATCCCGGGCACGGAAATCACACTGCAGGGACTCAAAAATTCCAAAATCGAAAGGTATTCAGCAAAAACCTCGTCAGTAATGGCTGATTTGGGTTCGGCATCAACAACCCCATTCTCACGCCACGCAAAACGTCTCCCCAAATAGGAGAGGAAAAATTTTGAGCTACCTCTGTCTCGAAAATTTTTTGACCTAACCTCTCCAAGCTTCTCCGAGTAGAGAAAGCCCCCTATGGTTGCTACTCATCGTCAAGAATAGGTTAGTCTCTCACTCTCACTCTCAACCTCCGAACGGGAACCCGACTTGGGCACAACCTCTCTTATTCCGGCAGACTGTAGCCACTTGGGAACGAGCTCTCTTATTCTGGCAGCTTACAGAGAGGATCAAAAATTGAAGATTGTCGTTGTATTATCGGGAGGACATGCTCCTGGTGGCCACAATGTTCATTCTGACACTTATGATTATTTGCAGGATCATGCCATGGGTAGCAACCCTTAATGATTCAAGGTAGGTACCGCCGAAATGATGAAGTACAAATCTAGAGAGCTGTCATCCGAATTGACCTACTGTTAAATAAATCAGGGTGGGTTTGGAAGTGACAGGATTGACACTCCAGGTCAGTTTATCAAATCTGCAAAGAAGGTGTTTGAGAGAATGGCGGATAGGAGTATTCTCTCTGGGAACTCTCGGTTCTCTGTTTTTATGATGAAATGGTATCAAAATTCATGAGTTCAAATCCACAGACCTGTTTCTACCAGGAGCAAACACTGCAGGTCTTGACATGCAATTTATTGGGACTCTTCCAATTACTATTGGTTGTTTAAGTGATTTTAATTATTGCAAGACAAAGCTTGCTCATGCCTTGATGTATATATCATTTACTTTAAAGGAATTGAAATTCTTGTCCCAACCTATTGGCAGTGGGGCTTGTGTGCAGAAGTTAATCATGCAAAGTTCAGCAACCAGTTATGTGGATATGGAATTGGATTTTTTTGAAGGAAAGTACTCTACATTTTTACGATTATCCCATGACAACTGGGGCTTGATAGAGGCTATTGTTTATACATTATGTATGCAGCATGCTGTTACATTCTTCCCGAGCCATGGATCGAGTCACCCTTCTTTCCTCTCTTCCCTCCATATTGGTTCTTGACATTGGAAGAGGAATCTTGTTTCTTGAATGTGGAATGATGGAAATCGAATAGAATGGGTGAGCTTTGAAGGAAGCTCGAGCTGGACCTCAGAGGGAGAATCCGACCTAGACCTCTAAGGGAGAATTTGACCTATTTACTCTAATTTTCTCAATGCTTGATTTTCCCTTCCCTTGACGTCCCCCTAAATAGGGTTGAGGACTGAATTACAAAAGAGACCCATAGGTCAAGTGGTTCATGCCACATTACATCTAAACCAAACCAACCAAAGTAAACCAAACCAAACCAAATGAAATTACATTAAAAGTAAATTGACATAATTTAATTCCTATGCTTGTGGATAACTCATGATGCTATGGAGTCTATAACATCACCCCCCTCTTGGAGAAAGAGCTTGTCCTCAAGCTCGAAGTAGGGGTAGAGGGTGCGGAAAGCAGCTACTGGCTCCCATGTTGTGTCACTAAGATCAGCATCAGCCCATTGGACTAGAATCTCCCAATCACCCTGAATGTGGTGAGCCTGTAATACCTATGCTGGAGTAGAAAGGACACGTCCCTCATGTAGTGGGGGCAGAGGTGTGTGCAACAAGGGAGAGTCACCTTGGAAGGCCTTCAGTTGGGATACATGAAACACATTGTGAATCCTGGCCTCTGGCAGAAACTGCAAGCAATAGGCAACTGTACCAATGCGGTCCATAACCTGAAAGGGACCATAATACTTCGGAGAAAGCTTGTGGCGTTTGGAGGCTGTCAGTGATAGCTGCTTGTAGTGTTGGAGATGCAGCCATACATAATCTCCTGGAGAAAAGAAGACTTCTCGGTGCTTCTTGTCATAATACAACTTCATAGTATGTTGTGCCTCCTTGAGATGAGTACGCACCTCAGTGAGCAATGTGTCACTTTCTGCTAATGCTTGGTCCAAAGTGGCGACCTTGGAGGCCCCCGGTTCATATGATAAAAGGCTGGGCGGGTCTCTACCATATACGACCTTGAATGGGGTTGTTCCGAGTGCGTTGTGGTAGGAGGTGTTGTAACATAATTCAGCCCAGGCGAGCCACTTCACCCACCATTTAGGTGAGTCCCCCACGAAACAACGAAGATATATCTCAATTGTCTTGTTGATAACCTCTGTCTGACCATCTGTCTACGGATGGTAGGCTGAAGAGAATGGTAACGTTGTGCCCTGCAGCTTGAATAGTTCTTTCCATAATGTACTTGTAAAGATGGCATCCCTGTCACTGGTAATGGAATTAGGCATCCCATGTAAGTGTACAATATTATCCATAAAGATTTGAGCGACTTGAGCTACAGTGTAAGGATGTGCCAGAGGTATGAAGTGGTCATACTTTGTGAAACGATCAACCACTACAAAGATAACAGATTTTTCCTGACAAAGAGGGAAGTCTATCTGTGAAGTCCATGGAAATATCATACCAGACCTATGATGGCAGCTGAAGTGGTTGGAGCAACCCAGCTGGACTTAAGGATTCAGCTTTATTCCGTTAACAAATCTGACAAGCCGCCACATAATCGGCTATACCTCATGCCCCTCCAATAAACTCCCAACTTATCAGGAAATATGTTTTTTGTCGGCCCTCATGTGTCATGGAAGGAGGCTAAAATGTTGTGAATTTAAAATATTTCTTGTAATTTTCTAGTAAGTCTGTAATAGTAATAGGATTTTATTTAAAGGATTTATAGTTTTTATTTGGGTGATTGTAAATTGATAGTGATATTTTATTTAATTTTGTTGTGTTTGATTATTGTATGGAGTTTATTTATAATGTTATGCAGTGTATGGAGTGTTTAGATTATTTTATGGAGTGTATAAACAATTTCATGAAGTGTTTATGGAATGTATAGACAATTTTATGGAGTGTTTATGCAGGTATTATGTATATTGATTATGCCCAATTTTAAGTAGAGGTCATGCCGAATTTTATACAAGTATTATATATATAGATTATGCTCAATTTTAAGTAGAGGTTATGCCAAATCTTTTACACATATTATATATATATAAGTTATGCCCAATTTTATGTAGAGGTCATGCCCAATTTTATGTAAAATGTATGCATAATTTTATATACATTTTATTCGATATATATTTTTTGAAAAGTTTTAAATGTATGTTGAGGCTCGAGCTCGGCTCGAAGCTCGGCTCGAACTTGTTGGGCTCGAGCTCGATAACAATTTTAGGCTCGAGACGAGGCTCGACTCGAACATAAGCAGGTTCGGGATCGGATCGGCTCGATGCCACCCCTACGTATCCCTACCTTCGAGCTTGAGGACAAGCTCTTTCTCCAGGAGGGGTGTAATGTTATGCACGCAATAACATTATTATTTTAATTTTTTTCTTTAATTTACTTTATTTTATTTCAATTAAAGAATTAATAGGCCACAGGGGCATTTTGGAAATATTTCATTTATAGGAGTATTTTTATAATATTTTATCTTAAACCTTGTAAGGGTGAACCCTATTTAAGGTGTAAGAGTAATGAGAAAGAAGAAAACATTGATTTAGAGTAAACAAGGGTTTTGAGTTCTCCTCAACAAACTCAGGGGTGTACGTTCTCCTTAACGAACCTAGGGTTTTCAAGCTTCCCTTTGGCTTGATCTTCATCTTTCTCTTCTTCCTCCCAACGAATCCATGTGTCAGATCTGGGACCGTAATAGTTGAAGCTTTGGATCTCATACTTGAAGGATTTTTCAAATCAAAGCTTTATTTCAAAAAACAGTTAGCTGTCTCTGGCAGCGGTCAGCTGCATGGAAGTGTTTATTGGAAGAAAGGAAGGTCCACTACATTGAGTTCTTTAAACCCATAAAAGCCTCTTTTAACCCAGTTGAGTGATGGTTTTTCCACCAAAGAGTCACCTATATGAATGGACAAAAGTACCACTTCATAGTGTCGAGAGATGGAGAGAACTATTGGGGGTGTGTTAGCATTGTCTCAACTTATTGGGTCTCATGCATATGAAAGATTCACAGGTCTACTGTTGAAAGACAGGGCCCAAGCCCCCACGACCAAGCAAGGCTTACATATCCAAGTGTATTAGAATATGGACCCAGGCCTATAAGACCAAGGATGACCCATGCGTCTAAAAAATATCGAAGATGAGCCCATAGGTCCACATACATTGAAGGCAAGATGGTAAATAAAAGGTCATCTCATAGAGATGTCATTGATATAATTAAGTTAAAGTTCCAGGGTTAAAACCCTAAGTTCAAGGGTATTATTATAATACAGTAGTTTCATAAATCTATAAATAGAGTTTCAGGAGGAGGGTTAGGAATCATCAATTCCAAAACCCTTCTTCCTCCTGTTTTCTCCCAATGGGTTTCTTTCCCTTTTTCTCCGTGACCTAAATTCATGGAATCCTGAAAATCAACATAGTATCAGCTTTGATTTTCAAGACTCCGACTATGGCTTTTTAGGTTCATTCTCCGTTGTTATTTTTTTTTATAGTTGATATTTGTTTTTTATGTTTGATCCTTTCTTTCTTTCTTTTTCTGTTGCTGCTCTCTCCGTGAAAGTGCTAGTTCCTTAATTTTTTTTCTTCCTGCTCGTTATTATTGTTGTCTTGTGTCGTGGTATCTTTGCTCGTCGTTATCTTTTTGCTTTGTGAAGCTGCCCCCATAGCAGCATAGATATTATTGATCAAAAAGTTGCCATCTCCTTGTGGTAAACGGACGGGAAGAACTCCTTAAGAAAAGAGTCCATGGACGTCACTCCACCTGAGATACTGATATCCTAACCCAAGATGAGACCACCGGAAGAGGCGACAATACAGGCCCAGAAGACGTAGGAAGTCATCTTCTCCTGGTAGCACTTCTGCTGGCCATCAGAGAAGGCTAGAGAACACTCGGCGCCGCAGGTGTCAGTGAGGATAAGAGAGACGACTTGATTCGTATAGAGAAGACTTTGCTATCGGGCCGTCTCTATTTATCGGTTTCTTCCACTGACGGGAGTTTATCATCAGTCGGAAAGACTTGTATTCGGTCTCTGTTGATCTGCCGTCAAACCAGAAATCTTGTTTGGAAAATAATTCGCCTTCTCATAACTTCGTTGGCCCTTCCTTTACTCGTTTTACTCTCCGGAATCCTCGGTTTACTCTGAAAGATCCAGCTCTGTCTCTGCAAGTTATGTTTGCTAGCTTGGAAAATTACCAGTAAAATTCCATCCGGAGCTCTCTGTGTACTTGTCTCTGGTATTCCATCTGAATGTTGCAATCAACTTGGAAAGGTTCTATCGTTGTTGCTGTTTTTTTCGGAAGTCACAGAGTCGTCTCTGTCGGTTTGTTTATTCCGGGAAGATTTCCGCTAGTTCCGTTGTCGGGATTCTCTACTATCTTAGGAAGATTATTGTCCTCTGACTGCTGCTTTCCCGCTTTCACTGTTGGCTTTCTTCAGAAACATTATGGCAGTCAATCAGGACGCGTCTCTGTTGGATTTTCCAAGCCGTCTCTGTTGTCACTGCGATCCCGTGCTATTCAAGAGCCTGTGCTGCGGGGAAGATGATATTTCTGGAAGGTCTATTCTGAAGTGAAGTTCTTTTTTCAAAAATTTCTTCTCTGTTCGGAGCCGACGACTAGAAAGTTGCCTTCCGAGTTTTCGCTCTGCGTCGGGGAAGAAGACTATTTCAAAGTTAAATGTTTCCTAAGTTAGTTATGAAACGTATTAAAGCAGGTTCAGTGCAGCCAGACCCAGACTCGCTCGAGTCAACTCGGACCAGCGAGCCAGAGTACCAGCAACCCGAGGGTATTGGTTCTGGCCAGACCGAGTCAACTCGGACCAACTTGGTCCGGGACAACTCAGGTCCAGGTCAACCTGACCCGGGCCACATATTATTTGCCTTGGTATATGTGCCCAAGTTTTATACATATTTTGGCTCGACTCGGTAAATTTTTTCTCTGGCTGGTTATTATTTTTGAAGCATTGACAAATTATTCTTTGGTTAGCATTTTATTTAGAACAGATATATGCATCGGATTATTTCATGGGTCAATTTGACAAGGATTATTTTGGATCATGGTAAATGGCCCAAGTCCATTTTAGTTGCTGCCATTGTGCTCTTTTGATGAGACATTATTATTGAAGAAGATGTAGCCTCATATTATTATTTATTTGTTCCCGTCAAAAATATTTGTTGTTGGGAGTCCATGACGGAGGAACTTCATCCCAGTCAAAAATATCAAAATTATTTGTGGTTTGGAGTCCATGATGGAGGATCTCCATCCCCATAAAAAATATCAAAATTATTTGTGGTTGGGAGTCCATGACGGAGGAACTTCATATCGGTAAAAAATATCAAAATTATTTGTGGTTGGGAGTCCATGACGGAGGAATTTCATCGCGGTCAAAAATATCAAAAATATTTGTGGTTGGAAGTCCATGACGGGGGAACTTATTATTATATTTATGTTACTTCTCCCCATTAATATCATATATTACTCTACCTCTTGAGAGTTGTTGTCATGTGGAGAGACACGGTGATGAAGGTGGACGCTTTAGAGCAATGTCTTAACAGCTAGGAGTGATTTACTCTCACTGATATTATACAAGTTGGACCTCATGAACGAGAGCACCAGTGTGACGGGGAGTGTTAGAAGATGAAGACATATTATACAAAAAAAAAAGATTTTATACATCATTTGCAGCAAGCTGGGAGTTCATGTTATTCTCTCACCCCCAGCTTGAGGGGGAGTGTTGGAAGACAGGGCCCAAGTCCACACGACCAAGGAAGGCTTACATATCCAAGTATATTAGAAGATGGGCCCAATCCCATAAGACCAAGGATGACTCATGCATCTAAGAGCTATAGAAGACGAGTTCAAGGCCCACAGATCAGGTGAAGGCCCATAGGCCTACATACATTGATGGCAGGATGGTAAATAAAGGGTCATCTCATAGAGATGGCATTGATATAATTAAGTTAAAGTTCCAAGGTTAAAACCCTAAGTTCAAGGGTATTATTGTAATACAGTAGTTTCATAAATCTATAAATAGAGTTTCGGGGGGAGGGTTACGAATCATCAATTCCATAACCCTTCTTCCTCCTATTTTCTCTCAATGGGTTTCTTTCCCTTTTTCTCCATGAGATAAATTCATGGAGTCCTAAAAAGCAACTTCCACAAATCATAAAGATATTTGAGAAGCAGCCAGATGTATATAATGCAACAGAAAGAATTTCTCTTGTCAGTTCCTTCATGGCATCTCTTCTTATTGGAGGTTATGCTAGTATTGATGAAACTTATGGAGCTGGAATGAACCTGATGGATCTCAAACAACGAATCTGGTATCAGCAGATTTTGTAGGCTACTGCACCAGGATTAAAAGAAAAACTTGGACAGCCTGCACCAACACATGGATTATGCAGAGTTCCACCTATTGTTCCAGCACTTGAACTTCCAAGGGATTTCAAATTTTGTTGCCAACCTGTTGGCAATGGGGCTTGTGTGCAGAAGTTAAGCACGCAAAGTTCAGCAGCCCGTTATGTGGATATGGAATTGGATTTTTGTAACAAGAAGTACTCTGCACTTTTAAGATTATTCTGTGGCGACTGTGGCTTACTAAAAGCTATAGTTTATATATTATGTATGCAGCATGCTGGCCAATGTGATGAACTTGGACGGGCTCCAACAAATGAAACATGTGACTGCATAGTGGTTGTTCTTAGTACAGTAGGGTATTCACCTAACAAGCCACATGAAGAGGCTAATGGGTTCTTCCACCAAATGATGTTTGTTGTACCAGTGCAGAAAATAGTGCTGCCAGACAACCATGTCCTTGACCTACTGGAGGAGACCAGAATGCTGGGATGTAGACCAGCAGAAACTCCTATGGACTTGAATACAAAATTATGTGCAGGTACTGGAGAAGAAGTAGATATCGAAAAATATCAAAGATTGGTGGGAAGACTTATTTATCTCTGCGTAACAAGACCAGAGAATTCATATGCAGTCAGTGTGGTAAGTCAATATATGCACAAACCACAACTCAGTCATTGGTAAACACTAAAACGGATATTACGATATCTAAAAGAAGCATCAGGAAGAGGGCTCCTCTATAAAAATCATGGACACTTCAACATTGAAGGATTCTCAGATGCAGACTGGGCCGGATCCCCGAATGACAGAAAATCTACTTCGGGATATTGTACGATGGTAGGAGGAAACTTGGTTACATGGAGGAGCAAGAAATAGAATGTAGTTGCAAGGTGTAGTGCAAAAGCAGAGTACAGAACCATAACACACACAGTCAGTTAACTCCTATGGACCAGATCTCTCCTAACTGATCTGGGTTTTTACAAAGAAGCTCCTATGAATCTATATTGCGATAACCAGGCTACAATTCACATCACATCAAATCCAGACTTCCATGAGAGAACAAAGCATATGGAAATAGACAGTCATTTCATACAAGAAAAATTCACTGCCGGCATCTTATGTCTCCAACATGTATCTTCACAAAAATAGGTTGCAGACATTCTCACCAAACCAGTCACTCACAAATTTTTGTCCAACATTTGCAGCAAGCTAGGCATCAACGATGTTTTCTCACCCCCCAGCTTGAGCGGGAGTGTTACAATGTGGGACCCATCATGGCCCCACAAGTTGGTGGGACCCACCATGAGTTTGAGAGGTGTCAACAAGAGTCCTCATACAAGGTGGTTCTGTAATGGTCCCTAGCCATGGATCTAGTAACTCGGCGAGTTGAATATGAATCCAGCACTGTTTGAGGGTTTCTTATCACGTTTTTGTGAAAAGAACTCTCTTATACTTCTCCTTTCACGTTAGGATTGAAAAGGATTTTGCTTTTCTCAATTATAGATGCAACAAACAAGTTAAAGGACTGTTTAAGCACTCAGATATGAAACCCCTCTTTTATGATTAAAGAAAAGAGGGTTTTACTTGCTGTAATGAGTCAAGACAACCCCTTTCCCTTTACTGAATTCATTCCCCTTGAAAAGGAGTTTCCTTTTCTTAATTATGAACGAACCCAGGTAGTCAAGGAAGCTCCTTGGGGCCCCAATGTGGAATCCCTTTTCTTATGGCTCACGTCAAGGTAGGGTTTCCAATTTCATGCAACACTGGTTCCTTACGTAAATGAGAAACATAAATCTAATCTCAATGTTTGGAATAAGATTAGCAAATACCTCTGGACGTCAACACCCAACCAGCAACAAGAACCCGTCCTCCTTCCTGGGTAGACTCACGTCAAGACCTCCTTTTTTGGAATTTTCATGAAAGAGATGATCTTCTCTTGCAGCTCAAAAGAGAAAGGTAATTCCTCTTCTTTTTCCTTCCAATATCTCCTCAAAGACTCCCCAATGGATGCAGCAAACCCCCAAGAGAGTTCAAGCCAAGAACCCTAGAATAGGGAGCCTAGAAAGAACCTAAATTACCCTAGTTTATGCTAATTCTGAACTTGCTTTATTTCTCCATCCTTACCCCTTAAATAGGGTAATTAAAATCAACATAGGTTAGGGTTATAAAACCCAATTCTACCCCTACCTTTAAGTCTTATTATAAATCAATAAAATTCGAAATTAAAAGCAACATAAATAATAAAAGTAAAGTAGATGACTCAGTCTTATTGAGTCCATAACAGGTTCTAGCTAAGAGATAAGGAACGTGTGCAGGAATTAAATAGAAGATTTGAAGATCAAGTGAGACCCACAAACATACCATGAGCTGGTATCTCTATCTACATGAGCAGGAAAATCATGTGGAACTCACAAGATAAGACCAAGAGCTGGCTCTCTAGTTTGATTCATGTCCTTAAAGAAGGTGTTTGTAGTTGAGTTAAATTAGTCTCTTAAATAAATAATGTAATCTTACCATGATAAGCTTATCTTGGAGAGTTCTAGTTGGAATGTAATTAGGAGTCCTAAAATTACCACTACATGGACTCTATCACCTCCTCAACTATAAATAGAGATGATTGTAACTCAAAATTCATCAAGCAGGTTTCTTAGTTTTTTTTCTCTCTCATGTGAAGTGTTCTCTCACTACTCTCTTTTATTTTCCTTCTCTTCTCTCTCTACTCGAGACCTCTTCTCTTTTTCCTTTTTTTCTTTCTCTCTCCCCTTGCTCGAGGTATTATTCATGGGATCCTAAATTCAAAAACAATCGACAACAAAATCACCGACGCAATATGGACTCATTGACAGGAATCAATGTCGGGGAAGAGAGAAGTGTTGACCTTCTTCTGAAGGCAGAGAGCAAGGCCACTCTAATTGCTAGTTTTCGGAAACAAATACTGCATCGTGATTAATCATCATTAACACAGAATTATTTTCTGGAATGCAATCTGGAGAAGTCGGTCAGCCGTGAAGACAGTTTTTGTCAAAGATAATAGCAATAGAGATGGCAAGGCAGAGACGGGAACAGGCGAGGCACGAACCAGCAAATAAAATTCTTACTACAATCAAAAACAGGACACAAGGAAAGTACCCATGATGGAACTAGCAGTGAAACTAACTAGTGGTGGGTCAGGCACCAGATCCTCGATGGAGGCACCGAGCTAGGTCTCATGGAGACAGAGTAAAACTAGTAGTAAAATAAAAAATAAATGAAGTTGTAACTATGAAAAACAAACCATTAGAAAAGACAAATATGAGTTTTAGGAATGCTAAAAACCATAGCTACGAGTCCTGAAAACCAATGCTCTGATACCATGTTGATTTTCTGGACTCCATGAATTTTGGCCATGGAGAAAAATGAGAGAGACACCATTGGGAGAAAACTGGAGGAGAAGAGGTTATGGACTTGATGATCCTAACCCTTCCCGTAAAGCTCAATTTATAGATTAATCAAACCACTGTATTACAATAATACCCCTGAACTTAGGGTTTAGAGTTTTAACCTTGGAACTTTAACCTAATTACATCAATGTCATCTCTAAGAGATGACTCTTAATTTACCATCATGTCATCATTGTATGTGGGCCTATGGGCCTTCTCCTTGATCTGTGAGCCTTGAGCCTATCTTCTATATCTCTGTGATGTATGGGTTTTCCTTGGTTTTATGGGCTTGGGTCCATCTTTAAACACACTTGGTCGTGTGGGTTTTCCTTGGTCATGTAGGCTTGGGCCCTTTCCAACAATTTAACCTATTGTTCCTGGGGAAATGAATAAAGCAAATTGTAACCAGAAGCATATATAATCATTAGAAAAATATATAGCAAGTATAAAGTAAAATTAATTTTTTAAAAACCACTAAAAATGTTTAAAAAGTATGAAACAAAGGATGGATTTAATCAACCTCTTCTATGGAGGCCTCTTGAGAAGGCCTTTATTAAAGAGAACTTCTCACATGGAGACCTCTTTAAAGAGGAAGTATTGTTTGGCTACAACTATATTCAAAGAGTGCAGTACATAAAATATTATGTCATATATTTAGTTATAACAATATAATAGATCATTTTTAGAGACAAATTACAAAATACCTTTGGTACCTTAACTTTATAACAAAATAAGTATAATACATCAAGATATATTTTCATGAGTAAGTTACTAAAATACCCTTATTGTATATAAAGTTTTGTAATAGAATAAATGTAATAGATTACATAAGCAGTTTAGAGGCTAGATTACAAGGCTACCAATTTATCGGATTAGTGACTCCCACATCACATATGCAAACCTATATTAGGTAGCCTATTTTGTGTACGATTTGTTTGGTGGATCCCACATAAGATGTATAAGCCCGAGTGAAAAATGAGACTTTTGCTATGTCAACCATTAGTATATATATATATATATATATATATATATATATATATATATATATATATATATATATATATATATATATATATATATATAAATTTTAATTTTTAATATTATAAGTTATTTTTTAAATAAAATAATTATCATTTCTTTTTTCAAAAGAAAAAAAAAATCTCTTTTTCAAAAAATCTTCATTTTGTAGCTTCACCAAAGAAGTGGTTCTCTCCTCTTCCGAAGATGGGCTCTTCAAAGAGAAAGCTTACCAAAACACATTTTGAACACTAAAAATGACTCTTTGATTGAAAGAGCATCTTTTAGGTTGTGTTTGGAACACAAAAAGTGGAGAGAAAAGAAAATAAAATAAAAAAGGTTTCTTTTCTTTTGTTTGGATGCCCATGAGAAATGAGAGAGAAAATGAAAGAGAAATATAGTTTCTCTTATTTGGAAACATGTGGAAAATGAAAAAGAAAAGAAAATTAGCTATATTTTAAAATTTTGATAATTAACAATTTCTCTCAAGTTTCTATATCTTTTTATTTCTCCCCAAAGTCCATCATTTTGTGAGTTAAAATTTATTAACTAAGAGAGAAAGTGATTTTCTCTTTTATTTTCTTTTCTCTCAATGATTGTCTGTTGTCAAACAACAAAAATAATTTTTTCCCCCCTTTTATTTTTGTGGGTCCCAAACAGGAGCTTACGCTCAAATCAGACATGCCAAACAGTAGCTAAGTCATCTTAATTGTATTCAATAAATAAGTTATACATTGTATCAAATGATAATCTTTTCATAGATGTTGTAGATAGAAAATGGTCAAAATTTATATAGCTAAAAAAAATCCTTCTCCTTATCTAGATGAGGATAGTAAGGTAAATGGCCCTACTTTTAATCCATTCTGTTTAATGAATTGTACAATGTTGAAGATATCTCATCCAAATGTTACAAAAGAAATATATGAGGGATAGTGTGGTAAAATGGCTAATTATAAAGGAATAATGTCTTATCGAACGATAAAGAGCTTGTTGAAACTTGCCTTTTCTAGAAACAGCATGGCAGTGTAAGACAATTACTTGTACATTTGTTCAAATAAAAGAAGTGAGAGCATCTGAATAGTGCTATTGGTCCAACACCTAGTACTTAATCACCTTATGTAATTGCATCTCATTCATGTAGACCAATAAGAACGATGGGTTTTGGATTCTCACTTTTTTATTTCAGAAAATCTAATCTTTATCTTTTCATTCCACACTTTGGGTTTGTTTGGAAGTCCTAAAATGAAAAAAAAAAGAAAAAAAAAATAAGAATTTGATCATTATTTTTCCTAAAAATAGTTAGTGAAAATGAGATAATAATTAAATTCTCCTTTTCACTAACTATTTTTTGGAATAACAATAATCAAATTCTCATTTTCTTTTCTTTTCTTTTATTTTATTTTCCCTAGGGTTCCAAACATACCCTTTGTGTGTAGTGGAGTGACGAACTGGAAAATAGGGATGAGAGGCATGCGCAGAGGGGACCCCTTTTTATACTCTTTAGGTGCCACGTTACCTAAGAAGTATTTTTAAGCAATGCTGAGTGCGAACCCTCTTAATCCTACTAGTCTTGTAGAAATTATGTGACAAAGCCAAACCACTTGATAATGTAAACCCTAAACCCCTGATCTTAGTTCGGTCATTAACAAACATTGTACCAGGGCCTCTTACACGTTGTTTAGTTAGATTGACGTTATAAGGATCAAAAACCGAGCAAAGCCGGCAGTATCCGGAGTAGAGGCTCCAAAGCACCTGCCAAAAATTTTCTCGCGAAGAGGAAGCAAACCGAGCTGTTCTTCCCATTATAACTACACATGGATCCGAACCTTAACTGATTCACAAATTTCTCTGTGATGTCTTTCCGTCCAAAGCTCTTGGGATGTGACCCACCCGCGGACCAGTCAACCCATGTGATGCTCCTTCTGGAGTTCAATTCAGGGAAGAGCTTGGTCACAAGAGTAGGTAGGTAGTGCTCGTCTACGTAACAGGAAGGCTTGCAGTGGTCTCGAAATAGAGGATAATATTTACGGTCGGATACGATCTCTAATGCAAGCTTGCGATTCACTTCGAACCATTGGGAGCCCTTGCGCCAATCATGGATGGTGACAGTCGGCCACATTCGCTTGTTGTATCGGCCTCGTCCCATGGCCCTGGGGTCGTCGAATGAACCGAGGAAGCTGTGGTTGGAGTGGATGAGATAGTTGTAGATTGTGGTGAAGTTGAAGAGAGGAATGCAGCTTTCGGAGAGTAAGACGAATCGCTCGTTGGAGAAGTCGAGAAGGGCGTTCGCTAGAAGCCGCCTCTCTGCGTCGATCATCGTCACCTTTCCCCATTCCACCGGCTGAAGCTCAATAACGGTTTACGTAAAAATATATGGTGAGCCAACTGTTGACTACATATATTGTAGTTACTGCTAAACGGAGTCGTCCATGAATTTAAATGTCGATGCTCACCTTGCTAGGAATTCGCCGACGGAAGAAGACGGAAGTCTCCGGCGTGTCATCTTCGTATTCAGGCGTAGTGTGAAGATAGACAGAGAAAAGGCCACGGTGACCCTCAAAGAATTTCTGCCAGATAGGACCCATCGGCATCCTTCCCTTGGCGAGAAACATGAAGGCCACCTTCGGCGTTCGTGGGTAGGGGTAATCATCGTGGGGAACGAGTGAGGCACGCCAGAGGAGTTCCTCTTCAGTCATAGAATGCCATACCTGTTTCGCCTCCGTCCTGTCTGAAAGATTGGAAGCCGCGGAAGCTGACCCTGTCTTGTTACAAAGGTGGGAGAAATGACCAGCTACTGGCTCGAATTTGTCCATCTGAGGAAAGAAAATCTCCTTCGTTAGGATGAGCTTTCTAGCTTGGAAGCTCACAAGCAGACAGGTGACAGCAAAGGCTAGAGAAAGAAACACTAGGGCCCTTAGTTCTCTTCTGCTTCCAGTGCTGGAAACTTCCTTCTCCCTCACAGACGACATTGTGATCTCCTCCACGTCTTTCTTCATTGTTCTCTTTTCAACACCGAAAGCGTAAGGGTGATGCCATTAACTGCAGTACAAAGGTTCGAGTATTTAAGCACATGGGAAGGCAGAACGAAAGGGGGAAGATGGGCAACCCTTCAGAAGGATTGACTGAATCGGGCAAACAATGATAGAACTCGGCTGTGTGTTGGCTGAGGGCATCCACTCCATTTAATTCTCTTTTCATTTCTATTCCCGGTACAGTAATAGTGGCGAACAGCGATGATGGTCGGCGTGTTTTCGCTCTTCGTTTTACGCGGTTCTCGTGCTGGGTAGGCTGGGTCAGGTCCTCAACAGGAGAACCGGGGAAGTGACAATGCATGTGATCTTTACACGTTTCATGTGGACCGACTTGCCTCATAACGTAATGGAACCTAAAAGGAATTCCAGCATTTCACTTGAGCATTTTAAGGAGTTCAGGGCAATTTTTCATTGTCGTTGCATCTTTCTTCTTCGTACCTTACACGGTTTTGCCGAGAGAGTTGATGAGATGTATCACTCGGGGGCTGAGATTAGTTTGAACACAAAAAAAGTGCAGACGACTGTTTGGTCCAGTGGATAGGACCCAAGCTTTGTTTATGAAGACAATAAATTCAGCTAATCAATCACCTAGTTCACCATAATCAAAGCCAATCCCCACCATGAGTAATTTTCCTTCCTTCTCATCCAACCACATAATCGGTGAGTTGCAAACATTTCCCGGATTCAATGATAAAAAATAAAAAAATAAAAAAAAAACCAAACTGGTGAAAATTGCAGCAAATTAGAGGGAAGAAAAAAATCCTGTTAAGTACTAAGCGAGAGCCGACAATGGTAAAGATTGCCACTGCGGGAACTGTTCACCTGCAATGTGGTCGCTATTTTTCTCAACTCTCCGTCATGATTGAATGAAAGAGAGGGAAATGAGAGACAATCTACTCACCACCAGCCAAAATATACTGTTTTCCATTATCAGAAAGAGTAACCAATTCTGGAAAGAAAGTAAATACACTTGCTTTAAGGAAACGGGTTATCCACATTCTACGCACATGGATTTTGATACCCTTTTCCGAGCGCAGAGACGTCTTCCTTCCGAGTAAAGGAACGTGGACTGTAGATTATTTCAGGCAATTGTCACCAACTCCCGCAAGTGACTTGGGAACACCTTCCCCACACAATTCACCTTGGACTGGTCCGGTGTCAAAATCTGAAGCCAATCTAGTTTCATGTCCGGAGACCTGTTACTGGTGACTTGAATTTTGACGGCTGAGAAGGCCGGAAACTGTACGAAGGGGTCGTCGAGTCGGTTTAATCATTTGTTCTGGATGTTTAAGTCTCGTAATACATAAATACATCTCTTCTCTGTTTTTCTTCATACATCTGAACCAAGAAATCAGTACCTGAGTGATGCCCATAACTGCATAAGAGACCGAATTTGATACATTACAAACGTCTTAAGTTTTCTGCATTGTGTAGCCGATGTGTTGTACTTCTATGTGAGATTGCCACACCTCTACAGCCATTAGACATCACAAAACTTCACCTACTCTCTGGGTAGATTCCCTGACTCTGGAAGCAGCAAACATTGCTAAGCCTGTCAGACTAATAGCTGTGAGCAATTTAATGGCAGAAAGCTTCGGAGCTTTTGCCACTACTTCAGTTTTGAGATACTTCCAAGTCCATCTTAACAGAAAACTCAGCGAACAGCTTGCCTGAAACTTTTGCACGGAAAATTCCTGCATTTTCCAAGTAGAAATAATTGAGAACCTCTTCAAACTGAAAGCCAATAGCAAAAGTTAGGCAGTCTGGTATGTAAAATTGAACTTCGATAGAGGTTCAAATGAGTGATCCACTCGCTATGCCTTCATGAACTAATCTAGTAGTGTATCTGTCATTGGATCAATAAAACCATCTCACACACTCCAAGGAGCCCGGAAATTATCCCACTACATTGCATTTCCACCTCCCTGACGAAACTAGAAGCCCCCATTCAGCATACAGAACATACCACTTTGTTTCTTTCAGTTGATACTACAGCTTTTTGAAAAAAAACAATTATCATTCACTGCATGAACGGCATGATGAATAAATATTAAATCAAAATCACCAATAACTGGAAGAAAAAAAATCCATAATGAGGCACAAGAATAAGCCAATAAACAGACGAACTTAAAGTGATGTCTCTCCAAACTTTGCTACTTCTGCCCACATCTTGGAAATCAGTTCTTCATAACTGCAGTGAAACTTCTCCAAAGAAAAATCCTTGAATACTCCAAACAAACTAAAATCAGAAAAGTTGTTGAGTTTCATGATTGTAGTAGTGTGAAAAAATCAGGCATTTCCACCAGATAATTAAACAGAGAAAAGAATGAGGTAGACAATATGCTACTTCTCCAGAATTACTAAATTGCCGTAGTCTCATGCGATGTTTGGATACATAACTTTCTGAAAAAGATACATAACTTTCTGAAAAGGAGACAACTCACTTCCATCCCAACTTATTTTTCAATATTTTCTCCTTATTCCCTTGGTTTAAATGCTTGAGGTCTGATCCTTGGCATGAGCCCTATTGTGTTGGCAACCATTTGAGTAGAATGCATAACAATTGGAATTTAAAGTAGCCAAACAACCCTTTTCAGTACAATAACTTGGGCATCCTTTTGAATTTCTAAAGGACCAGCTTAGTGTACAGACTTAAAGTTTGCTACTTATTTCAATACTCAAATTTTTAATGCAAAATGATCCTTTAATTAGATGACAAATGAAACCCACTAATAAGTGAGAATTTTAAATTCAACTACTGCATCAAATCTTTCAAACAATCAAACAATACTAGATCCACTCAATGTGAGCAATGACAACATCAAGTTAGCTTATAAGTCATCCATCATAATGTAAGTCATCCATTATAATGTAGGTCATCCATTACAAGAGAGAAGGAATTACTCCCAAAAAAAAAAAAAAAAAGACCTTGATGAGGATGCAAGTTCTAAGCATAGTACTGAATGCTTTGAACATGTATCATATAAAAAAGATGTTAATGTAAGTCATCCATGATAAAGAGAAAAGGAATTACTCCCAAAAAATAAAAAAGACTATGAGTGAGTAGGATGCAAGTTCCAAGCATGATACTGAATGTTGTGAAGATGTATCACAGAAAAAAGATGTTACCTTTGGTAGCTTATCTTGCTGGGCCAGGTAATCCACATGAAGCCTTACATTTGATGAAGCAGGGAGCCACAACCTCAAGTCAACGTCAGCATAAGATTTTGAAATTATGTCAAACAATGTCTCCGCTCCATTTTCAATGGCTTTCAAGATGGAGTACTCCCTATCTCTACGGTGCCTGCAAAATAAGACTAACAACCAGGTTACAATTATATTACAGACTCACTTATTGACGATGGAAGTCTCAATAGGTTGAGCTCTAGAACATCCATCATTTAGTATATTTCTAGCATTGTTATGAAAATTGAATACAACAGTTGGTTGGTTATACTTCATACTTCAGGTATCCACAAAGCATTCGCTTCGGCCAGAGGTTGGCCCTCCCATGCATGGGGATTAAAACATGTGGTGACATCTCCATAAATTTGTAGGTTGTCTGAAAGTAGTCCTGCTTGTGATACAACAAGAGAGTTTTCTTTCCTTAATTCTTGTACCAGAAGCATAAACTAGCAAATTCAGAACTAATCTTCCAAAAGAAATATATATCAAGTGAAGAATTTCAATGAAAAAGTTCAGAATATTGACTATACTATGGCCATCAAAAAGACATACATATTTTTGAAACAAAAAGAATCACCAGTTAAAGCAACAAGCAAGTGGAACTTTTATTCAAACTTTTTGACAAACAATTAATTTCTGGAATTATTTAGCCAACTTCAAAATTCTATCTATTCTGATTGCAAGCTTTTTCCAGTTCAAGTTCTTCACTTTCGTCCAGATTTTTTTTGTTATAATATTTTTGTCTAGCTATCACCACATATGTTGGTTCAATATAATCAAAATGTTGCATTCTACAGACTTCTGAATGGCCATTACTTTCTATGTTAAACAGATCACAATATTTAAAATAAAACACAAAGAAAACAGCATGTTCATAAGTCCCCAAATCTTTGAAGATCCAATGGGCTATTATTCAGTTAGACATTTGGCTCAATGCCACACGAGGGAGTTTCTACTGTGAATTCTTGGGTTCAAGTCTCACTACGAGTAAGGAGTTTAATATGTGCAATTAACATTAAAAAAAAATGCAAGCAGGACAAAACGCATAACTTAATTCGCATGTTAACAAAAAGAAGTTGAATTGTTCAAATAACAAAATTTCAAAGAAAACAGCACCCTATTGTGACTGATAAATAGAGAAGGAGAAAAAAAAAACAAATAAACCGGCAACCAAACAAACAAAGTCTGTCATTCACCTTTGTTGCATGAAGGAATAGCTAGAAATTATTAGTATGTAAATAAAATTGAAAAACCACAACTATACCTTCATGTTTCCACCGGATCTAATGTCTAGAACAGCACTACCTAGTCTGCCAAAATAAATCATAAGATAGTTGACTGAGTTCAAAGTTATAACTGAGTATTCATTCCAGGTACCAGTAATTTGTGATTTCTGAGAGAGTAAATATAATTAGAAACTGGAAACATGAAATATTTCCTCCTAATTTTCAGTTGATAAGTAAGACTAATAACTTTATCTCACATAAGAATATCTTCTTTCACCCAAATAAATCTTACCCTACACAGTGGTCCCCTACGATCAGAGAATTTGTGCTGGCATGAAGCAAACCCATGTGGCCATCTGTATGCCCCTGATCAGAATATGAATTCCTTCTCAAACTTTAAGGTCAAGAAATTAAGAAAACTGTGTGATCAAATCATCACTAAATCATTTCAAAATAAAGAGTATGAAATTTATTTAAAAGAAAAATTGACAAAATCATAGCAATCAGTACCACTTATAGTCTAAAGAAACTTCAAAAATGCAAACAGTATGTGACAGGGAGCTTTTGACAGCTAAAGAGATGCCACAAGTAGCATTGACAATGAGTGAGCAATCATATTTTTACCACAAAGTCATCAAAACAGTAACTAAACAAAAGATAGGTGCAACCCACCATCAAAAGATAGTTTCAGGCACTTTGACGACGAATAGTATTAAAGTTGGATCTAAGTCCACCCGAGGACAACTAACCGAAGTTAAGATGCTTCATCTCAACTTATAAGCATAGGATCTCTTCAAACCTAAAACAATGTGGCACTGCTCTCCCACACACAACAACTCTCACTTTAGACAAGCAACCTGAGACATGGAGCAGATTTAAATATAGATTAAGGGACTTTTACCTTCCAATACTTCTCCTCACATCTAAGCCTAAAAATACAATTGCCTTGAGACGCAGGAAACATACACTCTCAGCCCAAAGAGAATACACACAGAAGCCACATAGAACAAGACAAACATGATTGTCTCTAGTACCACATTAAAGTTAGGTCTAGGTCCATATCAAAATGATTGGCCAAAGTTATAAAGCCTCTCTCCATTAATAAACATAGGAGCTCATCAAACCCAAACAAATGTGCTACTATTCTCCTAAAGGCAACAACTCTCACTTCAGACAACGAGCATAAGATGAGAGGCACATACAACACTAGACTAAGGGACTTTGTACCTTCCAACAAAGTGGGACAAATATCTTTTGCTCAATAAGCTTAAAAGGTTCTTTCTTTCAGTGTTTCCCTATTGCAGTATTCACATTTCTAGGAACAACTTCCAGTTCATGTACTTCAACTAACGTCAACCTTGTGCATCATCTTGCAAATTTTCTTTTGTTTCTTTCGAATGATGAAAGATTAATGAAATGAAAAGCTACAAGCAGGATAGGCAACAAATTGCCCCAAAGGAAACAAAACTGCTAGAAAACAATGTGGCAGTTTGGTAATTTAACATACTACACACCTCCTAGATATAGTCCAATCTTGTTCAGTATGCTTGATTGTTTATATTGTTTGAGTTTCATGTAATTTGAAGGTGTAATGTAAGAGTTATAAGGGAATAAGTGTATGAAGGTATACTAGTCTTTGTACTTGTTTTCACTTAAGCTAAATTGAACCCTCACGCGGCTCTTCTTGCTTTCTTGCAGCAGCTGCCTCTCTCCTTTTCTCTCTTCTCCTTCTCTGACTCTCTCTCTCAACCCTCTTTATTACCTTATTTCACATTGTATCAGAGCAATAAAATCTGGTTACAGGTGAATGGAGCTCCATCTTCTTCTCCATTGAAGCCAGCGATCTCTCACAAGGGGACATTAAGTTTGATTGTGACTCGTTGACAAAAATATGATCTTTTGTGTTCTTTCTCTACCATAACCCTAAGGTTAATGGTTCCTACTGCCCCGAGAGCAGTTTGATGATTGTTTAATGCCCTAAAGGGATTATAAACTTGGGATTTTTCCTATCTGCCTGGTGTGCAGCCCATTACTGGGCTCATTTTGCCTACGTCACCACTGGATTGGCTGACTTCAGCCCAAACTTTGAGATTTTTTGTGGGATTTTTGAAGTATTGCCACCAACCTTGAGGGTATTCTAGATTTTGGGGGAATAGGTGTTCAAATTGTGCAAACCCTAAGTCTCTAAGAAGCAGGTCCCACAGTGCCTGCACAGGCAATTGTTTCATGAGAAATTGATATTATTTGTAGTTATTATTCTTAGTATCTATGGCTGATTTTAGTGAAGTTATCACCCCCTAGAGGGATGTTATGGTCCAGGTTAAATACCTATGTCTTCCGCTCCTAACAAGCCGGTCTTTTGGGTAGTATTGCTAGGTGCTTAACATTTGGTATCAGAGCGGGGCTCCCACGTCACGAGTTCGAGTCCTGGGATGCGCAAAGGCCAGATTAAAATACTAGTAGGTCCTTGTGATAAGCCCTGGGTCGGGCCAGTGTCATTGCGCGAGCGCAAAGGCTGGATTAAAATACTGGTAGGTCGAGTCTACGTATTATCGCGGTCGGGCCAATGTCGTTGCGCCGTCGTGGTCGTCGAATCGCAAAGGTGGGGTGTGATGTTATGGTCCTGGGTTAAGTACCTATGTCTTCCGCTCCTAAGAGGCCGGTCTTTTGGGTAGTATTGGTTAGGTGCTTAACATACCACATTGCAATGCCCCATTTCCATGGATCATCCACCAGACATTCTCCTCCCTGTTTCTAATCGGAGAAGGCGAAGATAACTGAGCTTGTGAAGGGAAGCTCACCCTAGACCTCAAAGGGAGAATCCGACCTTACTAACAAACAACTAATTTGATTAATGCTTACCTTCCTGCTTTCTTCCTTCCTTCTTATAACAAGAAGGACCATGATATCCATACAATTTCCAACCCAATCCCTTTCCCATCACGTCCCCACATTTCTCAAGACGTCCATACAATTCCCATGACATCCACTCACTTCCCACCATGACTCCTACTCTTCCCCAAAGCATACATTTTCCCAAACTATGACTTTTACATTTACCAAAACCTACACTTCCCAAGCCGTGACGTGGCCCACACTCATAACCTAAAATTACATTAGACCCGACCCTTAACCTTATTTGAAAGTGACCCCACCTAAGTCCTACGTCTACCTGCTACTCTAGCCATAACATTACTCCCCTCCTGGAGAACGAGCTTGCCCTCAAGCTCGAAGGTAAGTGTGCTTGTCCGTGCCGAAGTCTGGATCCATGCACAAGTGGCAACCGCGGTAGCTGGGTCAGCCCGCTAGACTACAAAAGGAGAGCATCACGGTATACGACGAGCCTGCAACACAAAAGTGAATGCCGGAGGGTTTGAAATAATTAAACCCGTGATATGATTCATCAAATCCAGCATGGATTGAAGTGAGTTTTGGACTCCTCCACAACACATCGATCAGATTCAGGGACGAAATCCAACAAAAAGCACCACTGAGTCCATATAGACCATAGTCCCGTTCTCAGGGTTGAGCTAAGAGAATGCAGGACTGGGTATAGAAATGCGGCACTTATCCCTACAACAGCACTTACACCTCGATCTACTCCCATAACATAGGCAGGTAGCTTTTTCCATTCTAAAGTAACAAGGTGGTCTATGCATCGGCCAACAGTTGGACCCAATAATGCAACAGATGTGGCTTCAACGACAACATAAACAGCAGCAAAGAGCAACGAGTTGGGCCAGACATTAATCATGGATAAACCGACTGCAATTTCCCACATTCTGATTGGGCTATCAGCAGTACGCTGAATTATTTCTTTGGTAGCTAGTCGACCAAGGGCAGCTGCCAACCCTGCAGCCATAGCAGCTGCCTTGTTGACACTTGCATCACACAACGCTTTCATCTCATCACCGCTCCCACCTGCAATGGTCTCAATGTTCTTTCCAGTGTCAGGATCCACAATGTGAGCATCCATTGCAGTAGTCCAACTAAAAATTTGCCTAACTTGCTGAACTGCGGCATCATAAAATGACTTCTGTTCTGATGAGAATTTTGTTTTCCTCAGAGTGAATAAAAGACTGCAATGGTTTGACAGTGCTTCCAATTCCTCAAGTTGTTCCGGTTCTCCATATATGTAAAAGCATCGGTCAAATGTGGCTTCCTTAAACGGTTCAGCAGCAGTTTCCAGATCAGCATCTTTGGAATGCTTTTCAACCTCAATACCAGTCTCACTAATCAGTAGCTCCATAGTCTCCGTGCCCACATGTGCAATAACTTGCAGACCTTTTGGAGTCAATGCTTTACCACTCTCTACCAGAGAAGAATGAAAAAAAAAACAAACGCACTGGTTCTGTGCCCATCCATCATAATAAAATTTTTGACCCATCGCATTTTCCGTACCGTTGCCAGAAACCTCAGAAATTTGTCATCATGCATTGCATACTGGTAAACCCAAGTTCCAGAAAAATTACTCTGCTGCTCTGCTTCATGGAACAGCAAAATTGATGCACGCTCCACTGTAAGAAAGGGTGGAACGGCAAGTGCATACCTGATTTTTGGCCTAACAACCATGAATTGAATGCCATTTACAGCACCACGAACAGGGGCCTCATCTTGGTGAAGCCATTTCAATTCGAATTCTGCTGTGCGAGACCGCTCTGCTTCCACCAGGGTCACGATTTCAACTTCGAAATCGAAAGCTCTGGATTTGGGGGGTTGCGCTCTATCGTCTACTTGTGGCCGATGGCTAACATCGTCAAACCGGTGCTGACATGGCGAAAATGGCGACCGCTCGTTGGCTCGTTCCAGAGGGATTCGTGGCCCATAAGCTGCCAACGCATCCAGTGTTGTGGGTTGCGCCGCCGGAAGAAGTGGGATGGCGTTCCAGGAAACAAGTGTGGTGGAATACCCCGCCGAGTTCCATAAAATGGGGTGGCCGCCGCCTGATTGCGGAAAATCAAGGAGGTGTTCCGAGACAGGAAGCACACGATTTCAAGCGACTTCGGTGCGGGAGGACGCATGGCATCCAGTGAGAAATGGTTTGACGGCCGATCCCCTTCCTGTTTGGCCAACGAAGGATGTGTCGGGCATGTTGAGTCCCCACTTTCGGAAGTCGCCGCCGCAGAAGAGACAGAGGGCTCTCTGATGTCATGCTCCGCGGATTTCTCGGATTTGGTTTCGTTGGCACTGACCGGACTAGTAGAAATTTGAGCAATAGATGCTCCAAAGTGAAGACGATTTGAGGAGTTGCGCGCAGAGGTATATCGCGGGGCCCATGAAGTTGGATAAACTAGAGCATGGTCTCCCGAAGCTCCTGGAACGTCGTCTGAATCTCTGTTCGAAAGTCTTCAATGGATGTACGCCCATCCGCTGGAGAGGAAGAGGCTTACCAAATGTTAAGCACCTAGCCAATACTACCCAAAAGACCGGCCTGTTAGGAGCGGAAGACATAGGTACTTAACCCAGGACCATAACAAGAAGCATAGAAACTCAAGAGGGAAAAGACTCAATTTTAATTACTCTGAGAGGTTGAATGGAAAAAATTATCTCAATAGGTCAAAATCCATTCAGATTCATCTCAAGTCCAAGAGGAAGTCTAAATTCATCAGGGAAGACTAGTTCCCTTGGATGATGACAAGGAAGCCGATGACAGTCAGGTCATGACCTAGCTAATCAACAGTATTGTTTCCAAATTAAGGAATGAAATTATGAACTGCGAAACAGCAAAAGAGATGTGGATGTCTCTAAAAGCTTTGTATGCTTAGGAGAGCAATTTGTCCCGTGCATATGAGTTGTATGCTAACTTGTTTAGTCTCAAGCAGGGTAAACGATCAATTACAGACTACTATAGTGAGCTGTTTGGAGTTCTACAAGAGATAAGCATTTTTCAACCTTTCATTACTGATGAAAGGGACTTGAGAAAACAATAGGGACAGCTACATGTACCAAAATTCCTGGATGGTTTGAGATAAGAATTTGATGCAATTAGAGCACATCTACTGGCCTCAGATGATATTCCATCACTGTCTACTGTGTTTAATAGAATCTTCCTCGTTTGCGGATCCTAAGGTAAGTGATTTGGGTCTTCCTATTGCCCTCTGGAAAGGTGTACGTAAGTTCACAAGACATCCATTATCTAATTTTGTCTCGTTTGACTCCTTGTTACACCAATACAAAATGTTTGTATTGTAAAGGTCTTCATACACTATTCCTTCTTCTATGCAAGATGTTGTTTTATCACCTTAGTGAAATGAAGCTATGAATGTTGAAATGGAAGTATTATACAGTGGAAGCACATTGCTTCTATGTGACTTGCACTCAGGTGCTACTATGGTTGGATGTCGCAGGGTATACATGGTGAAATACCGGGCAGATGGTTCAATAGAGTGATATAAGTCTCGGCTAGTAGCTAAGGGGTACACTGACACATCTGGTTTTAATATATTTGAGACCATTCCCCTATTGCTCGTTTGAATTCAATATGCATTCTTGTATTTATTGTTGTCAACCTGGGTTTGCCATTGTTTCGGTTTGATATAAAAAATGACTTCTTGTATGGACACCTGGATGAGGTGTATATGAAACAACCTCTTGGCTATGTTATTTAGGGGGAAATTCGGAAAGTGTCCAGACTAAAGAAGACAATCTATGGGCGTAAACACAGCCAAAGGGAATGGTTTAAGAAATTTAGGTAGGTTGTTGTCTTATGGGTTCTCACATAGTCACTATGACTTTTCTTTGTTCATCATGAAGAGATCAACTGGTGTTATTGTCCTACTAGTATATGTGGACGATATCATTTTATCTAGGAGTGATACCAAGGGTATTGAAGAAATTAAAATGCATCTCTCTAAGTATTTTCAAACCAAAGACTTAGGTTCCTTGAAGTATTTTCTTGGAATTGAAGTAGCTAGAAGCACGACAAGACCCATTTTTACACGGAGAAACTATATCACTTCTATGTTACAGGAGTATGGCCTATCAAGAACAAAGCTAGTGGAGACCCTTGCAAAAGTTGATCATGAAGTTCGTGAGAACAGTAATGAACTCAACGACAAGACTATGTATCACAGATTAGTCGGGAAACTGATCTATGCTACAATTACCTGTCTTGATATATCATTCTCAGTAAATGTTGTCAGTCAATTCATGCATCACCCTTGAAAGGTACATCTCGAAGTTGTTCAGAGGATATTAAGATATTTGAAAGGTTCTCCTGGAAAAAGATTGTTCTTTAAGCCTGATGATTGCTCTAAGATAGAAGCATTCTCAGATGCAAATTGTTCTAGGTCTAAACTGAACAGAAAGTCAACTACTGATTATTGCGTATTCATGGGTGAAAACTTGATAAGTTGGAATAAGAAACAAAATGTTGTGGCATGTTCTTGTTGTGGACTCAATAGCACACCGAATCACACAACGAAGAAGGCAACAACAACTCACTCAATAGGATTTATTTCTTATATTACTTTGAGTAGGATTTATTTCTTATATTGTTTTAAGTAGGAGTTATTTCTAATTACTTTTATATGTAGGGGCATTATGGGAATTATTGTAACCCTAACCCTAAAACTCCATGACGTGATCTATTTAAAGGAGACAATGAATGAAATAGGTAAGCTTTGAGATTTTAGAATAACCTAGTGTAAACAGGCTGAGATCACCTCTTGATCTCGAGTTTAGGGTTTACTCCAAAAATCCAACCTATCCTTCACCCTCCATCCTCATCCATATTCGTTCATCTTTATCCTTCATCATCCATAGTTGGAAGAGGAGCTTCCTGCCCCTTTTCCGAGCTCAAAGAGAGGGTCTTCCCTGCTCATCAGCGTCAACAGCAATCAAGGGTTTCTAACCCTCTTGACGAGCAGAAAAGTAGGGAGCTTTCTGCTTCTTCACGTGAAGAAGGGGTGCTGCTGCTCCTAGCTTGGCGCCAGCAAGGAGAGAAGAATTAATCCATTCATGTGGGCCAAGGCTTCTACAAGCCAGGCTGAGCATTCCAACACGAGCAGCAATCAAAATCAGGGTTGAAACCCTGATTTCCGTGAGCAACCAAAAGGTATTTCTTCAGTTTCTTCTCCACGTGACTTATTTGCATTCTAGCTATAACTTTAACACTAGAGTGGATTCATAAAAAGGGAGATTGATCACGTGTGGAAGATCAGTCAAAGAAGGGATCTTTAACCCTCCTTACCGAGTCCAACAACTCAGTACCAATGCTGGATTCACAAATCCCACGCCGTGTTACTCGATCCATGACCCGGGACCGTAACAGTTCTAGTGCTGAAGCTGAGTATAGAGCTATAAGTCATATTGTTAGTGTATTCATGTGGGTGAAATCAGTTGTCTAAGAATTGAACATACAGAACAATGGGCCCGTAATGTAACAATCAAGTTGCTATTTTTATTGTAGGAAACCTAGCTTTTCATGAGAGTACCAAACATATAGAGGTTGAATGCCACTTCGTTCTCCCTACGTTCGGTTTGGTAATCAAGTTATTGAGTATGCTTACCAAGGCCTTTTTGTAAATTTTTGGAACGTGAATTTGGAACTTTTTGTAACACGCTGGAGCTTATGGATATTTGTGCACCAGCTTGAGGGGGAGAGTTAGAAAACAATGTGAAGGGTACTTTTGGTAATTTGACATAGTATACACCTCCTAGATATAGTCTTATCTTGTTCAGCATGCTTGAGTGTTAAACTAGTTCGAGTTTCATGTAATTTAGAGGTGTAATGTAGGGATTATGTTAGTCTTTGTACCTGTTTTTACTTAAGCTATATAAGTGAGAGAGGGAGGCACTCCTCGCCGTCTATCCCCGATTTAGAAATCCATTTATAAGTTGCTTCCAACCTTCAAGTCCGCAACCTCTTTCTACCCAGGAAATGGGAGGACTCAGAGGACTCTTTTATTCCGGGCTGACAAGTGGTGCGGTTCCCGCCCTCTCTCTAAGGAATACCCGGGGCTGTACAGGATTACTATGGACCTTTCATGCTTGGTAGCAGAATCTTGGAGCAAACTTTCTTGGAGTCTTCTCTTCTTCCAGAGCTTGAACAATGATGAAGTTGTAGCCTTCTGCTCGCTTCTTTCCAGTCTCAGTAGTACCATCCTCCGGGAACGAGTGCCAGATAAGCTGATTTGGAAGCCTAGCATCAGTGGTACGTGCACAATCACTTCAGCCTATTCCCACATCAAGGAAGTTGTCCCCAATCAGCCAGTGCACAAGGCAAATCTCGCCTGGAGACTTTCAGCGCCTAAAAAAGTAAAATTCTTTATTTGGACAACCATCAAAGAACAAATCCTCACGGCAGACAATCTTCACAAGAGAGGTTTCATAGCCCCAGATGTTACCTGCCCCCTATGTGGCATTTGAGAGGAGTCAATGCAGCATGTTCTTTTGCATTGTGGCATTTTGTGGAGAGTTTGGATAGTAGTGTTCCAGAAAATCGGCACTCAGGTGGGCCTCCATCATGATCTATTTGGCACTTTTAAGATGGTGCGTGGGACTCACCTCCTTAAAATTGGCAAGATTCTACTCTTTGCTTGCCTTGCTCACATCCCTTGGTGTCTTTGGCTCAAGAGAAACAATCGGAGATTCAATTTCAAGTTCAGCAATCTGGATAGTATGATCTCTTGCGTTGTGGGTATGGTTTCCAGCTTGCTCCATACTAGGAAGGAATTTGCTCCTCAGGCCGGTGTCTCCCTTCAACGAAATTGGTGTCTTCTGGCCCACATGGTGGGTCCCCAAAAGATGTTCAGGAATCATAATGGAGAGACTATTCTCTCCTATGCTGGGCCTGTAAGCATTGCAGGTTCTACCACTGCGGAGGTGAATGTTCTTCATTTTGGGTTGAAGATTTTCAAAGACCGACTTCAAGTAAGCCGCTGATTGAGGAGGACTCTAAAGTGGTCATCAGTTGGTGCTCTAATTCAGCCTACCCCCCTTGGCGGCATTGGCCAATTACTTCATCTATTGCAGATATTGTATCATCCATTTCTTGTACTTGGAATCACATTCCTAGGTAAGCCAATTTTGTGGCTGCTAGGCTAGCTAAATTTGGAACCTCCCAACAATCTCTCGTTGTTTGGGATGGTTCCCCCTCCTTGTAATTTTGTTCTTTTGAGCCTTTTAATATAACTCAACACTATTTCAAAAAAAAAAAAAAAAAACTATATAAGCGAGTTAAAGGGTCGATTGAGAACGCTAACAAGAGCTCTTCTTGCTCTCTTGCAGCAGCCACCCTCCCTCATTTTCTCTCTTCTCCTTCTCTCCTTTTCTCTCTCTCAACCCTTTTACACACCTTATTTCACAAAAAAACAAATAAAGCTAAGGAGGCACACTATGACAAACCCATCTTCTAGCAAATTCAGCACTGATATTTTACTGTTGTCTTTCTATTAAATAGGTGTATGTTAAATTGCCTAATAAATCAACTAGACTAAGATTTTATTTTATTTTTTTCACACTTTTTTTTTTTTTGAAAATGTCTGTAAATAGATTATAAAAGAGAAGAGTAAGTACAAACAAACCTAGGTTGGAAGGTCTTCCTCCACAACAAGGTGTTGGAGTAAAATGCCCGCCTAAGCCTGGGTGTCTGCCAAGTGATTGGCAGAACGAGGAATGTGCTTCCAATTACAATTCAAATGAAAAATTAAATTAAATATTTCTGAGTGCATATCCCAGTGACGCCACGGGGGTCTGATGGATTTTGCGCACCAATTGATGACTACCTTTGAGTCGCCTTCTATGCAGAGTGGACCCAAGAATCGATTTGATAAAATTTTAATTCCGTTTAGCAGTCCCAAAAGTTCAGTTGTTGTGGAATCTGAGTTTCCAAGGGGGCCCACAAAAGAGAAAAGGAGATCGCCGTTTGTGTCGTGTATAACTCCTTCGTAGCCCGCAAGACCAGGGCAACCGAGAGCACTCCCATCAAAGTTAAGCTTGAAATGGCCCAATGGAGGGGGGGGGGGGGGGGGGGGGGGGGGGGGGGGGGGGGGGGGGGGGGGGGCGCGGTCCAAATAGCCATGACCAATGGACGAGAGGGCTGAGAGAGCCCAGCAATGAGCTACCAATTTTCTCTGAAGTTGGTGCCGCTAAAGTTTCTGAATTCTTTTCGGTTAAGGGGCCTGATAGATACTTGGCCTGAAATTTGTTCAGTCAAAACTTCAACAAGGGAGGATTTAAATTTAAATTTCCTCCTGTGTCTTTTCTTTCCATAGTTCCCAGAGGATATGACCAATACAGCATGATATAATCATTTTTCCTAACTTTGGGAGTTTGGATTCAATGAGTGAGAGGATAGTAGATGATAGATTTGTAGCAGCACAGTATTGGAGCCCAATTTTATTTAAGAGAGAGGCCCAGACTGAATGGGCAAATTGGCATGATAGGCGAATATGATTGGCTGTTTCAGGGGCAATTTTACAAAAAGGGCATAATGGGTCTTGGACTTGGGTACCTCGCCGGAGTAAAGAATCAGAGGTGAGGATTTTATTTCTGCAGGTGGTCCAAATGAAAAATTTTGCATGTGGCGGGTAAGGAGGTTTCAAGCTGAGGCCGAGGGAGTTTTGAACGGGCTATGGATGTGTTGCATAGGAAGTTGTAGGTAGATGCAGTGGAGAAAGACCCTTTTGAGCACGGTGTCCAAATTAAAGTATCATCTGTGTTATTGGGCTTCACTACGGGAAGGCTTGCAAGGAGATTGGAGGCCAGAATGGCTTCAGGATCAGAAAGATGTCTTCTGAGATTTAAATTCCAGACTTAGATTAATAATGTTAGTTAAAATAATCAGTACTTAGCGGAGAAAAGTCCCCTTAACTTCAATTAATAATTTGGGAATAGACCTGGACCAACTTTAATAAGATATATAGAGGCACTTGTTTTATTGGGACTAATTTAAACACCATTTAAGTTCACACCCCTTTAATGTTGTTTGCGTCATAGGCCTGATATCCTTTTTTAGGCCTAGACATGAGAGAACTGTTTTTTTTTTGGATCGCAACATGAGAGAAACTATTAGCGAGAATAATCCCACATATATGTCCAAAAAATCATGTCATTATTATCTAGGAAAATGCATCCTAACTTTCGGTAGTCATTTTGGGATGAACCTAGATCCAAACTTTAACAAATAAAAAAAGTAAAATATTGATAAAATCTAATAGATAACAGATAGCATATAAGTGATTTGGTTCAACCATTTTGCATAAAAGCATAGAACTTAAGCAGAAAATTATCAACAACCACCCATACCGGAGCAAAAATGACACTCAATCTTTGATCACCAATGCAGATATCTTCACATCCTGAAACTGGGATGTAACCAAGAGACCAATCATCTGTCAAGAAGCCATAGACCAGGAGCAGGTAAGAACGGTATATATGACATCTAGTCAACTGACACGGCACTTACGAGAATCTATTAGCATAAGAAAGAATTCAAGTCCTTTAACAAGAAAAATAGAAAACTAAACTACCATAAATGTGACCAGTAGCAGCCAATTCAATGCATGAGCAATGAACAATCTGAAAGTTAAAGCTAAATTCTTATTTATTGACAACATTTTGCAAAATGGCAATGCCACTTGAAGCTCGCCGACAGCTCTACTCCTTGACCTTGGAAAAAGTCTTCTGTATAATCAGAATACCCAAGTACATCAACTTTCCCATTCTGAGTCTACAAAAGACCTTTCCCAAGTGCACCCTTCAAGTACTTCAAAATCCTTTAAACAACTTCTAAATGGACTTTCCAAGGATTTTTCATAAGCTCACAATTCACACAGCAAATGAGATATCAGCCTGGTAACTATAGCATGGATCGGTTTACCTACTAACCATCGGTATTGAGTTTTATCCCTATTTAAGTCCATTAGTCCATCTCACTCATATCGTCGAGTTACTTTAGCTGATGGATCCACCTCTACCATTCATGGAGAGGATACAGTTCGCACTACTCCACAAATATCCTTAGATTCTGTTTTATTTGTACCAAAGTTTCTAGTTAATCTCTTGTTTGTGAGTCATATAACTAAATCCTTAAAATGTTCAGTAACCTTGCTCTGACACCATGAAAAATATGTGATTTGGGGAGAAAATAGAAAAGGAAAAAGAGTTCTAGAAGAGGGGCAGCTTTTCTGCCTTGGAATTCGAGCCAAAAAGGCCCTTCCAGCTTCTTCATAATCACGGTTTAAGTGAATATTTACAAAAGGATAAAAATGCCCCTCAATACTCAAAATTACATCTCCTAAAATACATGTCTAAATTGAATGAAAATTTAACTAGAAATAAAATAAGACATTTGATAGACCCCAAATTAGTGTTACCTACTCTAGAAGGAGTAAACAAAAGGATAATTAGAGGGGTCAGGGGCATTTTGGGAATTTAACAATATTAAGTGATTTCGGGAGGGAATTTAGGGGGGAAATGGAGGGAGAGGAAGCATCGCGTCGTTTAGTCTTCAGAGCGTGGCTCAGGGAGAGTACTGGTCTCTCGAATACGAGGGTTATCGATGACTATTTTCGGAGAGTCTTATTCCTGTTTTCGACAGTGGAGTTTTCGTTTCTTGTCATTGGTTGTATTCGCATAAGGATTCGTATCAATCGGAGGTATTCTCATTCGATTTCGGCAGGGAATGAAAGGTTCGTCGTCCTTCTTTCATTTGTTTTTGCTTGAAAATCTTTATTCCTGTACTGGGGTACATCATCTGGTATCAGAGCATTGGCTGGGTTCGCATTTGGAGTTCAGTAGTAAAACGGAGTTTCCGTTTTTCGATTTCGGTTGCATTCAAGGCATTGGCTTACTTAATCAAACATATATCAGAGGTTTTAGAGCGTCGTCTGCTCGAAGGTGGGTTCTGTTACGATTTCGGCAGTAAGGATATCGGAAGCGACGGCTACCAGAAGTCGATGGTGAGTTTCGACTTCGACGATTGGTAGAGAAGAAGAAGAGTAAACAAAAAAATATTTCACGGCGACTATCAGAATGGAGTCGAGGGTGGAATCGGTGGAAGGAATCGTGAGTTCCTTAAGGGAGGAGGTGAGCTCGATGAAGGAAGAGGTTCGAAAGATTCAGGCCATGGAACAAGGGTTGACGACGCTGATTGGGCGGGTTGAACAACTCCTGCGTACCCAGGAGGAACTCAACCGAAATCTGAATGCACAGAGTAGGACGGTGACGGCGAGACAAGGGCTGGACTCGGCAGTGGACGATAACTCAATCCAGAGAGGTATCAGACATGGAAGAGACGGTGGCAAGGTTGATCGGAATAGGCAAAGCCGATATGAAGTGCGACCCAGAAAGTTAGAGTTGCCAATTTTTTAGGGAGAAGACCCCGATGACTGGATCTACAGAGTTGAACGCTATTTCTCGCTTAACCAGGTATCTCACGGTGAAAAACTGGAAGCCGCAGTAGCATGTCTTGAAGGGGAGCATTAAAATGCTTCAAGTATGAAAATAACAGGAGGGAGATCATACATTGGGAAGAATTTCAGTCTTTATTGCTAAAACGGTTCTGAAGTTCCGAAGACGGCTCTCCGTATGAGAAATTTCTGGCGTTGAAGCAGCAGACCATAGTGAGAGATTACAGAAGGCGATTTGAGGATTTGGATTCCACATTCGAAGATATTCCAGAAAAGGTGTTGGAGTCCAACTTTGTTAATGGGCTTAAGCCCGAAATTCGGGCCAAGGTGAGGGTATTGGAGCCAAATGGTTGGGAAGGACCATGGAGTTGGCCCAGAAGTTGGAAGAAAAAAACAAATTTATTAAGCAGACTCGGTTTGGGCTGGGTACTCCAAAATCAGCGGGAACCATAGTTGGGGGTAATGGGAGGACCATCTCCATGGCAGAAACGACGAAACATGGGATGGAGAAGAAGACGCCATTCAGGAAACTCACGGAAACCGAAATCCAGTACCGGAGAGAGCGGGTTTGTGTTACCGTTGTGATGAAAAATTTTCAGCTGGACACAGATGTAAAAACAAGGACCTACAAGTGCTAATCTTACAGGAGCTAGAAGAAGTTATGGAGAATAGAGACGACGGCAAGTGTGAACAGCAGGAGGAAGAGGTTAGTGCGGTTGCTCAAATAGTGGAGGTGTCGTTGAATTCGTTAGTTGGATTAACACTTCCGAAGACTATCAAGATTGTGGGAAGCATCGGAGAACAGCCATTCGTCGTACTTATTGATGGAGGAGCAACCCATAATTTCATTTCCACCACAGTGGTCCAGAAACTGCACGTGCCTTTATCTCCAACAGCAAAGTATGGCGTTCAATTGGGTACAGGTGCGGCACTGCCCAGGGAAGGAATTTGTAAGGGGGTTCGATTAACTCTCCAAGGAATAGAGATTGTGGAGGATATTTTGCCTTTGGAATTGGGAAGCACCGATATGATTTTAGGGGTGCAATGGTTGGAAACCTTGGGAGGCACTTATACGAATTGGAAGACACATGTTATGAAGTTTCGATTGGGTAATGAGACGGTAGTGTTACAAGGAGATCCCTCCTTGCACAAAACTTTGGTTTCACTTAAGGCGATGATGCGCACTATCAAGCATGAGGGACATGGGGTTCTTGTGGAGTTGGGCAATACCACAGTGGCAGCGTCACAACCGAGGGCGGACACGACAACAATGGTGGAGAAAGTTTTGACGAAGTTCGGGGATATTTTTGCCATGCCCCAAGAGTTGCCACCAAAAAGGGAAAAAGAGCATGCCATAACTCTGAAGGAGGGAGTTTCACCGGTGAGTGTTCGCCCATATCGGTACCCCCAAATACAAAAAGATGAAATAGAAAGGTTGGTGGGAGAAATGTTGGCTGCTGGAATCATACAGCCTAGCACTAGCCCTTTTTCAAGCCCTGTGCTATTAGTCAAGAAGAAAGATGGAAGCTGGAGATTTTGGGTGAACTACAGAGCCCTTAACTAGGAGACTATTCCGGATAAATTTCCCCTTCCAGTGATCGATCAGTTGTTAGAGGAGCTTCATGGAGCACAAATCTTTTCGAAGTTGGACTTGTAGTCGGGATACCACCAAATCCGAATAAAAACAGCTGATGTGCACAAGACAGCTTTTCGGACTCATGAAGGACAATACGAATTCTTGGTCATGCCTTTTGGGCTTACCAATGCACCGGCTACATTTCAATCTCTTATGAATAAGGTATTCAAATCCTTTCTCCAACGATTTGTATTGGTATTCTTCGATAATATTTTGATATATAGTCCAAGTTAGAGTGCTCACTGTGATCATTTAGTTGCTGTGTTGGAGAAATTAAGAGAACACAGGTTGTATGCTAATTCTACGAAGTATTCTTTTGGAAGAGAACAGATAGAATACTTGGGTCATATCCTTTCTAGAGCGGGGGTGTCAGTTGATTCGAGTAAAATACAGGCTATGCTTGATTGGCCCGCACCAACCACACTTAAGGACCTACGGGGTTTCATTGGTCTTGCAGGATACTATCGGAAATTTGTTTCGGGTTATGGAGATATTGCAAGACCCTTGACTGATCAATTTAAAAAGGATAGGTTTGGGTGGACAGATGAAACCACCGGGACATTTGAGCGTTTGAAGAAAGCCATGACTACGATACCAGTTTTGGCTCTACCCAATTTTTCGAAAGTGTTTGTTGTGGAGACCGACGCTTCTAGATATGGGTTGGGGGCTGTTCTACTGCAAAAGCAACAGTCGATTGCTTTTTTTAGCCAAGTATTGAGTGAACGAGCCAAATTGAAGTCTATTTATGAAAAAGAGCTCATGACCATTGTGTTGGCTATTCAGAAATGGCGTCCGTACCTGCTAGGAAGGAGGTTTTTTGTGCGAACTGACCAGCAAAGTTTAAAATTCTTGCTGGAACAGCATCTCGTAAGTGTAGAATACCTACGCCGGTTGGTAAAATTGATGGGCTATGACTGTGACATTCAATACCGACTGGGGGCAAGTAATAGAGTGGCGGATGCACTCTCTCGCAAACCGGACGTGATGAATATAGTTGCAGTTTCTGGGGTGCAATGGCTGGATATGGATGTTTTACAACAAGAAGTGGCAAAGGACTCATTCTTACAACAAGTTATCACACGATTGGCAACTGGTGACAAGGTAGTTGGGTTTCAAGTTGACCATGGGCATACAATGGCAAGCTGGTTTTATTTGCGACTTCTTCATTAATTCCAACATTATTGCATGAATACCACTGCACACCTATTGTGGGTCATTCAGGGGAGGTTAAAACATATAGAAGAATGGTTGCGGGCTTATATTGGCCGGGTATGAAGAAAAAAGTGACTGAATTCGTTCAAAATTGTGAGATCTGCCAAAAGAACAAACACTTGGCAAGGTCCCCAGCTGGTCTTCTTAAGCCTATTGATTTACCGAAGATGGTTTGGGAGGATTCGACCATGGACTTTATTGAAGGGTTGCCCAAGTCAGAGGACGTGGATACTATTATGGTGGTGGTGGATAAGTTGAGCAAGTATGCTCACTTTTTGGTGTTGCGGCACCCATTTATAGCCAAAATCGTGGCTGATTTATTTGTGAGACAGGTGTTAGATTGCATGGGGTGCCCAAATCTATTATTTCGGATCAGGACAAGGTGTTTATGAGTCATTTTTTACAGGAACTCTTTCATCTTCAAGGGACTGATTTGCGACACAGCACCGCCTACCACCTCCAAACAGAGGGTCAATCTAAAGTGGTTAACAGCTGTTTGGAGACCTATCTTCGTTGTTTCGCTTCTGATAGACCAAAAACTTGGGCGAAATGGTTGTCATGGGCAGAATATTGGTATAACACCAACTTCCACTCTTCTATGGGTATCACTCCATTCCGAGTCTTACACGGACGTAACCTTCCGTCCTTATTGCAATATAAATCCGGGACAGCTACAGTTTTTGAAGTCGAGTAGATTTTAGAGGAACGGGATGCGTATCTTGATGATTTGAAGATGCAATTACTGCGGGCTCAACAGAGAATGAAGGCCACGGCTGATCTTATACGGAGGGATGAAGAGTTTCAGGTTGGGGATCGCGTGTTTGTAAAACTCAGGCCATATCGGCAACGTTCCTTGGCCACTCGGCGCAGTGAGAAGTTGGGGGCACGTTTTTATGGACCTTTCGAGGTGGTGTCACGAGTTGGAAGAGTTATTTATAAACTGCAACTTCCACTAGAGTCCGTCGTGCATCCGGTGTTAAGCACCTAGCCAATACTACCCAAAAGATCAGCCTGTTAGGTAGCGGAAAGCCAAGTACTTAACCCCGGGATCATAACAATACTCCCGCCGTTATGAGCCGACATCCACGGCGGCTCACTCTAGCGGCCCACTCTAAAAACACTGGCCCGACTCACTTTTTGAGACTACCAGTAATTTTAATCTGGCCTCTAGGTCACCCCCTCTGGGATTCAAACCCGCAACATGGTGCCTGCTATGATACCAAATGTTAAGCACCTAGCCAATACTACCCAAAAAACCGGTCTGTTAGGTAGCGGAAAGCCAAGTACTTAACCCCCGGATCATAACAACATTCTCTATCTAATAACCATACTACAAGAGAAAAATGTAATGTGGAAAATATGGGAAATGATCAAAATACCCCTGGACTTGTATTTTAACAAAGTTCTTAGAAAACTCTACCATGAAGTGAAATGATAATGCTCCAAACAGTAGAGAAATAAGAAGATCTAACCTTTTCTAATGCGTTTCATGGTATTTTCATGAGCAATGAGGGTAGCCTCAGGATTGATCTTTTGAATAGCTGAAAGACCTGCAATCAAGTCATAGAGCAGATACGAGAAGTGATAGCACATAAAAATTTGCATCCTGAATCCCCAAGTACTATTTTCGAAAATATAATAATAATAACTTCTTTTTTAAAAATAATATAATAATAATAACTTTTAAGTACTGGTCCAATAGCCATGACCATCTGATTAGTCTAATTTCTTAAAGCATTACCCATTAATTGCCAGAACCTACAGAGTACAACAAGGTTCCATGCAAATGAACATGTAGGACCCAAATAGGTAAAAAGAAAGAAATGAATGTCCAATAAAAGACTACTTGAAGACAGACCTAGTCAACAATCTATGCTCATTCTAAAACTTACCGTCTACATGGTCATAGTGATGATGAGTAACAAAGACCAATAACTTCCTTGGCAATGAAGCAACAATTTCCATGAGCTGATGATCACATAGAAAAGTAAGATATTACAATATCAGTCACAAGCTGTGGCTACCTGAAATTTGCACAAAATGAATTCTTTTGTGAATGCGATAACCAAGCTACTAGGTGGCTCAGTTCCTCACAAACTCTCCACAGGTGGAATAGAAATATTAATCAACTCAGATAACTTCCCTTTTAAAGAAGAGGAAGCGTGATTCTCCAAAGGTGACTATGTTTATTGGATAGTAGGACAGTAAACCAGTATACTAAACACAAGTTGCAAAATATCCCTAAGCCCTTGTCATTGATATGGGTAAGGCATCAAAGACTAATAGTTTTGGGCAACCCTTAATCTGGACCATGGTTGGCATATCGCCAGAAGTATCAGATTTTACAGTACTGAAATCAGTAAAGCTAATACACATTGAAAAATACTGAAACTCAGTAACTGCAGTCATGAGAAACTTTTAGTACTTTGTTATTCCTTTGCATTCTTTGATGGAAAAAGGTCACTATTGATTACCAAGTAGTCAAAAGCTATTATAAGTATAATGCCCCATATTGCAACTCAAAAAGTAAACAAATAAAAAACAAATAAAAAGTATACCGCTGAATGACCTTCAATGTGGCATCCGGGATCCATAATTAAAGCATCTCCAGCGATAGAAAATTTTGACTTTTCAGAGGAATCAGTTATATCATCTGCCGCAACTACAATTAAGTTTGTACTGCGAAAAGGCTCTTTTGTTCTACTTCTCATTGGAATGATTGTCACATGGGGAGGGTATTCCTGGAGCACAGTCAGTTGCTTTTCAATAAAAATAGCAGCATAATAATAACAAGCGACATGCAACAGAAGATTGATCAGAATTGAATCCACAGATAGATCATGACCCAATATCCTTCAGAAAAGGGAGGGACTGTACCAACCTTATCACCCATTTTCATCTGCAAATAGAAGAGGAGAATCCTCCAAAAAGCTAAATTTGACTCCCAAAAATGAGTGGACCATTAAACATGACAAAGAAGGATCCAAGAAAAAAAAAACAACTCATATACCTAATAACTCAGTTTTTTATTCTAAAAACAAATAGCCACTCATTTTAGTATCTCAAGCACCTTAAAGGTGCAGAAGATACTGAATGACAATAGGATTATCTCTTAGGAAGGAGCAATTGTAACAAGACTTGACTGGTTGATTTCCATTTTTTGGTAATCTTTATGACACAAAGTAACTATCATTGTAAAACAAACTTCAATAAAAAAAAGGGCAAACCTGGCCAAGCAAGGTAAAGGGAATCGTCCACTTTCTTGACCCAACAATGCCAGTTAGAAGCCCAGTAACTACTAAAGGTCCGATACGATCATTTTCCAGCTTCACATTTAAAAGCAAACTGAGGCAACTCTGATCTGACATCCACTTGGAATCCTCTGAATGAAAGATCATAACACTAATTTCATGAGCAGAGAGAATAAGTTATGATAAGCTATGACTAAAACAACATAACAATGGCAAATAAGTTTTTATGAAGAGATGCATTAATATTACCAAAAGTGGAACATACATCTTCAGTCATTTACCCCATTGAACCAGCTTGAAAACAAATGGCAAAAACTAAGTAAAAGCATTAAAAAGTTGGCCACATCAAGCTGCCATATTTCCTATCACAGTAAATGCAACAGGAATTCTTGAATGTACTCAAAAAACAGGATCTGTCTGACCTACCTTGTCGGATTTGTTCTTCAGGTTTCAGCAGGCCAACTATGAACACTGTGTGAATAGGAGGTTCTGGACCAAAATCAGGTTCTTCTACTTGCTTCCAAAGTGCCAAGCTTCTGCCAACTGATCCTTCTAGACCCACTTGTGAAAAGATCTATTAAAAGTCAAGGAGGGATGTTTGTCAACAGATTTCACCTTGGTTAGCCGATAGAAAATTGTCAACAGAGGAGATTTTGCTTCCAACCTCACAAATTCAAATTGAATGAATTACCTCTCAAATAATTTCATATGGAATCCATAGGATATATAAGTCCGGAAATCAGTCAAAGATAGAAATTTAGGACCTAACATGTCAGCCTATTCACCAATCCAGAAGAAATTTTTCCCAAAAAAGAAAAGCAATTAACGCCCAATTTTCTATGTACAGCCAAAGAAAATACTTCTACTTACTCTCAAAAAAGAAAAACACGCAAAGTTCCATGTCACTGCCGGAGTGCTTTACTGAGAAAAGAATATGCCTTCAGGTCAAGGGCAATTCTTCATGTAAACTCTTGCTAAATGATTGTCAAAAAGACATATGTTTGCTACATTGACTCCATTTAACTGTTTCTCCCCCTAATACTTGCCGAAAGAAAGATAGGCCGATTGGTAGCTACAGACTAAACACTTGAATATGCAGATGGAAATGCCCCGTAACTGATATTCGATTCGTATCGACTGAATTCAAATACTGAAAACAGGTTGAAGAGCTATCCTACTTCAACACTGCAAAGTAACTCTATATCAATCAAAACTCGGAAACCTGTAATGGTGAGTGTTATCCTCAGGAAAGTCACCTGATCAAGTGCTGAATCGACATCGAATTTTTGCAGGTCCAGCTTGTTAGAGGCAGAGTCCGCTACATCGATTACCGTCGTAGAGCTAATTCCGTCCCCCAGTGGTCTCATAGGTACTGACGGCAAATCCCACAGAACAGAATCGACATAATTATCGTACTCCTTTTCCGGCAAACTGGGAGGGCGATTATGTCGTACGACAAGGAAATCCCCACAGTCAACAGCAGAGCGGCGAACAATCACTGCGACTCTGTAATTCGCCATATCGATCGAGCGAAACGAAGGAAAGAAAACCTACGTTCCGTCTACGCGGTTAGGTGAAGAAAGCCAGTATTAATACAAACAGCAATTGGTTTGTTGAAGGCGTGAAGCTTTCCAAAAACTGAAGACAAACAAGAACCCTACAAAAGACGAAATTATGTTCTGTCTATGCGTTACAACGAATAAATGCCCATCGTTGCAGGCGAAATGACTACAGAAAGAAGCGTTTGTGACTTCGCTTTCGGGATGGAAACGGGGCTTACTTTGGGACTCTGGATTGACAGACATGATTCAGACTCTTGGTGATCCGTTTCGCGCCAAACTACTTCCTGTATCTATGACCAAAAGTACAAACATTCATCTCCACGGTTTAAAATCATTTATCTCAGAGATGGCCATATTTGATATTATTTGAAATGACAGACGCGCGCGGCTTAGTTTTTCCCTCTCTCTCCTCGCACCCCCTCTCTCGCGCGTCCTCATTTCCTCTCTCCCGCACTCCCTCTCTCTGTCTCTCTTCTCTCGCACTCTCGTCTCCGGCCTCCGTCTCACGGTCTTCTCTCAGTCTCGCCCTCTCTCACGCACCCCCTCTCTCGTCTCCGTGCCTCTCTCTCTCTTCTCTCGGACACGCTCTCCGTTTTTCTCTCTCACTGTTCTCGCTCTTATCCCTTTCTTCTCTCTCAGACGATTCTTCTCTCCCCCAAAATACTTTCCGATTTCCGATTTCGTTCAATTTCCCCGTTTCAATTTCGATTTTTTCTGATTTTGATATTTGGGCATCGAATGCTGAATGATTAAACCCTAAATTTTTTTATTAAATTAATATTTTATTTTATTTTATTTTATTTTCAGTGCCTAATTGGAATTTATTTGAGCATAATTGTGAGATTTAGGGTTAGGGGTGTAGGGATAGTTTATCAAGTGAGTGATCATATCTGATTTTCATTAAGCTTTCAATCATCCTTTTCCTTCTCGTTTTTATTCATATATGTGTAATGTGTCTGCTTATAAATTTGGGCATCCGTTTCTGGTAAGCATGATGATGATAGCTGTGGTTTATCATAAATATCCTGGAAGGAAAACCTATAACCCTCACCCTGTCATACTGCTAGCACTTTCAGCACTTGGGTTTCACAATGTCCTCAGTCTTCTAACTCGTGAGACATCTCTCAATTCAGGATTCTCTCGGAAGAGTTTACTGTGTTGGCTTGAAGCGTGCAAATGAGATCATAGGCACCACTATAGAAGAATTGGTGATGAAAGCAAAACAAGTTGCTGCTGTGTAGAACTTCAACAAGCTGGAAGCTTATCTTTCATCTTAATGTAGGCATCTCATTTCTTGATGAAAAATCCTACAATCTTGTAATGTGGTTCTTGCAGGCATTATGTGCATATGCACGTCACGAGACTATTGGATAGCTCTTGTAAACGTTTGGTTTCTTCAAATTGTTTTTTATCCTTCCACTTTAGCTATTCTTACCTACAGATTTTGTGTAATTATCGTGAAAATGATCGATGACATTTTTCAGATATTCAATAATATTCTTATATATGTCGCCCATCCTACTTATGAAAGTTTTGTTAGTTGTAGAACTGAAAGAGGTTTAAGGGAGTCATTTGAGACGCTGAATGCTTTTGTCTTTTTGGCCATTGAAAAAGCTTTTTGAGGCCGGAGTTTTTGCTCCACATTCCAACTGTCCTGTGTGGAGCAAGTCATCGGCTAGTTGGGATGATTACAGATAGGACTGTTGGAATGTTCAAGTTGACATTCTCAATCATGAAATTTGAGTCATTTCACCGAAAATATAGTTAGGTTTATATAGTTGTTTCATCAAGCTTGGAAAGCACCGAATTCAGGGTAAAAACTAATATGGTTCTGGGTGAGATTCTGCATATTATTAATTAATACCATGTGCAAAATCTATCTTATGTTATTAATATAATATTTTTTTATTCATTAATCATATTTATTTTTTATTTACTCTATTGTATTAGTGATTTAATAGTGGTAATTAAAATATTGTTAACTCAAACACTTGGTTTAATTAACTTATTTTTATAATTAATAAAATCAATGGTTTTAAATTTCGAAGATGAAGATGAAGATGAACTTGTCCACACTAACACCCTATTTCGAAGATTTTGAACATGAACTTGTACACACTAACACCTATTTCGAAGATGAAGATCAAGTAGATGCATGAGATGAAAATCAAGATCAAATTTCTAGTTTATTGACTAACCCCCCCTTAAGAAAATAAACCATCAGTCTAGCGGCCAACACCCAATATATCTTTTTTTTAATCTAACCGTCCAATCTTATAACATATGTACAATCTGAGGTTCGTGTATTTTCAAAGTGAAATAAAAAATAAAAATAAAAAGTAAATTATTGTAAAAGTGAATAAATTTTTTTTATTAATATTTATAATAGAAAGTACAGTATAAAATATTTTTTTGGGTTACTGTATACAATGGAAAATACAGTGAAAAGTGGGGACATGGTTTATTAATAAAATACTTTTATAGATTTAACCCGATAATTTTATTTAAATTTTCTATTAATAAAATAAGATAACTAACTGAAAAATAAAAAATATTAATTTAATTAAATATAAAAATAAAATACCTACACCAAAATATTTCCTTTCAAAATGTCCATATGCTTAATCAAATTACTACTTTCACAGTACCTAAAATCTCACTCTTAAATTAGTAATTAAATATAATATTAATAGATAAATCTATAAATAAATAAAGAGGGTATTTTATTATATAAAAATATTTTGATAGATTTTAATTTTATAAGATGGTTTTATTTAACTTTTTATTAATAAAACAAGATAGATTTTAACTTTATCTAAATTAATAAAATAATTTAAAATTAAAATAAAATTAGTAATTTAATTAAATATAAAAATAAAATACCTAAACAAAAATATTTACTTTTATAATTTCCAAAATGCATAATCAAATTGTTACTTTTACAATATCTAAATTCTCACTCTTAAATTAGTAATTAAATATAATATTAAAAGTCATGAATTTATATAAATACAGAGGGTATGTTATTATATAAAAATACCTTATAAAAGAAGAATTTTTTTTTTGTAAAAATAATTAATCAAGAATTGATAGATTTTTAAAAGTGCACAGTTCACAATATATTTACTATCAAAATTAATATTTCAATTATTTATCTTGTGAACCTAATATAATGTAAATTTCAATTATTTGAGTGTTTATAAAACTTCAAAAAATATTCATCATTATTTGAAATAATTTTCCAATATGTTTTCTAAAGGGCACAATAATAAAAAATAACACAAGTAGTTTAAATATTTAATGTAAAAAAATCAAGTTGGTTCCTATGAAATACAACCTAAATGTTCATATTCATTAAAATACAATAATCAATAATTTTGCCACATCTGTGTTGCAATAAATCTCAAAAATATGATGCTCTTACAGATTGTACCACACTCTCTCTCTGAGTATTTCTTTTTTGGTATTCATCATTACCATCTTCATCACCCTCATCATCTTCTCCACCGGACACATCATTTGAATTATCCTCTTCATGTTCAAATATATTGATGTTATCCTCTGTGCGTATATAATTATGAATATACAACAAACACTTACAATTTTTACCTAAATATCAAAAGTAAATGGAGGAACATCTTTTAATATTTTAAATCAAGCTTTTAAGGGCCCAAAAGTATGCTCAATAGTTGTCCTTAAATATAAGTGTCTTATGTTGAATAATCATTTGTACGAGCATTATCTCCAAATTCTTGCAAATGATAACGAGTACCTCAATAGGGAGCCAAAAACCTTAGAAGATTTACCTAAAATAAATTAATTAAAAATAATAATAGATAAAAAGACTATGTAAAGAAATGTTAGTTACCTTGTACCCAGAGTTTATCTCATCTTGTTAATGCTAACTTTAATATTTATGAATCGGTTATTGATCCCTCCCATCCAACAAGTACATAAGTGAATTACATGTCAAATATACATATTGCACAACATTGTGATAGAAGACCTTTTTTGCTCCAGAATCTTGTTTGTTGACCAAACGGGATATGTGTTTTGATATGGGTACCATCTAATACAATTCTAATGACAAATTTTTAATTAATATATTTAATATTAGCTAAAATTATTCATCACATGGCTTTGTTCCGTTTGAATTTAGGACCCCATGAATAATACCTCGAGCAATGGGAGAGAGGAAGAAAAAATGGAAAAAGAGAAGAGCTCTCAGGTAAAGAGAGAAGAAAAGGAAAATAAAGGAGAGTAGAGAGAGAACACTTCACACGAGAGAGAAAAAAAAAAGAAACTTGCTTTATATTTCCGAGTTACAATCACCCCTATTTATAGTTGAGGAGGTGATTGAGTCCATGTACAACTAACCTTAGGACTCCTAATTACATTCCAACTAGAACTACTAAGATAAGCCTATTATGATAAGATTACATTATCTATTTAAAAGACTAATTTAACTCAACTACAAACACCTTCTTTAAGGGCATGAATCAAGCTAGAAAGCCATCTCTTGGTCTTATCTTATGGGTCCCACATGATCTTCTAGCTCATGTACATAGAGATACCAGCTGATTGTATCTTTGTGGGTCCCACTTGATCTTCAAATCTTCTATTTAATTTCAACACATGTTCCTTATCTCTTAGCTAGAGCCACTTTGTATGAAGACTCTTGTTGACACCTCTCGAGCTCATGGTGGGTCCTACCAGCTTGTGGGTGTAGAATTTAGGATTTCATGAAAGGAACTTTAGATCAACAAGAAAGAAGAAGAAGAAGAAGAGAAAAGGAGAAGAGAAGAAGAAGAACGTGGAAGAAGAGAGTTTGGATTAAGTGAGAAGAGGGTTGCGTCAAAAAGAAAAATGAGGGCTGAACGAATTTGTGGAGAGAGAGGAGAGTACTTCAATGCCCTACCTCTTAGCCAATGCCTTTATTTATAGTTTTACAATACCCTTAGGGCTACAACTTGATAAAACAAAAGACATAAAAGGAACACATATTTACACTTCTATGCCATCTTTATGGAAAGTACCATAATTTACACATATGCCACTCCTTTGACGTGTGGGCTTCTTGTCTTGAGCTCATGGGCTTGAGCCCATCTTCCAACACTCCCCCTCAAGCTGGATGAGAAAAGACATCATAAATACCCAGCTTGCCACATATAAACTATAGGATTTTAGATGTAACGGGTTTAGTGAGAATATCAGCTACTTGCTCTTGAGATGACACATGTTTGAGAGAGATTATTCCTGCTTGAAACTTCTCCCATATAAAATGACAATCCACCTCAATATGTTTAGTTCTTTCATGAAAAACTGGATTTGAAGTGATATGAATGGCTGCTTGATTATCACAATGCAGATTCATGGACCCCTTTTTATAAAAACCTAGTTCGATAAGAAGGGTCTTAATCCATAAAAGTTCACTAACGGTATGGGTCATAGCTCTGTATTCTGCTTCGGCGCTAGATCTTGCAACCACATTTTGCTTCTTACTTTTCCATGTAACCAAGTTTCCCCCAACCAGAGTACAATATCCTGATGTAGATTTTCTATCATCAGGAGATCCAGCCCAATCTGCATCTGAGAAGCCTTCTATGTTGAAGTGCCCATGTTTTTTATACAACAATCCTCTTCCTGGAGCTCCTTTTAGATAACGTAATATTCTCTCTAAAGCCTACCAGTGGGTAATTTGTGGTTTGTGCATGAATTGACTTACCACACTAACAACATATGATATGTCTGGCCTAGTTACCGTGAGATAAATCAGTTTTCCCACAAGTCTTTGATATTTGCCAATATCAATATCTTCTTCATTTGTGGCACATAATTTTACATTTGTATCCACAGGTGTGTCAACTGGTTTACAACCCTTCATTCATATTTCTTCAAGGAGATCCAAGACATATTTCCTTTGAGACAATATTATCCCATATTTGGATTGAAGAACTTCTATACCCACAAAATATTTAAGCATACCAAGGTCTTTAGTCTTGAATTCCTGACATATCATCTGTTTCACCTCTTGTATGCTCAAAGCATCATCACCGGTTAAGATAATATCATCCACGTATACGACCAATAATATTTTCCCTTTGATCGTATCTTTACAATATATGGAATGATCAACTGAGCACTGATGAAAACCAAACCGTAGGAGTGTTTGACTAAATTTATCAAACCAAGCCCGAGGGGACTGCTTAAGCCCATATAAAAACTTTTTTAACAGGCATACTGACTCCCCCTCAACCACATAACCAGGTGGTTGAATCATATAAATTTCCTCACTGATATCACTATTTAAAAAAGTATTTTTAATATCCAACTGATAGACGGGCCATGAGGAGTTGGCAACAATAGATAAGATGATGCGTACCGAATTCAATTTTGCAACAGGAGAGAAGGTCTCCTCATAATCTATCCCATAGCACTGCGTAGAGCCCTTAGCAACCAGTCGAGCTTTAAGACGAGCAACCGACCCATCCAGATTATGTTTCACCGAAAAAACCCATCGACAACTAACCGGTCTTTTACCTTTCGGGAGTGATGTTAAGTACCAGGTTTGGTTTTCGTATAAGGCGTGCATTTCTTCATCCATAGCCACCTTCCATCTTGGATATCTCAAGGCCTCCTGATACGACTGCAGAACGGAAGTAGAAGAAAGGGACACAAGAAACTGAAAATACTTGGAAGACAAGCGATGGTGAGACATAAAATTTGAGATAGGATGTGAAGTAGTACAAGAGCGACGTTCTTTTTTTAAAGCAATAGGCCGAGTATCAAATTCAGGCCCATACATAGGAGGAGAAGGACTTACCTTAGGTGGATCCGACAACTCCACAGGTGAAGGTACGGCCGGTGCATCAGGGGATGGATCCACTTCAAGATTGAACGGCACAAGCGGACAAGGAGTAGTAGAAGGACAAGTCCATCCTGGAGGAGCATCGTGGGAGGAGTAGAAGGGAGTGTCCTCAAAGAAAGTCACATCCCTAGAGATAAACATCCTCCGAAGGGTAGGATTATAACAAACATAACCTTTCTGGGTGCGAGAGTATCCCAAAAAATGCACTTCATAGACCGAGGATCAAGTTTATTTTTATGTGGAGATGTAACATGAACAAAACACGTATATCCAAACACTTTCAAAGGGAGAGAAAAAGGATCTTCACCATTAAATAACATAGAGTATGGAGTTTTATGATGAAGGACTGATGAAGGTAACCTATTAATGAGAAAGCATGCTGTAAGTATAGCGTGAAGCCAATAGAAATAGGGTACCTTCATGGAGTAGAGGAGGCCCTGAGCAACTTCAAGAAGATGACGATTCTTCCTTTCAGCAACACCATTTTGTTGAGGAGTATAGGCACATGATGTTTGATGAATAAGCCCATTACTCTCACAAAATGATTTGAAGTCATGAGACATGTATTCCTTAGCATTATTAGATCTAGGGGTTTGAATTTTCTTCCCAAATTGTGTCAAGACCATAACATGAAAATTTTTAAACAAAAGAAGAATTTCGGAACGCTCTTTGAATAGATATAACCAAGTCACTCGAGTAAAATCATCAACAAAAATGATAAAATATTTAACTTGGGAAATATTTGAGACATATAAAGGGCCCCATACATCAGAATGTATTAGCTCAAATGGAGCAGTACTTGTAGTTGTAAGACGAGGATAATATGTACTCCTGACATGTTTACTTAATTGACAAACCTCACAATTGATATTAGAAAGTCCTTTTAAAGATGAAACCAAAGAACAAAGTGGAGGGGTAGACGGATGACCAAGTCGGTTGTGCCAAAGTTGGGCCTCAGATGTAGTGGACGAAAATGCAGCTAATGGTGGAAGAGTGAAGTAGTACAAACCCCCCTTTTCATGGCCGCCACCAATCACCCGTTTCGTAGTGAGATCCTGAAAGACACAAGAAGACGGTGAGAAGGTGATAGAGCAATTTAATTGTTTGGTCAATTGGCTAACCAAGAGCAAATTTAAAGAAAATTGAGGAACAAACAAAGCATCTTAAAGGGGAATAGATGAAGTAAGAGAGGAGGAACCTTTGCCAAGGACCTTGGTTTGGGTACCGTCAACAATAGTAATGAATTTATAAGGATAACAAGGAGATAAGGACTGCAACAAGTGTTTGTTACCTGATAGATGTTCGGAGGCCCCGGAGTCAATGATCCAAGAGGAAGAGGAAGAAGAGGAGGAAAGCATACCTGAGGCAATAGTAGTGGCAGCAATAGATGATGTGGGAATAGATGATTCCATGAAGGACTTCATTTTCTGAAATGCAGCATAGTCCTCAGCCGTAAGAGTCACATTTCCGGATGATGATTCAGCCTTATCTTCATTTTTCTCAGCGTTAACTAAGACTGGGTTAGCTGTGGCCCAATCAGGCTTGCCATGAAGTTTTCAGCGTGATGCCACAAGGTGGTTCTGACGGCCACAATAAGTGCAAAGTTGAGTCTCAGTACGGAAAGAATTCTGACCCGTTCTACCACCTCTATTTTCAGCCCCTCTCATAGTTCGGCCCCCTCTCATATTTCTACCCCGTCCTCGGGATGAGGAAAATGTTCCCCGATTGCCAGAGAACATCGCCGATGGAGCATCAATAAGAGAAGGAGGGGATGGATCCGGTATCCTAAGTAATGTAGCACTAATATCATTGAAGGATGGAAGAGCAGAAGAACTTAGAAATTGAGTTTTGGTCACCTCAAGGTATGGTTTAATATTAGATAAGCAAATGGCTGCTGCCAAAGCTTCTCTTTGTCGTTCTTGAATGGCAATATCAGTCGAATATGGCTGATCTAGTTTCCATTCTTGAAGAAGACCGCGAAACTGTGCCAAAAATTCGTGAATATTATCTCCATCTTTCATATGCAGCATGTTTTGTAAGACATCATATATTTTTTGTAATGAAGCAGTGCTTGAGTAAAGCTTGGCATAAGTGTCCCATATGTTCTTGGCGGTTTCCAAGTGGACCACATTATTGGCCACTTGCTCTTCCATGGTATTAATGAGCCAACTTATCACCATGTTATCATCCTTAACCCACTTGTAGTAGGACGCATCTTCTTCATCAATCGGATGAGGAAAGTTAACAACGTGGCTCAAGAGGTCACGAGTAATAAGAACCCTCCAAACCTATTGTGACCAGCTCATATAATTGGAGAGACCTCTAAGTCGAATTGTAGTAATACAGAGTATATCACTCTTATTACTATTGTATCCAATCTCCATGATGAGGCAAGTAAAATATGGAGGTCAAGGGAAAAGGCCTTCTCCAAAGAACAATTACTCTATATAATTTGAAGAACCCGTAGACCAAATCAATCACCAACAAAAGAGAACAAGAACCAATTTCTTTCACTAGGGCAAGTACCAAATTATCAACAAATTTGTGCCTTTAGAAAGTGATAATAACATCCGGCCATCACTCAACTTCTCTTGTATTCATAAGAACAAAGAGAAGAAAGTAGATGCAACCGATTAAGCCTTAATCCAAACTCCAACACAAACGAGCAATAGACAAAAATTTAGAGAAGATTTAACGACAAACCAAGACACTTGGAAGAGACTGATCTTCAGCTCATGGGAGACTTCAACATAAGAAAAAATTCAATTGTTGAAGTTAAAAAAAAAATGGAACTACAAAGGGTAAATGGCTGTTGGCATTTCATCAAACATTTAATGGGCATCCAACAACATAACACAAACCCATGAGCAACCTAAAATAGGAGAAGATACAGCAACATGTGCTGGAATTCTACCTCAAATGAGATGGATCCAAATTACATAAAGGTAATTGAATTTCACCCATCAATCTTAATAAGATGCAAACAACAAATGATCTTGATCACTCTTGTAATTGATTTACAAGGAGTCAAGATTATAACATCAATTTAGTCATAGAAATAAATCTTTACAACATATAAAGATTTATCTTGACTTGATGTGACTCAAAATTCAAGAAGTAAAGAAAAACAATAAAAAGGAGTATGTAAATAAGAAAAGGAAACAAAAAAAAACGTAAATAAGAAGATGATGAACTTATCTCTTTATGACTGAACTCCTTTTACAACTTCTTGAACAAATTTCATAATAACTCCATGAAGAGATCCTAAACTTCTTGCTCTGATACCATGTAGAATTTAGGATCTCATGAAAGGAACTTTAGATCAACAAGAAAGAAGAAGAAGAAGAAGAGAAAAGGAGAAGAGAAGAAGAAGAAGAGAAAAGGAGTAGAGAAGAAGAGAAAAGGAGAAGAGAAGAAGAAGAACGTGGAAGAAGAGAGTTTGGATTAAGTGAGAAGAGAGTTGCATCAAAAAGAAAAATGAGGGCTGGACGAATTTGTGGAGAGAGAGGAGAGTGCTTCAATGCCCTACCTCTTAGCCAATGTCTTTATTTATAGTTTTACAATACCCTTAGGGCTACAACTTGATAAAACAAAAAACATAAAAGGAACACATATTTACACTTCTATGCCATATTTATGGAAAGTACCCTATTTTACAAATATGCCACTTCTTTGACATGTGGGCTTCTTGTCTTGAGCTCGTGGGCTTGAGCCCATCTTCCAACAGGGCCATGGTGGGTCCCACATTGTAACACTCCCCCTCAAGATGGGGGTGAGTAAACATCGAAGATGCCCAACTTGCTGCAAATATTGGACAAAATTTTGTGAGTGAGTGGCTTGGTGAGAATGTCTGCAACCTGGTTATGTGAAGATACATGCTAGAGAGATAAGATGCTGGCAGTGAATTTTTCTCGTATGAAGTGGCAGTCTATTTCTATATGCTTTGTTCTCTCATGGAAGACTAGATATGATGTGATGTGAATTGCAGCCTTATTATCGCAATATAGATTCATAGGAGCTTCTTTGTGAAGACCGAGTTCAGTTAGGAGATATCTGATCCATAGGAGTTCACTGACTGTGTTTGCCATGGCTCTATACTTTGCTTCTGCACTAGACCTTGCAAATACATTTTGTTTCTTGCTCCTCCATGTAACCAAGTTTCCTCCATTCCAAAGTAAATTTTCTGGGATCCGGGGATCCGGCCTAGTCTGCATATGAGAATCCTTCGATGTTGAAGTGTCCATGATTTTTATAGAGGAGCCCTCTTCCTGGTGCTCCTTTCAGATATCGTAATATCCATTCTAGTGCTTGCCAATGATTGAGTTGTGGTTTGTGCATATATTGACTTACCACATTGACAACATATGAAAAATCTGGCCTCGGTACGCAGAGATAAATAAGTCTTCCCACCAATCTTTGATATTTTCCAACATCTACTTCTTCTCCAATACCCGCACATAATTTTGTATTCAAGTCCATAAGAGTTTCTGCTAGACTCCATCCCAGCATTCCGGTCTCTTCCGGTAGGTCAAGGACATACTTCCTTTGAGATAATATAATTCCATGTCTGGATTGTAGTACTTCAATACCCAAAAAATATTCGAGCAGTCCGAGATCCTTTGTCTTGAATTCAGTACATATCCTTTCTTTTGTCTTTTGGATGCCCTCGGGATCACTGCCAGTTATAATCATGTCATCAACATATATGGCTAGAATTACCTTTGTTGAATTTATGGAAAAGTGAAATACTTCATTAACATCAATAACTTGTTGTAATCACAATGCATGAACCTCTATTTATAATAGAGGAAGGTAGTAGAGTCCAATAACAATAAAACTACCCTTGTCCCAATTACACCCAAACTCTAACACTTAAGGTAAGTCCTAACATAATTAGGTAACTCAATATTGATAAAAGACAAATATAACTTAAACTAAAACTCTTCTTTGTTGTGAACCTAAGATAAAGATACTTTTGTGAGTCCTTCTTGATCTTCCAATTGATGTGATAAGGATGCCAGCTCTTGGTAATCATTGTGGGTCCTACTTCTTATGGGCTTGGGCCCATCTTGTGGGCCTTCCTTGGTCATGTGGCCCATCTTATAATAATCTTACATATGTGGGCCTTCCTTGGTCGTTTTGGCTTGAGCTTATCTTCCAACACTCTCCCTCAAGCTGGGGTAAGAGAACAACATGAACTCCCAGCTTGCTGCAAGTGATGTATAAAATATTTTTGTATAAAATGACACATCTTCCAATATGCCTTCATCTTCCAACATTCCCCCTCACGTTGTTGCGTCCTTCTATGAGGCCTTGCAACATTATAAGTGAGACTAAAATTCACTCCTAGTCGGTAAGCCATTGCTTCATACACCGGTCTTAATATTGGATGTAGGGCACACTCCACTACTATTGGTAGTGTGTCTATTGGCATTGCTCTAAAGTGTCCACCACCGTGTCCCCCACAAGACAATGACTCTCACGTGGTAGGAGACATAAAAGCCATTATAGGGGGGGGGGGGGGATAAGATAAATGTAATCATAAGTGCCTCCATCATGGACTTCCAACCACAAATAATTTTCATCTTTTTGATGGGGATGAAGTTCCTCTGTCATGGACTTCCAACTACAAATAATTTTCATCTTTTTGACTGGGATGAAGTTCCTCCGTCGTGGACTCCAAATCACAAACAATTTTGATCTTTTTGACGGGGTAAAATAAATGATGACATGAGGCCACCTCTTATTTAATAATAATGTCCCCAAAGAGACATAATAGCTGCAACTGAATATAACACGACCATCTTCTAACACATATAACACGAACCAAATAACAAATTTTGTACAAGAACCCATGAAATAATCCGATATAAAATTTTCTTCATTGATGCACATGCTTCATCTTTGTGCTTCACCTTTCTTGAATATTTTGGTCACATAAACTTATCCACAACATAAAGAATAAAATATCTCTTTCTTGTACTTCTTGTACTTCTTCCCCTCAAGCTGGGAGGTAATGGCAGTGATCCCAGCTTGAACCAAATATCATATATGTAGCAATAGGCCCAAATAACAGAGATGTATAAATAATCCCTCAAACCAGGGAGAAGTGAGATATTTTTCTGATATATCAACTTAAACAATGACGCAAAACAATCAGCTTAAATTTGGATTTTCAATGTAACAGAATACCAGCATGACCTTTGATTCTTCCAATTCAAATATATCTTTCAATATAGATCAAATTGACATGAAAATTTTTCCTTATGAAACTAGAATTAAATAAATTTCATCAAAGTATAACATCATAAAATATAATTATCAGAAGATAAATAATCTGATAGGTTTCAGTCTCTGTCATCTGGCCGAACTAAGTTCTGTTTCTCCTGTTTTTCCAGAACGACCATTGACTCTTCCAAGATCAATATCTCCTTATAAAAAATCACACCGAGAATTGGTTGAATAGGTCAAAAACTAGACTTACATACCTTTCTCTTGATATATAATTATCCATATAAAGTCTCTTTCTTGATAGCTTAAAATACTTCGAAAGTTGAAGCTTTCTGCTGCCGCTCGAACCTCTTTTTCAATATGACCTTTGCTGCTTAAAATTTGGTTGAATATGAAAAAGAATAGACTTACAGATTATTATTTTGATATATATATTTCTCCATATAAAGTCTAGTTCTTGATAGCAAAAAATACCTCGAAATCTGAATATTGCTGCTGCTGCTCGAACCTTTTTGCAATCTGACCTTCACTGATTCAAATATCAGTATCTCTCTATAGATAACTCCGATTGGCACAAATAGGTTTTTTTTGGAAATTAGACTCAAATATCTTTCCTTCAATATATAATTTTCAATATAAAAAACTATGTATAGAGTTAAAAAAATGCAAATTAATCTATAGAAGTAGGGACTAAAAAAAATAACTACGAACCTAGACCTACGGTTTAGGGTTTAGAGAAAAAGGATCACATTACAGAACATGCTCTGATACATGTTGAATTTATGGAAAAGTGAAATACTTCATTGACATCAATAACTTGTTGTAATCACAGTACATGAACCTCTATTTATAATAGAGGAAGGTAGTAGAGTCCAATTACAATAAAATTACCCTTGTCCCAATTACACCTAAACTCTAACACTTAAGGTAAGTCCTAACATAATTAGGTAACTCATTATTGATAAAGGACAAATATAACTTAAACTAAAACTCTTCTTCATCGTGACCCTAAGATAAAGATACTTTTATGAGTCCTTCATGATCTTCAACCTGATGTGATAAAGATGCCAGCTCTTGGTAATCATTGTGGGTCCTACTTCTTATAGGCTTGGGTCCATCTTGTGGGCCTTCCTTGGTCATGTGGCTCATCTTATAATAATCTTAGATATGTGGGCCTTCCTTGGTCATTTGGGCTTAAGCTTATCTTCCAACAACCTTGCCATTTAATGTGTCTTTAATAAAGACAGAGTGATCTCCAGAGCATCTATGAAACCCGGCCAGTATGAGTGCTTGACTAAAATTTTCAAACCATGCACGAGGCGACTGTTTGAGACCATAAATAGATCTTTTTAGTCAACATACGAACTCCCCCTCACCCACTTACATACGTGGTTGCCGCATATAAATGTCCTCCTTTATATCCCCATTCAGAAAAACATTTTTGACATCAAGTTGATAGACCTACCAAGAAGAGTTAGCTGCCATAGATAATAACAAACGTACCGAGTTTAATTTAGCCACCAGAGAGAAGGTTTCTTTGTAATCAATGTCATAACATTGTTTATAGACTTTAGCAACAAGGCGAACTTTCAACCGAGCCACGGACCCATTCAGATTATGTTCTACCGTAAATACCATTTTCAACCGATGGGTTTCTTATCTAAAGGAAGTGGGACTAGAACCCATGTCTTATTTTCGTAAAGGGCCTGTATTTGTTCATCCATAGCCACCTTCCACCCTAGATGTTTGAGAGCCTCCTGTGTTATGGACTCCATAGCATCAAGAGTGGTGAACCGGAGAAGAGAATAGATGGAGTAAATTTGTATTTCAGTACCTTAGGGGTTTAATTATAATTTGAAGTTCAATAAGGATCTAATTGTAATTATGGAACCTTTGACGTTTTCCCTGATCTATTTAGGGCATCAAGTGAATGAAGGGAAACAAGCATTAATCAATTAGCATAGATGAGATTAGGTACTCTCTCTAAGGAGGCCTAAGGTTGGAGCTCCTTCAAAGGTTCACTTTCCTACATCATTGGGCGTTCTAAGACCCCAAAATCCTTCCCTTCTCCGTCAGCCAATCTGGAAGCTAGAGGAGATCGTCGGGTGACTCGATCCATGGTGAGAGAACCTAACATCGTGGTATCAGACAGGACCACCATTGGCGATTCCTCTTCCCCTACAGAAATTCAAAATTTTGTGGAAGAGAACCATGCTGATCTACAATCTCAAATCAATGGCCTTGATGGAAAATTCTAGGTGTTGATGTCCCGACTGGAGGAGGGCTTTGCTCAGCTTTCTGCCTAGATGGCATCTTCCTCACGCACAACAGATCATCTCAACCCTCAGCCCCCGCCACCACCTCCTCCCCTGCGCCAAATACTTCCACCTCGTGGGGGCATCAATCCAACACCCTCTACCACACCCCCACCAGCCTTTACACCACCACCTAGATTTATCAAACACCTTACAAAAGCAGAAATTGATCAGAGAAGAGCTCATGGACTATGTTTCAATTGTGATGAGAAATTCATAAGGGGCCATCAATGCAAAATACTCTTTTGGGTAGAAATAGAAGACCCAACAGAGGATGACTTTCCGGAGAATGTGGACCAAACCGAGGAGGAGGAACCAAAAATCTCCCTCCTTGCAATGACAGGCTTGCACAACACAAATACCATGCAGGTCCACGCTACCATGAACCATCTTATTCTGCTAGCACTAGTGGACTCAAGCAACACCCATAATTTTATAAGAAACCAGGCAGCACAACAGTTGGGTTTATCACTCAAGCAGAAGTCAGGAATCTCAGTCTAAGTGGCTAATGGTGACAAAGTCACCACTGTCGGCTTCTGTTAAGCTGTGCCCTTTACTATTGAGGGTCATTCCTTTGTGGAGGATTTTTTGGTCATACAACTGGCTGGTTTTGACCTAGTATTGGGAATTAAATGGTTGCAGCGATTGGGTCCGATCTTATGGGATTTCCAATCTCTTACCATGAGTTTTACACAGGACAACCATCTGATCACCCTCCAGAGCACTAGTCCCCAACGCCCATGCACCCTCTAGACAATTTTTGTGGGTCCTTCAGAGCAAAATAACTTAGCTTCATTGTTGGCTGAATATGCCGATTTATTTCAAGAACCTGCAGACCTTCCACATATACGAGCTTGTGATCACATAATTCATTTGAAGATGGCAACAGAACCAGTGGTAGTGCGTCCTTACCGCTATCCACATGTGAAAAAAGATGAGATAGAAAGGCAATGTCAACAAATGCTCCATCAGGGTATTATTTAGCCTAGCTATTCCCCCTTGTCGTCCCCGGTATTGTTGGTGAAAAAATCAGATAACTCTTGGCGCTTTTGTGTGGATTACCATGAACACAATGCTCGCACCATCAAAGATAAATTTCCAATCCCGGTGGTAGATGAATTATTGTACGAGCTACACGTATCTCAATTATTAACAAAGTTGGACTTGAAATCTGGGTACCATCAGATTCTGGTTTTATTCGGAGGATGACAAAAAAACTGCCTTCCGCACCCACCATGGTCACTACGAGTTCCTGGTGATGCCATTTGGGCTATCCAACGCCCCGTCTACCTTTCAAGCGCTTATGAATGAGGTATTGAAGCATGTCTTAGTTTTTTTTGACGATATACTGGTCTAGAGCAAAACTTGGGAAGCACATTTGCATCAATTGAGACAGGTTTTCACCATTCTCCGAGCACACAATTTATTGCTCAATAGAGCCAAATGTGACTTTGCCACTTCCGAAGTAGCTTATTTGGGACATGTGATCTCTGCCTCTGGGGTGAAACCAGACTTCAGCAAGATACATGCTATTATGGAATGGCCCGCAGCTCACTCCGTCACAACTTTGAAAGGGTTCCTTGGTCTCCCAAGCTATTATAGAAAATTTATAAAAGAATACGGTCAGCTGGCAGCACCGTTGCCCAATTTATTGAAGAAGCATGCCTTTTAGTGGTCTCAGTTGGCGGACTCCTCGTTTCACCAATTGAAACAAGCATTTGCGTCAGCTCCAGTTCTTCAATTGCCAAACTTTGCCAAAATTTTCATAATAGAGTGTGATGCATCAGGGGGAGGCATAGGTGTCGTCTTGCAGCAATAGGGAAACCCCATTGCTTATTTCAGCCGCCACCTCGCTCCTCACCATCACAAGTTAGCCACTTACGAAGGGGAACTCATCGGGTTGGCCAAAGCCGTGCAGCATTGGAGACCATATCTATGGGGCAGACCTTTTATAATCTGGACAGACCACTATAGCCTCAAATACTTATTGGAGCAGCGCCTTACCACATCCCCACAACAACATTGGCTCGGTAAATTAATGGGATTCGATTTTCAGGTGGAATACAAACCGGGTTATCTCAACCGTGGGGCAGACGCCTTGTCACGCAGAGAACTAGGCGATTCACACTTGCACGCACTGAGCCAACCCAAGTCCCTCTTGCTAGACACAATCCGTCAGGATACTTGCCATCATCCAGATCTCCTTGCCTTACAAGCTCAAATCGCGAACCATTCCAAGGACAATAACTACACACTACAGGAAGGTCTCATTATCTATAAAGGACGCATATATCTTCATCCTTCTTCGGCACTCCTTCCTACCATTATTGCCTCCTTTCATGACAGTACACATGAGGGCCAACAGAAGACATACTTCCGCCTTAGTCGGGAGTTTTATTGGAGGGTGTTATGGTCCTAGGTTAAGTACCTATGCCTTCCGCTCCTAGGGATTATGTGTGGCTTCGTCTCCAACACTACCGGAAACTATCTCTCACAGCCTCAAAGCGTCACAAATTATCCCCAAAATTTTATGGGCCCTTTCAAGTGCTGGACCACATTGGCACAGTTGCTTACCGCTTGCAGCATCCCTCAGAGGCTAAGATCCACAATGTTTTTCATGTCTCGCAATTGAAGGCCTTCTAGGGCGACTCTCCATTACTCCACACACCATTGCCACCGCTGCAAGAGGGTAGGGTACTTTCTACTCCAGCTCAGGTGTTGTAGGTTCGCCGCATTCAGGGCGACTAGGAGATTCTGGTGCAGTGGGCGGACACAGACCCCATTGACACTACCTGGGAGCCCCTGGCATCCTTCCGGGTTCTCTAACCCACATTTGAGCTTGAAGACAAGTTTTTTCTCCAAGAGGGGGGTGATGTTATGGACTTCATAGCAAATTATGGAATGTTCCTTTTTATGTATGTTGGTTTTGGTTCGGGTTGGTTTGATTTTAATTTCCATGAACTTAGTGACCCATGGGACAGGTTTGTCATTCACGTCCCTAATCCTATTGATAGCGGAGAAGGGCTTAATGAGAGATTACGCATTGAATCAAGTAGAAAGTTAGAGGTCGGATTCTCCCTTTTGAGGTCCAGGTTGACCCTCCTTCAAGGCTCAATTCGTTTTCACCATTCCACGTTCCAAACACCGAAATCTCCTCCCCACTTCAAAGGTAAATCTGGAGGGAAGAGAGGGAAGAAGGGTGACGAGATCCATGGCCCAGGAAGATCCCAACAAAATTACTCCTAGCCCGTAAGCCATTGCTTCACACTCCAGTCTTAATGCTGGAAGTAGGGCACTGCTATCGGTAGTGTGTCTATCGGCATTGCTCTGAAGTGTCCACCACTGTGTCCCTCCACAAGACAACAACTCTCAAGTGGTAGGAGACATAAAAGCCATTACAGATGGGGGAGGGGGGGGGGGGGGGTCGAAGAATTCCAACCACGGATAATTTTCATCTTTTTGACGAGGATGAAGTTCCTCCATCATGGATTCCCAACCACAAATAATTTTCATCTTTTTGATGGGGATGAAGTTCCTCCGTCGTGGACTCCCAACCACAAATAATTTTCATCTTTTTGACGGGGATGAATTTCCTTTGTCGTGGGCTCCCAACCGCAAACAATTTTGATCTTTTTGACGGGGTAAAATAAATGATAACATGAGGCCACCTCTTATTCAATAAAAATGTCCCCAAAGAGACATAATAGCTGCAACTGAATATAACACGACCATCTGCCAACTCATATAACACGAACCAAATAATAAACTTTGTTAAAGAACCCATGAAATAATCCAATATAAAAATTTCTTCTTTGATGCTCAAGCTTCATCTTTTGTGCTCCCCCTTTCTTGAATATTTTGGTCACATAAAATTATCCACAACATAAGGAATAAAATACCTCTTTCTTGTTCTTTTTCTACTTCTCCCCGTCAAGCTGGAAAGTAATGGCAGTGATACAGCTTGAACCAAATATCAAAGAAGTAGTAATAATCCCAAATAACAGAGATTTGTAAATAAGCCCTCAAACTAGGGTGAAGTGAGATATTTTCCTGATCAACTCTAAAAGTGACGCAAAACAATTGGCATAAATTCAGATTTTTCAATACAACAGAATACCAGTATGACCTTGGATTCTTCCAATTCGAATATATCTTTCAATATCGATCAGATTGACATGAAATGTTTTCCTTCTGAAAGTAGACTTAAATAAATTTCATCCATGTAAAACATCTCTTCATAAAATATAATTACCAGTAGATAAATAATCTGATAGGTTTCGGTCTTTGTCATTTGGCTGAACTAAGTTATGTTTCTCCTGTTTTTCCAAAACGACCATTGACTCTTCCAAGATCAATATCTCCTTATAAAAAAAATCATATGGAGAATTGGTTTAATAGGTCAGAAAATAGACTTACATACCTTTCTCTTGATATATAGTTATCCATTTAAAGTCTCTTTCTTGATAGCTTAAAATACCTCGAAAGTTGAGGCTTTCTGCTGCCGCTCGAACCTCTTTTTCAATCTGACATTTGCTGCTTCAAATATCGATTTCTCTTTTTAAATAACTTAGATAAAAAATTGTTGAATAGGTAAAAGAATAGACTTACAAATCTTTCTTTTGATATATATTTCTTCATATAAAGTTGTTAGGGTCCTGGGTGTTAAGTACCTATGTCTTCTGCTCCTAACAGGCCGATCTTTTGGGTAGTATTGGCTAGATGCTTAACATTTGGTATCAGAGGTAGCACTCGGTCGCGAGTTCGAATCCCAGTGTGTGCTACCGAAGCGGAAGGGGTGACCAAGTGGAAGGGGCTAACCTGGAGAACTGCGATGGGGCAGTCGCTTGACTGGGCCGCCGCTGGTGCTGGCCCCCATGGACATCGGCTCGCAAAGGGGGGTGTAATGTTAGGGTCCTGGGCGTTAAGTACCTATGTCTTCCACTCCTAATAGGTCAATCTTTTGGGTAGTATTGGGCCACGTTATTTCAGCAGTTGAGGTGAAGGTTGACCGGAGTAAGATTGAGCCCATCACCGATTGGCCTCCTCCCACCTCCATTACAGCATTAAGGGGATTTTTGGGCCTCACTGGGTATTACAGGAAATTTATCTGCAGCTATGGCCAGATTGCGGCACCGCTCAACAACCTACTCAAGAAAAATGCATTCACCTGGTCGAAGACAGTGGCTCATTCCTTTCAGTAGTTAAAAGAAGCCTTATCATCAGCGCCGGTTTTGCAGCTACCTGACTTTGATGAGTTATTTGTGGTGGAATGTGATGCTTCGCATGGCGGTATCGGTGCAGTGTTAAAGCAACAAGAACACCCGATCGCTTATTTCAGCCGCCAGCTTGGCCAACACCATGACAAGTTAGCAGCTTATGAGAGGGAATTGATCAGTTTAGCTAAGGCAATACAACATTGGTGGCCTTATCTCTGGGGGCGCCCATTTCTGATTCGCACCGATCATTGCAGCCTCAAGTATCTTCTTGAGCTGCGCCTCACCACATCCCCTCAGCAGCACTGGTTAAGTAAACTGATGGTGTTTGACTTTACCGTGGAGTATAAACCTAGGTGTTTGAATGTGGGGGCTGATGCTTTATCTCGCTGAGACATTCCAGAGCCGCACTTACATGCTATCAGTCAGCCTAGAGCTCTCTTGTTGGATTATATTAGGGAGGAGACACAACAATATCCAGAACTTATTGCATTATATCATGAGATTCAGTAGGGGACATCAGAGAAACATTGGACGATCCAGGATCGTCTTATCCTATTCAAAAACCGGATTTTTTTGCACCACACGTCACCACTTATTCACATCATTCTAGCGTCTTTCCATGATAGTACACATGAGGGAAGACAAAAAAACTTATTTTCGGATCTGTCGGGCCTTATATTGGAAGGGTATGAAGCGCAGTATAGCAGATTATGTGGCGGCTTGTCAGATTTGTCAACGGAATAAAGCTGAATCATTAAGTCCAACCAGGTTGCTCCAACCATTTCAGCTACCGTCACAAGTGTGGTCAAATATTTCCATAGACTTCATTGATGGCCTTCCCTCTTCATCCGAAAAATCCATTATATTTGTAGTGGTTGATTGTTTCTCAAAGTATGGCCATTTCCTCCCTCTAGTGCATCCTTACACAGCAGCTCACATAGCTCAGGTATTCATGGATAATATTGTCCAATTACATGGGATGCCTACCTCCATTACCAGTGACAGAGACACCATCTTTACCAGTACATTCTGGAAAGAACTACTCAAGCTGCAAAGTACAACGTTTCCGCCTACCATCCGTAGACTAATGGACAGACCGAGGTTGTCAACCGGACAATTGAGATGTATCTTCGTTTTTTCATGGGGGACTCACCTAAATGGTGGGTTAAGTGGCACACCTGGGCTGAATTCTGTTACAACACCTACCATAGCGCACTCGGAACTACTCCATTCAAGGTAGTATATGGCAGAGATCCGCCTCGACTTTTATCGTATGAACTAGGTGCATCTAAGGTAGCCACTTTGGACCAAGCTTTAGCAGAAAGGGACGCCATGCTCAGTGAGGTGCGCACTCATCTCCAGGAAGCCCAACATACTATGAAATTATATTATGATAAGAAGCACCATGAAGTATTCTTTTCTCTAGGAGATTATGTATGGCTGTGTCTCCAACATTACAGGCAGCTTTCACTGACAGCCTCCAAATGCCACAAGCTCTCTCCGAAGTATTAATGTCCCTTTCCGGTGATGGACCGCATTGGCACCATTGCCTACAGCTTGCAGCTTCCGCCAGAAGCAAAGATCCACAATGTGTTTGTTACGGTCCTGAGTCATGGATCGTGTAACACGGTGTGGGATTTGTGAATGCAGCACTGGTACTGAGTTGTTGGACTTAGTATGAGGGTAAACAAAAACCTTCCTTGCTGGTTTTCTCTCACGTGGACAAAACTTGATGGATACAATATCTTGATTGCTAAATATATGAAATTAAGCCATCAATGTTGACCAAAATAAAGTAAGGAGAATACCTTTTTCTTCTCATGGAAATCAGGGTTTCAAACCTGATTTGGTTGTAGCAAGTCAAGCTATGTACACATGGCTTGTAGCAAGCCTTGGCCCACGTGCATGAATGATTACCCTCTCTTTCCTTGCTGGCTCCAAGCTTAGGAACATCAATTAATCTCCTTACGTGAATGACCAGAAAACTTCCCCAATTGCTGCTCGTCAAGAGGGTTAGACCCCTTGATGGTGGCTGACGTTGATAAAGAGGGAGAACCCTCTCTTTGCGCTTGGAAAAGAGGCAGGAAGCTCCTCTTCTTAGTATGGATGATGAAGGATGAATTTGGGTGAATATGGATGGCAATGGGGGGGGGGGGGGGGGGGGGGGGGGGGGGTGAAGGATAGGTTGGATTTTTGGAGTAAACCCTAAACTCGAGATCAAGAGGTGGTCTCAACCCTGTTTAGACTAGGTTATTCTAAAATCTCAAAGCTTACCTATTTCATTCATACCTTTCCCTTAAATAGGTCACGTCAAGGAGTTTTAGGGTTAGGGTTACAATAATTCCCCATAATGCCCTTACATATAAAGTAATTAGAAATAACTCCTACTTAAAACAATATAAGAAATAACTCCTACTTAAAACAATATAAGAAATAAATCCTACTCAAAGAAATATAAGAATTAAATCCTATTGAGTGAGTTGTTGTTGTCTTCTTCTTTGTGTGACTCAGTGTGCTATTGAGTCCACAACATCTGCCTCCCCATGGAGAAAGAGCTTGTCCTCAAGCTCAAAAGCTGGGTAGACTTGTTTGAAGATGTCCACACGTTCCCATGTTGCAACGTCGGGGTCAGTGTCCATCCACTGGACGAGAATCTCCCAATGGTCAATGGTCAGCCGTGAGCGTAACACCGCAGCTGGGTTAAGAATAACCTCGCCATGATCAACCGGTGGTAAGAATGGAGTGGATGTAGGCTGTGCTCCGGAATGCGGCTTCAAAAGAGAGACATGAAACACATCGTGAATTCTGGCTGTGTCCGGTAATTTGAGTTGATAGGCGACTGGTCTCACGCGTCAAAGAATGGGAAACGGCCCAAAAAATCTGGGTGAGAGCTTATGACGTGGATGTCCTGCAAGAGACTTGCCACAATTCCAGCACTCCACATTCCTTCCGAATTTGGATTTGCTTCTTCCATTCCTTGAGTTCCCTCTACCGTTGTCTGTTATGGTCCTGGGTTAAGTACCTATGTCTTCCGCTCCTAACAGGCCGGTCTTTTGGGTAGTATTGGCTAGGTGCTTAACATTTGGTATCAGAGCAGGCGCTACGTCCCGACTTCGAGTCCCAGCGGCCGCGTGCGCAGGTGGACCGCAAGCCCCTGGCGTGACCCCTGACCCGGTCGCGTTGCTGTGTTAATGCCGCCGTGGTCGTCGGCTCGGGCGGGCGGGGTGTGATGTTATGGTCCTGGGTTAAGTACCTATGTCTTCCGCTCCTAACAGGCCGGTCTTTTGGGTAGTATTGGCTAGGTGCTTAACATTGTCCTTGTTGGAACTCATCTCAAAGTTCCTACCCCTAGTATCGACACTTAGGGGAGGATTAAATCTCAAATATTCTCTGAAGTTTTTTCTGCGAACATCCTCCGCAAGAATGGTATCCTAAACATCATTAAAAATCAAATTCCCGTTGCATACAGAGTTGCTAACCATAGTCCTCATAGGCACCCAACAATTTGGTAGACACGCCAAAAGAATTAAAGACCAAACCTCATCATCAAATTTAATTTGAATGGAGGTCAATTGATTGAAAATCATGCTAAATTCATTCAAATGTGATGCCACTGATGTATTTTCTGTCATCTTGAAATTGAAGTGTCTTTCATGAGATGTACCTTATTATTGGCAGAAGGCTTCTCGTAAATGTTGGACAAAATCTTCATCATCCCCGCTATATTTTTCTCTAACGCCATGTTGTGAGTAACGGTCTTCAACATTGTTAACCGGACTACTCCATGAACCAATCTATCGAGGAGATTCCACTCATCATCTTTGATACCTTATGGTTTCATATCCAGAAGTTATGTGTGCATCTTTTTACTGTATAGACAATCTTCGATTTGTATCCTCCAGAATACAAAATCCATACCATCAAACTTGTTGATCCCTAGAGCCGATCCTTCTCCACCAGCCATTGCTTTCAATCACGAGCCAAAGCTCTGATACCATTTGCTAGGAATTAGATTCCCAAATTCCAAACTAGTGAGAGCAATAATAATAATCGCGGAAGAAAGAAAAAACAAGCATGAGAACAAACAGTGTCATGGAGTCCTAGAAATCAACATGGTATCAAAGCTTTGGTTTTCAGGACTCGCAGCTATGTTTTTTTAGAATTCGCATTGACATGAATTGAGTTTTTTTATCTCCTAAAATCATAGTTTTTTAACAAAATTTCTCTTCTAATCAGAGAGTTTTGGCTAGACTTAATCACTCCATAATGTTGATCAACTCAAAAGTGAAGGAAAAAAATTGGCTTAAATTCGGATCTTTGCATGCAATAGGATACCAATATGGCCTTTGATTCTTCCGATGGGAATATCTCATTAAATATGGATCAGATTTACATAAAATTTTCTCCTTATGAAACTAGACTTAAATACATTTCATCCAATTATAAATTATATACGCTTCTTTTGATATAAATAATTTGATAGATTTTGGACTGTGTAATTTGGCTAAAATTAATACTCTTTCTTCTTTGGCGAGCATGACTATTGACTCTTCCAAGATCGATATCTCCATCTAAAAAAGTCAGACCGAGAAATGGTTAAATAGGTAAGAAAATAGACTTATAGATTTTTCTTTTGATATATAATTTTCTATATAGAGTCTCGTTCTTGATGGCATAATACAGCTCAAAAGCTAAAGCTTTCTGCTGTTGCACGAAACTTTTCTACTGTTTGTCCTGTGCTGCTTCAGATGTTGATTTCGCTTTCTATAAAAAATTGATTTCAATGATTATTTTTGAGTTGGAAACTAGACTTAAATATCTCTCCAACAGTATATTATTTGATATATGAAACATATAGTAAGAGAATTAAAAATCTAATAAAATACATGGATTTTGAAATAAGACTTAAAAGAAAAACGAGACTCCTCGTTTTTCTTTTTCTTTCTCTTCTTCTTCTTCTTCCTCAACTCCTTCTCCATCCTTTTCTCCTTTTCCATCTTAGATCATTGCCCACTCTAATACCATGTTCAAAATTAAGATTTCATGATGTATAATCACAATAGAAGAAGATTAAGAGGTAAGAAGAAGAAGAAGAGTTGTGAAAAGAAGGTTTTAGGAGGAAAATAGGGAATTTGGAGAAAAAGGAGTGAGAATAGGGTCATGGACTTGTCCTAACCCTCCCCTTAAAGCTTTCTTTGTAGATGATAAAAGTACAATATTATAATCATACCTTTTGCCTAATAAGAGTAAAGAAGAGATAGAAAACATAAACTAATTACATAAATGCCACTCTAATTATATTATATCTTCCAACAAAATATAAAGATGTCTGTGTATGATGTCTCTCTATCTAAAAGTGTGGATGCCACCTCATATTTCTTATTTTTCAAGTTTGACATGTTAGCATTTGTATCGCTTGTGTGTCCTGTTGACCATGTGACATGGCATTAAACATGGCATATTAAATATTTGTGGAAGCATAACATTTAAATAAATATTTTTAGACAATTTATTTATAAAAAAAAGCTCAATATCCAAAAGTTGCAATTGCCTGTTTCTGCCATCCATACTGTGGTAGGCACGGCACTTTATCTGTAGTCACGGCACTTCATCTGTAGTCACATGAGGTAAGAAAGAGAATTGGAATTGCATCATTAAGAAAAGGTTTGCTGAAAATCTACTATCAGTACAAGAAATTCTAATGGGAATCATATCTATAGGCATATTTCATCCCAGAGAAGGGAATAACGTATGAGAAAGGAATGAAAGAAAGGATCCATGAATTAGATCGTAGGACGGGTAACAGCCTCGCGTGAAGATTTAGATGGCTGGGTGCTGATTCATTTTGACAAATATCAGAAGTATGATAGAAATGGACAGCATTACATTCAATTATGTGTCAATATACTCATGCCATTGACCACAAAAAGGCTTCATGACCCACCTTTGAGAAACGTACTGAGACAAGTCAGGATCATGTCTGAATTCTACATATTTGCTTTCCTTTCCCATCTTTCTTTTGTATCAAGCCTACAGACATGGGAAAAACTCAAGAGTCAATAACATGATATTCCACAGAAAAGTAATCATTAAAGTTATCCGGACATTAGTTTCTTAGCTTTTTCTAAAAGCCCTTTGAATGCTTCAACTGACCCAAGCTACACACTCATCTGAATTACCAAACCCTAATCTGAAAATGTATAAAAAGGCACATAACATCACCATCACCCAATTTCCCATCTATCTAAGATAAAGATGGGATCATGACCAAACTTTTCCTTCTTTTTTTTTTTTTTTTTTTTCTTTTTTTTTTCTTTGAGTTTTGTTAGAATTTTATTGCTGGTATAGAAGATTCCAGAGGAAATATTTCTAGGATATAGATTTCTACAGTTGGCATCACTACTGAAATTCCAGAGTTAAGTTAACTAACTGGATCTATTAAATAGATGACATGAATATTAGACAATCCAAATAAGTAATATCATAACCATTATATTAAAATCTTTGTCATAAAAGTACTTTTATTGATAATAAATTATTATTATTATTATTCATGTATTTATATTTGACATTATATATAATAATTTAATATTTAAATTTTATATGAAATAATTATTTATAACTCATTTTAAAATAATTATTCGATTATAATAACTAAATATATATGTTAAAGTAAATGGATTTTGGGATATAATTGAATCTTTTTCAGTAAAAACTGCGTTATTATAGTTCAAACTTATTAAAATTGTTATTATTATTTACCTAACTTGATATTTAATAATATAATCTAACCATTTAAGTGAAATAATTGTTACCATTTAACTATCCATTTTTTTCTGTTTGTTCTCTCATTCTTCTCTATCTTCTTTTACTCTTACCCATTTTTCCTTCTGCAAAGGCAGACCACTGCCAGAAACAAAAGGAAGAGAAAGAAAAAAGAAAGAAAGTTAAGCCCAAATTGTCATCCCAACCATGCGGGATAAGTAGGGATTCAATGATCTTTTACTTCATTTCATACTTTCAGAAAGCCATTCTACGGTAAAAATAATTATGTGCTTGAAAGCAATACCCCCAATGCAACTTCCGTCGCTTCTTTAGTGAAGAGGATGATAGCACTTCATTCTGTTGCAACAAGAAATAGAAGTTAACCTAAGGTTGCTTTCTGTCTCAAAAATCATGTAATTATCAGTATAGTAGAAAAAAGTTCATGACTGACTGAAAATGCAGGCCCCAGTGATACTGTGATATTAGGCTTCTGGAACACCAAATGGTCATGCAAATGAAAAACAAATGCAGCATCACTAGAAAACCAACATAGATAAGATGCTCTTTTCTTTCGCTTTGCCATAGCTTTTGCATTAAATAGGTCACTTTGTAATTTTTATTTTTTTTACAATAAATTTTTGCTTCTTTTTTCTTTTCTTTTGTTTCTTTAAGCTTCATTGAAAGAGAAAAAAACAAGCATAAGAAAAAAATCAGCAGATGCAAACGAAAAAAGATCAGCATACAAGTTGCACCTTGCTCAAGTGACCGGAACCATCCATTTCAAAATAAAAAAGTGAAAGGAACCATTGATCTCAAAATGAAAACATGGATGTGAATGAGTTTCATTCTTAGATGATGCTGATCTAGTTAGTAAAACAATCAAATCAGGAGAACTAAGAGATAGTCGAGAAAGAGACCCAAGGCATTCAAATTAGTGAGACGGACAACTAGATCCCATAAGTTGTAGCCTTCAGATGGTTTATCTAATTGTGAAACCCCTCAGTCGTGGTGCATCTTCCAGAGGCCTGTCAGCAATTTCCAATTTTTTTCTAAGTTACAAAACTTTGGTCATATAAGAGTTTGGTTGTTTAAACAAGGGACTGCATATAGGATAATAAAATAAGATAGATGTTCTTATAATAGCTTCAAGTTTAAAGTTTACATTTTTATAAAATGTGGTACGGGATAGTATTCTGCTTGCATTTGTAACTGCTACACAAAATTCTGATGTTCCCAGCCCTCCAAGATCTATAGATGACACTTCCAATCATATCACTCTCCTTCTCACACTGACTTCCTTTGTCACCTCATCCATATAACACTAATGCCCCTAAATCACAGAGCCCATCCCTTTTAACTAACCAAATCATAACCCAGACCTTATTAACAGTGAGTCAACTATATTCTGAAGAGAATGACAAAAGGGCACCAAACAGTACTGATATAACACTAGGCCTTAGTTTGCTAGATTATCTCTGTTACAGCATTTCTCCCACAATTTTGTGAACAGACGCCCTAACAACATCTTGCATCTTACTAGAAAATGTTCACCTCGAATTCATGGACTCAACTGTTTGACATGTTCACAATATGGTTTTAGGTTAAATTAGTCCATGAGCTTGACATATCCATGGTGAAGCAAATCATAGATAATAACTTTGTTTCATACACCAAGAATAAGCCTACCTTTGCAGGAGAAACAGTGGAATCCTTTAAATCAACAGATGCCTGTTCATCTGTTTCATCTTTGCCACTCAGCTCCTCCTGAGCTTGTGCAGTTCCAGCTGCACTCTCTGCAGATGTTTTAAGCTCAGTAAAGTGTAAACCATGTTAACTAGGAAAAGAAAGGGCAGAAAGGCACCTTTCGGAATTTTTTGAAGTTTAGAAGTTGCTTTTATCTGTAAACGTCTCTTCCTTAGCTCCTGAACATGTAAGACAACTGTCACTACAATACAGAGTCCACTAACAAGAAGGAAACAGAAAAAAAAAACACTTCAAAATTAAAAGTCCTGATAAATCAACAACCATAATTGAAATATTTGAGTCTGTCAAAAAGAAAATCTTTACAACTTAAAAGACCACAGAAGTCTGTAGACAATGGAGTACCTACCTTTTATTGGGTGCCAGAATTAATTTCTCAAACTATCAAATAGTACATAAAAAAAACAGTTCAGCACTTTTGCAAAACACTCTAAGCAGGTTATTGCAGATATATTGCACATATACACTTTATCTTATATACTGATTGTTGCGTATTAAGAATAGGATCATCATTAAAAATGTCGACTTGAATCCTTGTGATTGTTGCACAGGTAACATTGATGAGCCCATTATATAACATCAGTGCTTATGTGATGCGTAATACACCTTTTAAACAGGAATTGACACAGATTGGTTGGATATAACTGAAAACCATCTTTTTAAACCTAAACATGATTGGAAGAAGTTTTAAACCCATTTGCAACACAATGAAATACGTTGATTCTAAAACTCTGATTGAAGAGAATAACACTGAAAAGAAATGAACAAATAGAAGAAAGAAGACCTAAAAATGGGAAGATGTTAAGAGGAAGAACACACAAATGGTCAGTCAGACATCAGGATATTGCTCTACATGAGATACTTTGCATAAATGTCTCCTTAACAATATAATGCAGTTAAAAGTTGTATAAAAAGAATAATATCCAGAGGTTTGAACATGAGAAAGAACTGAAGCCTTGTTTAGAAAACTTTTGATATACAAGGTCATCAATAATTTCGGATGCAAGTATCTTTTTTTTTTTTAATAATTGGATACAAGGATCTTTAGACAATAAATCCACCTAAGTCCAAATTATTGAAAAAAGATTCTTATGACATCTAACACTGTTTTATTAGTTTTGTGTGTAACTATGTTCAAGCCATTGAACTCATAGCTCTTGGACCTCCAACTGTATGCAATCTTCAGATTTTGGGGATGTTTGAGCGAGTGCCTACCCGATTAAAGATCTTTTCAAAAGATACAAGGATGCACAATCAGTGAGCCATAATAACATTGTTTTGCTTCCAGGTAGAGGGGAGATGAAGGTGCAGTCTTAGTTAACAGTATCTCGTTCAATCTTCAATTGTGTTCACCTATAGATTCAAGGTTTCACCTTTACAAGTTTTAAGCAGTTATGCTTGATCCAATGAGATATCAACCATAATGAGAAACACAACAATTGCAAGTGGGACATTATCAATGGGATTCAAGAAGAAGCCAACAAGATGATATTAGAGAGCAATCGAGAAACACAACAATTGCAAAGTCGAGACAAGAGTGACCCCAAACTAAAATCAAAAGATCAATTAGAGTTTCAAAAAACTCAATTGCAACCAGGCAATTAACCCTAAACTCAAGTTAAACTAGTGCACATTTCTTTTGTGATCTTGTCGAACAAAAATCACTCAATTCTCTAAGGTGAGAAAATTTATCTACTACAGAAGGCAATTAGATAGTTGAATTACACAGAACAAAGAAACCAAATTGGCGAAAAAGTCATGATCATATAAGAAAAAATACCAAAAAAGTGTGCCACTAAATGACGACCCCTATTTAATAGGAGTTGGTTCCCCACCGGTCGACATAATCAGACGACCCAAAACAGGTACATGCCTCCGAATGACTGTGATTCTCGAAGATAACGAATAGATTGTGGTTTTTCGGAGTCAACAAATAGTAGCATCCATAATTCCATGAAATCTAAAAAAACTACTCCAGATAGAGACACCTACCTTGAGTTTGTTGAGTTGATCCTCGGTGATGTTCCGATTCTTCGTATTGGAAAGAATAGCAGAAGCTTCTGCCATTGCAGCTTCCCTTCTTTCGTCTTCCTCAGTAGTTTTCATCTTTCAGCACTTCATCATCTGCGCTTTTCTTGTAAGAACTCGTTTGCGCTCTTTGCAAATTGCGAAATTGAAATCAACCCTTGTGAGTTGTGCCTCTTATCAATACTTTTTTTCTATCCTTTATTTAACCGCTATGGTTTCAGTTAAACTTCTGCTAGGATTTAGGGGTTAAATTATTTAGGGGGGGGGGGGGGGGGGGGGCGCGGGGCGTTAAATTATTTATTAAATAAAATATTTTGATATATCTAACTATTAATAAATAAAATATATTAAATATAATAATTAAACAAATGCTTACTTTTATATTATTAAAATTGTAATCAAATTTTAATTTTTTAATATCTAAATATGAAATAATTATACAAATATCGTATTACATAGCGTATAACACAAATATCGTAATAATAAAAATAAAAATAATACAAATATAACTCAATCACCTTTTTAATATAAAAAATTATATCTGATCATACAAAGTATAACACAAAAAATATTTAGTGGCATTAAAACATAATTTATCAAATATTTATTTTAACAATATTATAATTATGATTATTAAATCAGTAATTTAATATAGTAATTATAAAATAAATATATTAAATAAAAAAATTATTTTATAAATAAAAAATATAAATTATTATTTTTACGACGATGGTTTAATTTTTCCTGAGTTAGGAAAATTAAACCATCATCTTCTTCACGGCGTGCGTAGTCTTCCTCAGTGGCAGGAGACTACGGCGGCGGGCCAACGGGCAATGGTGATGGAGGCGGTGAGCCAACGGGAAACGGCGACGAAGGCGGCACTCCAACGGTAGGCCTAGAGGGAGAAGAGAGGGAGGTCAAGAGAAGAGAAACCGAAGGTTGCGAGCGAGCGAGAGAGAAATTTTTTTTCTCGTTCGACAGAGTTTCCCTTCCTTAACTTAGGGAAAATTAAACCATTGTCTTCCTCACGGCACGCGTCGTCTTTCTCTCGGCGTGCGTCGTCTTCCTCAACGGCAGGCCACGACGACTGAGGCGGCGCTCCGACGGTACGCCGAGAGTGAGACGAGAGGGAGGCCGAGAGAGAAGAGAAGCCTCTCAACCTCCCATGCTCTGCGACAGAGGTCGAGAGGGAGGAAGGAGAGCGAAGACAAGAGGAAGAAGATGGGGCGAAAAAAATCGTCGGGAAACGAAGGCCTAGGGAGAGGGAGAGGAGAATAGCGAATGACAATAAGTTTTTTCTTTGGGAAGGGGGGGGGGGGGGTACATGCAAACAGTGTTGCGCGATGAATCAATTTTCCCCTATTTTTGTTTGAGCGAATAAAATGGTGTAATCTCACTTCAATTCAATTCTTTCTACACTAACGCCATTATTTGACGAACTAGGTAATACGGGGAAAATTCATTGTGGACTAAAGCTCGACCCCTCTGAATTCACTTACCATCGTTTTATGCCTAAAACAGGGAAAAGCGAAATTCATTTGTGTTTCGCTTTCTCCCGTCACTTACGCTATGCACTAACGGGTTTTGCTTCCAATTCCCCAGCGTAAGTGAAATACAAACTTACGCTGAGCACTGACAGGATAATGTCGCATATAAGTATAACATTTTGCTTTAAAACTAATAAATTTGATTTTAGATAATATAAATTTTAAAAAAAGATTATTTTATCAAAATTGTATTCGAGAGTTAGAATTATTATGAATTAGTTTTTCTCAAAGATAAGAGTCATAAATGAAAAGATAATATTTTGACTAGTTTATTAAATACTTTAGGTGGGACCAATAGTTTTATATAATCTTAAGAAAAAAATTAAAATTCATATAAAAGTGATTTTTTTTAAGTTTTTAATAAAATTATAGGGAACTTAAATACTTACCCTTAAGTGGGTCTTATATGTTCGCATGATATCTTGAGGAGAAACTCAAGAGTTTGCATTAAAGTAGAGCCTCACTCAATTGAAGAAAAATCATTAAAAATAAAAATTACAAATAAATTTCAAAAGAAAAAGGATAATCATCATTTATACATGGCCAATATGACATATAATCCATTAAATTTTAAAATTAGTTACACCCACTCTTGGTGAAATGACTTTGTTTCCAATGAGAAACATCAAATCACTCTCATAGTTTTTTTGAAATAGCATGTCTCGTCCTCGAAGGGGCAACACATTTAACTTCAAAAATTTTTAAAAATACATTAATTTATTTAAAATTAATATTTTTATTTTATTTTAATTTGAAAATTTAAAAATTTCATTTCATTTTAAAATTATTAATTATTTACTCTCATTTTTATTTAATGTTATTTTTACTTAAAATTTAAATTTATTTTCTTTTAATTTTTAAAAAACTTTAATTTTTTATTTTATTTAAAGTATTTTTACTATTGGTCTAGCCTTTTAAATTATTTTATAGTTTTCACTTTTCTATTTTACTATTTTTAGTTTTTAGAAATTTTTATTTCTACTTAATTAGTTTTACTTTTCAATGCCATTTTATTATCTTTTATTATTTAATTCAATTTTTTAATATGAAAAATATTATAATATTGATTTTAAAAATATTCTCCTTTGCATCACATGGGTTTTCCACTATCACAGCCAGTGAAATAACTTGTGCTATGACATGCATAAACTTACTCAATTTTTTTATTTTAATAGCATATCATTTATTAATGGGCTAAATAGCCACAAAAACATCATGACTAAAATATTTTCATGATTATGTACAAGCAACAAGCTAATCACACGCTAGATGCACTCTAAAATGGGAAAGTAAATAGTTAATAGGCCTCTACTGCTCCATGTTTGTTTGAAACACCACTCTAAAATGAGAAAGTAAATAGTTAATAGGCCTCTACTGCTCCATGTTTGTTTGAAACACGTAGTTGAAACACGGAATGCCTCCATATCCTAATTACTTTCACCAATTTTTCGAATATCTTTGCATTGACCCCATTCTTCTCCTCTATATTAAATAAAGAATTACATATCGTATATTGTTTAAATGTTTTTTACTCTAGGCCTATCTCCTATGAAGCAGGTCCATCTCCCTCCTAGGTGGGGATAGAGGGCAGCAACCACAACCTTCCCTATTGCTTAATGGTTGATGAGGGTCTCTCATCACTCCACTGTTCATAACTCTCACAAGGAGAGTGGAGTAGGACCTACATTTTTTTGTGAAGGTAAGAAGAGAAAAGAGCACAAGGTAAAGTTTCGATTTTTTTTTTTTAAGATTCATATCTTATAGAATATTTTAAGGTGCAAATGTTAAGGTAACTGTTAAGCACCTAGCCAATACTACCCAAAAGACCGGCCTGTCAGAAACAGAAGACACAGATACATAACCTAGGACCATAACATCACACCCACACTCGCGAGAGCCGACGTCCACGGCGGCCCACTTGCGACGGCCTACTCTAGCGATGGCCCATGGTGCAGGAACACACTCAGGTCGCCCCTTCTGCTTATAGTGATGGCCCATTGGTGCGGGAAGCACACTCTAGTCTCCCCTTCCGCAGTCGCCCCTTCTGGGATTTGAAGTCGCGACATAAAGCTAACTCTGAAGCCAAATGTTAAGCCCCTAGCCAATACTATCCAAAAGACTGGCCTGTCAGGAGCGGAAGTGTTACAGTCCCGGGTCATGGATCAAGTAACACGGAGTGAGATTTTTGAATCCAGCACTGGTATTGAGTTGTTGGACTCGGTAAGAAGGGTTAAAGATCCTTTTTTGACTGGTCTTCCACACATGATCAGTCTCCCTTTTGATGAACCCCTCTAGTGCTAGAATTATAACTATAATTGAAATATTATCACATGGAGAGAGGATTGAAAGAGGTACCTTTTCTTGCTCACGTAAATCAGGGTTTCAACCCTGATTTGGTTGCTGCTCGTGCTAGGATTGAAGTCCTAGCTTAGGGGGTAGCCTTGGCTCACGATGATGGCTGTTTCTGCTCTGTTTCCGTGATGACTCCCAAACTAGAGGAGTTGCACTAGTCTTCACGTGGAAGAACCAGAAACTCTTCTTTTTTTTGCTCGTCAAGAGGGTTAGAACCCTTGCTTGTTGTTGACGCTGAGGAGGAGGGAAGACCCTCACTTTGGGCTCGAAAAAGGGGCAGGAAGCTCCTCTTCCAACTTTGGATGATGAGGGATGGAGGTGGATGAAGATGGATGGCAATGGAGAGTGAAGGATAGGTTGTATTTTTGGAGTAAACCCTAAACTCGAGATCAAGAGGTGATCTCAGCTTGTTTACACTAGCTTATTCTAAAATCTCAAATCTTACCTATTTCATTCATTCTTTCCTTTAAATAGACCACATCATGAAGTTTTAGGGTTAGGTTTACAATAATTTCCCCTAATGCCCCTACATATAAAAGAAATTAGAAATAACTCCTACTTAAAACAATAGAAGAAATAAATCCTACTCAAAGTAATATAAGAAATACATCCTATTGAGTGGGTTGTTGTTGCCTCCTTCGTTGTGTGACTCGATGTGCTATTAAGTCCACAACATCTGCCTCCCCATGGAGAAAGAATTTGTCCTCAAGCTCAAAAGCAAGGTAGACTTGTTTGAAGATGTCCACACGTTCCCATGTTGCAATGTCGGGGCTAGTGTCTGTCCATTGAATGAAAATTTCCCAATGGTCATTGGTCAGTTGAGCACGTAACACCGCAGTTGGGTTAATAATAACCTCGCCATTAGCAACCGGTAGTAGGAATGGAGTGGATGTAGGCTCCGTCCCGGAATGTGGCTTCAAAAGAGAGACATGAAACACATCATGAATTTTGGCCGTGTCCGGTAATTTGAGCTGATAGGCAACTGGTCCCATGTGTCGAAGAATGGAAAACGGCCCAAAAAATCTGGGAGAGAGCTTATGTCATGGAGGTCCTGCAAGAGACTGCTGACGGTAGGGCTGGAGCCGTAGCCACACATACTCCCCAACCTCAAAGGAGTCCTCACGGTGGCCTTTTTTGTAGACATACTTCATCCGAGCTTGGGTGCATCGTAGCCGTTCTGTGATATTCTGTAGTAGCAGATCCCGGTCCATGTCCACGTGGGTGGACCCTGGGTTGTACGAGAGAAGGCGAGGTGGATCCCGACCATATATAACCCGAAAAGGAGTGGATTGCAAGGCAAAGTGGAACGAAGTGTTGTAACAGTATTCGGTCCACGGAAGCCATTGAACCCATTGCCGTGGATGATTCCCCACCATGCACCGTAGGTACATCTCCATGGTGCAGTTCACCACCTCTATCTGCGGATGATTGGAGGAGGAGAACTTCAATTTAGTCCCGCCAAAAGGTGCTCATGAAAACTGCATCTCTGTCACTCACAATGGATTTTGGAATGCCAAGTAAGCGAACTATCTACTTCATGAAAGTCTAAGCAACCTGTGTTGCTGTATAAGGATGAGCCAACGGTATAAAATGTCCGTACTTGGAGAATCTATCAACCACAACGAAAAGTACGGATTTGTCGGAGGACAGAGGTAGACCTTGCAAAAAATCCATCAAAATGTCGGCCCAAACCTGCATAGGAAGGGCCAGAGGCTGGAGAAGACCGACTGGACTCAAGTTCTCGTCTTTGTTGCACTGGCAGACCTGATAGTCACCCACATAAGTCGCAATAGAGGGTTTCATGGTTTGCCAGTAAAAATCAACTCGAATTCTGTGCAAGGTCTTCTGTATCCCCTCATGTGTACTATCATGGTAGGCCGAGAGAATAGCTGGAAGCAACTTGGACTCAGGTGGATGGAAAAGCAGCTACTTGTAATAAATAAGTGAATCATGGATGGACCACTTTGAATTCATTGTCCCTTCCGAAATATTCTGATGCAGTTCCTACAGCTGGGCCATCCTATTGCGTATTTTAACAGACAGTTGGCAGTTCGCCATCACAAGCTGGCAGCCTATGAGCGCGAATTGATTGGTTGGCCAAGACGGTCCAACATCAGAGGCCTTATCTCTGGGGCCGCGCTTTTCTCATACACACGGATCACTATAGCCTTAAATTCATCCTAGAATAGTATTTGACGATGTCGCCACAGTAGCACTGGATCAATAAGTTGTTGAGGTTTGATTTCTCGGTGGAATATCGTGCGGGGAGATTAAATAAGGCGGTAAACGCCTTGTCACTATGTTTTGAGGATCAGCAGTCGGTCTATTCCATCAGCCAGCAGAGATTTCTCATCCTTGACTTGGTGAGAGATGCACATGTCATTGACCCTGCAGTACAAAACGACCCCAATGCCCACGCCCGAAGCGTCACACTCTGCCATGAATAATTTGTTAAAGTTGGGAAGTTGTAATACTGGCACGGATGCGAGGGTAGCTTTGAGTGCCGCAAATGACTTGGTGGCCTCCTCATTCCAAATAAAAGAATTTTTTTTTAGCAGACTGGTCAATGGTGCTGCCACCGGCCCTTAGTTTTGAATAAATTTGCGGTAGTAGCCCGCAAGACCCAAAAAACCCCATAATGCAGAACAAAACTGTGGGTTCGGCCACTTGCGAATAACTCGGATCTTCTCGGGATCCATCGTAACCCCCTCATGTGAAATAATGTGTCCGAGATACCCCACATGTGAAGCTGCAAAAGAACACTTGGAATGTTTCAAATAGAGCTAATGTGCTCGTAACAAGTCGAAAACAATCCTCAAGTATGACAAGTGCTCCTCAACCGACTTGCTATATAAAAGAATATCATCGAAAAACACAAGAACAAATTTTCAAAGATAGGGGCTAAATACCTCGTTCATCCAAGCTTGAAAAGTGGAGGGTGCATTGGATAACCTGAACGGCATGACGACGAACTCAATGTGGCCATGGTGCGTGTGGAACGCCGTCTTCTCGATATCAGAGGGGTGCATCCGAACCTGATGGTATCCCGAATGGAGGTCGAGTTTAGTGAATAACCACGACCCATGTAACTCATCCAGGAGCTCATCCACTATCGGAATCGAAAAAATTGTCTTTCACTGTCTGCACGTTCAACTCCCGATAATCCACGCAGAACCTCCATGTTCCATCATGTTTCTTCACAAGTAAGACGGGTGAAGAGAACGGGGAGCGACTGGGACGAATAAGACCCTGTTTCAAAATCTCCTGGCACTGACGTTGTATCTCGTCCTTCTAAAAGTGTGGGTAACGGTACGATCGCACGACCACTACCTCAGATCCTGGTTTTAGACAGATCCTGTGGTCACAGTGCCTCAGGGGAGGCAAACCCGAAGGCTCCTGGAAGAGGTCATAGAACTCCTCAACCAGACCATCACTAGTACTGTCAGGCTATTCCTGTGTCTGCAAAGTGTGCATGTGGGCCCTATCCACCTGACAGCCCTGTAAGAGCACCTAACTCTCGGCCAAATCAAAACTCATGGTTAAAGCCGAAAAGTCTCACAGAATGGGCCCCAATGTTTGTAACCATTTAATGCCTAATACCATATCAAATCCCGCCAGGGGAATAACAAAAAATTCAGCATTAAACAAAGTAGACCAATGGAAAAAGTGACCGCCTTACTAATCCCATAGCTAGGGACCTTCTCGCCATTGGCCAGTGAGACGGTGGCTATCGGATGAGTGTGTATATGGAGCTGGAGATGTTGTGCGGCTATCAAACTCAAAAAATTGTGTGTACCCCCCGAGTCGACTAGTCCCACCAATTCTCGATCGATGACATGAGCTCAGACTTGCATTGTATCAGGCGATTTTTGCCTAGTAATAGCATACAAGGATATCTTTGGTGGTTCCTCTTCAATAATATCCTCTGGCTCCGTTGGATCCTCTGAATTCTCCACCTCGAGCCAAAACAATTGTTTACATTGGTGCCCTACCCGATACTGCTTATCGCAGTTATAACATAAATTTTTGGACCACCTTTTTGCCATCTCCGCACTCGTTAATTTTTTGATAAAGTTTGGTAGGGGATTACTAAGGCGGGGATCGGCTACTTGAGTCATAATCGGAGTGTGTCTGGAGGATGGGGTTGCTGTAGATGCTCTTTGAGATGAAGTATAGCGACGCCCTTGCCATGTGGAGGAAGTGTTCCTCTCACTCGGCTAACCCGGCTTACGTTGCTGCAACTGTTGTCGTTGTTCCATTGCTCGGGCCATATTCATTGTATGAGCTAAATCTGTAGGCATAAGGAGTTCTACCTCTAGCTGTAAATACGCATTGAGACCCGCTGTGAATAGGGAGACCTGTTGGTCAACCAATACCCTCTCACCAGCATGAGCCAACTTTTCCTGGAACAATTTTTGATATTGTTCCACCGAACCAGTTTGTCGCAATAGGACTAACTCCCCCAGGGGGTTGTTGTTGGCGGGAGGGCCAAATCTAACTGTGCATAGATTTTAAAATTTTCCCCAAGTCAACCCTGGTCTCTCTGTCTTTACTTGAGTAACCCATAACATGGCTTCATCTGTCATATGGAAAGAGGCAAGTTGCACTCTATCCCATTCAGTACACCCTTGGTTCAAAAAAAAAAAAATTCACATCTATGCAACCAAATTAAGGGATCAACTGAACCATTGAAAGAGGGAAACTCTAACTTGGTGTACCTTAGAACTGTGCCTCCATGCTGGGGTCCTTGGACAGCAGTGCGCCCAGGCCACTGTTCCCCTCTTCTGCGATATGGTTGAGCAACCTCTCTCACCTCTGGACTCTGATGTCTCTCTACCCTCAACTCTGTTAGCATGCTGATGACTCGGCTCATGTCTTCTTCCAAACCACAAACCTTCCCCAACATTGGTTGTGCTGTTTCAAGGCTATCTTCTATCTTTTGTATCCTGATTTGGATTTCTTCATTGCTGAGAGTATCCCCCATGTTACCCAACTCTGATACCACGTTGTTACGGTCCCGGGTGATGGATCAAGTAAGAGAGAGTGGCATTTTTGAATCCAGTACTGGTATTGAGTAGTTGGACTTTGTAAAAAGGGTTAAAGATCCCTTCTTTGACTCGTCTTCCACACGTGATCAGTCTCCCTTTTGATGAACCTCTCTAGTGCTAGAATTATAGCTATAATTGAAATATTATCACATGGAGAGAGGATTGAAAGAGGTACCTTTTCTTGCTCACGTAAATCAGGGTTTCAACCCTGATTTGGTTGCTGCTCGTGCTAGGATTGAAGTCCTAGTTTAGGGGGTAGCCTTGGCTCACGTTGATGACTGTTTCTGCTCTGTTTCCGTGATGACTCCCAAACTAGAGGAGTTGCACTAGTCTTCACGTGGAAGAACCAGAAACTCTTCCTTTTTTTGCTCGTCAAGAGGGTTAGAACCCATGCTTGTTGTTAACACTGAGGAGGGAAGACCCTCTCTTTGGGCTCGGAAAAGAGGTAGGAAGCTCCTCTTCCAACATTTGGATGATGAGGGATGAAGGTGGATGAAGATGGATGGCAATGGAGAGTGAAGGATAGGTTGTATTTTTGGAGTAAACCCTAAACTCGTGATCAAGAGGTGATCTCATCCTGTTTACACTAGGTTATTCTAAAATCTCAAAGCTTACTATTTCATTCATTCTTTCCTTTAAATAGATTACGTCATGGAGTTTTAGGGTTAGGGTTACAATAATTCCCCATAATGCCCCTACATATAAAAGAAATTAGAAATAACTCCTACTTAAAACAATAGAAGAAATAAATCCTACTCAAAGTAATATAAGAAATAAATCTTATTGAGTGAGTTGTTGTTGCCTCCTTCGTTGTGTGACTCGGTGTGCTATTGAGTCCACAACATGAAGACATAGGTACATAACCCAGGACCATAACAGTAACACACAAGTTTTTTTTGCATTTGAAGTGTCAGTAATAGAACTTGCAAATTGCACACAATCAGAATATATTTTTACTTAAATAATGCAAGTTCAATTCGTGCTCTACTGACACAATTACTTTTTAGGACGGTGAGGTATGAACCTCAAACCTACATGGAGTAGTGTGAGCTAAAACAATTAGAAGAATAATATCAAAGGAAGCAAACTAAATGCATAGTCTCATTGACATTATTTGAAACTGATAAAGAAAATAAAATACTTGCAAAGAATTAAGTAGTTTTTTGTTTTTACCTCTACATGATTCCATCCTTCAAAGAAATATTTAAGAAAAAGGTATTTGGGTATGGAGATCTAGAGTCAAATGTTGCATATATTGTTTAGTTGTAGTTGCAAAATTTTGAAAATATATATTGTTGACATTTATAATCCTCTTGGATTTTTGCTGCAAACCTACCACAAAGGTATTTCCCATTGATTGCATATTTGTTTCCAAGTAAACATATTACTACATAATGATAAATGATGTTTGTTTTCACTCTTTAGCTATATGGAAGGAACATAATTGTAGATTTTTAAAAGGCACACATATGTTGAAGAGTAAATATGGAAGAGTTTTACATGTCTCTCACAACAAGAAGTCTTACGGAGCCAGAAATAATCTGGTGGAGTCTAAGATGAGTCTCTGTTACGGTCTCGGGTCATGGATCGAGTAACACGGCGTGAAACTTGAGACTCCAGTACTCAGAATTAAAGCTCATTTCACGTCAAGGGTCTATATGTGAGTCTTTCTCTTGACCAGTGCTCGGCCAGGAGGAAAACTCCTCTTTTGATGGTCCGAACGAGTTGTTGTGAAAGGTAGGATACCCCCACAATAATGCTGAGCTTGCTAGAGTAAGCTGCTCTCTTTCTTGATCACGAAAAAGAGGGTTTGACCCTCTTTGTTGCTGCTCTAGCTAAGATTGCAATCCTTCTTTCTGAATTAACTTGAAACACTAGTTTGGAATAGGTTATTACCTCGTCTTTGCTGTTGTGATCAGCTCCCACGTTGCACCAAGACTGCTCAAGGTCTGAGGATGAAGATCCTCACTTTTCTGCTCGATAAGGGAGGAGTTGAGGCCTCTCTTGCTACTGCTGCAGAGAACGAGGAAAGACCTTCTCTTTGGGCTTGGAAAAGGGGCAGGAAGCTGCCCTTCTAACTTGGGAAGCTGTTGATGGAAGATGGATGAAGATGGATGGCAATGAATGGTAAAGGATATGTTGGATTTTTGAAGTAAACCCTAAACTCGAGATCAAGAGGTGAACTCAGCCTATTTACACTAGGTTATTCTAAAATCTCAAAGCTTACCTATTTCATTCATTCTTTTCTTTAAATAGATCACGTCATAGAGTTTTAGGGTTAGGGTTAAAATAATTCCCATAATGCCCCTACATATAAAAGTAATTAGAAATAACTCCTACTTAAAACAATATAAGAAATAAATCCTACTCAAAGTAATATAAAAAATAAGTCCTATTGAGAGTTGTTGTTGCCTCCTTCGTTGTGTTACTTGGTGTGCTATTGAGACCACAACAGTCTCATGGAATGAGATTTCAAGAAATGTCTTAGTTAAAGGTGTTTTACCTATCTCGGTCTTCTATTGGTATTTAGTTGTTTAATTGTGTTTGGACTTATCTTTTTGTATTTAAATTTGGATTTAACTGAGACATGAATAGTTTTATTGTAATATGATTCTACTAATTTCCTCTATAACAAATATAGGCCCATTGTGCTCAATTAAGAACAAGTCAGTAATGTATTTCTCTTTGAAAAAAAATCAAAATGGTTTCAGAGAGGGTTTTATGAGTTAACTCGGCCAACCCACAGAGATAATATGATTCTTTTATGATCTATCATATCTAGTAATTTAGGTTCGTATTCTATCTTTTTATTTTCATTCCTATCACCAATACACACTATAATTTTTGGTGTTCGTACCTCTATATTGAACTTTTCATATTTTAAAATATATATTAATGAAAACATCTTTGAGTGTACTTTTCAACACAAAAAAAAAATGCCAATCAAATTTTATACAAAGAGAAAATCGATATTTGAAGCAGCAAAGGTCAGACTACTCAAAAGAGGTTCGACCAATAGCAAAAAAAAATTAATTTTCTAACCATTTATGCCATCAAGAATGTGTTATAAACCTAACAACAGGTTGAATCATGCAGACGCCATGTCTGAGTCAATTACTCTGACTGAATCAGCAGTTACTTAGTCATTTAGTTTACTTTTCAAGTTAAATGCCATAGAAGGGCAAAATTATAATTTTCCCTTGAACCTTTTGGTTTTCAAGTTAAATGCCATGGAGGGGGGAAATTTTAATTTTCTCTTGAACCTCTTGGATAGGAACCCTGTTTAGAGGGGAATGGATTGAAAAGGGACAAGTCTGAATTTAGGTTAAACAGAGGTTTTGAGTTAACCTAAATGAGGTCGAGGGTTTTCAAGCTTCCCTTTGGCTTGATTTTCTATTTTCTTTTTCTTCTTCCATACGGCTCACCGTGTTAGATCCAGGGACCGTAACATTTGGTATCAGAGCGGGCACTACATCACGAGTTCGACTCCCAGTGTGGGCAATTGCGTCGACCCATATTTTGGAGACCATGTAACGGGGGACCGTGTCGCTAGTGTTAAGCCGCCGTGGTCGTCAGCTCGTGAAGGTCAGGGAACAACCCCTGTGCTGCAATTTCTGTATAGAGCTTTTCTGCTTCTAGTAACCTATTTTGTGTGCAAAATCCATTAAATATCACATTATATGTATGCACATTAGGTCTACAACTAATCTCCTTGATCTTGTCCAACAACGATAGTGCCAGGCCTATCGCCTCCCTCTTGCAACATCCATGTATTAAGGCAGTATAACTCACCTTTTTTCGATTTAATCCACATGCTGCCATTTTATTGAACATATCTAAAGCCACATGCAACGTACCCATTTTGAAGAATCCACAAATCAGTTCTATAAATGTCCACTCATCCGGTGCACATCCATTCTCTTGCATGAAATTCAGCAATCTCATTGCATTGTTCAGATTTCCCAATATGCAATCACATGCTTCCTTGAGACGACCAGCCTCACAGAGAGATGTGAGAGGAAGTGTATAGGTAGAAGCCGTTGGACCAAGGCCCTTCACCACCATTTCCTTGATGAGATCCAGTGCTACATCAATTGTCCCAACATTGCAAAGACCATGAATCAAACACGAATAAGTAACAGAGTTGGGCTAAGTACCTGCCTTGACCCTTCTATCAAAAACCAGAGAAGCCGAATCAAAGGTTCCAGTTTGACAATGCCTCGCGATTGCGTGGATGAGGTTGCCCCACTGGATTGCCGAGAAGGAGATGGGAACTGATAGTTGACATGAATCCAATTCCCCCCGAATTTTTTTGCTGAGCCACGCCCACCCAATTTGGAAGTTGGGTTCCCTCGGTGCTGTCGAGAGTGGAATTGTGAGTGGGAGGTGATGGTCGGAAGTCACCTCCCACCGAACAAGTTTCCGACGACGCTTCCTCATTTTCCAGTGGACTCTTGTGGGTGCCGGTGTTGGTAGATTGTCGGAGATAGAGGAGGGAGGGTCGAATTGATTCGCCGTGACTGAGGCCGATAGGATTACTTCCGTCTGTTGTGTGGGAAGAGGTGCTGCCGTCTGTGAGAAGGGGATTTGGGAGGTCGAACCCCAATCAGCCTGTATCGACGAGATTTGGGCAGAAATGTCTTCTGATTTCTCAAAATCTGGGTCCCCGCCTTTTGATTTCGGGAGTTCGGGAAGCATTTCTGAGTCTGCAATCCGTCAGACTGGAAGCGTCCATTGTGCAGGAAGAGTTCTGGCTTCCGGAGAGATGGGGTGGGGAAAAACCCCTCCGGTGTGCATGATTTAGGGTCACTGCCGTCTGGTGTCAAAATTTGGGGGAGCTTTTCTGTGACCCAGAGCTCCCAAATGGGCATTTTGGCCGATGAAGGTTGTTTTGGGCGCAGAGGAGCCCTAGGTGGGGGCGGGGTATGATGGTGCAGAAGTGGTGGAGGTTGTGCTGGGCGCTAAGGAGCCCTAGGTGGGGGCGGGGTTTGATGGCGCAGAAGTGGTGGGGTTGGGACGGAGGGGAAATGGTGGTGCTCAGCCAGAAGAGTGGAACTGCCCGGCGGCGTCTGACCATGACCCATTTCCTCATCCAGTAGCCATTTGATCCGCTGTAACATGTCCTTCATGGCGTACATGTCCGTCTTGATTTCCTCCATGGCCTGATGTTGTTTCTCCATAATTGGACGTTGTTCCACCAAATGTCGACACAAATCCTCCCAAGAAAATGAATCACCACGGTTGGTCCGCTCTAATACCAAGTTGTTTTGGCCCATTTCGGATCAACCACCGGACGATTTCTTCGAGCGTGGGGAGGAAGGGATTGAGCCTTGAAAGACGCTCGACCTTGGACCACAAAGGGAGAATCCGACCTAGACCTCTGAAGGAGATTCTGACCTGTTAAATCTAATTTTCTCAATACTTACTTTCTTCATTCATCTCACGTCCCTATATAGGGAGTTAGAGAAAACATGCCAAAGGCCATAAGTTCTACAAATTACAAATAAACCCCTAATGTTCAACAAATTACAAATAAACCCCTAATGAATAGAAATTGAAAATAAACCCCTAATGAATAGAAATTGCAAATAAAACCCTAATGAATAGAAATTGCAAATAAAACCCTAATGAATCCATCACAAGGAGTCAAGATCTCTAAAGAAATATTCTTTGACATCATCAAATCAAAGTACTTTTATTTTCTAGCCGAATTGAGAGACTACCATAGCATGAAAAGAATTAAATATTGATGATATTGATGGTACGAGTAAAATCATCAATGAAGATAATAAAGTACTTAACTCAGGAAATATTTGAGACACTCAAGGGTTCCCATACATCTGTGTGAATCAATGAAAAGGGAGCAACACCTTTAAGTTCAGGCTAAGGAGAGTAAGTAGTCCTCTAGTGTTTGCTCAGTTGAGACACTTCATTTTATTTTTGAAAGTAGGAAACAAAAGATGAAGTGGTTGGGCAGATGGATGTCCCAATTGATTGTGCCATAGACGGACATCGGTGTGTTGGTCTTAGACTACATTGATTTGAGGCATGTCTAGGTAGTAGAACCACCCTTTTTCATGGCCTCCACGAATCACCCGCTTTGTTGTAAGATCCTGTGTTGGAATATATGATGTAATTAGGGTGGCACTGATGTAATTAGTTTACATTTTTTGTCTCTTCTTCACTCTTATTAGGGTGAAGAGTATACTTGTAATATTGGTAATTTTGATATCTATAAATATACCTTATGAGGGAGGGTTTGGATTAAGTCCATAACCTCATGTTTTCTCCCAATGGTCTCTCTCTCATTTTTCTCCATGACCTAAATCATGGAGTCATGAAAATCAACATGGTATCAGAGCATTGATTTTCAGGACTAGCAGTATGTTTTTTTAGAATTCCAGAAACCATTTTTTCTTTTGCTTTTTATTTTTTGTCATTGTTGGAACTTCACTTTATTTTTTTTATATTGCTATTTTGGTTCTCTGGCCTCAAAATAATCTCAATATTTGCTGGTACGGAGACGACAAAGGAGCATATAAGTAAATCCTTTGCAACAAATTTTTCCTTTTTTTATTGTTGTCCTGCTGCTGAGTGTTTTTATTTTTGGAAGTCTTCCACTGTCTCACCCAGATTATTGTCATCAATCTCTATTGATTATACATGATCGTTGCTAATTGATTCATGGCTGCTCTTTTATTTCTGGAAGTTCTATCTGCTCGGCTTATTCTTGTTGTGCATTGCTGATAAATCGTATCCTACTAGAAGTTTTTTTGGAACTTAATCCATCATTAGTAAATCCAGCCTGGTACTCTAAAGCCCTCTGCGGAATCTGCATGACTCTCTGCTCTCATGATCGCTTATTGTTGGACCATTTCTGTCATCGTTATTATTTTCTATTCCTCCTGTATCTCGCTGCTGTCCCGCTCTGTTTGGAAGTGAGTGGGGAAGGAGTCGTCGGCTCTCTGTTGTTAAGCTGATTAACAAAAGATTTCAGAAACTTCTCTGATTGCCATCTCTATTTTACTACTGTTGTTGGCATTTCCAAACAGAGAAACAAATCCCATAAGTTTCAAAAAATTTTTTATCTTCCTGTTGGATTGATTTTTATTTGCTCATCGCTATCTGCTATTGCTCATCGCTATCTCTGGTTTTGTTTGGCGCCGGGGGGAAGAAACACTGTTACTGAATTAATATTTCTTCCTAAGTTTGGAAGCACGGATTAAATCCAGGCCAAGCCTGTTCTGGTCAACCCGGACTGTGCCAAGTTAATTCGGGTCAACCAGGACCCATATCATCGTCACTCCCGACGCTACCATCCGTCGCCGATGAAAACCACAGTCACAGTCGACGCTCCTCGACGGCCATAGTGTCGACCATGCCCAGTCAATCGGCGTCGTAGCACAGAACCCCCTTATCAGAGCAGGGCTCTACCTCTGCTTATTTCGCTCCCGCGTTTGGCTAGGAGGTTGAGCAGGGGCCCTATTTCCATTTGAGCAAAATAATCTCGCGGATTTGCGAGAATCTCAGTCTTGATGACATTGTTGGAGAAGACAACCCCAGACTCCATCGAGTCATCTTACCACGACTCTGACTCTCTGCAATCACCGGTGCCATGGAGAGGAAGACGAAACGTCTATCCGCTAATGATTTATTTCAGGTGCTATTGATTTTTCATTCTGGAAATATTTACCTCAGTCGGTGCCGCGACAATATTTCCCTATGGTTTCTGTCGTTCCACTCTGTAGGAGGAACATGAAAAATTGAATTTCCTAAGTTAGGAAACCTGATTTAAACTGCCGGTTCAGTGGGCTACTGAGTCTCGAACCGGACCTGTTGGGTCAACCCGACTCAGCCCACTTGTTTTTTTGGCTCGTTATACGAGTCCGGGTCATTAGGTTTTTACCTATTTTTCTTGCGACTTAGCTATATTGGTTTGATATATTACTCTGTTCAAGTTGATTTTTTTTTCTCCGGCTAGATTATTATTGTGGATTATTATCTGGATGTGATGCAACTTCCTTATTTACTGATGGACTCACTTCGGATTATTTCATGCGTCCTTATTATTCTTAAGGATTTCTATTATTTACCGGTTATCCATTACTATATAACTACACATATGGTGCATGTTATTTGGGCATTGGCCCGTTTCCGCTGCTGCTATTGTGTCTCTTTGATTGAGACATTATTTTTGAAGAAAAACTTCTTGGTTGCTTGCCTTGGGTTCATTATTTGTTGACTATTATTGGCATTGGTTCGTTTGATGCAAATTTTGAATTTCTTAGACAAATAAATCACACGATGGCCTTAGCATTGTATATTCCTCTTTATCCTTTACCCTTTGACAATCTTTCTCCTACCATCCTTTATTTGACTCTCACTTACCCTTATTGGCCAACCATTTAAAGCCTTGCTTTGGTTGTCCCTTTTATTCATATGATGTTTTAAGTCCATTGAGACTTTTTATTGGTACTCGTGGATCTTTTATCGTCGTCTTGTGAATGACAGGCATTACCCACTTTAGTGATTATTGTCACTATATTCGTTCAAAATCCTTCTAGTTTGGTGTCGACTTATGTTTAACCACCCATATTTACCTTTTGAGAGTTTGTGTCCAGTTTCGTACTTATCCTTGGGACACCGTGATGGAGGAGATTATTACTGGATTTATGTAATTTGGTTCAACCTGGAATCACTGTCATTCCCTCCCAGCTTGAGGGGGGTGTTGGAATATATGATGTAATTAGGGTAACATTGATGTAATTAGTTTACATTTTTTGTCTCTTCTTCACTCTTATTAGGGTGAAGGGTATACTTGTAATATTGGTAGTTTTGATATATATAAATATACCCTATGGGGGAGGGTTTGGATTAAGTCCATAACCTCATGTTTTCTGCCAATAGTGTCTCTCTCATTTTTTTCCATGACCTAAATCATGGAGTCCTGAAAATCAACATCCTGAAACACATAGGAAGTGAGGTGAGAAGGTGAGAGAGCATTTAAAATGCGAGTGAGCTAACTAACAGATAAAAGGTTCAAGGGAAAAGTAGGAACAAGGAGGATATATGTAAGCAAAAGTGAGGGCATAACATAATTGGATCCTTTCCTGAGAGCCTTAGTCTAGGATCCATCAACTGTGGTAACAAATTTATCCGAGAGCCAAGGAGAGATACAGTGAAATAGACTTTTGTTACCTATGAGATGCTTAGAGGCTCCTGAATCAATTATCAAGGATGAAGAACAGGAATTGGCAGAGAGCATACCTAAAGTGATGGTGACAACAGCAGTGGAGGAGGAACTTGGAGGAGAGACCATCAAAGTTTTTATTTTTTGGAATAAGTTATACTCATCATCGGTAAGGGTCTTCTTTTCTATTGGTAGGCAGACTTGTACCACTTAACGAGGCTTGATTAGCCTTGGCCCATTCCGGCATGCCATGGATTTTCCAACACTAATCGATAATTTGACCATATTTCCCCACAGTGGGTGCATTCCTTGCCTTTTATTCTGAATGAACCATTCCTTCCACGTCTTCCTCATCCTCATCTATAATTTCTTCTACGGCTTCGGCCGTGGTCGGTTGATGTTATCCTATTACTGAGTACATAGAGGATGATACTTCAATAGAAGAAGGGGAAGAGGAGTAATATGACACATACATCATCAAAGGTGGGAATAACAGAAGTGCCAAGAAGTTGAGTTTTAGCAACCTCGAGATACGGCTTAATATTTGCTTGACAAATGACCGAGGCTAAAGCTTCCTTCTGCTTGTCTTGGATAGAGACATCAATGGAGTTAGGCTGAGCTAGCTTCGATTCTTTAAGAAGGCCTCTGAATCGAGCCAAGTATTCCTAGACATTTTCTCCTTGATTAGTATTAAACATACTTTGGAGAATGTCAAATGGCCTTTGTAAGTTGTCAGAGCTTGAGTAAAACTTATCACATGTTTACCAAGTTTGCTTAGTTGTGTCTAGATGGACAAAAATGTCGGAGACAAGTTCTTCAATGCTATTAATGAGCCAACTAATTACCAGAGTGTCATTGTTTAACCAGATGGTATAGGCGACTTCTTCCTCATCAATGGGTGGCCCAAGTTTGGTGAGGTGACCTTGTAGGTCCTTTGTGATAAGAAACCATCAAACCAATTTAGACCAGCTCAAGTAATTATGAGCTGATTATAGGTACGATTAGTAGCATTCTACTAAGAAGATTGTCATGCCATGACCCGAGTGATTAGTCCACCTTGGATTTACTCTTCCGAGCCAATTAGCCAGCTCTATTTTTGGAACATCTTCCTGCTAGTTTTGTAATCTTCCCTTTGTTTATTTAAAAAAGTTATTTTAATTATGTATCATCACTCAATCAGTGTGAAATTATCCCACGTCTGGGTTGGTGTCATCCTGGCATTACTGTTGTCATCCAGCTCATTATATGCTTTCAAAAATCTTGTTTGGAAGATAATCTGAGATTGCGTTGCTGGCGGAACTTGTTGCTTGATTACTATCACTGATATTCTCTACGTTGTTGTTTCTGGAGACTCGTTGATCATCGGCCTTCTCGTCATTCTGCTGGCCTTTCCTTCACCAGCTTTGGCGATGACGACTTCTCACTGGTAACATCGACGAGGAAGACAAAGATACTATTCTGATTTCTGGTGGTTGGTTTTAATCAGCTGCTAAAGTGTATGTTTTAGCTGAATTGAATTTGTTGAGTTAACCCAGTGATTCGAGGATCACTTACTGATTTTGTTCTACTCGGGCCGAGTCAACTCGAACTGAGTCAAATAGGACCGGGACGATTCGGATTGGGTCAACTCGGACTCGATCCACTTGCTCTTTGACTCTGTATATGAGTCTGGGTCCCAAGTTCTCTACTGATTCCTCCTACGACTCGGCTATATTGGTTAGATACATGACTTTGCCTGAATTGGTCCCTTATCTCCAACTTGATTATTATTTAGGATTTTTTGTCAGCTGATTACTCGGTCAACGTATTATTTGGTGGACAACTTTCTAATGGACTCTGTGAGGATTATTCCATGTGTCCATATACAAGGACTTTCATTATTTAGTACTTGTTATTTGGGTCCAAGCCCATTTTCATTGTTATTATTGTGTCTCTGTCACTGAGATATTATTATTGAAGGACTCCTCAGTTGTTGACTATTGTCAGCATTGGTTATTCTGACGAAGAAAATAAAGTACATGGTAGCCCGAACATATTATCTTTTGGTGATTCCCCATTACCCTCTAATTATATGTTAAAATAATTTCAAAGAAATGTCTATAGACACACTACCTATAGAAGATAGAAGTGTGCCCAACATCTAGCATGAGTCAAGTCTATTATTAACCTAAGAAGTGTTTTTTTAGCTACCTTTAGAAAGTGAATAGACTTTGTGGCCCATAGTTGGACTACTTTTTTGCCTTTGAAATTGAGCGGAGAGTGTTTCAGACTATGAACATTCTGACTAGTGTATGGAGCTTTGTCATACGACTAGGAGTGATTTTTCTCTCACTCCTATATTATACCAGTTGGGTTTCTTGGTAAAGAAGAAAGAGATCACTAACTTGAGGGGGAGTGTTGGAATATATGATGGATTTCCATGTTATACGGGAAGAACTTATTCACCATTTGTAGCAAGCTGGGCATTTATGATATTCTCTTACCCCCAGTTTGAGAGGGAGTGTTGGAAGATGGGTTTAATCGTACACGTCCAAGAGAGGTGGAAGACGGGCTCAAGCCCAAAAGACCAAGGAAGGCCCACATGTCCAAGAGAGGTGGCATTATGGTTGTTGGAAGATGGGCCCAAACCCACATCCAAGTGTGTTAGAAGATAGGCTCAAGCCCATAAGACCAAGGAAGGCCCACACATCCAAGAGGAGTGGAAGATGGGCACAAGGCCCATAGACCAAGGAGAAGTCTCACATAATGATGGTAGAATGGTACTGGTTGTCTGTTGGCATCTTCCTGAAACTATTGTTGGTCTTGTTGATCATCCACAATTATTTGTTGGCATTTCTTTTTTCTAGCTGCTAATGCAGGATCTTCAGTTAAGTCACAGTTGTCCCAAGCTGTTCGGTGAGGGGAGGAAGGAGATGCACTGTTGTCTATTTAATTTTCCAAAGAAAATATTTGATCGAGCACTGGTTCAACCGAGTCCCGAGTTGGACCCTATTGAGTGACCCGCACCAATGACCCAACGAGCCAAGAGACTCGGAACGAACCACACCAATCTTCCAAGTTAACTCGAGCCAACTCGGTCTGGGTCAACTCGGTCCATGTCAAATTGCCTCGGCCCACATATTTTGTTGCCTCGCTTATACATGTTCTGGTCCGAGTTCTATACCTATTTCTTTCTTGACTTGACTATATTGGTCTGATATCTGACTCGGTTCAACCCGGTCCCTATCTCCAACTGGATTATTATTGTAGAGTATTAATAGCTTATTACTTGGTCAACATATTATTTGGTGCACAGACTCGCAACAGATTATTTTATGAATCCTTTTTTAAAGATTTTCACTATTTGGTACGTGTTATTTGGGCCCAGGCCCATTTCAGATACTACTATTGTGTCTCTTTGTCTGAGACATTTTTATTGAAGAAGGACTTCTCAGTTGCTAATTGTTGTCAGCATTGGTTATTCTAATGAAGAAAAAAACCCATAGTGTCCCTAGAATATTATCTTCTAAGTGATTACATGTTACCCCCCTTCATTGGCATTTATTACTTTTGTCATTTGAGAGTTGGTGTCTTGTGGAGGAACACGGTGATGGCTGAGTTTTATTACACTTTTGAGCAACGCATATAGACCATCTACCTACAAAAGATAGGAGTGTACCCCGTTAAATTGTGGAGTCTAATTAACGCCTTACGCTGAGTCATACGTGGGTTGACCTTCTCGGTAAGGTCACCGTGGGGGTTGGAAGGAGGGGTGTGTTAAGGCCCTGGCCAATACTACCCAAAGACCGGCCTGTTAGGAGCGGAAGGCATAGTTACTTAACCCATGATCCAGCTGTCTGACATACTATGATTATTGTCTCATAATAGTACTCCCACAGTTACGAGCCGACAACCACGGCGGCACAACGACACTGACCCAACCGCAGCCTACCAGTAATTTTAATCCAGCCTTTACAACCTACCAGTAATTTTAATCTAGCCTCTGTGCACCCTAGGAATCGAATTCGCAACGTGGAGCCTGCTCTGATACCAAATGTTAAGCACCTAGCCAATACTATCCAAAAGACCGGCCTGTTAGGAACGGAAAGCATAGGTACTTAACCCGAGATCCAGCTATTTGACGCACTGTGATTGCTGTCCCATAACAGGGTGTAAGGGTGGAGCCCCCGCCAAATCCACAGTATATTGATTTTTGTTTCATTAAGGTTAGTTTTTGGATTTCACACTTGTAATCCAGTTGTCCTAATTTTTTGTTTATATTTGTGGGCACCGCTATTAGGGTTTTATCATCTGAGGAGGATCATAAGTTGCAGCCCAAGAGGTTAGAGAAAAACACCTGTAAGTGTGTGTGATTTCTCTTGTAAATTTTTTCATCTTCATAGTGGATTATTGCAACGGTGGAAGACAAGAAGTAGTCTCACTTTGATGTGAACCTGTATAAATCTTGTTGTTTGTTCTCATACTAGTTTTTTTTCTTTTTTCCTCGATTATTATTATTGCTCTCATTAGTTTGGAATTAGGATGGATAATTTCTAACATGCCCAACATCTAGCACGAGTTATTTGACTGGAGTATGGAGCGATGTCATACGGCTAGGAGTGATTTTGCTCTCACTTATATTATGCCAATTGGGCCTCTTGGAAGAGACCACCAGCTTGAGGGGAAGTGTTAGAAGATATGGTAGATTGCCATTTTATACGAGAATATCCTATACACCATTTGCATCAAACTAGGCGTTCATGATGTTCTCTCACCCCCAATTGGCGGGAAGTGATGGAAGATGGGCCCAAGCCCATACAACCAAGGAAGACTCACACATCCAAGTATGTTAGAAGATGGGCTCGAGCCCATAAGACCAAGGAAGTCCGATACATCTAAGAGATTTGGAAGATGGGCTCAAGGACCACAGACCAAGGAGAAGACCCACAGAGTGATGGTAGAATGGTAAATAAAGAGTCATCTCATAGAGATGGCATTAATGTAATTAGTTTAAGTTCTAGGGGTATAATTACAATATTGTAGTTTCATTAATATATAAATTGAGCTTCAGGGGAAGGGTTAGGACATAAGTCTATAACTTCTTCTTCCTCATATTTTCTTTCAATGGATCGCTCTCTCTTTTTTCTCCATGAGCTAAATCCATAAAGTCCTAAAAATCAACAATGGTAAATAAAGAGTCGTCTCAAAGATGACACTGATGTAATTAGTTTAAGTTTCTTGCATCTTCTTCACTCTTCTATGGTGAAAGGCATAATTATAATATTATAATTTTACTCATCTATAAATAGAGCTTCGAGGGAGGGTTTGGACACAAGTCCATAAGCTCATTCTTCCTCTTGTTTTTTTCCGAACATGTCTTCTCTCATTTTCTCCATGGCATAATCCTTGGAGTCCTGAAAATCAAATTTCTTCACCCAAGAGGTATTTTTTGTTTGTGCTACCGTTAGAAAGTGAGTAGTCTCTTTGTTGTATCCTAAAGTTGGGCTATTTTTATACATTGAAATTGAGCGGAATGTGTTTAAGACTATTACCGTTTTGACTGGAATATGGATTTTTGTCAGATGGCTAGGAGTGGTTTTTCTTCTCTCACCATTATGTTGTACAAGTTGGATCTCTTGGTAAAGAACAAAGATATCCCCAATTCTAGGGGAGAAGTAGAAGAATAAGCACAAGACAGAGATAACCAACAATAAAGAATTCCACGAGTTGTGGTAATTATCAAAGTAAGGGGGAGACAAGATGAAGATTACGTGGTTAGAATATCCAAAACAAGGCAATAAAATTTCTTTTTCAAGCCACACACGATTCAAATTTATTTTCAAGCACCCTAGTTTCTTGACCAAGATTATTTACGAATTGAAGTTAAGAACACCAATTTGATGGGCAGTGTTAAAAGAAACCCATGTGTGTAAGGGTAGCATGGCTAGTAAATAAGGAGAAGTTTCATAGAGATGCCATAGAATTATAATTTTGCAAGCCGGTGTATGTCCTCATATGTTTTTTTCCTTTTGAATCATGTAGCCCTAAAGGCATTGTAGTCATTTTAGACACTTTCACACAACTGTAGAATACAAACTCAAGGTATGGGGTGAAGCATTCAAGCCTCTTCCTCTTGGCTCAAATTCATCCATACATGTCTCTGTTTTTCACATTCTTCTCCCACTTGGTTTCTTCTCTCCTCTCTCCCAAGAGCTAGAATTATTCTATTCTCTCGTTCCCTTCAGATCTCTTGTGTTTATTGTCCCTAGAAATCAAGAAACGTCAAATGTCCAAACTTAGTCACAAATGTAAGAGAGTATTAAAGACATTTTTAGGAACACATAAACATCACTTAGAACGTGTGAGAGAACTTAGATAAAAAAATTTCTAATGCTTTGAGAGTCAGCATAGTTCAATTCGCATTGGAATGATCGATCAACCTCTGGCAATGATCGATCATCTAGAAGTGTGCAGGCCAAAAATATAAAGCACGATCGATCAACTATAGTCGATTGATCGATCATTCAAAACATGACCATTTCATGCTATAAAGCATGATCGATCATATCATTTAGATCAATCAATCAATTCTGCCATGCAATCAAACTTCATATGGAATGATCAATCCTCCCACCTGATTGACCAATCAAATAGAATCTTGCCAGTAGTGGACATAAAGCATGATCGATGGCAATAATCAATCATACTTGTATTACTCAGCCAGAGGGAGTTTTGATTGATAGATCATGCCCTTGTCAATGATCAATCAAGTTAAGTTTTTTGGACCAATGGTAACATATTGATTGATCAATCCCATATCATTAACTCTCTATCTAACAGAAAAGTAGTTGTTATGATGGATTGATCGATCGATGAATCAGTTTATGGTGATCTATCAATCAAAGTACTTTTTTTTTCAAACGGGGAAACAACAACTAGTTTGAGTTGGGAAAGTTGCAAATACCCCACCAAACCAGGTATTGAGAAGGTAATGAGAATTTATTGGCAAAGACTACAAGTTTTTACTCTCAATCTTGCATATTCTTTCAAAAGTACTTTAGAGTAAAAGAGAGAGCCATATACTTTGAAAATTCCACATTTCTTTCATCCCGTCCTTGTATTCATATAGTCAAGCTCCTTCAATCACTTCACATTGTGCTGCTAAGGAAGAGGAAACTTGGATTTCTCAAGGAGAAGGATCTCTCCAAGGGTGTACTTTTTCCTTTTGTGAAAGGTTCATATAGAGTCAATAGAATCTGGATAGAAAGGATTATCTAGAGCTAGAATCTAGCAACAATCTCTTGTGGAGATTGGCGTTGTAAAAAGCTTGTATTGAGCTACATTTGGCTTAAAGAGAGACATAATCTCTTTATATAATTCTAGCTATTAGAAATTTTTAAACAGTGGAATTTCCAAAGCAAGGATTCTTTGGCGGTGAATTCCACTAGGACAACATCGATAACAAAAATTCTCTTTGTCTCCTATGGTGCGTGCAAATTTTGATTTACTTTGAATGACATTTATGCATGATTTTTAATTACAACTTGATTTTAATTTGATATTCGCACCCCTCTTGAGAAATCACCGGGGCCAACAATAATTAATATGTTTCACCTCCTCTACTGTTAGGTATGAAACAAATGACTTTTGTAAATAATAATTTTACTCATAATAAAGTTACAAAGTAATATGTAATTTTTTCTTATTGAGGAAATGACTTACGTAAGAACCCATGAAACTTGACCACTTTCGAAATACAAAGCAATTTTTTACCATCATTTCGTTAATGGTGATCGAAAGTTTGTCTCATATGAAAATAATTCAACTCAATTTTCAAAATATTAAAATATATGATATTTGAAGTATTACACAATCATGTTAACTTTGATATCATATGCATAGTAATACATCACAATTCTATTGAACGCTACACTTCAAACCCTAGAAGAAGAAACAGACCCTACGTATGATGACCATCCAATGTCCCAAGGGATGAAAGATATTCCCATATAAACTAAAAGAGAAGCTTTTGAACATATCATAGAAGATGATGCTACCCAGAGAGCATCTCCAACTCCATTGAATCCACGAAGTAATTGACATAACTTATTTTCCTCTCCTTTTAAGAATACACATGAATACTATGTTAAACACAATAATATAAATATCTCTCAATTGAACTTTATTTTAAATAGTGTGATTATGTAGGGAAAATACAACCACGTTTTTTTAGGACATATTAGGTACTTGGTACATAATTACCATACCAAAAAAAGAATCAGATGTTGTGGACAACCAAAAAAAATTAATGAAAATGTAAAGGTCATGAAATTCAATCTAGAAAGTTATTTTGATCATATGAAATGGCATAAAATGAATTTCTAAGCTAATCTCTTTGAAGATACTAAAGTTTTTTACGGACAAAAATATCAAAACAATGTATGCATCCTTAATTTGTCATTCTCATATTTTTTATGTTATTTTAATTCCAAAAAAAAATAACAAATAGAATGTATGTAAATATTTCCTTTTCCTCATCTATGTTTATAGAATTAATAGTTTCAATCGTATTATTAATTTAGAGTTACATTTTCATTATTATAATTATCTTTTATAGTTCCAACGCTTGTATAGATGCAAACAAAAATGACTGCAACAACAACAACCAACCATACATATTTATCATTCAATGTTTTCACAAGAATATATTATGATTATATTTTATTTTATTTTCAGATATTAATGATATATATTTTGTTCCTCAAATTTATGATATCTCCAATGTAACAAGACTGGATACTTTACCCCATATACTCGAAAATAAAGATGATTCTTGTACACATACCCAACAGTAAGTAGATACAATGCTAAAAATTAATATTTATATAATGAGAATCTCATATATGGTTTTAAATGTTTTCATTTGTATTATTTTTTAGGGATCCATCAATTACATCTATAGAAAAGCAAGAAAGTCAAATAGAAGACAAAAATCAATGACAAACAAGTTGAAGATTATACAAAAATAACAACACAAATAACTATGAAAAATAAGAATTGATTGAAATGTTTGAGAAATGATATAGGTAACTTATTTCATTTCATGTATTCATATACATAAACATATTTCATTGAATATATTATATCATTTTAAAAAATATAATTTTTTATTACTTTTCTTTTTAAATCTGCGTATCAAATGGGAATTTTAATACTTCTATTCTCTATGATGTTGTATATTGGTGGAATGATCCCTCTATTTTTTGCTATATTTTCATTGTTATTTATTTTTGTCTATATGTTCCATTATAAGAAATAATGGCTTCTTTTAACCAGCAAAGATATGTGTATATTGCAAGTTTAATTTTGTTTTAGCGAGTTTTTTTATACAACATTATGTATTTTCTATTACTGTTTTTATTTCTCGCTAAGTATTTTTTCTGTTTTGGAGATTCAAAATAAATTGGTTTTATTTTTATTTTACTTCACTCTACCAAGCATAGTTTCTATATGTGTTTCTCTTTTCATTTGTAGTTTTTTTTTACCTCCCTTGTTTGCATGCCTGAACAAGGGAGGGGGCACTCCTATATATGGATAACAACGGAGCAGGTTTCTTGTGCTCCATTGTTTGAAGTGGTTTATGGAGTCCTTTGCCATTGTTGCAAATGGATTAAAATCACGTGAAAGTGGTGTTAATATTTTTTAATTTTCCATTAATGTAAAATATTTTAAATTTTAATTTAGAGATTATATAATAAAAAAATTATTTTTTATTACTCTTGTTACAATGTGGGACCCACCATGAGAATGTGAGATGGCATGATGGGTCATCACACGAATTGGCATGAGTTGGAAGATTTGAAAAACAAGTGGGACCCACAATGATAACCACAAGTTGGTATCCTTATCACATGAGTTGGAATATCAAGTGGGACCCACCATGATATCCACAAGCTGGCATCCTTATTGTAGGATCACGTGCATCATAGAAGAGTTTGAGTTATGTTAGTATTCTAATTATGTTGAGTTATTTAATTATGACAGACTTATCTTTAAGAGTTAAAGTTTGGGTATAATTAGTAGAATGGTAGTTTAATTGTACTTGGACTCTACTACTTTCCTCTACTTAAAATAGAGGTGCTTGTACTCGAATTATAGTAAGAAAGAAGTAGTTCTCCACTCCTCATCTCGTGAAGCCTTCCTCTCTAGCTTAAATTCTTCTCCCTTTTTTCTCTTCTCTTCTCTCTACCCGAGAGCTCTCTCTCTCTTCTTTTTTCTTTCTCCTCTCTCACCTTGCTCGAGATTTTAGTAAAGGGGTCCTAAATTCAACATGGTATCAGAGCATCAAATTTAGGATCCCCACGTCAAAAGGAATGCTCTACGAAGTTATGATCAAAGCTATTCATAGAAGGCACTGTGTGAAGCAAGATTGAAGCTCATGAGATAAGTTTTTTTATTCTTGATGTTATTAATTCATGCTCTTGGTTTTCGGATTTAGCAGATGGTTTAGAGATAATTTTATGGTTGTCTTCATCTTATAAAATTATTGAGATTTATGCATCTCAGATTAGAAAAAGTTACCAAGGCGGTTTTGTCAGTTTAAAATTTTTTATAGAAAAACCAGTTTATGTTGAGATTTTATGCATAAAAGGTTATAATTTTGTGGGAAAAAGATTCCTTGATAAATAAGATTGATATTGAGCCTATTATGAGTGGTTATTTATTCACTGGATTTCAGAAATATGATTACTTAGCTTCTATGCTAAGTCTCTCCATTAACCGAGTTGGTTGAAGAACTCTACTTGATTTTTTTTTTATTATTTTTTGGATATTTTTTTTAAAAATTAATTGCCTATTATGGCTGAATAAAACAAGGGTAACAAGAGTGATATACTCAAGATTGCTACTATACCCTTGCGAAGGGTATCAAATTTCAGAGCTGGTCCACATTGATTTGTTGGTTTCTTATAACAAAGGACCTACTTGGTCACCTGATGTGAAATTTTTATTACATCGGTTTTTATACCTCGCAAGCGTATGAATCGTTCATATAATCTAGCGGTAAGCGAGGGTCATATCCATAGGGAGGACTGAATTTTGTGTATTCTTCAGTCAACTAGCCTAACCAAATATGATGAATTAATCTGAACTAAACACTAATTATATCCTAAATTATCAAGCAATATTCTAATTAACTACTTGCACAACAGGAAACGTCAACTTTGGATTTTATCGTGATTCGTGCCTCTCTCAAGCACCACGTAACCATGAATCCGGATTCTCAATCCTTGTGTCTAGCCCCTCTCGGGCGTCTAGAATTAATGACAGAGATCAGATTACAATAGAATGCAGAGAATCAATTTCCTATTGTGATGATGCTAAAATTATCAACTCTAGATTTTACCGTGATTCGTGCCTCTCTCGAGTGCCACGTAATCACGAATCCAGTTTCTCAATCCTTGCGTCTGGCCCCTCTCGGGCTCATAGAGTTAAAGACAGAAATCGGATTAAGATACCAGAATCCAACCTTAATTACAATCCTACCCTAACTAGCTAATTTAATCAAATATTCTGAAAATAAATATTCGATAAACATTAATTCTCAAATAAAATTTAATAAACATTCAAAACCTAAGTTCAAACTATAGGAAAATTAAATTACAAAATGACAGATTACTCCCCTTCTCCTTCCTCTCGCTCGAGCAGCAAAGGCTCGTTCTCATGGATGCTGCAATTTCCAGAAATTGATGGCTTCGGGTTGCAAGAGTGAGTGGCCGGAGGTAGAGACGATGCCGGTGAAGAAGGATAGAAACCCACGGATGGAGGTGATGCGACGGACAACAGAATGGAGCCGAAGTCCTCTGATCGGCTCTCTCGAGTCTCGGTCGGAGTCAAAATAGCTCCGGAGATGTTCGGAAATGCAGAATCGGCGCCAGAGGAGCCCTCTCGGGTCACCTCTCGGCCTAGCAAGTAGAAAATGGCAGCGTCGAACTCGCCGCGATGGAGACTCTCTCGAGCTCTCCTCAGGTTTGTTCTCGGTTGCCGGATGGTGGTGGACGACGGAGTCGAATGGCGTTCGAAGGGAGCCCTATCGGGTCTTCCCTCCGAATGGTCGGCGGCTAGAGGGAGACTCTCTCGAGCACTCCTCTCCTTTCGCCAGCGGCTCCTCCTCCTCTGTCGAGCTGTCTTTCTCCCTTTTCAAAACGATTTTGCCCTAAAAATCACATCCCCCACTAATGGCATTTATGTAAATATCTTCTTATCCACACAAAGTTCTCCTGAAATTTCATAATTAAATCCATAAAAATCAATTCAGGAAGAAATAAACCCTAAAAGTAATGAAATATAATTCAGGAGAGAAAAATATGCAATATAAGCAGTGATTAATGCCAAATTCAATAAATGCACATTTCATGTGAAAACCGATAAATAACCACCTATAACACAATTATAAGGGTTATTCAATTATAATTAAACTAGTTCTCATGTCAGAATCTGCCATCTATCACACCCCCAAACCTAAGTCTTTGCTAGTCCCTAGCAAAACAACAACAGAACCAAAATTAAGCCTAGGAAAACAAAAGGCCACTTTCGTAGGGAACAAGATTGCATTTAGTGCATGCAACAAGCCGTTAAACCCCTACTTTACAGTAGTGGACGAGTTGTGTCTCGTAAGGGTTTGCATGGAATTTACCCACAAAATTTATCTAAATCAACAATATAAAAAGAAAACTGAAGAAAATCTACTCCTCATTAGCATATGACTAACACTTAGTATCGTAAAATATCTGAAAATCATTTGAAATCCTGCTCAATTTGAAAACCTGTGTAAAATATAACACATTATCAATCCAAATACACTCATTGTTCCTTCAGCTGAACCAATGTGACCCATAAGCAATTACTTCAACAGAACAAAGAGGCAACAAATAACAATAAAATCCTGGTCACATCACAATTAAGACAAAATAGTAGAGTAAGCCTATTGTCTAACAATCTCACAAAAGAAGTATACAAATTTCAATCTTGACCTGCAACTTCTTTCAACTTACAATTCATCATCAAAGTTAAGGAAACTCATTGCTTCCAGATTTAAACCCATTTTTCGCTATTACCAGCGTAATTTTTGTTTCACTGAATACTTTTGGTATTACCACCATTTTGTATTCATCTTCACTGCACATGCACTTATTTTTAAGTAACCGACTATTCTGGTGCATGTCTGTGGGTTTGCCCAGGTTGTTTATGAGGTTATTTGTCTTTTGCAAGCAAGAGCATTTCCATTTGAATTCATAATTACAACAAGGAATTTCACTGAGATATAAAAAAGAATAAGATCAAATAGGCATACAAGACTATTCAGACTAACATAGATCAACACTAGATTTACATGTTCTCTTTTGCAACTAAGTTCCAAGTCTAATGCAATAGTAAGTTATCCCACTAAATTCTCATGGATTACAACAAATGATATCAGATTTCTAATAGGCATATTCTACACAGTTTTACAAAAAAATTTGAAACACATTTGAGCAACTTATTTTAACTCTACTAAAGTTAACCACATACTAAGAGGATTAATTTGAAACCCACAAACAAAAATCAAAAGAAAATCATTGCTAAGACATAAAAGAGTCGTCCCCCCACCCCCCCAAACCTAAACTTGACATTGTCCTTAATGGGGAAAAGTTAAAACACTAGAACGACTAAAAAAAGGAATAACAGCTAAAGAATAATAAAACTCATGGAAACCACATGCTCCATTGGCACACAAGAAGTAAATCAAAGCAAAACAGTGCCAAGAAAAGAGATATCAGCAAACACCCCCAAATCTAAAGCCTGACACATCATCAAACAAACCAACTAACAATCACTAAAATATCTGATTTACTAGACGATTTATTGTTGGCCTTAACATCGGTTCTGGTGCCAGTCTTCTCGTCTAGTAGCTACTACTCCAGTTGACTCACAGCTTAGCTAGTTATACTCCTGCAGAGTAAGGGTTAAGTTCCCTTAGGGCTCCAAAATCCATAGGTGGGACCATATGTGTTTGGTCATCAACAATAATACCGAAGAGTCAATAAAGACCCCCAGGAATGATACATAGTCTCCCTCGAAGAGGGTTTACTCGTATCAGCCGTATCCATAGGTAATCATCCGTAGATGAAACTGCTATCCCACATCACACTTTGAAGAAATCTCCGTGTGACTGGCCACTAAAGGCAGTAGGAATCATGTGCTGAACACAAGTCCTTGAGTTACTCACCATAAGGTTTTCATTCAATACTTCAAGTTCGAACTGATCAATCCTAGAACGGTTGTTTGAGTACAGACCTCTCAAACTAGGGACCAAAAGTTTGGTTATCGACTACCGAACTATTTACGCTCTCAGCCGGCAAGAGAGTACCCCGAGTCCATGACGGGGTCGGCATCTCCGGGGGACCTCCAATCAATCAAGACCTGAGTACACCAAAGGTTATCCCAATAATAATGAAAAAGCCAAAAATAAAAACTGTAATGTACAAAGGGATAGAAACGTGGGGATTGCCCACAATGTGCTAAGTTTATAGTCGTAAGCAAGACTTTGACGCAGTCAAGATGAAAGGACAGATTCCTCCAAGAAAATCGCCATCACCTCCTCTGGTGTGGGGACATTCTCACGATACGGTTTGAGCCTCTGACAGTTAACTTTGAAGACCGACCTGTCTCCATGATTGCGGATCTCAATAGTGCCATGAGGAAACACCTGTGTAACCTCAAATGGACCGGACCACCTGGATCTCAGCTTCCCTGGAAACAAATGCAATCGTGAGTTATAAAGTAAAACATTCTGCCCAATAGTAAAAGACTTGCCAAAAATAGATTTATCATGTAAAAGCTTTGTTCGCTCCTTGTACAGTTTGGCATTCTCATAAGCATCATGACGTATCTCCTCCAACTCATTCAATTGCAATTTCCTCTCCTCGCCCGCTTGAACCAAATCAAAATTCAAAGCCTTGATGGTCCAATAAGCTCTATGCTCAAGCTCAACAGGTAGATGACATGCTTTGACGAACACTAGGCGAAATGGAGACATCCCAAAAGGAGTCTTATAAGAGGTTCGATAGGCCCCATAAAGCATCGTCCAATCGAGTGAACCAATCTTTCCTATCAAAGCGAACCGACTTCTCCAAAATCCATTTGATCTCCCTATTAGATATTTCCACTTGACAACAAGTTTGCGGGTGGTACGGAGTGGACACCCGATGAGTGATGGAGTATTTCTTCAACAATATCTCAAATGCTCTGTTACAAAAATGAGATCTCCCATCACTGATGATCGCTCTCGGGGTACCAAACCAATTAAAGATGTTTTCTTTTACAAACTTTACCACCACTTTGTGATCATTTGTCATACATGCAATAGCTTCAATCCATCTAGAGACATATTCAACAACAACAAGGATGTATTGATAGCCGAACGAGATAGGAAAAGGACCCATGAAGTCAATACCCCACACATCAAACAATTCTACAATAAGAATGGGGTTAAGAGGCATCATGTTCTTCCTAGAGAAACAACCAGTCCTTTGGCATCTATCACACACTCGACAAAACCCAATGCATCTCTGTGTGCTTGTAAAACTTCAGTCAATTGTTCCTCCTGCTCAGTACTCAAATCAGAGTCAATAATGACTGGCAATGAGTTCATGGGCCCCAAGAATGCATACTTCAACGTGGGAGGAAGTGGCGTAAGATCTAGCTTGGAAGTTTCAAGAGGTTTGTCCAATTCAAGATGAAGATCATGTGGATGATCAGTTGTGACAACCTCATAAGCTTCCACCAAAAGAGGTACAAAATTGAGTAAAGAGTCAACCTCTCGGATATATGTTTCCTCATCAAAATAGTCCATGTCTAAAGATGTTATATAAGACTCAAAAGATTCAAGAGTGGATTCGTCATCAAGCATAACAGTCTCTATCTTAAATGCAAGACTCAGATTATCAGACTCAAGTGGATGGTGCCCGGAATGTAGGGAGGAGTTGGATCACACCCGGTTTCAACTCATAACTGGCGGCAGTAGTGGGTGGCAATATAATGCAAGAAGGTGATGTGAAGTGGGACAGGATAGAATAATCCTTCAGGGCTCTACGGTCACCTGCTGCAGGTAATTGTAATGGTTCACCCTGATTGGCCATGGTAGCTCCTAACTTGACTTTTGGTGTTCTCCTACAAATATGTTCTACCTCTTCAAATAAGGGAGCTAATGGTTCACCTAGGGAGTGGCACCCGTGCATAAAAACACAAAAAGAAACAAAACTAACTATCAAATTATGCTAACAAAGTAACTATTGAAAATACTAACTACATAGAAGAAATAAAAATAACTCCACACAAAATCATCAAGATAAAATAAAAACATGAAATTATGAAAGCAAAAAAATAAATCTAATCTAAGACGATGGAGAACAAAGAAATACACTTAATACGTGCCTCCCCGGCAACGGCACTAAAAACTTGATGTGAAATTTTGTTTACATCGGCTTTTATACCTCGCAAGCGTACAAATAGTTCATGTAATTTAGCGGTAAGCCAGGGTCATATCCACAGGGAGAACTGAATTTTGTGTTTTCTTTAGTCAACTAGCCTAACCAAATATGATGAATTAATCTGAATTAAACACTAATTATATCCTAAATTATCAAGCAATAATCTAGTTAACTACTTGCACAATAGGAAATGTCAACTCTAGATTTTATTGTGATTCGTGTCTCTCTCGAACGCCACGTAACCACGAATCCGGATTCTCAATCCTTGCGTCTAGCCCCTCTCGGGTGCCTAGAGTTAATGACAGAGATCAGATTACAATAGAATGCAGAGAATCAATTTCCTATTGTGATGATGCTAAAATTATCAACTCTGGATTTACTGTGATTCGTGCCTCTCTCGTGTGCCACGTAATCACGAATCCGGTTTCTCAATCCTTGCGTCTAGCCCCTCTCGAGCTCATAGAGTTAAAGACAGAAATTGGATTAAAATACCAGAATCTAACAAATAAAAATCCCACATTCATTCTGGATTTAGAAGATTTTGGACTTATAAATTGGGAAAGTGTTTTATTGGCTAGTCATTTTGGTATGAAGCAAACCTAGTTTATCATGGTCAGTGGTGGGTGTATTGCTGATATGTATAGAATTTTGCCGTAGAGGATACAGTTGATATGGTCAATAACTGATGCACCTACCCTGCTCATGTTATTTTAAATAGTTCAACATGGAGGTTCCCAGCTTAATCTCTTTCTGTTTTTTACCCTCTTTATGTGCTCCAAGATTCAAACTCTCTTGGCTGTGTGTTTTGTTGGGTTCCAACATGAGTGGCGCTGTCTGAAGGTAAAAGTGCTACATTCCCTATGAGCGGTCCATTTTTTTTATTTTTGTGGTCCATTTCTCTGTATGCAATAGGCATGAACATCAGATAAGGCGATGGTTGGTAGAAGTCCAACATTGGCTGTGGATTGAATGATTTTGGAATTATAAGCTTGGAGTAGGCCTTTTAGTTTGCTAGTCATCTGAGTATGGAATCAGCCCCACTTATCAATGGCAATGTTAACTCCTTGCAAAGTTAATGGCTGGGTCAATTCCTAAAGGGACAATTCATTCGTTGAGCATTAGAATTTGGTAAGTAGGGTTTAAACAATGTCTTTGTCTTAATGCCTATGATAATCTCTCTGTACGTGTGTTAGAGCTATGAATCTTAAATGTTGTGAGGAGGCCTTCCTAAATGTTTGATCTGCTAATGTGCTCCTTTTTAGTGTCATTTTTTGTACCTGCCTTTGCTTGTTGTTCAGGGTGTTTCAATTCAATCATCGTTAGCTGATGATAGTGTGATGACTCATTTTGAATCGCTTAAGCTGGAAGATAAGGTAATTGTATGCGCTGAAACTACTGGGTAACTGTCAAATGTTGAGATTAAATTTTAAATAGCTGTTTTATATATCTTTCTTCTAGGAAAATAATAGGTTCCTTTTGCCATTCATTGCCAGGTTGGGGCTGGTGTTGTGACGGATGAAAAAGATCTAGAAGATGGTGATGGGGATGGTCCTGAAATGCCTCCGATGATTATTATTCAATTATTCAATTAGGCGAGACTATATTCAGGCGCAGTTCTCGCATTGGAAAAATGCAGACTTTGGCATAGAAGAGATTATTATTATTAGTCTTCTTCTAGAGGCGAATCTGCCGCTAGCCCGACCAACCGACCGATGCTGAAGCTTGAAGACCCATGGAGAAGAAACAAAGATTATAACCAAAAGTTAAGTCTCGGAGAAAACTGAAATGAGAATGTGCGGCACGGCACGGCTTTGCTTTCTTCATTGACGAGGCAGTCGCGTCAAGCGAGCCAGCAAAATTGTAGTACCCTCCCTCCACCCTCGGTACAGGATTGAAAAGAAAAAAAAACACAAGGGATGCAAAGAACAGTGGCTACTGCTTATACAAAAGACTTGTTTATCTATGTAAATTTTACGAGCCTGACCCGAATGGTGCTTTGCCCCTGGCTGGGTTGGGTTTCTTCTCTTATCTATGTAAAATCTAAAAGAGCTTACGCCCTTTTTTGTCTAAATCTCTTCACTCCAGATGAAGGAAATTTACCAAAAAATTAACAGGACTCTTCTCCTTTTCCTACAGATGGTCTGTTACTTGCCGTATCTGTAGCCTTTGGAACAGACACCTGTTTCACAAACACCTCCTCCCTTGGCAGGGGGTAGTTTGCATAAACTATCCACAAGAGGAGACAGAGCATGACTCCTACAGAGATAAGCGCCAATCTGCATTAACCAGCTTCAGGTACCGACCCAGAGGGGAGCAGTACAACGTTGTGATGGTAGTGAATGTGTCTCGCACGAGGTTACAGTCCTGGAGACTAAATACTAAGGGCCCGTAGTGAAGGAGGGCGTAACTTACATTCACAGCCCCTGCCAATTGGCTGTATATATCTGGGGTCACTCGTCCTGTGCTGATGCATACACCAGAAGGCGAGACTTTACATGTATAGTTTTGCCAAACCTGCCACAACAAATCAGAACAGAGTTACCTTACCAAAAAAAATTTTGAATGCATGTAAGAGAATATAAAGGCTCTTTAAATGTTACTTCTGCACAGAAATATATCGAGGAAATAAACAACTACATAGAAGCTAATAAGAGCATGCCAGCATAACAAATTTGAGGTGTCCTAACATTTATCTTGTACTTTTAATAATAAGATGTCAAAGACATACGTGTAACTACATGAGGAATATTTTCATGAGATCAACATGCAAGTACCTATTATATAAAGTTTTACCTTTCAGTATCTCAATGAACTCTTCGAAGGGTAAACACAACTTCAGCTAGTCCTGAATGTGGTAAAAGACCTTCAAAATCTATGACAGCAGACCCAGGACCGGCTGAATCAGGTTTGGTTTTGTCATGCTTACCTCCCATTAAAACTTTCTCATCAAGGGGGAAATGGAAAGATAAACTGTGGCGTTCAAATGACCCTAGACATGTAGATTCAGAACCTGTCAACCATGATGATGTGGTGAGCATTTTCATAAATTACATCTCAGTAAGATAAATGCCTTGGAAAACTAATTGTTTGGAGTTTTGGAGTAGATTCAATGTTGATACTGGACAAACGTTTGCAGGGGCCACTTCTGTCGGAAGATGATGATAAGAAATCCAAAAGCTCGTCAAAATCCGTTAAAAACGTAAGAGAAAAACCATTGCACAATTAGTGAAGGTGATCTCCTCATCATTCCTCTGCATGATTAGACAATTTAAGCCTTTCATTGTCATATTGTCCATGCAGAGTTTACCTATCATTTTAGGAATCTCTCATGCATTCCCACCATGGTTTACTGATTTGGAATCGTGAACCAACTCGGGTCCCAGATTTCCAAGTCCGACCACTGGGGTCAGCAGTCCCCATTGTAGGAGGGTCGAGTTTGACCCTGGACATGACCCGACCCACCTTGTCCCGGTTTGGAGTCAACCAGGCCGAGTCGTGGTTTGATTCGACAAGTCAGTAAACCTTGACCCAAACTAGATTTCATGACACTGAATTGAAAATTTGATTGAGTGATTCATGTGACTGCACTTCTGTAAACTTTCAATTCTTCATATTTTAAAAGCAGAAATGAGCTTATATGTTTTTTATGGTTGTACAACTCGATGTGAGATATGTTCTGCTGGTTCATAGAAGTAAAATATAGAAGGGTTTCTAAAATACAAACTTAGAATACTTTTGGTTGTTTTCTGCTGTAAAATATATATACTTTTTAAGTAAACTATTCTACAGCACAAAAGAGCCTAAATAGTTCAAGTTGTCTTTCGGGACTTTGAAGTTGATGCAGATCTGGTTTCTTGATAAGGTTTTGAAGCTAGATATGGAGTTTCAAAATTTTCAAAACATTTGGGTTTTCTAAAGGCTTTATAAAAAAATGTTTCTAAATACAGATTTAAAATTCTTTGGCTAGATTTGTGCTTTACAATAGTTGAAGCTGTCTTTAAGAAGCTTGAATTGTATGCACAGCTGTTTTCTGTGTAAAGTTTTAGAAGTTAGATATGGATTTTCTTTTGTTCTCTTTCTTAAAATGTTTTATTTTGCCATGTGATTTGTTGGAAATTTTGATTTGTCTAGCAGTGATGGAACTCTCATTCTTTAACTCATACATGGCTCCATGCTGCATGAAGTTTTTAGTATGCCTGTGTAAATGTTTAGGATATTATTTGCAGTCTTTGGAGGTTTAACTGTTGTGCTCTTTAGAATATTTTCTTTAATTTCTATTTCTTTATTAACTATTTCTCTTGCAGTGTTCTTCAGAGAAAGATCGAAAACAAGATGCAGAGTTGGTTGGTTGCAGAGTTAAAGTTTGGTGGCCTATAGATAAGCAGTGAGTGTTTTTTGCTGGTTCTACTATCGTCTAAAAAACTTCTTTGTTATGGAGTATAAATTACTGGTTTGGATGAATGATGGGTGTGAATCCGCAAATTGGTCTATGATGTGTGTGCATATGAGGACATGAGAGCCGACCTCGATTTGAGTTACTTTAAGAATGGCCTGTGTGATACTAGCTTTATAATAGACTCCTAAATCTCTATCAACCGAGGAGATATTTGTGGCCACTCAAAGATACAATATGATGATGGAGATGTAGAAGTACTCCAGTTAGAGAAGGAGCGATGGGAAGTTGTCAGTAATGGTTTAAGGTCTAAAAAGGTCATCTTTCTACATTAGCTTCCTAGAGGAACATTATTTTCCATCTTGCTTTATGAGTATGCCACAAAACTCTATGTGCCTGATAATGTGTTTGATATGTCTTTTCCAGAGGCTCAAATCATCAAATGCACTGTTGCCTAAAGGACTCTTTGCCTGGAAGCATAGTGAATTTCTGAGTTCTGCTACCTCTTTCTTTTTACTACAACCTTGTAAAGATTTGTGAAAAAAAATTAGGAGTTGTAGGGATTGATATTGTGTGATGTCTGCCTATTTTGTCAAAATAGGTTCACTAGGATCTGGAATTGGACAAAATCAAAGAGGCTTCTTAATTTTGGCTATTCAATTTTAGGAAAGTCCTGGACTGACTTTTGACATGGTATACGAGCATGTACCTGAATGCGGAACTCAACCCAAAACTGAGACATACACGAGCTATAAAGAGATCCTGCACATGAGGAGTATCCATATAATCTCAAATGGATCGCAGATTCAAAAATCTTGTATTTATTAGACAGGAAGAGACCTCCTAACTTTGGTTAGTTATTTTGGGTTGGACCTGGATCCCACTTTAAGATGTGGATTATATAAGAAGAAAACAAGATGCAAAAAAGGGGTCCGAACCTTATTGCTTTGCGTCAGTGATCTGAGGCAGTTCATTGCTGTACTAATTTATCCATTCTACTAATCCCCTAAAACCTGCCTTAATTCTGATATGTTCTTCTTTCTATGATTTTGTTTTCATCTTTTCTGATGTGTGGAAGTCAACTTATCCATATAGGAATTACATGATTGTTGCTCAAATCAGTGGGACGAGTTTGATATGAAATATATGGGCAATAGCTGAGGTTGGCAAATGATAGTAGGTCGGTCAACTTGGCCAGTTGGCCTGGCCAGGTTTAACCAAGTAACTACACGTTATCTAACATGCAGTCATTTGTTGTTAATGTTTCAGGTCATCAGGGCAGAAGAAAACTCAGAGAGATGGTATCTCAAGAAGGAAAAGTAGTTCAAAGCAAACAAATCTTTTGATGCTGTTTATAAACACTTGTTCCTGTTTCAAGAATTTTCTTAGGGTTGTCAAGTATGCATGTTTCTAGGTTTAGAAGGAAATCAATTCCAAGGGAAAGTATGGATGATGATGAGGGAACCTAGGGTACTAACTCAGGTGCTGACAACAGTGCAGGTGGGAGCAGAGATACCTCTGAGATATCAAATTTGCATCTTCCTGCTGGTTCAGAAGTTGACGAGTCGGGTAAGCTATTCCTGTTGGCTTTGGACTAGGTAAAGTGCACAAAATTTTGATAGTGCCCTATGTAAGTTCGGAGTGAAAGTGAATTCACTAGGGTATTCACTCTCACTCCATTGAGGAGGGGTTATAAATAATTAAATTGTTATTGACAGTAAACTAAAGTTATAATTGATGTGACTGAAATTTAACCAACTTATTTGGAAAGATTCTTTAAGATTTTCATTTGAACCTTTTATTTGTGGCAATATACAAATTTATGTTTTTTTTCAAAGACCATGAGAAGATAGAATTCATTGAGAGATCACCTGACAATAAGTGTTCCTCGAGGATCCCTAGCTATAGCAATTCCATTAGCCATCTAGAAACATGAGACCATGATATAGCCAAGGATTTGCAACTGTCCCATTTAATTGAGTAAATGTTTACTATAACTTTTGCAAGTGTATGTATTATCTATTACTGACTTGTACAGGAAAAAAAGTTTTATTGCAATGTATCTGCTGTGTGTGCATGAAGTTTCCTAAAGATTTACTGTAAAATTTAGGAAAACTTTCAAAAGATTTTAAAATTTTTGGAAAAAAATCACTTTTTTTTGAAAATGAATATTCAAGAAAATATGTTGCCTAACCGGAGAAAGATTTCAGGTAGCCATGGAAGTCTTCTTGCTTGTTGCCTTTTCATAGTTTCAATGGGACGCCTGACCCTTCTGATTTACTTGCTCTATTCTTACCAGAAATAAAAGTTGAATAATACTACATTATGTTGCAATATCCTGATGTTTGTCATTCTGGTTTCTATTAAGGTTGCATGCTGCATGTGTGTGCATTTGTATCTTTCTCTATTATCATGTACTCAGCTACTTGCATGGTCTTTTCTTATTCTTCATTACTACGACACAGTGAACTGTCTTTGAAACTGATTTATAAAATTCACTTTCAGGTCAATGTTTTGATCCATCTAACAGGCTACTGGTAAAAATTCCACTGAAATGACACGCTAAATTCTTCTGGTCTAACTGTTGGTTTTTGCAATTTTATTCCACTTCATTTTCTTTTCTTATTTAATCTTTTCTGGGATGGTGTTTCATGCTTATTTTCACTTTTAAAGCAGGTAAATTCAATAGTAAGATTCAAATCAGACTCTACGGAGCTGATTAAATGCTTATTATCCACAAATGTTGATGGTGCATTGACCCATCCAGAGGACATTCTCAAGTCTAGATTGCATCGTCAAGAGATAGATGTAGCTGAACCAAAAGACAAACTTTTGAATGAAGAGCCTGTTAAAAAGCTAACCGGTAGATCTTTTCCATCACATGAAGAACTCTTGGCGGAGCAGGATGCTGAACTTTCTGGGGTGTATGTACAAAATGTACATTTTGGGAGTGTCTTCAGATATTTTAGAAGAGGCTTTGGATGAAAGCAACGGTTAGATTAAACTTCTGAAACAAAAGATATAGATAGCCTTGAGCAGCAGTTAAAGCATGAAGACGATTCTAGAGGATTCCTGACTCTTAAACTTGAGTCTGCATTGCATGAGATTGAGGTATTGAGGGACTCTGAAGTTGAGTGCATATCCAGATGCAATGATTTGAAGTCAGAAAATCATGTTCTGGAAGCAGAATTACAGAGTACCACAGCTGAAAACTCTCACCTCACTCAGAAACTTGCTGAATGTGAAGGAGTTATCTCAGAACGCAGAAGTTACAAAAGCAATTATCATGTCTGCACTGATGAAAAAGATAAGCTTGAAAAGACGTTGCAACAAAGAAGCTTAGAGAGAAGTTGTCTTCAGAATGAGTTGACCGTTGTGTATGGAGAACTGAAGATGTTGAAAGCTAAATATGATGAGCAGTCATCTGTGGAAGATTATTTGGAGAAAACCCTCGATTTTCTTGAAGATAAATTGGGCGCCCTGATGTCCAGAATGGTTTCATATCTTGAAAAAATTGACCCACGGTTATCGGCCAATAATTATTCTCAGTCGGAAAGGCAAAGTATGAACCTAATAATCATCACCAAACTCTTGGATCATTGAAATCTGAGCTAGATGCATTTGCTTCTCAGAGAAGCAAACAGGATCTTGAAGGCGGCAAGACTGGTGGAAGAATATATGATCGAGATGCAAGTAGTAGGCGGGATCTGTGTAGGAAATGCTGTAATAATCTCCTCTGGACAGTTTTTTCTTAGTTATTTGGCTGTTATTGACTAGGACTCTTGTTTATCTTTTCCTTTTGTTGGAGGATGTACTCAGTTGATCTTGGGGGTGATGCTGCAAGGTCGAATCATTCCAAGTGGGAGATTAATTTCCCATGTTTGTGGTGTTGTAATTATTTAAACGTTTCAAAAACACATGTCGAACTTAATGACCACTTATTTACCTAATAATTGATCTCCAAATCACTTTCCAACACATTTCATGTAAGAATGTTGTACATCCACCCATAACCTGGGTAGGCCTATCTCTTCCATGGTTAAAATTGAGTCGATCCGTCCTAAGTTTTGGATTGAGAAGAGAGTATTTTTTAGGGGACAGATCAAGTTAGGTCACATGGTATACTTCCATTGCTTCTATTTGATGCAAATCTCGTCCTACTTACTCTGGGTGATTCAATTTAGATTTCGAAAAACTTAAAAGTGGAAAGCATGGTTTTGAATTGATCTTAAAAAGTTCATTCTATCCCATTAGTTACACATTAAATCCCATCTATACTCAAGTATGTGATAAGAGTTAAAAATTCAACTCTATTCTCATTTTATTCCCCCTATTTGTTTCAGATTTTTGGTTTTTTCCCCTTTCATTTTTTACACTTAAAATTTTAAAATAAAAATTAAATATACTTATAATATATAAAATCATAAATTACACTAAACCTGCATGTAATAATCTAAATATATTAATTAAATAAACTTAAAATGAATACTATAATTATTATTAAGAAAAAAATACCTTCTCTACCATGAGCTTGTGTAAAAATTTGTTCTTGTTAAAAGAGGAGATCACTAACCATTATGTCACCTTAGTGCATATCACAACTCGGGCATAATTAAATAATAAGAATATCATAAGATATTACACTTCTTGACCGTCTTGATATATTATATATTTTATTTTTATTTTACAAAAATCCCCTATAATTAAAATTAGTTCCAGTTGAGTTTTCTAAACCGAACCAATCACATACGCCCAGCCCTACATGGGAACCTTCCAGATATGGGGTATATCACGCCGTTAGAACTTGAAAGAATGCTGAAACGGTCCAAATACGCGTTATCTTGAGAGCTGATAAAATGATGGCAAAAATCATTCGCACACATTGGTGGGCGAATTTCATCGTGGCCGTTGAGTTGACGTCTTAAATGTCGGTTTACTTTTTCACTAATTTAATAATCCCAAGCGCGATGTTGCTTAGAGGAGACATGCCATTAACCACCCTTGTCTTGGAAAAAAAAGTAATATTATTTTTACCATTGGAAATTTTTCTCTAAAAATACTGATTGAATACCCTTGAGGGGGGGGGGGGGGGGGGGGGGGGGGGGAGGGGGGGTGGCTAGTCCAAAATGAAGCAGAGATGAAGTTTAGTCCAAAATGAAGCAGAGATGAAGTTCATGCACATTACTCCATTCATTCGATTAGGTTGTTAGTGATGAATGTGTACCTCTTCATTTGAATCACATAGGTAATCTTCTCAGGCAAAAATCGGGGAATCGGGTTTCAGCTCGATTTTAAAAATCATTCACATGAAGCGTTGCGCGGAACGTGTTTCTTCCTCCCCTGACGAAATTTTTTTCCTCATTTTGCTCTGTTCTCCCTCTCTCTCGACCTTCCTCTCCTGACGATTTTTTCGCCTGCTTTCTTCTTCCTCTCTTCTTCACACTCCCTTCGACTTCTTCTCCCTTCTCATCGTCTTCACATCTCTTCTCCCTTCATTGTCTTCGCATCTCTTCTCCCTTCATTGTCTTTGTATCTCCTCTCCCTATCTCTCTTGGCCTCCCTCTCCCTTCTCCCTCTCTTGTCTCCCTCTCACTCTTCTCTTTTCCCCTAAAAATTCTCCCGAATTCCTTCGATTTAACCCATTTCAATTTTGATTTCCTTCGATTTTCGACATTTTAACGTCGATTTCTTCAATTCTACTTCAATTCGGCTTCAATTTCTCCATTCGGCTTCGGTTTTTCCCAAATTTTAGAAGGTAAGCCTAAATCTTAAATTTTTTTTCAATTGATTTAGTGTTGTATTTGATTTAATTTAATTTTTGTGCATAGTTTGTATTGATTGTTGCATAATTGTGGGATTTAGGATTAGGGTTTATGGTATTTAGGGTTCAATTTCGTCTTTATAAGATTTAATTTCAGGATTATAGTTAGGGTTTAGTGTATTTAGGGTATTGTTCAAGGTATTTAAGGGTTTATGGTTTATGGTATTTAGGGTTTATGGTTTTTTTAGGGCTTAGTTTTTTTTTTTAAATTAGGGTTCTCGGTTTAGGGTCAAGGGTTGGGGCTTTTAGGGTTTTTAAGGTTTAGGGTTTAGGGTTTGGGGCTTTTAGGGTTTTTAAGGTTTAGGGTTTGAGGTCTGGAATTAGGGTTTAGAGTTTTGTCAAACAAATTTAGGGTTCTCGATTTTTAGGGTGATAAGGTTTGGTGCTTTTAGTGGTTTTAAGGTCTAGGATTTAGGGTTTAGGGTTTAGGTTCTTGGATTAGGGTTTACCAGTTGGGGCTTTTTTTTCGTTTTAATTTTTTAGGGTTATCGGTTAGGGTTTTGGGTTTGGGGTGATAGGGTTTAGGGTGTTTAGTCCAATTAAAACATGGCTGTGTTGCCTATACGGGCGTCCATTAACCAACGAAACCCGACCCTCATCACTGACTAGGTACGGTCATAGTGACTACGAAGTCATATGGGGCTCTATCAGGGGTGCTTGGTGAATTTGGATTTGATGAGTGTATATTTGCATTGTTTAGTGCATCTACAATGGAATAATTTGATAAATTTTGAAATGCTGTACAATGTTGTTGAATATTTTTGAAGTGTTATGGAATGATCTTGCCATGTGGTGAGGAGATTTGGGTGTTATAAATATCCACCACATGGTATTTTTTGTTGTTGTTTGTGTTTCTGTGTGTCCTTATGACGGGTAAAGGTTGTCTGATAAAAAAAATTCCATGAGGACCATCTCGGATTTAGATTATAAATGGCTGAGGTAAGACAACAAACTCCTTGATCATATGACATTTGGACCTTCAAGGATGACAGCGAAATGCTAGATCTCTTGGTTGAACAGGTCAATATGGGGAACAAGATGCCCAATGGAGTTTGAAAGCATGAGGTGTATATGGACTGTGTCAATAGGTTCAATGACGACGTAGTTAATAAAAAAAAACTAGCTTGTGGAATGATCATTGATGGTTGTATTGTATTGCTTTTGAACATGTATTTTGTCGTTCGTATGTACTAAACTAGTAAGTTGATGATTTTAATATTAAATGCACAAACTAGTTTTTATATTCCAAGGCATAAACGTTTGCTTTTATGATGTAAATTGTGGACTATTATGAGTAACTCGGTTCATTTTCAAGCATGTTTTTTAAGTTTTAATTAATTTTATCCTAGTTTGTTAATAAAATAATATATATATATATATATATATATATATTTATTATATTCATAATTTTATTACTATATTAAATTATAAATTTAAGACTGGTAATTAAAATATTGTTAAAGAGAGCATTTGATCAATTATTTTGGTTTAATTATCTTATTTTTATAATTAATTACAATAATCATTTTTATTTTTTTAAAAATATATTATTAATTAATAGTAAGTAAAAAATCCATCTTTTGTTATTAATAAAAAAATTATTTATTCAGTTCAATTAATTAATTAATTTATTTATTATATTCGCTTAGGTTATTTTTTACTTTATATATTTGTTTTTTATAATTTATTCTAGTCACATGTAATTATTATATTAATTTATAATAAACTGTAATCAGTAAGTAATATAATATAGTATTTCATTAATTAGTTTATTAATAGATTTTAATATTACACATTAAATCACTTATAAGTGTAGTAATCATGTTTATTTTGGTTAATTATCTGTTTAGGTATATGTTCTATTTAAATATATTATAAAAAGTTACTCATTCTCTTGTTTATATCATATTTTTCATTTGGGGGCACTAACACTGGAATCTGTCCTCTAGTGCACTTGAACTCGTCTACACTGACACCCAAGGAAGAATTGAAGTTGAATCAATTCATTTAAGATGAATTGAAGTCTAACTTCATTTCAAGTTCATTGTAAACTATCCCACCCCCCTTTAGTTGCAATCTTCATTCTTTCTTTGTTGTGATGTGTGATTACCCTAGTGGAAGATGTATTTTCACTCAATTTATTTTATTTTTTCTAATGTCATATTATATAAGATATTATTTTTATAAAAAAAAAAGGGTGAGACATCTTGCCTTCTTTGAAAATTCGATGCCCAAGTCTAACTTAAATATACACAAAAAAAAAATTAGTTAAATTATTTACCCCCTAAATTACATCTACGAGTTTACATTAGAATAATTAAATTTGAGTATTAAAAATTTATAATTATCGGTGTTGAAAGAGCTATTTTCCAAGTATTGAAAGGAATAATGAGTTTCTATGAGTTTAACTTGAAATAATAAATTTTGAGTGTTAAAAAATTATAATTATCCAAACTGGAGGAGCTAAAGGAATAATGAGTTACATTAGATAGTAAGTGAGTCAATAATGTCTTGATATTTTTAAATGTAATGTTATATAACATTATTTTTATTAACTCACATATAACTTAGATATCAGTAAAAAAATTACTTGATTATTTACCCTTAAATTACATCTACTATTTAACATAAAATGGTTAAAATATAAATGTTTAAAAACTATAATTACCATATATGAAGGAGCTACTTTCCAACATGAGTTATATTAGATAGGGAAAGGGTAAATAAGGGTTTTCACAATTTCAAAGAAAAGTGGGTAGATGTTATTCCCTTTTCATAAATTGCTTGGATGAAGGTACAAAAAAAATGGATGAAGAATAAATGGTGAAAATAGACCAAAATAATCCACATACATAAGCTAAACGCATATGAGGACATATTTCCTAATTTATTAGTTGAAGGTCTTTGTTACATTAGAACGGCCCTAACAACAAACCCACTTTGGGTCAATTCAATGGTTATTCAATTTCCTAAAATCTGTTTTACTAAAGGAAATCAGATGATTTGGCGGGATGTCCCTTTTTTAAATCCTCTCACGAACATAACCATTTTTTATTTCCTTTCCGACACTCCTCCCTTGGAAATTTTTCCAGTTTTGCGGCTTTCTCGAGCTAAAATCCACCGTACAGCCCTCGTCGTCGCTTCTCCCTGCGATGCCCAAACTTTTGTACTAGGATTCTCTGATTTTCCTTGTTTTGTAAGCATTATGGGATGTGAAATTAGGTAGGGTGATGTACATGCTAGCGCTCTCCTGTTTTACGAATCTGGTGCTTGAATCTGAGAGCATTTTGGAATTTTTTCTGTCTGGTCGAGCATTTTTGTTGGTTTGAAAGGTATTTTTTTTCAAGGAAATCTGATGTTGCTTTAGCAAATGAGAATGTGGATGGCTGGTCAGCTTGATTTTGTTAAATCTATGTGCGTTTGGTTGAGGTCTGGTTTCAAGCGGCTTCTTACTGTGTGTGGAGCTCCAAAAAGGTTGTTGGTTGAGATCTAAGTTGAAGTGAGATGGATGTTGGGATATTTTCCCCGATTAACCTAGTTGGAAGAAGTTGTTATTTGAGGAGCAAAGATTGTTTGGAAATGTTGTCGGTTTTGATCTGTTAATTTCGTAGAATCTCATGTCTGACAAAGTGAAATTTACCGAGGATTGAGTCAAAGAATCTTGTGTGAATTGAAATTATTTTTTGTCGAAATGATATAATAAGAGATAAATCTAATGAACAAAGATCCAAAAAAGAAATAAATAAAAGTGAATGAACTCGATAAGAAGAATCTTTATCTAAAATATTGAATTATCATTATATTTACAACAGAGCATGAATAGAATCCATCAGCCATAACCAAAAAACCATTAATAATAAATCAATAACGGCTTTGAGGAATATTGCATCTGTAGAGAGGGCAAGTAGGACTCCTGTTGAACCACGTAGAGACGCAGTCTCTGTGAAAGAGGTGCAAGCATGGCACCTCCACCACCACCTTGGTTCCTCTCAAGTCATCCATGCAAACGGGATAAATCTATCCCTCACCCACCTCACCGTTTCCCTTCATCTTCAACCTCTCGAGGAAAGCTTCCACTAAGAAAGAAGAATCTGATGGCTGATCATGACTCTCCCTCGACACCGTTGCAACAATCCTCTCCGGCACCACTATATCAATGTCACCCGTCCATTCTGCGGGGTTTTGGCACAAAAAGAGAAGTCGCCCAAGAAGGTTGCAGTATGCATCGGGGCAGAACTCGAACACGGTAAGAATGCTGAAAATGCACCGGAAGTACCTGTTGTCCAGAGAAGACAAAATCTCATGGTTCAAATAGAAGAAGTTGTCTACTTTGAGGGTGCCGAGTTGGTGAGCAGTAGTGGGCAGGGAGTCGTCGAGGGAACGTGTATGATGAAGGAAGAAGATCATGGCATTGTTGCGGGTAATTGAAGTGGTGGGAACGACGGAGATGTGATCGATGACTACACGAATCGGGGAAGGCATGAAAGAAAGATAGGTTGTAAGCAAAGAAGAAGAATTACAGAGAGTGGGGGAGGAGGAGAGTGCAGCAGAGATGATACTAATTGGAACGAACAAGTGTTGGTTTTATCATTTATGTATAACAGAATATCCAAATTTTGTGACTCGTACAATCTAAATCCAAATCCAAATCCGAGTAGGAAAATGAAACATTTCTCGAGCAAGTCCTAAATCCAAATTCAAATCCAAATCCTAATCCAAATTCGAGTAGGAAGAGGAAACATTTCTCTTCTTTTGGAACAATTCCTAAATCTAAATCTAAATCCAAATCCAAATCTCTAAGTAATAGGAAACACTTCTCTTTTTCTCGACCAATTCCTGATTTTAGATTAGTTTTAGTTTCCGCTGGCCACTGGCACCTGCTTGTTCAAAAAACATATCTTTTAAATCAAATTTTATTTTTTAATTCACTAAATAATAAAAACCCCATCATTTCTATTATTTTTTTTCTAATATATTAGTTAGATTCCCTTTATGAAGGAAAAAAAATAGCAACGGTGCCAACAGCAGCAACAGCTCTAAGTATAATGCACCGAACAGTCTACTCATCAATAGACGCCGCCGGTACTGCCCCCCCGCTGGACACTCTCGATGTGGACCAGGTACACCTCCGCTTCTCTCGTGTCAGGTTACCCTCCGCCGCAAAAAATCTGACCCTATACACTACTTCCGTCAAGTACCGTCGCAGCTAGCTTCCATTTTTTCCCTGCTTTCGCCCATCGGAACGGTGTGACTCCTCTGTCAAGATCGTCGCCATTGAACAAGTTACTGGTGGAGATTGCCGAAGAGAAAGTCCTTATAATGGATGGAATTCTGGTGGACGAGTCGCCTGGTGCCGCTCGTGCTCGGTCATCGGCGTCGGAAATAGGCTTTTTCTCTCTCACAAACCCCAATTCTTACAAGACAAGGGTATGCCGCTCGTGGGAGGACTTGGGCCCGTGCGTCAAAATGCCTGGTGCTTACCTCTCGTTTCCGATGTCGTTCTGTACTGTTCACGCTAATATTTAATTGTTATTTCTATTGAATGTCGATTCTCAGTTTGCAAACGGAAAAGAGCAGCTGCCATCAGCACGTTAGTTTCAAACGCCCTTGTTGAATTTCATATTTACTTGCCTTCTTGTTTCGTTTTCAGTTCCTGTCTTTGCTTCTCTACGTAAGATGCTCTTTGATTTTAAGCATTTTCAAATTTAATAATGAAAATGCCTAATACTATCCAGGAATGTAATCTTTCTGTGTGAGTGAGCTGCAATTTCTATTGGTTTATGTTATCTATCTCATATGTTTCTAGAATGGATGAAGAGATTGTGGTTTTGTTTTTGATTTAATGTTGCAGGGAAAGCTGATATTTTCCTGGTTATGATTGGTTGATTCGACAGAATGTCCAGGATAGCTAACTTTAAAAAGGCAAAAGTAAAAGTGGTTTTTCGGCTACATTTCCATGTTACACAAGTAAGCCTTTTGTTAAATATGACCTTCTGTTAGAGCTAAGTTTATTTCCATTCCGGAATGTGGCTTTTTCATTGCTCTTGAAATGGCTATTTGGATAGATATCTCAGCATTTAGTTTTCATCTGACATTGTTTCAAGTTTCTTGAGCTAGAGCTACCACTGATTTGTGGAGTGGAATTGACCTATCATTTGGTTGCTTGTTGTATTGCCCTAATAATGATCTGAAAGATTTTTTATTTTTTTATTCTTATTGATACTGGAAAGACAACAAAAACAAAAACAACCAAAGCCAATGTGGGGAATGAGAACTGCAAATGGTCAGATCCTATCTATGAGACTGCAATACTATTCCAAGATGCTAAAACTAAAATGCTTGAGGAGAAGCTCTACAACCTTGTGGTTGCAATGGTATCTGTCGTTCTTTTGAACTTCTCTCTCTCTCTCTCTCTCTCTCTCACTTGGACCCTATATCTCATCTCTTTCTTTTCTTATAGAAGCCTATTATTTTGTTATTGTGTTAAACTAATTTAGAGTTCTTTATCTTTAGTAGACATTTAGAAGGGATATTCTTCTGTTTTGTCAAGGATCATCTCGTTCTAGCATCCTTGGTGAGGCCACCATAAATCTGGCGGACTTGCAGACGCATCAAAACCTTTATCTGCTGCACTTCCTCTTCAGGGGGGGGGGGGGGGGGGGGGGGGGGGGGGCGGGCAATTCTTGTGTTGGATTAGTTTCCTTTGTGTGCTGTTGATGGTGATCGTTTTTTCATGCCTTGGTAACCAGCAACTTGCTACTATTTTCTTCTTTTTCTTCCAAACTACTAACTGCACTCACAACTTCTTGAATTTTGGAAAGAAGAAAATCAGACTTGTAGGTGATCTGAAAAGAAAAACAATTTCTATCTTTTGCTACTAATTGGGCCTGCTTAGATTCAACTTCATTAAGTGAATGCTTCAAACTCATGTGTTTTGTACTTCTCAAAGTGTTTGCCTTGTGTCATGTAAAAGGTATAAAAAATGGTAATGTTGTGAATTTTATCTATATGGCAGGTTACAATCCAACTTCTCACATCTAAAACTGGCTTCAGGTGTTGCTTCAGTTATCCTACAAATTTGCATTGACTTCATTATTAACACTCTAGTTTGAGACGTTTGATAAGGGTATTGATTCATCTAAGTGAAGCATGTTTTCCCAGAGCTAAGTGATTTGATGTGGAGGGAAGTTTTGTTGCATCGATCTTTGGGATTTTCCTATCATCTTCTTGTGGCTTCGTCTCGATTTTCTTGAAGTTTTGAGTTTTAATTATTTGTGAAATCGGTAGTTGGTCTAAATTTTCACTGGATTGTCATAGAGAGTTTGAACAACGACGAGATATCAGAGAGAGGAGATTTCAGATGCCCACTGGTCTAAGCGTTCATGATAAATCTGCCAAAAAAGTGTCATCTTTTGCAGAGGCGACAAATGATCAGATTGACAAGGTTTAGAATTGTCATTTCTTGCTAGAGTTTAAACGTACATTAAACAAACAATGAGAAACATATTTAGGAGCTTACTGGAAATGGAATGAATCAAATTACTAACATGCATATATGCATATTGTTCATATACACTGTTATGAACTTAATAGCAGGCCGAGTAATGCAAAGGCATAATGGTTGAGTCTTTTAGTATTAAGTTAATTATTTTTCTTTCTATTTACTTTTACTTCATTTTTATTTTAATTGATGAGTTAGTATGCCATAGGGGCATTATTGTAATTCTTTCTCTTGAACCCTTCTTAGCGTAAACCCTACTTAAGGGGTGAATGGAATGAGAAAAGACAAGTCTAATTTTAGTCTAACCAGGGTTTTGAGTTCTCCTAAACGAGCTCAGGAGTGTGCGTTCTCCTTAATGAACCTAGGGTTTTCAAGCTTCCCTTCGGCTTGATTTTTCTCTTCTCTTCTTTTTCCCTACGAATCATTGTGTTAGATCCGAGACCATAACAACTGGGTATAAGAGCAGGGTAACATGGGGTATTCTAGCATTGACGAGTTAAAAGATTTGGTTGTCAGAGTGCAGAAATGTATGGGTAAAAAATGAGGTGAGGTTTGCTTATATCAGACAGCTGTTGGAAAAAATCCCAACTCTTTGACTCCAAATCGACAGACTTGAAAAGGAGGTACGAAGGGCAGCAATGTAGGCATAAGCTGAGGCATGAATAAAAAGAATCGACCAGCAACTCGACAGACTCGAAATGGAAATGTGTATAGCAGCAATGCCTGATGATATACGTCTGTCTTCCATTGAAATGTTGGAGAGATTGAAAAGTCGCCGTTCTAGAAGAAGAAGGGGCAACCTTTGTCTCGACAAATAATTTTGGCTATTCCGAAGTCGATCGACCTCAAATTTCTTCGGAACAACCCGATTTGGGTTCATAAGTTTTCGTCGAGCTCTTCTATACTTGGCAACCTAAACTGAAGCCCACCCTCTAGAAATCTGAAGTCAGGGAGACTGGAAATTTTCGAGCCTAGAGGCTCAATGATAAAGTTTGGCCAGATACCTCCTTCGTCAACATAGTGGCTGTTGATCGCCGTCGATAAAAATTTCCTAAGGTCATTCTTCTCGGCAACGACGGCGCGGGGAAGATCTCGTTGATAAATCAACGGGTCGTGTTCGCAGATGCAAACAAGAAAGACCAAAAACCCAAAACCTTTGATTTCATAGTGGATATTGTTGCCTTGGAGGAAAAAGAGAATTCAGGCAGTAAAATTAAACAATTGTTTCCCCTTATCTCAATTTGTTTCTCACATGTTGTTCGTTACAATGGTAAACACCAGCCAGAAAATGGGCTACCGGAGAAATGGCGTCACAGTGGATTCTGGTGTGCCATCTCTGGCTTACTATCCTGGTTGTGGTCTTGTTTCTATGCAGGCAGTGGCCAATCTTTGAAGGAACCTTCATTGAGAAGATCAACTACTTCACCACCGTTGGTGCTTACAACTAATTCTTGCGAACCTTGAGAGGTCGTTTGTGGAACAAATCCTTTGGTTCACATGTATTCAGCCTGCGGAGATGTAGTGTCCGCTCGAACACTGTTCTATGAAATTATTCTACCAGGTCTGGTTTCTTGGAATTATATGGTGTACAGTTATGCAAAGTGTGGGGCTATGGCGTCTACCAGGGAGCTATTCGACTTAATGCCGGAACGAGACGTTGTAGTTGGTGGACCGCTACCTAGTCTCTATATGTCATTAGTGGCCGTGGGGATGAAACCATAAAATCAAAGAGCCCATAAAATCAATGGCGCACCTGTATCTTCTTCCCTACAAATGCCTGGAACACAGTGCATATACAGGAAAACTTTTGGGTGTTTCCATAATTAGAGTGACAGTGAATATATGGTTGGTCAGCTTTGAGCATTCGGATATGTAATGTGTGATAATCCAGAGGAGACAGATCCTTGGTTCACTAATACGTGTACTGTGAAATCTCCTAGTCCATTAGCCAAGGAAACTTTAAATTCAAAATGCAAAAAGGATGGTATGTCCCTTGTAGTGGCTGGATGTGTGTCTCAAGGAAGTAGATACTTGAAGGAGCTTGGAGGGATTAGTATAACTGAAGTGCATACACTGTTCTGGAATGCTCTTGGTGCTTGCCAGATATATATAGAAATACTTAGAGGTATTAAGACAGGAGCTGGGAGCATGGTTGAAATCATGCAAATTGATAGGGGAGGTGCAGCGGCAATTTTGCACTCTATATCAATGGGAAGGCTTCCACTTGCCGAGGCAATGAATGCCAATTTATCTGCTGCTGCTATAGAAATTCGCCAGAGAGCACTAATTGCTCTTTGTGAGTCATCTCAGAAGAATTATAGCAACGTTGTTGCTGCCAAATCAGACCTAAACTATATTGGTCTGCGGATAGAGAAAATACTTCAACTGAAGAATTATATTGTTGTTAGTGAGAACATAATCAGGTATAGAATCTTTGTTAAAAAATTTATTGAGTCACACGACGTGATAAAAATGTGTGTTCGGAAGTGTGACCCAAATATGGCAATAAGCCTCATGAATGTGAATGGCCGTCATTAGACCTATACAATGCATATCTACAAGCAAAACCAAATATTACATGTCCTTGCTGATCTGGTGACATATACCATACTCCTAAATGTCTATTGTCTGGCTGGGAGTGTAGAGAGGGCACAAGATATTTACGAGAAAGTAAGACATATGGCATCAGTTGGGGCTTGCAGATTACATCTCACCACCTACAGCACAATTATAAAGGTTTTTGCAGATGCCAAAATGTGGCAACTGGCATGGAAAATAACAGAAGAGATGGTCTCAGATGATGTTAGTCCTAATGTTGTCACCTGGTCATCATTGATTAGTGCCTTTGCCAAAGCAGATCTAATGGAGCGTGCAATTCGCACATTTGATGAAATGCTTCTCTCTGGCTATGAACCTTCATTGAAGCGGCAACTTCTAATCTCCACCATTTTTTTGACTGTTTGGATTGCAATTGTCAGCTACATGGCTCTGCCATCCAACTTCACCCTCTATGATTTTGGAGTTGCGAAACCAATTAAGAATTGGCACTTCTTCTTTTGTGTTGCTATTGGATTGTGGGCTGGACTCATTATTGGATACACAATGGAGTATTACACTAGCAATGCTAATTGTCCTATGCAGGATATTGCTGCTTCTTGCAGAACAGGGGCAGCAAAAAATGTGATCTGTGGCCTCACACTGGGTTCCAAGTTTTTCATAATTCTACTTAGGCTTCAGTCTTGCTGCCACATATAGACTTTCTGTGGCAGTTTTGGAAATGTTTAGCACAATTACAACCAGGCTTGCGCTTGACACCTATGGACTCAAGGGGGAGGAAGAACATGTAGCTTGCGTGGTTGACCTACTTAGCCACAGTGGGTACCCTGCAGCAGCAACCAAAGTGATAGAGGATTACATTGGCCAGATTGGGTGCTGCCCCAACATATCATCCACGGTTTTCACTGTTGCCTACAAACCAGTGATGCACATACCATCAATTCTAGATCAATTTACTGTAGTGGGTTTACTCACAGCTAGTGCGAATCTGGGTGCATTACATCAAGGGAAACTCTTGTAGGCTTACATCAAGAGAGATTTTAACTGTCCCCATTCACACTACTTTACAGAAGTTGAGGTTCTCACTGAAATTTGTGCACGGCTATTGGTGGCTTACTTGCATGAATATGCATGTGAGGCTTATGTTGCTGCTCTCTATTATGGGATAAACAATACAGGAAGTGGAAAATAGATGCAAATGTTTTCAGGCCAACTATTTTCAGTGCCAATTGATCCTGATCTGGGTCCAAGCCTTGGAGTTGCTCGTGTCCCAGGAATTGGACTTATTTACACAGAATTAGTCAGAGCCTTAACCAGTACTGCTGCGGCTGCATGTGGATTTCACAAGGATATGTAGAGTGATCCGAGGTTAGTAGTTTATGCCAAAAAAAAAAGATGGTACACTGACAGAACTTGGGCAGACAACAAGTCAATACATATTAGTTCCCTATTTTGTTAACTTTTCGCATTGGTGGGTTCATTCTCACAGGGGTTTCTGAAGATTATGGTGGAACATCTTGTTGGCCAATCATGGTCTTGCCAAATTGGAGCAGGTGATAGTTTAGACTATTGTTTGGTTGCTTGACCACGTGGTGGGTTGCTGCAGCGAGTAATGTTGAAAGTGTTGGATTCTCACCCAAAAAAACAAATTTCTGGAGGAACATTCTGTCAATGGGGGAAACCAGTGGTGGATTTCGGATACCGCAATCTCTTCGGTCGAGGTGTTACATTGGAGCACTTACACACTTGTGTCACCCAGTGGGTTGACACAGATGCCACAGATGTTACATGGGAAGATGTGGAGATGTTTCGGCATGCATACCCTACCTTCAAGCTTGAGGAAGCTCTTTCTCCACGGGGATAGTGATGTTATGAACTCAATAGCAGGCCGAGTCATGCAGAGGTGTAGTGGCTGAGTCATCTAGTATTAAGTTAATTGTTTTTCTTTCTATTTACTTTTACTTCATTTTTATTTCAATAGATGAGTTAGTAATTCTTGTAATTCTTTATCTTGAACCCTTGTTAGCATAAACCCTACTTAAGGGGTGAAAGGAATTAGAAAAGGCAAGGCTGATTTTAGTCTAAACAGGGTTTTGAATTCTCCTAAACGAACTTAGGGGTGTGCGTTCTCCATGACGAACCTAGGGTTTTCAAGCTTCCATTCGGCTTGATTCTTCTCTTATCTTCTTCTTCCCTACGAATCACTGTGTTAGATCCGGGACCGCAACATACACACACACGAGCACCCCCCCCCCCCCCCCCCCCCCCCCCCCCCCCCCCCCCCCCCTCCCCCCACACACACACACACACACACACACACACACACATATACACTTTAGTTGATGACTTAAATAATTAAATTCTAATTGACAGTAAACTAAAGTTATAATTGATGTGACTGAAATTTAGCCAACTTGTTTGGAAAGATTCTATAAGATTTTCATTTAAACCTTTTATTTGTGGCAATATACGAATTTATGTTTTTTTTTTAGACCATGAGAATGTAGAATTCATTAAGATATCACCTGACAATAAGTGCTCCTCGAGGATCCCTAGCTACAACAATTCCATTAGCCATCTAGAAACATGCGACCATGATATAACCAAGGATTTGCAAATGTCCCATTTAATTGAGTAAATGTTTACTGTAACTTTTGGAAGTGTATGTATTATCTATTACTGACTTGCACAGTAAAATTTTTTTATTGAAACGTATCTGCTATGTGTGCATGAAGTTTCGTAAAGATTTACTGTAAAATTTAGGAAAACTTAAAAAGATTTTAAAATTTTTGGAAAAATATTACTTTGTTTTGCAAATGAATATTCCCGAAAATATGTTGCCTACATGGAGAAAGATTTCAGGTAGCCATGGATGTCTTCTTGCTTGTTGCCTTTTCATAGTTTCAACGGGATGCCTGACCCTTCTGATTTACTTGCTCTATTCTTACAGGAAATAAAAGTTGAATAATACTTCATTATGTTGCTATATCCTGATGTTTGTCATTGTGGTTTCTATTAAGGTTGCATGTTGCATGTGTGTGAATTTATATCTTTCTCTATTATCAAGTACTCTGCTACTTGCATGGTCTTTTCTTATTTTTCATTACTATGACACAGTTAACTTTGTCTTTGAAACTAAATTATAAAATTCACTTTCAGGTCAATGTTTTGATCCATCTAATAGGCTACTGGTGAAAATTTCATTGAAATGACACACTAAATTCTTCAAGTCTTACTGTTGGTTTTCGAAATTTTATTTCACTTCATTTTTTTCATATTTAATCTTTTCTGGGATGGTGTTTCATGCTTATTTTCACTTTTAAAGCAGGTAAATTCAATAGTAAGATTCAAATCAGACTCTACGGAGCTGATTAAATGCTTATTATCCTCAAATGTTGATGGTGCATTGACCCATCCAGAGGACATTCTAAAGTCTAGATTACATCGTCAAAAGTTAGATGTAGCTAAACCAAAAGACAAACTTTGGAATGAAGAGCCTGTTAAAAAGCTAACTGGTAGATCATTTCCATCACATGAAGAACTCTTGGTGGAGCAGAAAGCTGAACTTTTTGGGGGTGTATGTACAAATTGTACATTTTGGGAGTGTCTTCAGATATTTTAGAAGGGGCTTTGGATGAAATCAATGGTAAGATTAAACTTCTGAAACAAAAGATATAGATAGCCTTGAGCAGCAGTTAAAGCATGAAGACGATTCTAGAGGATTTTTGACTCTTAAACTTCAATCTGTGTTGCATGAGATTGAGGTATTGAGGGACTCTGAAGTTGAGTGCATATCTAGATGCAATGATTTGAAGTCAGAAAATCATATTCTGGTAGCAGAATTACAGAGTACCACAACTGAGAACTCTCACCTCACTCATAAACTAGCTGAATGTGAAGAAGTTATCTTAGAACGCAGAAGTTACGAATTGTAAGTGCTGGGGAAAGTGAAAGTACTTTACCTAGTGAAAGTGATAGTTAATTACTTGTTTGTGTTAGTGTGTGCAATGAAAAATGCAATATAAAGTACTTGTTTGTGTTAGTGTGCACTATGTAAAGTGCAGTGTATAGTACTTGTTTGTGTTGGTATGCACAATGGAAAGTGCGGTGTAAAGTGCAAAGAGATTATTTATTAATAAAATATTTTTATATATTTGACTTTTAGAAATTTAAATTAATTTTAGTTAATTAATTAAATATAATTATTAAACAAATGCTTACTTTTATACTATTAAAATTTTAATCAAGGAAGGCCCACATATCCAAATGTGTTAGAAGATGGGTCCAAGCCCATAAGATATGGACTCACCATGATCACACGAGCTAGTGGGACCCACCATGATCACATGAGGTGGCATGATAAGTCCTATACAATAATAAGTATTACAGTATTAGATTTATTATGGACACAAGTCTCGTAGAAGAGTTTTAGTTTAAAGTTATTTTAGTCATGTTAGTCTTCTTTTTATATTGAGTTATTTAATTATGCTAAGACTTATCAAGTGTTAGAGTTTGGGTGTAATTGGGATAAAGGTAGTTTAATTGTAAATGGACTCTACTACCTTCCTCTATTAGAGGTTCATGCACTCAATTAAAACAAGTCAATAAAGTATTTTTCTTTTCCATAAATTCAACATGGTCTCAGAGCAGATTCTGTGTGTTGACTCAGTCAACCCACAGAGATAATGTGATCATTTTTTTGATCTATTATCTCAAGCAGTTTAGCTTCGTATTTCTCTTTTTTTAGTTCCTATACCCGTTATTTTATTTACATTTTCACATCTATGCTGAGATTTTTATATTTCATATTATATATTGATGGAAAGATATTCGAGTCTATTTTCCATAAAAAAATGACTTTTTTCAATCAGACTTATCTACAAAGAGAAATCAATATTTGAAGCAGCAAAGGTCAGATTACAAAAGAGGTTCATGCAGCAGTAGAAAGCTTCAACTTCCGAGCTATTTTATGCTATCAAGAACGAGACTTTATATGGAGAATTATATATAAAAATAAGTATATACAAGTCTATTTTCTTAATTATTCAACCAATTCTATATCTGAGTTTTTTATATGGAGATATTGATCTTGGAAGAGTCAATGGTCATGCTAGAAAAAGGGGAACAAATATTTAGTTCGACATATACCCAAATCTATCAGATTATATATCTCACTAGAAGTATATTTTATGAAAATAAATAATACTTGGATGAAAGGTATTTAAGTCTAGTTTTAGAGGGAGAAAATTTCATGTCAATCTGATCTATATTTAAGGATATATTCCCATTGGAAGAATTAAAGGTCATACTGATATCCTATGACTTTAAAAAATCCAAATTTAAGCCAATTGTTTTGCGTTACTTTTTGAGTTGTTGTTATTGATCAACTGTATCAAAAAAATATCTCACTTACCCCTTTTTCGGTTACTACATCTATGTTATTTAGTTCAAGATAGGAACATTACCATTACCTCCCAGCTTCAGGGAGAGAAGTACAAGAAAGAGGTATTTTATTCCATATGTTGTGGTAAGTTTCATGTGACCAATATATTCAAGAAAAGGGGAGCACAAAATATGAAACTTTTGCATCTAAGAAGAAATTTTTTGCAGCAAAGAAAATTAAAGATAAAAAATCTTGACTCGCAGTAATAATTGTGGTAATTATTGGAGATACTTGATTCAGCTCGACTCGTTTCTATTTCTCTGGCTGGATTATTATTTTGAGGTATTCACAACATATTCCTTGGTCAACATATTATTTGGTGCAGGTAATTGTATCAGATTATTTTATGGGTTTTTACAAGGATTTTATTATTTTGGTTCATGTTATATGGGCTCGGGCAAATTTTACCTGCAGTTATTGTGTCTCTTTGGATGAGACATTATTATGGAAGAAGTGGTGGCCTCAGCATCCTGTCTTCCTCTTTACTCATTACTTATTGGTTATTTGACAACCTTACTCCTACCATCCTTTATTTGACTCTTACATACTTCTTTGGGCCAACCTCTTGTGTGTTGCTTTGGTTGGGAGTTTAAGTCCATTGAGACTTTATCTATATATATATATATATCGTGGGTCTTTTATCACCGTCTTATGAATGACGGACATTACCCACTTATCAGGTCTTTTATTGTCGTCTTGTGAATAACAAACATTTATCACGTATCACGTCTTTTATTGTCGTCTTGTGAATAACATGCATTTATCATGTATCAGTGCCCGGGTTGGGACACCGCGATGGAGGAGCTTATTACTACATATATGTTACCCCCCCATAAGTGGTAGTTATTACTCCTGCCACTTGAAAGTCGTTGTCCAGTGGAGGGACACAGTGATGGAGGAGTTTTTTCTGCAGTTCTGAGCTCTACATATAAACCCACTACCTGCAAAAGATAGGAGTGCCACTACCTGAGAATGATAGGAGTAGGCCTTATATCCAACATGGGTTATGACTGGAGTATGGAGCGATGTCATACGGCTTGGAGTGATTTTACTCTCACTTATCTTACGCCAGTTGGGCCTCATGAAAGAGAACACCAGCGTGAGGGGGAGTGTTGGATGATATGGAGGACTGCCATTTTATACGACAAGATCCTATACATCATTTGCAGTAAGCTAGGAGTTCATAATGCTCTCTCATCCCTAGTTTGAGGGGAAGTATTGGAAGATGGGCCCAAACCCATAAGATCATTTTTAATCTATTTAATTAAATAAATAATTATTTTTAAAAGCATATTTTAATTTAAAACATTTTAATATTTTTTAAAATTACTTATTAATTTAAAAAAAGTTAATTTTTAATTTTTTTATTAATTTAAAACAACTTAAAATTATTTTATTTTAGTTAAATATAGTTTTCTAAAGTAAATGGTAAATATATTAGATGATTTTATAAAACACAATAAACTTTTTCATTTATATAAAATCCTTATTTTTATCATTATATTTAATGACAATTTTAAGAGTGAGAATTTAGATTTTGTAAAGTAACAATTTGATTAACATTTGGATAATATAAAAGTAAGGGTTTGTTTAATCATTTTATATATACTTAATTAAATAAATAGTCTTAATTTATTTTTAATTATTTAATACTTTAAAATAAATTATATATATTAGAGTTTATTTAAATAAAAAATATAATAAAATTAAATTTTGTAAAAGTATTTTTGAATAATAAAATACCATATTTTTTATTTACATAAATTTATAAATTTTAATATTATATTTAATTAATATTTCAAGAGTGAAAATTTAGATATTAAAAAGTAACAATTTGATTAAGCATTTGGATATCATAAAAGTAAAATCTGTTAAGTATTTTTTTTATATATATATATATTTAATTAATTAAATAAATAAAGTTTAATTATTATTATTATTGATGAATTAAGAAGAGTTAAAATCTATCCTAACTTATTAATAGAAAAGTTAGGTAAAAAATATCCTATAAAATTTAATTATATTAGAGTATTTTATTAATAAATCTCTTATCTACTTTCCACTAAATTTTCCATCGTGCATTCTAACATAAAAAAATAATTCACTTTCTCTTTAACTTTGAAAATGCACTTACCCCCTCCCCCCCCCCCCCCCCCCCCCCCCCCCTCCCCCCACTTGAAGTTTCTAGGAATGATTTCTAGGGAAACTATTCGTACGAAAGTAATCTTTTCTTTTAAGATGTGCAAATATCTGAAAAAAGAAAATTCCATATTGCCTTGTGACAAGAAAGGTGTATGAAAGGACCTGAAAATGTAAATAGCTAAAGTCCATTAGGCTCAAGAAATAAGCACTGAAAGGGAGGACCTATCCCTTCCCAAAACTGGTGGAGGATATCGCTGGATTTGGATTTCTAGAATTTTTTGGGAAGGGCATTGAGATGGCCTAGAGCATTATCTATATCATTTTTAGGAAGTTTTAGTTTAACTTACTCAACAATTCCTTAGGTTGAATGGTACCAAGACGGTGGTTTGGTGGACAAGAAGAGAAGAATTCTTTTGGTGAGTATTAGGAGGAAGTTTTGAAGGTTTCTAATACTATTCACTTAAATTGCATTTCTCATTGTATCGAAGTTGGCATTTGGATGGAAAGGACTGAATGAGAAACGGAATATGTTTGATCACACAACTTCAGATTGGATGTTTTGATGGTTTCAAATTCTGGTCACATAAATTGTATCTTCTCAATATATGGAAGTTGGAATTTGGATGAAAAGGATTGAATGAGAAATGGAATATGTAGCGCAATATCCATAAAGAGCAAGAGATGAAAAAAAAAAGACAAAAAACACTAACAAGACAAGTGTGAATAATAAACCATTCTTGTGCTTCTAAAACATCATCCTAATATCCAAATTTCAATAAGTACTTCATCACACAATTGGGTTGCGGGATAGCTCATGCATTGAACCGGTGCTCAGATAAAATTTCTTAACTTAGGAACCTTTAATTGGGAAACAGTGCCTTCTTCCCCGACCGAATAGAGCGGCAAAAAACTTTCTTCGTCCAGAACCGGCAACAACAGGAAAGTGATGGCAGAGCAATGGCTGGAGATCCTTATCAATAGAGCAAGATCGAATCAAGATCAGAAATAATCTTTCCGGAATAAAATAGCAGAGAAGATGGACACACAGAGATTTCCTCGGTGTCTCAGGCTGTTTCTGCGGCGAAGAAAATAATCTAGCGAAGAACTTGTATAATCAACAAGACATGCTCTTTTTGGAACTTTTTTGAGTTGCCTTAAAGCAGGTAAAATCAAATCAAGAGCTTCCCGAAATATATGATTGGTAACATGACTGATTCGAGCTTACTGGTGCTTTCCGAAAAAATATTTCCAACAGAGAACATGTTGGCTAGAAGATAATAAGCAACAACAAAATAATTCTGGATGGTGAGTGTTGATTTCAAGAATGATATTACGGTTGCTGGAATGACAGTGGTGGGGATTTCAAGCAAGATTTTTCCATCTCTCCACGAGAAATGGAACCTGTTAATGATAGTTCCCACATAAATTAGTGAGTATAAAAATCTTGCATTTATTAGTTGGCAGAAGAGGTTTCCTACGTGGCTAGTCATTTTGGGATAGGGACTTCGAACCAATTTGATATGGTATCAGAGCAAGGTTCTCATATGTGGTCATCCACCCAAATTATCCACGTGCTACCATGTGAGGGTCTCTACCCAAATTATCCATATGCTACCACGTGAGGGGGAGTGTTAAGGATAGTCCCACATACATTAGTGAGTATAAAAATCTTGCATTTATTAGTTGGCAAAAGAGGTTTCCTAAGTGGCTAGTCATTTTGGGATAGGACCTTTGTGACCCAATTTGACAAAACCAAACTCGTCTTCTCCAGTGAAGGCAATAAACAGAGCGCATAGCTGGCGCTCAGGAAGCTTAGCAACGCCAATAGAGTGTTGTCAATGAAGGAGAAGGCAGACGAAGACACTGCTAGCGCAGACCGTCAAAAAGCAGCAGTAACATCCGATAGCAGCAACACACGAATCTATGGGATGGAGAGAAGACCAGCCTCGTCGAAAAGATACCGTGAAGCTTCCTCTGTCTCTTGAGCTTGCCGCATGATGAAAAGAAGCTATCTTCTTTTATAATATTTCCAATGAGAACAATAATGTGGCTAGTGCAATAACGAAGCCAACTGGATCCCTGCCTCTGATGGGTCGCCAGAGTTATTTGTAGAAGGATACTCTCCTGGTTGAGAGACGGATCGGGTTGACAGGACCAAGTTGCATTCATGCTAAAAAGCAAAGAAGAAACCCATATACTCCTGCCTTCGATCGATTGTCGTGTTGGGCTCACGTTGTAAAGACGAGTCAACTCGGCTCAACATAGATACGAAAAAAAAAGTGCGCAGAGAGAGAGAGAGAGAGAGAGAGTTGTGGTTGCCTCAAGCATACAAGCATGGTGGATGATACAATTTAACCAAAAAAAAAAAAACTGTCTAAGAATTAAAAGAGAGAAAAAAAAATTCTAATCCTAAATGAAGGAGAATTAAACCTGAAAAACCATAATTAGGAATCCTGAAAATCATAGGTCTGATACCATGTTGATTTTCAGGACTCCATGAATTTAGCTCATGAAGAAAAAGGGAAAGAAACCCATTGGGAGAAAACTAGATGAAGAAATCTTATGGAATTGATGATCCTAACCCTCCCCCCTGAAGCTTTATTTATAGATTAATAAAACTCCTGTATTACAATAATACCTCTGAACTTAGGGTTTAGGGTTTTAACCCTGAAACTTTAACTTAATTACATCAATGCCATCTCTATGAGATGACTCTTTATTTACCATCCTAACATCATTGTATGTGGGCCTATGGGCCTTCTCCTTGATTTGTGGGCCTTGAGCCCGTCTTCTATATCTCTTGGTTGCATGGATCTTCCTTGGTCTTATGGGTTTGGGCCCATCTTCTAACACACTTGGATATGTGGGCCTTCCTAGGTTGTGTGGGCTTGAGCCCTATCTTCCAACAAACACATATAACTCAATCACCTATTTAATATAAAAAAGCTACAACTGTACATACAAAATACAACCAAAAAATATTTAATGCCATTAAAACATAATAGTCAATAATGTTTCCACATTTGAATCTCTAATACATCTAAAAAATATGATGCTCTTGTAGATTGTATTGCAGACTCCCTCTCAGTACTTATTTGAGTGTCCACATCATCCTTAAAATCATCACCACTATCAGTGTCTTCATTTTTAATTATATTGTTATCTTCACAATGTTCTTCACCAAAATCATCACTTGAATCATGTTCTTCATCTTTAAATAAATCCATGTAATCCTCCATGGGTATATAATTATGCAATATACAACAAGCAATCATAATTTTTACCTGGACATCAAAATCAAAAGGAGGAGCATCTTTTAATATCTTGAAATGAGCTTTTAAAGCCCCAAATATATGCTCGATAGTATTTCGTTAAGATGAGTGTCTTCGATTAAATATTTCTCTTTCGTCTGTAGGAGTATTATCTCCAAATTCTTGCAAGTGATAACGAGTCCTTCAGTAGGGTGCCAAAAACCCTAAGCCCTCTCAATGGCCTTCCCAAAAAATGCTAGAAATCCAAATCTAGCGATACCATCCACTAGTTTTGGGAAGGGACAGGTCCTCCTTTTCTGTGCTTATTTCTTGAGCCTAATGGACTTGCTATTTACATTTTCGGGTCCTTTCATACACCTTTCTTGTCACAAGGCAATATGGAATTTTATTTTTCAAATATTTGCACATCTTAAAAGAAAAGATTACCTCAGTATGAATATTTTTCCTAGAAATCATTCCAAGAAACTTCAAGGGGGGGTTAGTGTATTTTCAAAGTGAAAGTGAAAGTGAACTATTTTTTTGTGTTTGTATGCACTATGCAAAATATAGTGGAAAGTACAAAAGAAAATTATTAATAAAATATTCTAATAGATTTAAATTTTATCGGATATTTTTTATCTAAGTTTTCTATTAATAAGTTAGGATAGATTTTAACTCTTCTTACTTAATCAATAATAATAATAATTAAACTTTAATTAATTAATTAATTATATATATATAAAATAATTAAATTTTTTTACTTTTATGATATCCAAATGCTTAATCAAATTGATACTTTTTAATATCTAAATTCTCACTCTCGAAATATTAATTAAATATAATATTCAAATTTATAAACTTAATTAAATAAAAAAGATGGTATTTTATTATTCAAAATTACTTCTACAAATTTAATTTTATAAGATTTTTTATTTAAATAAACAAAAATATTTAATTTATTTTAAATGATTAAATAACTAAAAATAAATTAAGATTATTTATTTAATTAAATATATATAAAACTATTAAAAAAATCCATACTTTTATATTATTAAAATGTTAATAAAATTGTTAATTTAAAAAATCTAAATTCTCACTCTTAAAAAAGTCATTAAATATAATTTTAAAAATAAGGATTTAATATAAATAAAAAAGTTTATTGTGTTTTATAAAATCATCTAATATATTTTCCTTTTACTTGAGATAACTATATTTAACTAAAATAAAATAATTTTAAGTTGTTTTAAATTAATAAAAAAATTTAAAAATTAATTTTTTTAAATTAATAAGTAATTTTAAAAAATATTAACATGTTTTAAATTAATAAATGCTTTTAAAAAATAATTATTTATTTAATTAAATAGATTAAAAAAGATCTAACAAATACTTACTTTTATAATATGCAAATTCTTAATGAAATTGTTACTTGTGTAAAATCTAAATTCTCACTCTTAAATTAGAAATCAAATATAATATTAAAATCAAGAATTTATATAAATAAAAAATAGGGTATTTTATTATATAAAATTATTCAGTTAGATTTAACTTTTATAATATAATTTTATTTAACTTTTTTTAATAAAGTAAGATAAATTTCAACTTGTTTAAATTAATAAATTAATTAAGATTTTTTAATTTACTTAAATGTAGTTAATTTTATTATATCCAAATGCAAAAGTGAGAGGGCAGAATGAGCATAACAAGAATGAGATAGCAAGTGAGCAGGCGAGTAAAGTGAATTCACTAGCCTTAGGAGTGATTTAACTTTCTCTCGTTTTCCCCAAGAAGAAGTGTCACTTGACACTTACGATGCACACTAACAGGTTTTGGGTTATTTTCACTAGTGAAATTACTTTTATTTTCACTTTCACTTTGTACTAATGGGGCCTTAGTGTGCTCAATGGAAAGTGCAACGTAAAGTACTTTCTTGTGTTAGTGTACACAATGGAAAATATAATGGAAAGTAGAAGATGGGTTTATTAATAAAATATTGTGATAGATTTAACCTAATTAATGTAGTTTTATTTAGAATTTTCAATTAACAAAATAAGATAAGTAACTTAAAAATTAAAAATAAAACTAGGTGGAAGGTTTTCATGGTCTTCAAGAGCCCATGGGATATTATCAATTTTGCCAACTCTATGAACTTCTAGAGCGCTATCACCATGATCGCCACCATCTACCCAATTTTGATGGTATCCTAATTTCTTCCACCTATTGACCTAGTTAATAATTTGTTGTTTCTCTTCATCTCGTTTCTAACACCAAAATTGGAAACTGGAAGGGAGGCCAAGATATGGAACTGTCCATTCGAAAGGGCGGGGAAGGATGCAAGGTTACCCAGAGGGAGTATTTGCGCTACTGTTCCGATAGGGGCACTCCCGACAGCGTATCAATTGGATAAAATTAGGTATGAATTGAAAGACCATTCTGTTGCGTTGAACTTGTGAGCGATCGTGGAGAGCATTCTAGAAGCCCATAGAGTTGGCAAAATTGATAATATCGTCGAACTAATACACCGTCGGGAATGCCTCTATCAGAACAGTAGTGCAAATGCTCTCTCTAGGTAACATTGTATCCTTCTCCACTCTTTCGAATGCACAGTTCCATATCCTGGCCTCCCTTCCAATTTACAATTTTGGTGTTAGTTACGAGACGAAGAGAAACAACAAATTATATATTAGGTCAATAGGTGGAAGAAATTAGGATACCATCAATTGTAGTAAGCCAAAATTGGGTAGATGGTGGCGATCGTGGTGAGAGCATTCTAGAAGTCCATAGAGTTGGAAAAATTGATAATATCCCATGGGCTTTTGAAGCCCATGAAAACCTTCCTCCTAGTTTATTTTTAATTTTTAAGTTTCTTATCTTATTTTGTTAAGTGAAAAATCTAAATAAAACTATCTTAATAAGGTCAAATCTATCATAGTATTTTATTAATAAACCCATCTTCTACTTTCCATTATATTTTCCATTGTGTACACTAACACAATAAAGTACTTTACTTTGTACTTTTCATTGAGCACACTAAGGCCTCGTTAGTACACTCTAAAGTGAAAGTGAAAGTGAAAATGAATTACTTTCACTAGCGAAAATAGCCCAAAACATGTTAGTGTGCACCGTAAGTGGCGAGTGGCACTCATTCTTGAGAAAAAACGAGGGAAAGTGAAATCACTCCTCCTTAAGGCTAGTGAATTAACTTTCACCCGCGCGCTCACTCACTCTTTCACTCTTCTTATGCTCTTTCTGCCCTCTCACTTTTGCATTTGAAAATAATAAAATTAAATATTTATTTAAGTATTTTATTTATACATTTAATGAAATTAAAAAAGATTAATTTAATTACTTAATTATTAATTTAAAAAAATTGAAATTTATCTTACATTATAAATAGAATAGTTAAATAAAATTATATTATAAAAATTAAATCTAACAGAGTAATGTTAATATTTTTTGAAATTATTTATTTATTTAAAACGAGTTAGTTGTTTTTATTAATTTATATCTACTTAAAATTTATTTTATTTTAGCCAAATATAGCTCTAAAATAAAATTTAAATCTATTAGATGATTTTATAAAATAAAAAAATTATTTATATAAAATCCTTATTTTTATCATTATATTTAATGACTATTTTAAGAGTGAGAATTTAGATTTTGTAAAGTAACAATTTGATTAACATTTGGATAATATAAAAATAAGGGTTTGTTTAATCATTTTATATATACTTAATTAAATAAAGAGTCTTAATTTATTTTTAATTATTTAATACTTTAAAATAAAAGTATTTTTGAATAATAAAATACCATATTTTTTATTTACATAAATTTATAAATTTTAATATTATATTTAATTAATATTTCAAGGGTGAGAATTTAGATATTAAAAAGTAACAATTTGATTAAGCATTTGGATATCATAAAAGTAAAATTTGTTAAGTATTTTATTTATATATATATTTAATTAATTACATAAATAAAGTTTAATTATTATTATTATCGATGAATTAAGAAGAGTTAAAATCTATCCTAACTTATTAATAGAAAAGATAGATAAAAAATATCCTATAAAATTTAAATATATTAGAGTATTTTATTAATAAATCTCTTATGTACTTTCCACTAAACCTTCCATTGTGCATACTAACATAAAAAAATAATTTACTTTCACTTTAACTTTGAAAATGCACTTACCCCCCCTTGAAGTTTATAAGAATGATTTCTAGGGAAACTATTCGTACGAAAGTAATCTTTTCTTTTAAGATGTGCAAATATCTGAAAAAAGAAAATTCCATATTGCCTTGTGACAAGAAAGGTGTATGAAAGGACCTGAAAATGTAAATAGCTAAAGTCCATTAGGCTCAAGAAATAAGCACCGAAAGGGAGGACCTATCCCTTCCCAAAACTAGTGGAGGATATCGCTGGATTTGGATTTCTAGAATTTTTTGGGAAGGGCATTGAGATGGCCTAGAGCATTATCTATATCATTTTTAGGGAATTTTAATTTAACTTATTCAACAATTCCTTAGGTTGAATGGTACCAAGACAGTGGTTTGGTGGACAAGAAGAGAAGAATTCCTTTGGTGAGTATTAGGAGGAAGTTTTGAAGGTTTCTAATACTATTCACTTAAATTGCATTTCTCATTGTATCGAAGTTGGCATTTGGATGGAAAGGACTGAATGAGAAATGGAATATGTTTGATCACACAACTTCAGATTGGACGTTTTGATGGTTTCAAATTCTGGTCACATAAATTGTATCTTCTCACTGTATGGAAGTTGGAATTTGGTTGAAAAGGATTGAATGAGAAATGGAATATGTAGCACAATATCCATAAAAAGCAAGAGGTGAAAAAAAAATGACAAAAAACACTAACAAGACAAGTGTGAATAATAAACCATTCTTGTGCTCCTAAAACATCATTCTAATATCCAAATTTCAATAAGTACTTCATCACACTATATAATAAAACTTATTATGATACATTAACCATCCTTTTAGAACATCTACAAATTACACTTCCACATTCAACCATCACAACACACATTTCTGAATGCTCAAATCACTGATGTCAGATAAAAGAACTTGTAATAGATATAGTTGGAACACCGTGTTACGATATGTTAAAATGTATATTAAATGTAATTTATGTTCATAATTGTTGTATAATTTGGGATATGTACATATGGTTATTTTATTAGGCTTAATGGGATGTGGGGGGGGGGGGGGGGGGGGTGTATTGTCTTGGGCCCATGGGCCATTTTGTAACTGGAAAACCATTTTGTAACTGGAAAACCTAAAGGTTAAATACCTAATGAAAGGGGGAAAATCCCCAACGGAAACATTTTGATTAATCTTTCGTCTGCTTCGTTTCGTCGTGAAACCAGAGAGCTATGCTCTCTCTTGTTGGTTTTTGGACTGTTCTGTCAGTCCCTTGATTTTGATTAACTGGAAAACCTAAAGGTTAAATACCTAATGAAAGGGGGAAAATCCCCAACGGAAACATTTTGATTAATCTTTCGTCTGCTTCGTTTCGTCGTGAAACCAGAGAGCTATGCTCTCTCTTGTGGGTTTTTGGACTGTTCCGTCAGTCCCTTGATTTTGATTTGTCATGGTATCAGAGCTCTGAAGATTAACCGTCCGACGCATTTTTGTCCGACGACCTATGTTGTTCGACGGGTTTTTTTTTTTGTTTTCGGCATTGATTTTGGACGTCGTTAGAAAAACTTGTCGGGTGGTTCCGTTGCCGGAAAAGCTACGGGGGTTCCGTTGCCAGGAAGAGGATTCTAACTGGAAGGGGAAATGAAAGGATGAGGGTTCTTACCGGAAGGGGAAACGAAAGGATGAGTGTTCTCGCCGGAAGGGGAAACAAAAGGGGTGGTTTTCGGGGGTTGTCGAAAAACATTGTCCGAGCTCGGGAAAGTTGTGGTTCTGTCATCGGAAAAGCTCCATCGGTGGTTTCGTTGCCGGAGAAGCTACAACGGGAAGGGGGAACGATGGTACGATTTTTTTTTTCTCCCGCATGTTTGATTGAATATTTGGCATAAGGTCATTATGCAATTTGCGAACCTTTGGGGGCTGATTTGAAATTTCTGAAAGTTTTGGGGGCCATTCTGAAATTTCTAAAGGTGTGAGGGTGTTTTTCGAATTTCTAATAGTTTGGGGGTCTAATTCGAATTTCTGTTAACCTGGGGGCAAATCTTCGATTTTTGCAAGTGTAGGGGTCTATTTGAAATTTCTGAAAAGTAGGGGTATGTTTCGAATTTCTTATTTTGCGGGGGTGCTTTAGGAATTTTGCTAGATTCGATCTTATCATGTCAGCAGACAAGTCCGATTTTGCTCATATTCGGTTCACGGGCAAGAACTACGGTACTTGGGAATTTCAGTTCCAGTTACTTGTTCTAGGAAGGGGTTTATGGGGTCATATTGATGGGAGTGATCTGGCACCTGGCGATGCTAATGCATTGTCAAAATGGATCATCATGGATGCTAGAGTCATGACTTGGATACTTGGATCTCTTGAGCCTCACTAGTCCTAAATCTGAGGCCCTAAAAAACTGCCGCAGATATGTGGAATTACCTCCACAAGGTTTATCGTCAAACTAGCATGACCCGTCGATTTTAAGTTGAATATGAACTTGCAAATTTCACCCAAGGCAGTCGTTCTATTGAAGAATATTTTTCGGGCTTCCAAAATCTATGGGTTGATTACACTGACATTGTTTACGAGGATGTCCCTACTGCTGCTCTCTCTGTTGTGCAAGCTGTACATGACACCAGTAAACGGGATCAATTGTTGATGAAGCTTCGTCACCAGTTTGAGATTGCTCAATCACATCTGATGAATCGTCATCCAGTGCCGTCCCTGGATACCTGTTTGAGTGAACTTCTCTGGGAGGAGCAGCGCTTTACTACTCAGGCTGGCATGGAACCTCGCGTTCAGGCTGATCTCTCGGCTCCTGTAGCTTATGTAGCACAAGGAAGACCTAAGGGTCAGGACACCAGTTTTGTTCAGTGCTTCCACTGCAAGGCTTATGGTCACTTTGTTCGAGATTGCCCCAAGAGGTCGGTTCTGTTCTGTAGCTACTGTAAGAAGTCGGGTCATCGCATCACCGTTTGCCCTACACGACCTAAAAGGAGGAAGCTTACAGCTTATCGTGCATCCACCGATACATCTAGTTCTGCCACATTCCCGCTTGCCATTTCAGTCCCTATCATTCCTGTTCCACTAGCACCTGCCAGTTCCACCACTCTCACTCCTGAAATGGTACAATAGATGATCATTTCTGCCTTTTCTATTTTTGGTATCTCAGGTAAACAAAACCTTTCTACTCAACCATGGTATTTTGATTCTGGTGGCTCTAACCACATGACCAACAATATGGTATCTCTTTCAAATGTCAGAAAGTATGATGGCAATCTGCACATCAACACTGCTGATGGCAATACTCTGCCTATCAGTGCTGTTGGTGATCTCTCTCTGTCTTTAGCTGATGTCTTTGTGTCTCCTAACCTGTCGACAAACCTTTTGTCTGTTGGTCAATTGGTTGATAAAAACTGTAATGTTCAGTTTTCTCGCTTTGGCTGTGTTGTGCAGGATCAAGCGTCGGGGAAGGTGATCGTGAAGGGGCCTAAAGTGGCAAGCTATTTCCACTTAAAGTCTTTCTATCCAATGTTATTCCCCGTTCTCATGTAATTTCTTTTGCTTGTAATGTTGTTGGATCTGGCCCTAAGTTGTGATACGTCTTTTGACTGTTCATCATGTAAACTTGGCAAAAGTAAAACTCTATCATTCCGCATCATTCCTCGCATGCCTCCCACTGATTTGACCTTATTCGTAGTAATGTTTGGGGAATTGCTCCTGTTATCTTGCATGCACAAATTAAGTACTTTGTCACCTTTATCGATGACTTTAGTTGATTTACCAGAGTCTACTTCCTACGGGCTAAGTCTAAAGTTTTTGTCGTTTTTAAGAGGTTTCTTGCACTCATTGAAACACAGTTCTCCGCTCTGACTCTGGAGGTGAGTACATGTCAGCAGAATTCCAAGAATTTCTTCAAAGCAAAGGCATTTTCTCTCAACGTTCTTGTCCCTCGACACCCCAACAAAATGGTGTTGCTAAGCGCAAAAATCGTCACCCTCTCTCTACCTCCGTCCATTTAATTAACCCCCTGTCCTCACTCGTCTTGCATCATGTCTCTCCCTTTGTTAAATTATTCGGTTATTCTCCGTCCTACACAGATCTTCGGACGTTCGGTTGTGTTTGTTTCGTGCATTTACCTGATCATGAACGATATAAACTTACAACCTAATCTGTTATGTGTGCATTTCTTGGGTATGCCGGTTCTCAAAAGGGCTATGTTTGCTATGATCCTCAAGCGTGTCGAGTCCTTGTTTCTCCGAATGTGGTCTTCTTTGAAAACCAATATTTCTTTCCCTCTCAAGTTACACTTCCGTCTACCTCTTTGTCTAGTTTGTTGAGCTTTGATGAGCCTCAACCCATTGCCTCGGTGCCCTCTCCTCCTTCTGATCTAGTGCTTGCTCCTGATCCTCCCTCTGCTCCTGCTCCCCTCAATCTTCACAGATCCACACGTAGTTCTCACCCTCCTGACCGGTATGGTTTTCCCTCCCCTGTATCTCTGGTAGCTACTTTGTCTTCTATTTCCATTCCTTCTAGCCATAAACAGGCTATAGCACATGAGTATTGGCAAAAGGCCATGCAAACTGAACTGCAAGCGCTAGAGGAGAATCACACCTGGGACTTTATGGCTTGCCCTCCTACTATTTGGCCTCTCTGAAGTAAGTGGGTCTTCTCTGTCAAGCTGCGTTCAGATGGATCATTGGATCGATACAAAGCCCGTCTTGTGGCCCTGGGGAACAGGCAGGAATATGGGATTGATTATGAGGAAACTTTTGCCCCAGTTGCCAAGATGACCATAGTTAGTACTATCTTAGCCATTGCAGCCTCTCAATCTTGGCCATTGCATCAGATGGATGTGAAGAATGCCTTTCTCCACGGTGATATGCAGGAAGACATCTATATAAAGCTTCCCTCGGGTATGTCTACATCCTCTCTTGATCATGTCTGCAAGCTACGATGTCCTTTGTATGGGCTTAAATAAGCCCCCCGAGCTTGGTTTGAGAAATTTCGCAGCACACTTATCCTCCACCGGTTTACCCAGAGTCAGTATGATTCATCTCTCTTTAATCATAAGTCTGTTGCGGGCATGGTCATTCTCTTGGTTTATGGGGATGACATCATCATTACTGGCACTGATTCTGGACTGATTACCAAGCTTCAGAAGGTGTTGCATACTACTTTTCATATGAAGGATCTTGGACGCCTCACTTACTTCTTAGGGCTGGAGGTCCATCACACTCTCAAAGGTATTTTCTTAAACCAACATAAGTATATTCAAAATCTTATCACACTCGCTGGGTTGGAGGACACATCTTCGGTGGCTACCCCTATGGAGGTCAATGTCAAATATCGGAAAGATGAAGGGACTCTCCTTGATGATCCGACTATCTAGCGACGACTAGTCGGGAGTCTCATCTACTTGACTACTACTCGCCCGGACATTTCCTACGTTGTTCATAAGGTCAGTCAGTTTATGGCATCTCCTCGACACCTTCATCATGCGGCAGTTCAACGCATCATCTGCTATCTGCGCGGCTCCCCTACTCGTGGTTTATTCTTTCCTACCGGCTCCGCGCTAGAACTGGTTGCCTACAATGATGCTGATTGGGCAAGGTGCCCCGATACCCGTCGCTCTACTACAGGTTGGTGTATGTTTTCAGGCGATGCATTGATTTCTTGGAAATATAAGAAACAAGATCGAGTGTCCAAGTCATTTACCGAGGCCAAGTATTGTGCTATGTCTACTGCGTGTTCGAAAGTTATTTGGCTTCGTGGTCTTCTTGCTGAGCTCTAGTTTCCTCAGCCCTCATCTACACCGCTTCATGCAGATAATTCAAGTGCTATACAGATTGCAGCATATCCGGTTTTTCATGAGCGTACCGAGCATATTGAGGTTGACTGTCACTCCATCCGCAACACTTTGGAGCGCCGGGTAATATCTCTTCTGTACATTTCTTCGGATTAGAGGTTCATGCACTCTATTACAACAAGTCAATAAAGTATTTTTCTTTTCCATAAATTCAACATGGTCTCAGAGCAGGTTCTGTGTGTTGACTTGGTCAACCCACTGAGATAATGTGATCATTTTTATGATCTATTATCTCAAGCAGTTTAACTTCATATTTCTCTTTTTTTAGTCTCTATACCCATTATTTTATTTACGTTTTCACATCTGTGCTGAGATTTTTATATTTCATATTATATATTGATGGAAAGATATTCGAGTCTATTTTCCATAGAAAAATGACTTTTTCAATCAGAGTTATCTACAAAGAGAAATCAATATTTGAAGCAGCAAAGATCAGATTACAAAAGAGGTTCATGCAGCAGTAGAAAGCTTCAACTTCCAAGCTATTTTATGCTATCAGGAACGAGACTTTATATGGAGAATTATATATAAAAAGAAATAAATACAAGTCTATTTTCTTAATTATTCAACCAATTCTATATCTGAGTTTTTTATATAGAGATATTGATCTTGGAAGAGTCAATGGTCATGCTAGAAAAAGGGGAAAAATACTTAGTTCGGCATATACCCAAATATATCAGATTATATATCTCACTAGAAGTATATTTTATGAATATAAATTATACTTGGATGAAAGATATTTAAGTCTAGTATTAGAAGGAGAAAATTTCATGTCAATCTGATCTATATTTAAGGATATATTCGCATTGGCAGAATTAAAGGTCATACTGGCATCCTGTGACTTTAAAAAATCCAAATTTAAGCAAATTGTGTTGCGTCACTTTTAGAGTTGTCGTTATTGATCAAATGTATCAAAAAAAATATCTCACTTACCCCTTTTTTGGTTACTACATCTATGTTATTTAGTTCAAGATAGGAGCATTACCATTACCTCCCAGCTTCAGGGAGAGAAGTACAAGAAAGAGGTATTTTATTCCATATGTTGTGGTAAGTTTCATGTGACCAATATATTCAAGAAAGGGGGAGCACAAATGATGAAACTTTTGCATCTAAGAAGAAATTTTTTGCAGCAAAGAAAATTAAAGAGAAAAAATCTTGACTCGCAGTAATAATTGTGGTAATTATTGGAGATACTTGATTCAACTCGACTAGATTCTATTTCTCTGGCTGGATTAATATTTTGAGGTATTCACAACATATTCCTTGCTCAACATATTATTTGGTGCAGGTAATCGTATCAGATTATTTCATGGGTTTTTACAAGGATTTTATTATTTTAGTTCATGTTATATGGGCTCGGGCACATTTTAGCTGCAGTTATTGTGTCTCTTTGGATGAGACATTATTATTGAAGAAGTGGTGGCCTCAGCATCCTATCTTCCTCTTTACCCATTACTTATTGGTTATCTGACAACCATACTCCTACCATCCTTTATTTGACTCTTACATACTTCTTTGGGCCAACCTCTTGTGTGTTGCTTTGGTTGGGAGTTTAAGTCCATTGAGACTTTATATATATATATATATATATATATATATATATATATATATATCGTGGGTATTTTATCACCGTCTTATGAATGACGGACATTACCCACTTATCAGGTCTTTTATTGTCGTCTTGTGAATAAAAAGCATTTATCACGTATCACGTCTTTTATTGTCGTCTTGTGAATAACAGGCATTTATCACGTATCAGTGCCTGGGTTGGGACACCGCGATGGAGGAGCTTATTACTATATATATGTTACACCCCACCCCCCCCCCCCCCCCCCCCCCCCCCCCCCCCCCAATAAGTGGTAGTTATTACTCCTACCACTTGAAAGTCGTTGTCCTGTGGAGGGACACGATGGTGGAGGAGTTTTTTCTGCACTTCTGAGCTCTACGTATAAAACCACTATCTGCAAAAGATAGGAGTGCCACTACCTGAGAATGATAGGAGTAGGCCTTATATCCTGCATGGGTTATGACTGGAGTATGGAGTGATGTCATACGGCTTGGAGTGATTTTACTCTCACTTATCTTATGCCAGTTGGGCCTCATGAAAGAGAACACCAGGGTGAGGGGGAGTGTTGGATGATATGGAGGACTGCCATTTTGTACGACAAGATCCTATACATCATTTGCAGCAAGCTAGGAGTTCATAATGCTCTCTCATCCCTAGTTTGAGGGGAAGTGTTGGAAGATGGGCCCAAACCCATAAGACATGGACCCACCATGATCACACAAGCTGGTGGGACCCACCATGATAACGTGAGATGGCATGATGAGTCCTACACAATAAGAAGTCTTACATAACCAAAATTATTATGGAAGCAGGTCTCATAGAAGAGTTTCAGTTTAAAGGTGTTTTAGTCATGTTAGTTTTCTTTTTATATTGAGTTATTTAATTATGTTAGGACTTATCTTTAAGTGTTAGAGTTTGGGTGTAATTGGGACAAAGGTATAGTTTAATTGTAATTGGACTCTACTACCTTCCTATATTATAAATAGAGGTTTATGTACTCTAATTACGACAAATTAATGAAGTATTTATCTTTTCCATAAATTCAACAGTTATATAAAAAGGATATTATAAAATATTTTTTAGCTCAATATCTATTAGTAATATCAAAATAATATTAATTTATTAACTTAATATATAAAAATTAAAATATTCACACAAATACTTACTTTTATAATATAAAAAACTTAATGCAATTATTATATTAAAAGTGTTTAAATTCTCACACTTAAACTAACATATATTCGCAATTATATTTGTTTAAATTCATTACCCATTGTACTATGCAAACAACGTAATAATAAAAATAAAAAATAACATTGGTGATTTTTAGGACTCCATGAATTTATCTCATGGAGAAAAAGGAAAAGAAACCCATTGGGAGAAAACTGGAGGAAGAAGGGTTATGGAATTGATGATCTTAACCCTCCCCCTAAAGCTGTATTTATAGATTTATGAACCTACTGTATTACAATAATACCCCTGAACTTAGGGTTTTAACCCTAAAACTTTAACTTAATTACAATAATGCCATCTCTATGAAATGACTCTTTATTTACATCTTGCCATCATTGTATGTGGGCCTATGGGCCTTTTCCTTGATCTGTGGGCCTTAAGCCCGTCTTCTATATCTCTTGGTTGCATGTCTTCCTTGGTCTTATGGGCTTGGGCCTTCCTTGGTCGTGTGGGCTTGGGCCCTATCTTCCAACACTCCCCCTCAAGCTGGGGGTGAGAGAACAATATGAATTCCCAGCTTGCTGCAAATGATGTATAATATCTTTGTATAAAATGGCACATTTTCCAATATGCCTTCATCTTCCAATACTCTCCCTCATGCTGGTGCTCTCGTTCATGAGGCCCAGTTGGCATAATATTAGTGAGAGTAAATCACTCCTAACCACTAAGACATTGGTCCATACTTCAGTCATAACTCATGTTGGATGTAGGACACACTCCGTCTTTTGTAGGTAGTGTGTCTATCGGAATTGCTCTGAAGTGTCCACCTCCACCACCGTGTCCCTCCATAGGACAACGAGTCTCTAGTGGTAGAGTAATATATGATATTAATGGGGGAAAGTAACATAAATATAATTATAAGTTCCTCCATCATGGACTTCCAACTTCAAATATTTTTTATATTTTTTACGGGGATAAAGTTCCTATAAAACAGAGTAAGCTCAGCCTAGGAACAACGTAACAGCGATCAAGAAGATAGCCAACGCCGAACTTTATTTCAATACAAAGCTGATTTCGTCCCACCACATGCTCTTAGAAGAGCTTCAATGGCTTCTGGACTTACAGAAGAAGAAACTAAAAATGAAAACGAACAGGGAATAGGTATTACTCTGGATGCGATTTGTTGCTGAAGAACACCTCTATTTATAGGTGATTTGTAGCACTGAATCGAGGAAGACAGCTGGGAGACAGCTACGGAAATAAGAGAAAGGAAGCTTCCTTTCTCTTCCGGCGCCGATGGATGCCTCTGTACCCTCTGTCCACTGCAACGGTCAGTACAGAGTCACCTCTATTTTTTTGCTCCTTCCATTAATTCCCGTTCACACTTGAGTCCTTTTAATTTTTCGTTCATGCTTGGGTCTCCCCGGACTCCGCCGCCAACGGGGCCAGCCCCCTTGGACCCCCGTCGGGACTGTTGCCCCGAACCCCGCCTTCATTTTACAGATTTTTCACAAATAACCATTGCGGTCACAATTTGACCTCATCAGCGTCAAAGCCAGAACTGCTAACTAATTTACTCACTCTCGACATTGGCACTCCTCATAATTGGGGGCCAATGAATACACAGCAATAACTCGTGAGAGGTGGGCATTGACACACTAACAATTCCTCCATCATGGACTTCCAATCACAAATATTTTTGATCCTCTGTCATGGACTCCCAACCACAAATAATTTTGGTATTTTTTATTGGGATGAGGTTCCTCCGTCATAGACTCCCAACCACAAATAATTTTGATATTTTTGACGGGGATATAGTTCCTCCGTCATGGACTCTCAATCACAAATATTTTTTACAGGAACAAATAAATAATGGTATGAGGCTATCTCTTCTTCAATAATAATGTCTCATCAAAAGAGACACAATAGCAGCAGGTGAAATGGGCTCGAGCCCATTTAACATGACCCAAAATAATCCTTGTAAAATGATCCATGAAATAATCCAATGCACATATCTGTTCTAAATAATATGCTGACCAAGGAATAATTTGTCAATGCTTCAAAAATAATAATCCAGTTAGAGAAAAAATTTATCAAGTTGCGCTGAAATATTTATAAAACTTGGGCATGTATACCGAGGCAGAAATAGGTGGCCTGGGTCAGGTTGACATAGACCCAAGTTGACCCAGACTGAGTTGGTTTGAGATGACTCAGTCTGGAACAGAAGTCACGCTCGGTTGGAAAGCTATTGGGTTAACTCGTCAGTCCGGGTTGCGGGATAGCTCATGCACTGAACCGGTGCTCAGATAAAATTTCTTAACTTAGGAACCTTTAATTGGGAAACAGTGCCTTCTTCCCCGACCAAACAGAGCGGCAAAAAACTTTCTTCGTCCAGAACCGGCAACAGCAGGACAGTGATGGCAGAGCAATGGTTGGAGATCCTTATGAATAGAGCAAGATCGAATCAAGATCGGAAATAATCTTTTTGGAATAAAATAGCAGAGAAGATGGATACACATAGATTTCCTCGGTGTCTCAGGCTGTTTCTGCGGCGAAGAAAATAATCTAGCGAAGAACTTGTATAATCAACAAGACATGCTCTTTTTGGAACTTTTTTGAGTTGCCTTAAAGCAGGTAAAATCAAATCAAGAGCTTCCCAAAATATATGATTGGTAAGATGACTGATTCGAGCTTACTGGTGTTTTCCGAAAAAATATTTCCAACAGAGAACATGTTGGCTGGAAGATAATAAGCAACAACAAAATAATTCTGGATGGTGACTGTTGATTTCAAGAATGATATTACGGTTGCTGGAATGACAGTGGTGGAGATTTCTAGCAAGATTTTTCCATCTCTCCACGAGAAATGGAACCTGTTAATGATAGTTCCCACATACATTAGTGAGTATAAAAATCTTGCATTTATTAGTTGGCATAAGAGGTTTCCTACATGGCTAGTCATTTTGGGATAGGGACTTCGACCCAATTTGATATGGTATCAGAGCAAGGTTCTCATATGTGGTCATCCACCCAAATTATCCACGTGCTACCATGTGAGGGCCTCTACCCAAATTATCCACATGCTACCACGTGAGGGGGAGTGTTAAGGATAGTCCCACATACATTAGTGAGTATAAAAATCTTGCATTTATTAGTTGGCAAAAGAGGTTTCCTAAGTGGCTAGTCATTTTGGGATAGGGCCTTCAACCCAATTTGACAAAACCAAACTCGTCTTCTCTAGTGAAGGCAATAAACAGAGCGCATAGCTGGCGTTCAGGAAGCTTAGCAGCGCCAGTAGAGTGTTGTCAATGAAGGAGAAGGCAGACGAAGACAATGCTAACGCAGACCGTCAAAAAGCAGCAGTAACATCCGACAGCAACAACACACGGATCTATGGGACGGAGAGAAGACCAGCCTCTTCGAAAAGATACTGTGAAGCTTCCTCTGGCTCTTGAGCTTGCCGCATGATGAAAAGAAGCTATCTTCTTTTATAATATTTCCAATGAGAACAATAATGTGGCTAGTGCAATAACGAAGCCAACTGGATCCCTGCCTCTGATGGGTCGCCGGAGTTATTTGTAGAAGGATACTGTCCTGGTTGAGAGACGGATCGGGTTGACAGGACCAAGTTGCATTCATGCTAAAAAGCAAAGAAGAAACCCATATACTCCTGCCTTCGATCGATTGTCATGTTGGGCTCACGCTGTAAAGATGAGTCAACACGGCTCAGCATAGATACGAAAAAAAAGTGCGCAGAGAGAGAGAGAGAGAGTTGTGGTTGCCTCGAGCATACAGGCATGGTGGATGATACAATTTAACAAAAAAAAAAAACTGTCTAAGAATTAAAAGAGAGAAAAAAAATTCTAATCCTAAATGAAGGAGAATTAAACGTGAAAAACCATAGTAGGAATCCTGAAAATCATAGGTCTGATACCATGTTGATTTTCAAGACTCCATGAATTTAGCTCATGAAGAAAAAAGGAAAGAAACCCATTGGGAGAAAACTAGATGAAGAAATCTTATGGAATTGATGATCCTAACCCTCCCCCTTGAAGCTTTATTTATAGATTAATAAAACTACTGTATTACAATAATACCCCTGAACTTAGGGTTTAGGGTTTTAACCCTGGAAGTTTAACTTAATTACATCAAGGTCATCTCTATGAGATGACTCTTTATTTACCATCCTAACATCATTGTATGTGGGCCTATGGGCCTTCTCCTTGATTTGTGGGCCTTGTGCCCGTCTTCTATATCTCTTGGTTGCATGAATCTTCCTTGGTCTTATGGGTTTGGACCCATCTTCTAACACACTTGGATATGTGGGTCTTCCTAGGTCGTGTGGGCTTGGGCCCTATCTTCCAACAAACACATATAACTCAATCACCTATATAATATAAAAAAGCTACAACTGTACATACAAAATACAACCAAAAAAATATTTAATGCCATTAAAACATAATAGTCAATAATTTTTCCACATTTGAATTGCTAATACATCTCAAAAATATGATGCTCTTGTAGATTGTATTGCAGACTCCCTCTGAGTACATATTTGAGTGTCCACATCATCCTTAAAATCATCACCACTATCAGTGTCTTCATTTTTAATTATATTGTTATCTTCACAATGTTCTTCACCAAAATCATCACTTGAATCATGTTCTTCATCTTTAAATAAATCCATGTAATACTCCATGGGTATATAATTATGCAATATACAACAAGCAATCATAATTTTTACCTGGACATCAAAATCAGAAGGAGGAGCATCTTTTAATATCTTGAAATGAGCTTTTAAAGCCCTAAATATATGCTCGATAGTATTCCGTTAAGATGAGTGTCTTCGATTAAATACTTCTCGATAGGAGTATTATCTCCAAATTCTTGCAAGTGATAACGAGTCCTTCAATAGGGTGCCAAAAACCCTAAGCCCTCTCAATGCCCTTCCCAAAAAATGCTAGAAATCCAAATCTAGCGATACCATCCACTAGTTTTGGGAAGGGACAGGTCCTCCCTTTCGGTGCTTATTTCTTGAGCCTAATGGACTAGCTATTCATTTACATTTTCGGGTCCTTTCATACACCTTTCTTGTCACAAGGCAATATGGAATTTTATTTTTCAAATATTTACACATTTTAAAAGAAAAGATTACCTCAGTATGAATATTTTTCCTAGAAATCATTCCAAGAAACTTCAAGGGGGGGTTAGTACATTTTCAAAGTCAAAGTAAAAGTGAACTATTTTTTTGTGTTTGTATGCACGATGGAAAATATAGTGGAAAGTACAAAAGAAAATTATTAATAAAATATTCTAATGGATTTAAATTTTATCGGATATTTTTTATCTAAGTTTTCTATTAATAAGTTAGGATAGATTTTAACTCTTCTTACTTAATCAATAATAATAATAATTAAACTTTAATTAATTAATTAAATTATATATATATATAAATAAAATAATTAAATTTTTTACTTTTATGATATCCAAATGCTTAATCAAATTGTTACTTTTTAATATCTAAATTGTCACTCTCAAAATATTAATTAAATATAATATTCAAATTTATAAACTTAATTAAATAAAAAAGATGGTATTTTATTATTCAAAATTACTTCTACAAATTTAATTTTATAAGATTTTTTATTTAAATAAAAAAACATTTAATTTTTTTTAAATGATTAAATAACTAAAAATAAATAAAGATTATTTATTTAATTAAATATATATAAAAGGATTAAACAAATCCATACTTTTATATTATTCAAATGTTAATCAAATTCTTAATTTAAAAAATCTAAATTCTCACTCTTAAAAAAGTCATTAAATATAATGTTAAAAATAAGGATTTAATATAAATAAAAAATTTATTGTGTTTTATAAAATCATCTAATATATTTACCTTTTACTTTAGATAACTATATTTAACTAAAATAAAATAATTTTAAGTTGTTTTAAATTAATAAAAAAATTTAAAAATTAAATTTTTTTAAATTAATAAGTAATTTTAAAAAATATTAACATGTTTTAAATTAAATTTTTTTTTAAAATAATTATTTATTTAATTAAATAGATTAAAAATGATCTATCAAATACTTACTTTTATAATATCCAAATTCTTAATGAAATTGTTACTTGTGTAAAATCTAAATTCTCACTCTTAAATTAGAAATCAAATATAATATTAAAATCTAGAATATATATAAATAAAAAATAGGGTATTTTATTACATAAAAATATTCAGTTAGATTTAAATTTTATAATATAATTTTATTTAACTATCTTTTTAATAAAGTAAGATAAATTTCAACTTGTTTAAATTAATAAATTAATTAAGATTTTTAATTTACTTAAATGTTGTTAATTTTATTATATCCAAATGCAAAAGTGAGAGGGCAGAATGAGCAAAACAAGAGTGAGAGAGCAAGTGAGCAGGCGAGTGAAGTGAATTCACTAGCCTTAGGAGTGATTTAACTTTCTCTCGTTTTTCTCAAGAATAAGTGTCACTTGACACTTACGGTGCACACTAACAGGTTTTGGGTTATTTTCACTAGTGAAATTACTTTTATTTTCACTTTCACTTTGTACTAATGGGGCCTTAGTGTGCTCAATGGAAAGTGCAACGTAAAATACTTTCTTGTGTTAGTGTACACAATGGAAAATATAATGGAAAGTAGAAGATGAGTTTATTAATAAAATATTGTGATAGATTTAACCTAATTAATATAGTTTTATTTAGAATTTTCAATTAACAAAATAAGATAAGTAACTTAAAAATTAAAAATAAAACTAGGTGGAAGGTTTTCATGGGCTTCAAGAGCCCATAGGATATTATCAATTTTGCCAACTCTATGAACTTCTAGAGCGCTATCACCATGATCGCCACCATCTACCCAATTTTGATGGTATCCTAATTTCTTCCACCTATTGACCTAGTTAATAATTTGTTGTTTCTCTTCATCTCGTTTCTAACACCAAAATTGGAAACTGGAAGGGAGGCCAAGATATGGAACTGTCCATTCGAAAGGGCGGGGAAGGATGCAAGGTTACCCAGAGGGAGTATTTGCGCTACTGTTCCGATAGGGGCACTCCCGACAGCGTATCAATTGGACATAGAGTTGGCAAAATTGATAATATCGTCGAACTGATACACCGTCGGGAATGCCTCTATCGGAACAGTAGTGCAAATGCTCTCTCTAGGTAACTTTGTATCCTTCTCCACCCTTTCGAATGCACAGTTCCATATCTTGGCCTCCCTTCCAATTTACAATTTTGGTGATAGTAACGAGACGAAGAGAAACAACAAATTATATATTAGGTCAATAGGTGGAAGAAATTAGGATACCATCAATTGTAGTAAGCCAAAATTGGGTAGATGGTGGCGATCGTGGTGAGTGCATTCTAGAAGTCCATAGAGTTGGAAAAATTGATAATATCTCATGGGTTCTTGAAGCCCATAAAAACCTTCCTCCTAGTTTATTTTTAATTTTTAAGTTTCTTTTCTTATTTTGTTAATTGAAAAATCTAAATAAAACTATCTTAATAAGGTCAAATCTATCATAGTATTTTATTAATAAACCCATCTTCTACTTTTCATTATATTTTCCATTGTGTACACTAACACAATAAAGTACTTTACTTTGTACTTTTCATTGAGCACACTAAGGCCTCGTTAGTACACTCTGAAGTGAAAGTGAAAGTGAAAATGAATTACTTTCACTAGCGAAAATAGCCCAAAACATGTTAGTGTGCACCGTAAGTGGCGAGTAGCACTCAATTCTTGAGAAAAAACGAGGGAAAGTGAAACCACTCCTCCCTAAGGCTAGTGAATTAACTTTCACCCGCGCGCTCACTCACACTTTCACTCTTCTTATGCTCATTCTGCCCTCACACTTTTGCATTTGAAAATAATAAAATTAAATATTTATTTAAATATTTTATTTATACATTTAATGAAATTAAAAAAGATTAATTCAATTAATTAATTATTAATTTAAACAAGTTGAAATTTATCTTACGTTATAAATAGAATATTTAAATAAAATTATATTATAAAAATTAAATCTAACAGAGTAATGTTAATATTTTTTGAAATTATTTATTTATTTAAAACGAGTTAGTTGTTTTTATTAATTTATAACTACTTAAAATTTATTTTATTTTACCCAAATATAGCTATCTAAAATAAAAGTTAAATCTATTAGACGATTTTATAAAATAAAAAAAATTATTTATATAAAATCCTTATTTTTATCATTATATTTAATGACTATTTTAAGAGTGAGAATTTAGATTTTTTAAAGTAACAGTTTGATTAACATTTGGATAATATAAAAGTAAGGGTTTGTTTAATCATTTTATATATACGTAATTAAATAAATAGTCTTAATTTATTTTTAATTATTTAATACTTTAAAATAAATTATATATATTATATTTTATTTAAATAAAAAATATAATAAAATTAAATTTGTAAAAGTATTTTTGAATAATAAAATACATATTTTTTATTTACATTAATTTATAAATTTTAATATTATATTTAATTAATATTTCAAGAGTGAGAATTTAGATATTAAAAAGTAACAATTTGATTAACAATTTGGATATCATAAAAGTAAAATTTGTTAAGTATTTTATTTATATATATTTAATTAATTAAATAAATAAAGTTTAATTTTTGTTATGATTGATGAATTAAGAAGAGTTAAATCTATCCTAACTTATTAAAAGAAAAGTTAGATAAAAAATATCCTATAAAATTTAAATATATTAGAGTATTTTATTAATAAATCTCTTATGTACTTTCCACTAAAATTTCCATTGTGCATACTAACATAAAAAAAATAATTCACTTTCACTTTAACTTTGAAAATGCACTTACCCCCCCATGAAGTTTCTAGGAATGATTTCTAGGGAAACTATTCGTACGAAAGTAATCTTTTCTTTTAAGATGTGCAAATATCTGAAAAAAGAAAATTCCATATTGCCTTGTGACAAAAAAGGTGTATGAAAGGACCTGAAAATGTAAATAGCTAAAGTCCATTAGGCTCAAGAAATAAGCACTGAAAGGGAGGACCTATCCCTTCCCAAAACTGGTGGAGGATATCGCTGGATTTGGATTTCTAGAATTTTTTGGGAAGGGCATTGAGATGGCCTAGAGCATTATCTATATCATTTTTAGGAAGTTTTAATTTAACTTACTCAACAATTCCTTAGGTTGAATGGTACCAAGACGGTGATTTGGTGGACAAGAAGAGAAGAATTCCTTTGGTGAGTATTAGGAGGAAGTTTTGAAGGTTTCTAATACTATTCACTTAAATTGCATTTCTCATTGTATCGAAGTTGGCATTTGGATGGAAATGACTGAATGAGAAATGGAATATGTTTGATCACACAACTTCAGATTGGACGTTTTGATGGTTTCAAATTCTGGTCACATAAATTGTATCTTCTCACTGTATGGAAGTTGAAATTTGGATGAAAAGGATTGAATGAGAAATGGAATATGTAGCGCAATATCCATAAAGAGCAAGAGGTGGAAAAAAAATGACAAAAAATAAGACAAGTGTGAATAATAAACCATTCTTGTGCTCCTAAAACATCATTCTAATATCCAAATTTCAATAAGTACTTCATCACACAATATAATAAAACTTATTATGATCCATTAACCATCCTTTTAGAACATCTACGAATTACACTTCCACATTCAACCATCACAACACACATTTCTGAATGCTCAAATCAATGGTGTCAGATAAAAGAACTTGTAATGGATATAGTTGGAACACCGTGTTATGATATGTTAAAATGTATATTAAATGTAATTTATGTTTATAATTGTTGTATAATTTGGGATATGTACATAGGGTTATTTGATTAGGCTTAATGGGATTTGGGGGGGGGGGGGGGGGGGGATATTGGCTTGGGCCCGTGGACCATTTTGTAACAGGAAAACCTAAAGGTTAAATACCTAATGAAAGGGGGAAAATCCCCAACGAAAACATTTTGATTAATCTTTTGTCTGCTTCTTTTTGCCGTGAAACCAGAGAGCTACGCTCTCTCTTGTGGGTGTTTGGACTGCTTCGTCAGTCCCTTGATTTTGATTTGTCATGGTATCAGAGCTCTGAAGATTAACCGTCCGACGCATTTTTGTCCGACGACCTATGTTGTTCGACGAGTTTTTTTTTGTTTTCGGCATTGATTTCGGGCGTCGTTAGAAAAACTAGTCGGATGGTTCTGTTGCCGGAAAAGCTACGGGGGTTCCGTTGCCAGGAAGAGGGTTCTAGCCAGAAGGGGAAACGAAAGGAAGAGGGTTCTCGCCGGAAAGGGAAACGAAAGGGGTGGTTTTTGGGGGTTGTCAGAAAGCATTGTCCGAGCTCAGGAAAGTTGTGGTTCCGTCGTCGGAAAAGCTTCATCGGTGGTTTCGTTGCCGGAGAAGCTACAACGGGAAGGAGGTTCTCGTCGGGAAACTTGCCGGAAGGGGGAACGAAGGTACAATTTTTTTTTCTTCCGCGTGTTCGATTGATTATTTGGCATAAGGTCGTTATGCAATTTGCGAACCTTTGGGGGGCGATTTGAAATTTCTGAAAGTTTTGGGGGCCATTCTGGAATTTCTAAAGGTCTGGGGGTGTTTTTCGAATTTCTAATAGTTTGGGGGTCTAATTCGAATTTCTTTTAACCTGGGGGCCAATCTTGGATTTCTGCAAGTGTAGGGGTCTATTTGAAATTTCTGAAAGGTGGGGGTATGTTTTGAATTTCTTATCTTGCGGGGGTGCATTAGGAATTTTGCAAGATTCGATCTTATCATGTCAGCAGACAAGTCCGATTTCGCTCCTATTCGGTTCACGGCCTAGAACTACGGTACTTGGGAATTTCAGTTCCGGTTATTTGTTCAGGGAAGAGGCTTATGGGGTCATATTGATGGGAGTGATCTGGCACCTGGCGATGCTAATGCATTGTCAAAATGGATCGTCATGGATGCTAGAGTCATGACTTGGATACTTGGATACTTGGATCTCTTGAGCCTCACTAGTCCCAAATCTGAGGCCCTACAAAACTGCCGCAGATATGTGGAATTACCTCCACAAGGTTTATTGTCAAACCAGCATGGCCCATCGATTTTAAGTTGAATATGAACTTGCAAATTTCACCCAAGGCAGTCGATCGATTGAAGAATATTTTTCGGGCTTCCAAAATCTATGGGCTGATTACACTGACATTGTTTACGAGGATGTCCCTGCTGCTGCTCTCTCTGTTGTGCAAGTTGTACATGACACCAGTAAACGGGATCAATTCTTGATGAAGCTTCATCCCGAGTTTGAGATTGCTCAATCACATATGATGAATCGTCATCCAGTGCCGACCCTGGATACCTGTTTGAGTGAACTTCTCTGGGAGGAGCAGCGCTTTACTACTCAGGCTGGCATGGAACCTTGCATTCAGGCTATCTCTCGGCTCCTGTAGCTTATGTAGCACAAGGAAGACCTAAGGGTCGGGACACCAGTTCTGTTCAGTGCTTCCACTGCAAGGCTTATGGTCACTTTGTTCGGGACTGCCCCAAGAGGTCAGTTCTGTTCTGTAGCTATTGTAAGATGTCGGGTCATCACATCACCGTTTGCCCTACACGACCTAAAAGGAGGAAGCCAACAACTTATCATGCATCCACCGATACATCTAGTTCTGCCACATTGCCGCTTGCCGTTTCAGTCCCTATCATTCCTGTTCCACCAACACCTGCCAGTTCCACCACTCTCACTCCTGAAATGGTACAACAGATGATCATTTCTGCCTTTTCTACTTTAGGTATCTCAGGTAAACAAAACCTTTCTACTCAACCATGGTATTTTGATTCTGGTGCCTCTAACCACATGACCAACAATGTGGTATCTCTTTCAAATGTCAGAAAGTATGATGGCTATCTGCACATCAACACTGCTGATGGCAGTACTCTGCCTATCAGTGCTGTTGGTGATCTCTCTCCATCTTTACTTGATGTCTTTGTGTTTCCTGACCTGTCGACAAACCTTTTGTATGTTTGTCAATTGGTTGATAAAAACTGTAATGTTCAGTTTTCTCGCTTAGGCTGTGTCGTGCAGGATCAAGCGTCGAGGAAGGTGATCACGAAGGGGCCTAAAGTGGGCAGGCTATTTCCACTTAAAGTCTTTCTATCCACTGTTATTCCCCGTTCTCCTGTAATTTCTTTTGCTTGTAATGTTGTTGGATCTGGCCCTAAGTTGTGGCATAGACGTCTAGGCCACCCAAACTTGTCTATACTTCGTACATTATTTAAATCGGGTTTATTTGGCAATCAAGATTGTACTTCTCGTGATACGTCTTTTGACTGTTCATCATGTAAACTTGGCAAAAGTAAAACTCTATCATTTTCGCATCATTCCTCGCATGCCTCCCACTAATTTGACCTTATTCATAGTGATGTTTGGGGAATTGCACCCCTTATCTCGCATGCACAAATTAAGTACTTTGTCACCTTTATCGATAACTTTAGTCGATTTACCATAGTCTACTTCCTACGGGCTAAGTCTAAAGTTTTTATCGTTTTTAAGAAGTTTCTTGCACTCATTGAAACACAGTTCTCCGCTCTAACTCTGGAGGCAAGTACATGTCGGCAGGATTCCAAGAATTTCTTCAAAGCAAAGGTATTATCTCTCAACGTTCTTGTCCCTCGACACCCCAACAAAATGGTGTTGCTAAGCGCAAAAATCATCACCTTCTTGATATGGTATGCACCCTTCTCATTGAATCATCTGTTCCTCCTAGGTTTTGGTGTGAAGCTCTCTCTACCTCCGTCCATTTAATTAACCCCCTGCCCTCACCTGTCTTGCATCATGTCTCTCCCTTTGTTAAATTATTCGGTTATTCTCCGTCCTACACAGATCTTCGGACGTTCGGTTGTGTTTGTTTCGTGCATTTACCTGATCATGAACGATATAAACTTACAACCCAATCTGTTATGTGTGCATTTCTTGAGTATGCCGGTTCTCAAAAGGGCTATGTTTGCTATGATCCTCAGGCGTGTCGAGTCCTTGTTTCTCGAAATGTGGTCTTGTTTGAAAACCAATATTTCTTTCCCTCTCAAGTTACACTTCCGTCTACCTCTTTGTCTAGTTTGTCGAGCTTTGATGAGCCTCAACCCTCTGCCTCGCTGCCCTCTCCTCCTTCTGACCTAGCGCTTGCTCCTGATCCTCCCTCTGCTTCTGCTCCCCTCAATCTTCACAGATCCACACGTAGTTCTCACCCTCCTGACCGGTATGGTTTTCCCTCCCCTGTATCTCTGGTAGCTACTTTGTCTTCTATTTCCATTCCTTCTGGCCATAAACAGGCTATAGCACATGAGTGTTGGAAAAAGGCCATGCAAAATTGAACAACAAGTGCTAGAGGAGAATCACACCTGGGACATTGTGGCTTGCCCTCCTACTATTCGGCCTCTTGGAAGTAAGTGGATGTGAAGAATGTCTTTCTCCACGATGATATGCAGGAAGACGTCTATATAAAGCTTCCCTCGGGTATGTCTACATCCTCTCCTGATCATGTCTGCAAGCTACGACGTCCTTTGTATGGGCTTAAACAAGCCCCCTGAGCTTGGTTTGAGAAATTTCGCAGCACACTTATCCTCCACCGGTTTACCTAGAGTCAGTATGATTTATCTCTCTTTAATCATAAGTCTGTTGCGGGCATGGTCATTCTCTTGGTTTATGTAGATGACATCATCATTATTGGCACTGATTCTAGTCTGATTACCAAGCTTCAGAAGGTGTTGCATGCCACTTTTCATATGAAGGATCTTGGACGCCTCACTTACTTCTTAGGGCTGGAGGTCCATCACACACTCAAAGGTATTTTCTTAAACCAACATAAGTATATTCAAGATATTATCACACTCGCTGGGTTGGAGGACACATCTTCGGTGGCTAGCCCTATGGAGGTCAATGTCAAATATCGAAAAGATGAAGGGACTCTCCTTGATGATCTGACTATCTATCGATGACTAGTCGGGAGTCTCATCTACTTGACTACTACTTGCCCGGACATTTCCTATGTTTTTAATAAGGTCAATCAGTTTATGGCATCTCCTTGACACCTTCATCTTGCGGCAGTTCAGCGCATCATCTGCTATCTGCACGACTCCCCTGCTCGTTGTTTATTCTTTCCTACCGGCTCCGCGCTACAACTGGTTGCCTACAGTGATGTTGATTGGGCAGGATGCCCCGATACCCGTCGCTCTACTACAGGCTGGTGTATGTTTTTAGGTGATGCACTGTTTTCTTGGAAATGTAAGAAACAAGATCGAGTGTCCAAGTCATCTATCGAGGCCGAGTATCGTGCTATGTCTACTGCGTGTTCGGAAGTTATTTGGCTCCGTGGTCTTCTTGCTGAGCTCCAGTTTCCTCAGCCCTCATCTACACCGCTTCATGCAGATAATACAAGTGCTATACAGATTGCAACCAATCCGGTTTTTCATGAGCGTACCGAGCATATTGAGGTTGACTGTCACTCCATCCGCGACACTTTGGAGCGCCGGGTAATATCTCTCTTCAAGTGGTCGATGTCTTCACCAAAGCATTGTCTCAATCCCGACATAATTTTTTGGTTGGCAAATTGTTGCTGGTTGACTCACCATCATCAATTTGGGGGGGATGTTACAATATGTTAAAATGTATATTAAATGTAATGTTACGATATGTTAAAATGTATATTAAATGTAATGTTACGATATGTTAAAATGTATATTAAACGTAATTTATGTTCATAATTGTTGTATAATTTGGGATATGTACATAGGGTTATTTTATTAGGCTTAATGGGGGGGGGAGTGGGGGGGTTTCTTGTCTTGGACCCATGGACCATTTTGTAACAGGAAAACCTAAAGGTTAAATACCTAATGAAAGGGGGAAAATCCCCAACGGAAACATTTTGATTAATCTTTCGTCTGCTTCGTTTCATTGTGAAACCAGAGAGCTATGCTCTCTCTTGTGGGTGTTTGGATTGTTCCGTCAGTCCCTTGATTTTGATTTGTCACACCGAGCCTGCAACAAACTTGAGTCATAATGACAGGGAGGTTCCAGGAATAGATGCGATGTCCACAATATGAAGGCCTGACAGTAGTTACTTTACTTTCAGTTGGTTTAATTCAAAGACTGAGTTTGCTTCAACCGTGATTCATGTTTGGAGTGTTTATCGGAGTCAGTTGGTAAAAGAGTTTGTAATGAATGGTAGGGACGGAGAGACAACAATAAGGATTCCCTGCAAGAACAACAATGAATAATTCATATTCAAATAAGAGAGAGAGAGAGAGAGAGAGAGAGAGAACTTTTTCCTAAATGCTTTTGTCAGTGTGGTACTTGCAATCAATTGAAAGAGGGGTACTCAATTTTTATTTAAAAGGAACATTTCATGCTTAACCTTGTAGATAATTATTCTGTTTGAAATTTTACTTAGATGCAATAAACGTTGCTGTCAGAGTGGTTCCGTCCACTCTTGTTAGAGTTTGTGGTCTGAGTAAGGTACTTGGCTTTCCACACATTAAATGTCTAGTCTTTTCGGGTTGTGTTGGCTAGGTATCTGACTCAGAAATCCGAAGTTAAGCGAACTTGGGCAAGAGTAATTCTAGGATGGGTGACCTCCTGGGAAGTACTCTTGCCTAAAACTTTGACATGGTATCAAAGCTAGGCACGCCACAGCCCGCGTTCGTATCCCATGAGAAGCGGCTCCAAAATGGGCGGGGGTGGGTGTTAGAGTGGTTTCGTCCACTCTTGTTAGAGTTTGTGGTTTGAGTTAGGTACTTGGCTTTCCGCACCTTAAACGGCTAGTCTTTTTGGGTTGTATTGGCTAGGTATCTAACTCAGAACTCCGAAGTTCAGCGAGCTTGGGCAAATATAATTCTAGGATGGGTGACCTCCTGGGAAGTACTCCTGCCTAAGACAGTTACAACAATCCTGTGTGCAAGTATATTTTTTCGCTTGAGCTCAACGACGACATGTTGCTTCCATTTGGAATTAAGAATTTGGTACAACATGCTAAAAAACAATGAGAAACAAAGTCCATGGTGCAAGATATATCTGCGATGAGCTGTGAAAGGTTATAAGAAAAAAGAAAGAAAAACTCACTCAATTCATATAAAACAAACTTCTCTCATAATATTGATTAAGCATTCACATTTAAATCCCATCACATAATACATCCCATTTTATGATACATTATTCATCTATTTACATAAGATATCTCATCTATCAATTACATTTTGGCATGCACACCCCCCTTCTACCAACACGATCTTCAATAGTATTACTGGGTTGCTTGGAACCACCGGATAGTGACATAATGAGAAGCTAAGGCCATGCGTTAGATCACTAACAAATTGAAACTTCATCTTGCTATGCTTTGATCTGACAAATTGTTAACGGAACAAACACGAGTGATGTCCAATAACACATCAAAAAGAAGAAAAACATAAAATGTAATGCACATACTTATCCACCATAGGCTCAAAAAGCGAATAAACAAACTATTCTTTTCTATACATTGTTAAAATATTCAAATTTCAATCTCAGTCTTATAATTTGATATACATATTTACTGATACATTGCATTTACCTTCTTTTATTGTCTTCTATTAATTACACATTTCAACTTGTCTCAAACATGGTTACTGTGTGGGTGATTGGAGAATGATACCACATGCAGGATTGCTTGGAACCAGACATTGCTAAAAAAAATTGAACTTGTAAATACCAAATGTGATTGAAAACTGGTAAACCGTGAGTTGCGATGGCCACGAAAATGTGAATTTGCATTAGTCGCATTCGGGATAAAGAGAATTTTTTGCGAAGGGCATTGAGATGGCCTAGAGCATTATCTATATCATTTTTAGGAAGTTTTAATTTAACTTACTCAACAATTCAATTAGGTTGAATGGTACCAAGACGGTGGTTTGGTGGACAAGAAGAGAAGAATTCTTTTGGTGAGTATTAGGAGGAAGTTTTGAAGGTTTCTAATACTATTCACTTAAATTGCATTTGTCATTGTATCGAAGTTGGCATTTGGACGGAAATGATTGAATGAGAAATGGAATTTGTTTGCTCACACAACTTTAGATTGGACATTTTGATGGTTTCAAATTCCGGTCACATAAATTGTATCTTCGCACTGTATGGAAGTTGGAATTTGGATGAAAAGGATTGAATGAGAAATGGAATCTCTAGCGCAATACCCATAAAGAGCAAGAGGTGAAAAAAAGAAGACAAAAAACTCAAACAATACAATTGTGAATAATAAACCATTCTTGTGCTCCTAAAACATCATTCTAATATTCAAATTTCAATAAGTACTTCATCACACAATATAATAAAAGTTGTTATGATACATTAACCATCCTTTTAGAACATCTAAGATTTACACTTCCACATTCAACCATCACAACACACATTTTTGAATGCTCAAATCAATGGTGTTAGATAAAAGAATTTGTAATGGGTTTAGTTGGAACACCGAATCTACAACAAACTTGAGTCATAATGATAGGGCGGTTCCAAGAATAGATGTGATGTCCACAATATGAAGGCCTAACAATAGTTACTTTTCTTTCAATCGGTTTAATTCAAAGACTGAGTTTGCTTTAACCATGATTCATTTTGGAGTGTTTGTTGGAGTCAATTGGTAAAAGGGTTTGTAATGAATGGTAGGGAGAGAGAGAGACAACAATAAGGATTCCCTGCTAGAACAACAATGAATAATTCATATTCAAACAAGAGAGAGAGAGAGAGAGAGAGAGAGAGAGAGAGAGAGAATTGTTTCCTAAATGCTTTTATCAGTGTGCTTGCAATCAATTGAAAGAGGGTACTAAATTTTTATTTAAAAAGAACATTTCATGCTTAACCTTGTAGATAATTAATCTGTTTGAAATTTTGCTTAGATGCAATAAACGTTGCTTCAACAATCCTGTGTGCAAGTGTATATTTTTTCGCTTGTGCTGGACGACTACAAACTGCTTCCACTTGGAATTAAGAATTTGGTGGTCTGACAACATGCTAAAAAAAATGAGAAACAAAGTCCATGGAGCAAGATTTATCTGCCATGAGTTGTGAAAGGTTAAAACAAAAAAGAAAGAAAAACTCATTCAATTTGTATAAATCAACCTCTCTCTTAATATTGAATAAGCATTTACATTTAAATCTCATCACATAGTACATCCCATTTTATGATACACTATTTATCCATTTACATAAGATATCTCGTCTATCAGTTACATACTTTGGCATGCACAACCCCCTGCTACCAACACGATCTTCGATAGTATTACTGAGTAGCCGGGAACCACCGGATAGTGATATAACAAGACGCTAAGGCCATACTTTAGATCACTAACAAATTGAAACTTCATCTTGCTTTGCTTTGATTTGACAAATTGTTAAAGGGTGATGTCCAATAACACATCAAAAAGAAAAAAAACATAAAATGTAATGCACAAACTTATCCACCATAGGCTCAAAAAGCTAATAAATAAACTATTCTTTTCTATACATTGTTCAAATATTCTAATTTCAATCTCGTCTTATAATTTGATATACATATTTATTGATAATTTACATTTACCTTCTTTTACTGCCTTCTATGAATTACACATTTCAACTTGTTTCAAACATGGTTACTGTTAGGGTGATTGGAGAATAATACCACATGCAGGATTGCTTGGAACCACACATTGTTAAAAAAAATTGAACTTGTAAACACAAAATGTGATTAAAAACTGGTAAACCGTGAGTTGCGATGGCCACGAAAATGCAAATTTGCATTTGTCACATTCGGGATAAAGAGAAGAAAACTCTTTCAATTGGCAAAACAGGTTCCATTAACTTAGAAACTTGCAAACGGTTTAGCAAAAAGACAGAGCTCGTGTGAAACGTATTCAAATTAGGGGTGATACCCGTAGTAATAAAATGGAGAATGAGAGGTTGTAATGCAAGAGAGCTAGAGAGGAAGATAAAGAGAAACTAATGCTCATAGCGGGCCTTAAAACTGCCCAGGGGAGGGGAGGGACGGGCTACAACAGGTACAAAAACAAAAGAATAGCCTTGTCTACTCCCATCTCCTCCCCGCCCAAAAGAACAAAAAAAAACACCAGTTTTATTGATATTTGTTTGACTGGCCCGCAAGCGCACCTGCTTAGGCACAGCCGCCCTGAAGCTTATTACAATTTACAGTCTAGATGTCCCCGATCACTCCTCAACAATTTACACCATGCATACCCCCAATCTGAGACCTAAGTACAAGAACCCCTTACTGCTTACTCATTCATAAGACCTAGAAATCATTCACCGTAGACCTCCTCTCATTCTCCTTGTCATGTGATATCTTCACGCCAAGAAACAAACCCAATCCAATTTAGAAGTGCAAAACTGAAAATGGCAAATCACAACTTGAGTATATCATTGTGGAAAATAAAATGATGGAAGAATTCATATATTAAACAATCTCAAAGAAAGTTAATTCATAAAGTTATTTTAGAAAGAGTTAAACGCATAAGCAGGAATTCAAGTTTGCAGCTAGTGGGTAATCAGATTATTACCTGAGAGAGAACGAACACAACCAGAAGGATAATAGAACTGAACAGGAATGGCCATAGAGAGCCGGAATCCTTGCCTCTGCTTGCAGCCCAGAATGTGTGCACCGTGAGACTTACGACCATGACCGCTTCCTGTTTTGCAAAACATTCAACAGAAGAAGACCAGTTAATGTGATGGCAGAGAGCAGAAACTGCATCGCAGCTAGTATTTCCCTTGATAAGATTTCTATGCGTCATTTTTTTATACAATTAAAACAGCAATGCAGCTAATTCAGAGCATCAACCACAGCAAGGCAAGGCCACTTTCAACGCATAAGATGGAACATGGAAACAGAGTATAGGATCTTTACCACTAATGATGTCGATCGTCGCCATACTGAAGGACTCTCTGCAAGGAGGATGAAGTTGATAGTAGAGATACAGGGAACGTGGAACTGCAAAAATAGACAACAAAAAACTGGAATCAGAAACTGTTGTACGCGAGAAAAAACAGAGAGCCACGGAAACAAAACCCAGATGAAACAACAAAACAGACAAAAAAAACAGAGAGCCACGGAAACTGTATCTGAATACAGTAATCTGTTTCCCACTCATTTACCGGGCGGAGGAGTTTCCAAGAAAAATAACAGAAAATGAAATATAACGGCTGCAATACAAAATGGAGGGCAGGGATACCGACAAGGAATAACGAGAAGAGAAAGAATTTGCGTTAATGCCACAATGAATCGAAGAGAGAACTAAAACCATAAAAAAAATAAACTAAAAAAATAAAATCTCCTAATGAATATGCAATCGCGGAACCATTTTCTGATAAATACAAACAGACAAAGAAAATGAAAAATAAAAATAAAATCACAAAGACGTCCAAACATTAACAGAAAAATCAAGATTATCGCAACTGCAATATAAAATGGCACGACGCAGGGATACCGTCGAAGAAGAAAGAAGAAGAGAAAGAATTTGTGTTACCACTACAATGTATCGAAGAGATAATTAAAACCATAAATATTTCCTAATGACTAATCAAATCCCGGGAAAGAAATCAAAGAAGCCGAAGAAGGCAAACAGAGAAACAAGGTTAAGGTTAGAGGGAAAGAACTAACATATTGTTGTTCAATCCGCAGACCACCGTCGTTGCGGATGACAGCGAGCTCCGACGAAGAAAGCCCATTGCCACCGTATTTGTCTCCACCGGTCCGACGCGCGCTTGAAGACTTGGAAACTCAGACCACCCCTGCCGTCTCTTCTTCTACATCGCTTTCGCGTGCCTTGGCGCCAGAAGACACCGCCGGACCGCCGCTGCCTGACGAGGACACGACTTAACAAGAACAGAAAGAGAGGCGGGAAAGGCGATTTTGAGGGAAGATGTGATGTGAGACAGGTTTATATACTAATTCCTACTTGGGTGGACCATGAAATGTGGCCCTCACTAGTCTGATTATGGCCCGTGGACTCTGGATCTTCCGTCAGTAGGAAGAAATTAAACTGATAAGAGAAAATTATTTTAAATTTTCCAAGTAGAAAATGTGAATTCGATTTTATCAAAAGAATTTAACATTTGAGACTGCTTACAAAATAATTAAAAAACTAATCCCAACTTTTAACATTAATGCTACTAACTTACAACAAATATGAAAATAAATTATTGAAAAAATATAAACTAATTAATTATTTTTATTTAATATTTATTGGAAAATAAATTAATTTTTTTATTTAATATTTTCATGGTTAATAACAAAAAAACAGCATTTTTATTCTTTAATGTCATTTTTCCTTAGATGCAACTTATATCAATTGATTGTGGTAATATTTACATTTTCCAAGAACGGACTTCAAATAAGAAAAAAAACTAAGAACCATCACCAAGCAAAAATAAATAAATAGCCGTTAAACAAGTATAAAACACACAAATAAAAAGAGAAGAAGACTTGGAGGAAAAGAGAAAATTGGCTCTCAAAAGTTGAACTTTGGAAAACAGTGTAAACGAACTTTCGTATAAACAAAACAAAAAATGAATAACTAAACTATAACAGAAAACCCAATTTGCTACAAAGATGAATCATCATCAATCAATGGATTTCATTAGGAGAGGAAGGAGTTCAACCATCCACACCCCTCCCCCACCCCCCACCCTCCCCTCGCCACCACGCGTGAAGACGATTTCACACGTGCGAGATCATAAGCAAGTGAAAAAAAAATTCATAAACTCCGGTTGTCCCTTTGTTGTTGCTCTTGAAGAAATTGAAAAGTTATTTTAGTAGAAATACATTTCTAGGGACTATTAGTGGTTTTTTCAAACAATGTTAAAAATACATTTTTAATAGAAATACGTTTCTAGGACCGCTAGTGCCTCATATTTTTTGGAAGTATTTTTCTAATTGAAAATTATTATTAAAAAATCATATAATTTTCTAAGTTAGATTTTCCTGCCAAGATGGGCTAAAAAACCGTATAGAATTTTTTTGAATAAGTATTTGACAATTGATGTTGTAATAATTTTAGCACGAGGCAATCTTCATAGCAATTTTGTGTTTGACATTTTATTTGATTAAAATTTTATCAATAAGTATAGTAATATATTAGATTAATTATTAATTTTTATTTATTTTCCTTTAAGAGGCAATAAGAGGTCCATTTAACTTTCCTAAGAAAATTTGAAAATATTTCTTATAATTTTCTAGTAAGTCACTAATAGTAATAGGATTCTATTTAAAAGACTTTTTGGAAATATGTATCATAGGAAAAACATTTCTAGTTTTTACTAGAATATAAATTTTCAACCAGGCTTGAACATAGGCAGGTTGAGGCTCGGCTCAGGTCGATGCCAATGACATGTCTAGATAAGGAGGTCGGAGTAGCTTCTCTTGAATTGTTGTTCCATTCCGACCTCGAAACGGTTAGGTAGTAGCTGGTCAAGGTTTGTCTGGAAGGTTTTGACATAGTTGAAGATGTAATCACATCTCCCACAAGTTCAACCCAACAAATTGGTCTTTCAATTCATACATAATTTCGTCCAATCGATTCACCGTCGGGAGTGCCTCTATCGGAATAGTAGTGCAAATGCTCTCTCTGGGTAACTTTGCATCCTTCTCCGCTGAATGCACAATTCTATATCTTGTCCTCCCTTCCAATTTACAATTTTGGTGTTAGAAACGAGGTGAAGAGAAACAACAAATTATAAACTAGGTCAATAGATGGAAGAAATTAGGATACCATCAATTGTAGTAAGCCAAAATTGGGTAGATGGTGGCGATTGTGGTGAGAGCGTTCTAGAAATCCATAGAGTCAGCAAAATTGATAATATCCCATGGGATCTTGAAGCCCATGAAAACCTTCCGCCTAGTTTTATTTTTAATTTTTAAGTCATCTTATTTTGTTATTTGAAAAATCTAAATAAAACTATCTTAATAAGGTCAAATCTATCACAGTATTTTATTAATAAACTCATCATCCACTTTACATTATATTTTCCATTATGTACACTAACACAAGGGAGTATTTTACGTTATACTTTCCATTGAGCACCCTAAGGCCTTATTAGTACACTCTGAAGTGAAAGTGAAAATGAAAGTACTTTCATTAGTGAAAATAGCCCAAAACCTGTTAGTGTGTACCATAACTGGCGAGTGACACTCATTCTTGAGAAAAAAAACGAGGGAAAGTGAAATCACTCCTCCCTGAGGTTAGTGAATTCACTTTCACTCGCTCTCTCACTCTTGTTATGCTCATTTTGCCCTCTCACTTTCGCATTTGGATATTATAAAATTAAATATTTGTTTAAGAATTTTATTTTATACATTTAATTAAATTCAAAAAGATTAATTTAATTAATTAATTATTAATTTAAACAAGTTGAAATTTATCTTACATTATTAAAAAAATAGTTAAAATAATTATATTATTAAAATTAAATCTAACTAAGCAATTTTAACTATTTTTATTTATAAAAATTCATGATTTTAATATTATATTTGATTTCTAATTTAAGAGTGAGAATTTGGATTTTACACAAGTAACAATTTGATTAAGAATTTGGATATTATAAAAGAAAGTATTTGTTTGATCATATTTTTATATATTTAACTAAAAAATTAATTATTATTTTTTATTAATTTTAGATAAGTTTTATTTTTTAAAATTATATTTTTATTTAAAACAAGTTAATTTTTAATTAATTTAAAACTTCTTAAAATTTATTTTATTTTAGCCGAATATAGCTATCTAAATTAAAATTTAAATCTATTAGATGAATTTTTAAAATAAAATAAACTTTTTTATTTATATAAAATTCTTATTTTTAACATTATATTTAATGACTATTTTAAGAGTGAGAATTAAGATTTTTTAAAGTAACTATTTGATTAACATTTGGATAATATAAAAGCAGGGATTTGTTTAATCATTTTATAAATATTTAATTAAATAAATTGTCGTAATTTGTTTTAATTATTTAATACTTTAAAATTAATTATATGTGTTTGAGTTTATTTAAATAAAAAATCTAATAAAATTAAAATTTTAAAAGTATTTTTGAATAATAAAATACCATCTTTTTATTTAAGATGTGCAAATATCTGAAAAAGAAAATTCCATATTGCCTTGTGACAAGAAAGGTGTATGAAAGGACCCGAAAATGTAAATAGCTAATGTCCATTAGGCTCAAGAAATAAGCATTGAAAGGGAAGACCTATCCCTTCCCAGAACTGGTGCAGGATATTGCTAGATTTGAATTTCTAGATTTTTTTGGGAAGGGTATTGAGATGGCCTTGAGCATTATCTATATCAATTTTAGGAAGTTTTAATTTAACTTACTCAACAATTCCTTAGGTTGAACAAGACCAAGACGGTGGTTTGGTGGACAAGAAGAGAAGAATTCCTTTGGTGAGTATTAGGAGGAAGTTTCGAAGGTTTCTAATACTATTCACTTAAATTGCATTTCTCATTGTATCGAAGTTGGCATTTGGATGGAAAGGACTGAATGAGAAATGGAATCTGTTTGCTCACACAACTTCAGATTGGACGTTTTGATGGTTTCAAAGTCTGGTCACATAAATTGTATTTTCTCACTGTATGAAAGTTGGAATTTGGATGAAAAGGATTGAATGAGAAATGGAATCTATAGAGCAATATTGTCTGGTTGGGAGTGTAGAGAGGGCACAAGATATTTACGAGAAAGAAAGACATATGGCATCAGTTGGGGCTTGCAGATTACATCTCACCAATTAAAACACAATTATAAAGGTTTTTGCAGATGCCAAAATGTGGCAATTGGCATGGAAAATAACAGAAGAGATGGTCTTATATGGTGTTAGTCCTAATGTTGTCACTTGGTCATCATTGATAAGTGCCTTAGCCAAAGCAGATCTAATGGAGCATGCAATTCAGACATTTGATGAAAAGCTCCTCTCTGGCTATGAACCTTCATATAAGCGGCAACTTCTAATTTCCACCATTTTTATGACTATTTGGATTGCAATTGTCAGCTACATTGCTTTGCCATCCAACTTCACCCTCTATGAATTTGGAGTTGTGAAACCAGTTAAGAATTGGCACTTCTTCTTCTGTGTTGCTATTGGATTGTGGGCTGGACTCATTATTGGATACACAATGGAGTATTACACTAGCAATGCTTACAGTCCTGTGCAGGATGTTGCTGCTTCTTGCAGAACAGGGGCAGCAAAAAATGTAATCTGTGGCCTCACACTAGGTTACAAGTTTTTCATAATTCTACTTAGGTTTCAGTCTTGCTGCCATATATAGACTTTATGTGGCAATTTTGGGAATGTTTAGCACAATTACAACCAGGCTTGCGCTTGACACCTATGGATTCAAGGGGGAGGAAGATCATGTAGCTTTTGTGGTTGACCTACTTGGCCATAGTGAGTACCCTGCAGCAGCAACCAAAGTGATAGAGGATTACACTGGCCAGACTGGGTGCTGGCCCAGCATATCATCCACGGTTTTTACTGTTGCCTAAAAACTAGTGATGCACATACCATCAATTCTAGATCAATTTACTGTAGTGGGTTTACTCATGGCTAGCGCGAATCTGGGTGCATTACATCAAGGGAAACTCTTGTAGGCTTTCATCAAGAGAGATTTTAACTGCCCCCATTCACACTACTTTACAGAAGCTGAGGTTCTCACTGAAATTTGTGCACGGCTATTGGTGGCTTACTTGCATGAATATGCATGTGAGGCTTATGTTGCTGCTCTCTATTATGGGATAAACAATACAGGAAGTGGAAAATAGATGCAAATGTTTTCAGGCAAACTATTTTCAGTGCCAATTGAACCTGATCTGGGTCCAAGCCTTGGAGTTGCTCGTGTCCCAGGAATTGGACTTATTTACACAGAATTAGTCAGAGCCTTAACCAGTACTGTTGCGGTTGCGTGTGGATTTCACAAGGATATGTAGAGTGATCGGAGGTCAGTAGTTTATGCCAAAAAAAAGAGATGGTACATTGACAAAACTTGGGCAGAGAACAAATCAATACATTTTAGTTCCCTATTTTGTTAACTTTTCGCATTGGTGGGTTCATTCTCACATTGGTTTCCGAAGATTATGGTGGAACATCTTGTTGGCCAGTCATGGTCTTGCCATATTGGAGCAGGTGATAGTTTAGACTATTGTTTGGTTGCTTGACCATGTGGTGGATTGCTGCAACGAGTAATGCTGGAAGTGTGGGATTCTCACCCAAAAAAACAATTTTCTGGAGTAACACTCTGTCAACGGGGGAAACCAGTGGTGGATTTCGGATAACGCAATCTCTCCGTCCGTGGTGTTACATTGGAGCGCTTACACCGCTTGTGTCGCCCAGTGGGTTGACACAGATGCCACAGATGTTACATGGGAAGATGTGGAGACGTTTCGGCACGCATACCCTACTTCGAGCTTGAGGAAGCTCTTTCTCCACTGGGGGGAGTGATGTTATGAACTCAATAGTAGGCCGAGTCATGCAGAGGCATAGTGGATGACTGGCTAAGTCATCTAGTATTAAGTTAATTATTTTTCTTTCTATTTACTTTTACTTCATTTTTATTTCAATAGATGAGTTAGTATGCCGTAGGGGTATTATTGTAATTCTATATCTTGAACCCTTGTTAGCATAAACCCTACGTAAGGGGTGAAAGGAATTAGAAAAGGCAAGCCTGATTTTAGTCTAAACAGGGTTTTGAGTGCTCCTAAACGAACTTAGGGGTGTGTGTTCCCCTTGACGAACCTAGGGTTTTCAAGCTTCCCTTCGACTTGATTATTCTCTTATCTTCTTGTTCCCTACGTATCAATTGGACAAAATTAGGTATGAATTGAAAGACCAATCTGTTGCGTTGAACTTGTGAGCGACCGTGGAGAGCATTCTAGAAGCCCATAGAGTTGGCAAAATTGATAATATCGTCGAACTGATACACCGTCGGGAATGCCTCTATCGGAACAGTAGTGCAAATGCTCTCTCTAGGTAACTTTGTATCCTTCTCCACCCTTTCGAATGCACAACTCCATATCTTGGCCTCCCTTCCAATTTACAATTTTGGTGTTAGTAACGAAACGAAGAGAAACAACAAATTATATATTAGGTCAATAGGTGGAAGAAATTAGGATACCATCAATTGTAGTAAGCCAAAATTGGGTAGATGGTGGCGATCGTGGTGAGAGCATTCTAGAACTCCATAGAGTTGGAAAAATTGATAATATCCCAGGGGCTCTTGAAGCCCATGAAAACCTTCCTCCGAGTTTATTTTTAATTTTTAAGTTTCTTATCTTATTTTTTTAATTGAAAAATCTAAATAAAACTATCTTAATAAGGTCAAATCTATCGTAGTATTTTATTAATAAACCCATCTTCTACTTTCCATTATATTTTCCATTGTGTACACTAACACAATAAAGTACGTTACTTTGTACTTTTCATTGAGCACACTAAGGCCTTGTTAGTACACCCTGAAGCGAAAGTGAAAGTGAAAATGAATTACTTTCACTAGCGAAAATAGCCCAAAACATGTTAGTGTGCACCGTAAGTGGCGAGTGGCACTCATTCTTGAGAAAAAACGAGGGAAAGTGAAACCACTCCTCCTTAAGGCTAGTGAATTAACTTTCACCCGCGCGCTCACTCACTCTTTCACTCTTCTTATGCTCATTCTGCCCTCTCTCTTTTGCATTTGAAAATAATAAAACTAAATATTTATTTAATTATTTTATTTATACATTTAATGAAATTAAAAAATATTAATTTAATTAATTTAATTATTAATTTAAACAAGTTGAAATTTATCTTACGTTATAAATAGAATAGTTAAATAAAATTATATTATAAAAATTAAATCTAAAAGAGTAACGTTAATATTTTTTGAAATTATTTATTTATTTAAAACGAGTTAGTTGTTTTTATTAATTTATAACTACTTAAAATTTATTTTATTTTAGCCAAATATAGCTATCTAAAAAAAATTATTTATATAAAATCCTTATTTTTATCATTATATTTAATGACTATTTTAAGATTGAGAATTTAGATTTTGTAAAGTAACAATTTGATTAACATTTGGATAATATAAAAGTTAGGGTTTGTTTAATCATTTTATATATACTTAATTAAATAAATAGTCTTAATTTATTTTAATTATTTAATACTTTAAAGTAAATTATATATATTAGATTTTATTTAAATAAAAATATAATCAAATTAAATTTGTGAAAGTATTTTTGAATAATAAAATACCATATTTTTTATATACATAAATTTATAAATTTTAATATTATATTTCAAGAGTGAGAATTTAGATATTAAAAAGTAACAATTTGATTAAGCATTTGGATATCATAAAAGTAAAATTTGTTAAGTATTTTATTTATATATATATTTAATTAATTAAATATATAAAGTTTAATTATTATTATTATTGATGAATTAAGAAGAGTTAAAATCTATCCTAACTTATTAATAGAAAAGTTAGATAAAAAATATCCTATAAAATTTAAATATATTAGAGTATTTTATTAATAAATCTCTTATGTACTTTCAACTAAACTTTCCATTGTGCATACTAACATAAAAAAATAATTCACTTTCACTTTAACTTTGAAAATGCACTTACCCCCCCTTGAAGTTTCTAGGAATGATTTCTAGGGAAACTATTCATACGAAAGTAATCTTTTCTTTTAAGATGTGCAAATATCTTAAAAAAGAAAATTCCATATTGCCTTATGACAAGAAAGGTGTATGAAAGGACCTGAAAATGTAAATAGCTAAAGTCCATTAGGCTCAAGAAATAAGCACTAAAAGGGAGGACCTATTCCCAAAACTGGTGGAGGATATCGCTAGATTTGGATTTCTAGAATTTTTTGGGAAGGGCATTGAGATGGCCTAGATCATTATCTATATCATTTTTAGGAAGTTTTAATTTAACTTACTCAACAATTCCTTAGGTTGAATGGTACCAAGACGGTGGTTTGGTGGACAAGAAGAGAAGAATTCCTTTGGTGAGTATTAGGAGGAAGTTTTGAAGGTTTCTAATACTATTCACTTAAATTGCATTTTTCATTGTATCGAAGTTGGCATTTGGATGGAAATGACTGAATGAGAAATGGAATATGTTTGATCACACAACTTCAGATTGGACATTTTGATGGTTTCAAATTCTGGTCACATAAATTGTATCTTCTTGCTGTATGGAAGTTGGAATTTGGATGAAAAGGATTGAATGAGAAATGGAATATGTAGCGCAATATCCATAAAGAGCAAGAGGTGGAAAAAAAATGACAAAAAACAAGACAAGTGTGAATAATAAACCATTCTTGTGCTCCTAAAACATCATTCTAATATCCAAATTTCAATAAGTACTTCATCACACAATATAATAAAACTTATTATGACACATTAACCATCCTTTTAGAACATCTACGAATTACACTTCCACATTCAACCATCACAACACACATTTCTGAATGCTCAAATCAATGGTGTCAGATAAAAGAACTTGTAATGGATATAGTTGGAACACCGTGTTACGATATGTTAAAATGTATATTAAATGTAATTTATGTTCATAATTGTTGTATAATTTGGGATATGTACATAGGGTTATTTGATTAGGCTTAATGGGATGGAGGGGGGGGGGGGGGGGTGTATTGTCTTGGGCCCATGGGCCATTTTGTAACAGGAAAACCTAAAGGTTAAATACCTAATGAAAGGGGAAAATCCCCAACGGAAACATTTTGATTAATCTTTCGTCTGCTTCGTTTTGCCGTGAAACCAGAGAGCTACGCTCTTTCTTGTGGGTGTTTAGACTGTTCCGTCAGTCCCTTGATTTTGATTTGTCATGGTATCAGAGCTCTGAAAATTAACCGTCCGACGCATTTTTGTCCGATGACCTATGTTGTTCGACGAGTTTTTTTTTTTTTCAGCATTGATTGCGGGCGTCGTTAGAAAAACTTGTCGGGTGGTTCCGTTGCCGGAAAAGCTACGGGGGTTCCGTTGCCAGGAAGAGGGTTCTAGCCGGAAGGGGAAACGAAAGGGAGAGGGTTCTCGCCGGAAGGGGAAACGAAAGGGGTGGTTTTCGGGGGTTGTCGGAAAGCATTGTTCGAGCTTGGGAAAGTTGTGGTTCCGTCGTCGGAAAAGCTCCATCGGTGGTTTCGTTGCCGGAGAAGCTACAACGGGAAGAGGGTTCTCGTCGGGAAACTCGCCGGAAGGGGGAACGAAGGTACGAATTTTTTTTCTCCTGCGCGTTCGATTGATTATTTGGCATAAGGTCGTTATGCAATTTGCGAACCTTTGTGGGATGATTTGAAATTTATGAAAGTTTTGGGGGCCATTCTGGAATTTCTGAAGGTGTGAGGGTGTTTTTCGAATTTCTAATAGTTTGGGGGTCTAATTCAAATTTCTGTTAACCTGGGAGCAAATCTTGGATTTCTGCAAATGTAGGGGTCCACTTGAAATTTATGAAAAGTGGGGGTATGTTTTGAATTTCTTATCTTGCGGGGGTGCATTAGGAATTTTGCTAGATTCGATCTTATCATGCCAACAGACAAGTCCGATTTCACTACTATTCGATTCACGGGCAAGTACTACGGTACTTGGGAATTTCAGTTCTAGTTATTTGTTCAGGGAAGAGGTTTATGGGGTCATATTGATGGGAGTGATCTGGCACCTGGCGATGCTAACGCATTGTCAAAATGGATCATCATGGATGCTAGAGTCATGACTTGGATACTTGCATCTCTTGAGCCTCACTAGTCCCAAATCTGAGGCCCTACAAAACTGCCGCAGATATGTGGAATTACCTCCACAAGGTTTATCGTCAAACCAACACGGCCCATCGATTTTAAGTTGAATATGAACTTGCAAATTTCACCCAAGGCAGTCGTTCGATTGAAGAATATTTTTCGGGCTTCCAAAATCTATGGGTTGATTACATTGACATTGTTTACGAGGATGTCCCTGCTGCTGCTCTCTCTGTTGTGCACGTTGTACATGACACCAGTAAACGGTATCAAGTCTTGATGAAGCTTCGTCCCGAGTTTGAGATTGCTCAATCACATCTGATGAATCGTCATCCAGTGCCGTCCCTGGATACCTGTTTGAGTGAACTTCTCTGGGAGGAGCAGCGCTTTACTACTTAGGCTGGCATGGAACCTCGCGTTCAGGCTGATCTCTCGGCTCCTGTAGCTTATGTAGCACCAGGAAGACCTAAGGGTCGGGACACTAGTTCTGTTCAGTGCTTCCACTGCAAAGCTTATGGTCACTTTGTTCGGAACTGCCCCAAGGGGTCGATTCTGTTCTGTAGCTACTGTAAAAAGTCGGGTCATCACATCACCGTTTGCCCTACATGACCTGAAAGGAGGAAGCCAACAGCTTATCATGCATCCACCGATACATCTAGTTCTGCCACATTGCCACCTGCCGTTTCAGTCCCTATCATTCCTGTTCCACCAGCACCTACCAATTCCACCATTCTCACTCCTGAAATGGTACAACAGATGATCATTTCTGCCTCTTCTACTTTTGGTATCTCAGGTAAACAGAACCTTTCTACTCAACCATGGTATTTTGATTATAGTGCCTCTAACCACATGACCAACAATGTGGTATGTCTTTCAAATGTCAGAAAGTATGATGGCAATATGCACATCAACACTGCTGATGGTAGTACTCTGCCTATCAGTGTTGTTGGTGACCTCTCTCCATCTTTAGTTGATGTCTTTGTGTTTCCTGACTTGTCAACAAACCTTTTGTATGTTGGTCAATTAGTTGATAAAAACTGTAATATTCAGTTTTCTCGCTTTGGTTGTGTTATGCAGGATCAAGCGTCGGGGAAGGTGATCGCGAAGGGGCCTAAAATGGGCAGGCTATTTTCACTTAAAGTCTTTCTATCCACTGTTATTCCCCGTTCTCCTGTAATTTCTTTTGCTTGTAATGTTGTTGGATTTGGCCCTAAGTTGTGGCATAGACGTCTAGGCCACCCAAACTTGTTTGTACTTCGTACATTATTTAAATCGGGTTTATTAGGCAATCAAGATTGTACTTCTCATGATACGTCTTTTGACTGTTCATCATGTAAACTTGGCAAAAGTAAAACTCTATCATTTCAGCAACATTCCTCGCATGCCTCCCACTGATTTGACCTTATTCATAGTGATGTTTGGGGAATTGCTCCCGTTATCTCGCATGAACAAATTAAGTACTTTGTGTCACCTTTATTGATGACTTTAGTCGATTTACCTTAGTCTACTTCCTACGGGCTAAGTCTAAAGTTTTTGTCATTTTTAAGAGGTTTCTTGCACTCATTGAAACACAATTCTCCGCTCTGACTCTAGAGGCGAGTACATGTCGGCAGAATTCCAAGAATTTCTTCAAAGCAAAGGCATTATCTCTCAATGTTCTTCTCCCTCGACACCCAACAAAATGGTGTTGCTAAGCGCAAAAATCGTCACCTTCTTGATATGGTCTGCACCCTTCTCATTGAATCATCCGTTCCTCCTAGGTTTTGGTGTGAAGCTCTCTCTACCTTCGTCCATTTAATTAACCCCCTGCCTTCGCCTGTCTTGCATCATGTCTCTCCCTTTGTTAAATTATTCGGTTATTCTCCGTCCTACATAGATCTTCGGACGTTCGGTTGTGTTTGTTTCGTGCATTTACCTGATCATGAACGATATAAACTTACAACCCAATCTGTTATGTGTGCATTTCTTGGGTATGGCGGTTCTCAAAAGGGCTATGTTTGCTACGATCCTCAGGCGTGTCGAGTCCTTGTTTCTCGGAATGTGGTCTTCTTTGAAAACCAATATTTCTTTCCCTCTCAAGTTACACTTCCGTCTACCTCTTTTTCTAGTTTGTCGAGCTTTGATGAGCCTCAACCCACTGCCTCGCTGCCCTCTCGTCCTTCTGACCTAGCGCTTGCTCCTGATCCTCCCTCTGCTCCTGCTCCCCTCAATCTTCACAGATCCACACGTAGTTCTCACCCTCCTAACTGGTATGGTTTTCCCTCCCCTGTATCTCTGGTAGCTACTTTGTCTTCTATTTCCATTCCTTCTGGCCATAAACAGGCTATAGCACATGAGTGTTGGAAAAAGGCCATGCAAAACTGAACTACAAGCGCTAGAGGAGAATCACACCTGGGACATTGTGGCTTGCCCTCCTACTATTCGGCCTCTTGGAAGTAAGTGAATCTTCTCTGTCAAGCTGCGTTCAGATGGATCGTTGGATCGGTACAAAGCCCGTCTTGTGGCCCTGGGGAACAGGCAGGAATATGGGATTGATTATGATGAAACTTTTGCCCCAGTTGCCAAGATGACCACAGTTCATACTATCTTAGCCAGTACGGCCTCTCAATCTTGGCCATTGCATCAGATGGATGTGAAGAATGCCTTTCTCCACGGTGATCTGCAGGAAGATGTCTATATAAAGCTTCCCTCGGGTATGTCTACATCCTCTCCTGATCATGTCTGCAAGCTCCGACGTCCTTTGTATGGGCTTAAACAAGCCCCCCGAGCTTGGTTTGAGAATTTTTTTAGCACACTTATCCTCCACCGGTTTACCCAGAGTCAGTATGATTCATCTCTCTTTAATCATAAGTCTGTTGCGGGCATGGTCATTCTCTTGGTTTATGTGGATGACATCATCATTACTGGCACTGATTCTGGACTGATTACCAAGCTTCAGAAGGTGTTGCATGCCACTTTTCATATGAAGGATCTTGGACGCCTCACTTACTTCTTAGGGCTGGAGGTCCATCACACACTCAAAGGTATTTTCTTAAACCAACATAAGTATATTCAAGATCTTATCACACTCGCTGGGTTGGAGGACACATCTTCGGTGGCTACCCCTATGGAGGTCAATGTCAAATATCGAAAAGATGAAGGGACTCTCCTTGATGATCCGACTATCTATCGACGACTAGTCGGGAGTCTCATCTACTTGACTACTACTCGCCCGGACATTTCCTATGTTGTTCATAAGGTCAGTCAGTTTATGGCATCTCCTTGACACCTTCATCTTGCGGCAGTTCAGCGCATCATCTGCTATCTACGCGGCTCCCCTGCTCGTGGTTTATTCTTTCCTACTGGCTCCGCGCTACAACTGGTTGCCTACAGTGATGCTGATTGGGCAGGGTGCCCCGATACCCGTTGCTCTACTACAGGTTGGTGTATGTTTTTAGGCGATGCACTGATTTCTTGGAAATGTAAGAAACAAGATCGAGTGTCCACGTCATCTACCGAGGCCGAGTATCGTGCTATGTCTACTGCGTGTGCGGAAGTTATTTGGCTCCGTGGTCTTCTTGGTGAGCTCCAGTTTCCTCAGCCTTCATCTACACCGCTTCATGCAAATAATACAAGTGCTACACAAATTGCAGCCAATCCGGTTTTTCATGAGCGTACCAAGCATATTGAGGTTGACTGTCACTCCATCCATGACACTTTGGAGCGCCGGGTAATATCTCTTCTGTACATTTCTTCGGATCTTCAAGTGGCCGATGTCTTCACCAAAGCATCGTCTTAATCTCGACATAATTTTTTGGTTGGCAAATTGTTGCTGGTTGACTCACCATCATCAATTTGAGGGGGGATGTTACGATATGTTAAAATGTATATTAAATGTAATTTATGTTGATAATTTTAGTATAATTTGGGATAAGTACATAGGGTTATTTCATTAGGCTTAATGGGACAAGAGGGGGGGGGGGGCGGGTTGTCGTCTTGGGCCCATGGGCCATTTTGTAACAGGAAAACCTAAAGGTTAAATACCTAATGAAAGGGGGAAAATCCCAACGAAAACATTTTGATTAATCTTTCGTCTGCTTCGGTTCGTCGTGAAACCAGAGAGCTACGCTCTCTCTTGTGGGTGTTTGGACTGTTCCGTCAGTCCCTTGATTTTGATTTGTCACACCGAGCCTGCAACAAACTTGAGTCATAATGACAGAGAGGTTCCAGGAATAGATGCGATGTCCAAAATATGAAGGTCTGACAGTAGTTACTTTACTTTCAGTTGATTTAATTCAAAGACTGAATTTGCTTCAACGGTGATTCATGTTTGGAGTGTTTGTTGGAGTCAGTTGGTAGAAGAGTTTGTAATGAATGGAAGGGACGGGGAGACAACAGTAAGGATTCCCTGCAAGAACAACAATGAATAATTCATATTCAAACAAGAGAGAGAGAGAGAGAGAGAACTTTTTTCCTAAATGCTTTTGTCAGTGTGGTGCTTGCAATCAAATTGAAAGAGGGGTACTAAATTTTTATTTAAAAGGAACATTTCATGCTTAACCTTGTAGATAATTATTCTGTTTGAAATTTTACTTAGATGCAATAAACATTGTTGTCAGAGTGGTTCCGTCCACTCTTGTTAGAGTTTGTGGTCTGAGTTAGGTACTTGGCTTTTCGCACATTAAACGGTTAGTCTTTTCTGGTTGTATTGGTTAGGTATCTGACTCAGAACTCCGAAGTTAAGCGAACTTGGGCAAGAGTAATTCTAAGATGGGTGACCTCCTAGGAAGCACTCTTGACTAAGACTTTGACATGGTATCAGAGCTAGGCACACCACGGCCCGCGTTCGTATCCCATGAGAAGCGGCTCTAGAATGGGCGGGGGTGGGTGTCAGAGTGGTTCCGTCCACTCTTGTTAGAGTTTGTGGTCTGAGTTAGGTAATTGGCTTTCTGCACCTTAAACGGCTAGTCTTTTCGAGTTGTATTGGCTAGGTATCTGACTCAGAACTTCGAAGTTAAGCGAGTTTGAGCAAGAGTAATTCTAGGAAGTACTCTTGCCTAAGACATTGACAGTTACAACAATCCTGTGTGCAAGTGTATATTTTTTCGCTTGTGCTCGATGACTACATACTGCTTCCACTTGGAATTATGAATTTGGTGGTACGACAACATGCTAAAAAATGAGAAACATAGTCCATTGTACAAGATATATCTGCTATGAGCTATGAAAGGTTATAAGAAAAAAGAAAGAAAAACTCACTCAATTCATATAAATCAACCTTTCTCTCATATTATTGAATAAGCATTCACATTTAAATCTCATCACATAGTCCATCCCATTTTATGATACACTATTCATCCATTTACATAAGATATCTCATACATCAATTACATATTTTGGCATGAACAACCCCTTGCTACCAACACGATCTTCAATAGTATTACTAGGTTGCTTGGAACCACCGGATAGTGACATAATGAGAAGCTAAGGCCATGCATTAGATCACTAAAAAATTGAAACTTCATCTTGCTATGCTTTGATCTGACAAATTGTTACCGAAACAAACACGAGTGATGTCCAATAACACATCAAAAAGAAGAAAAACATAAAATGTAATGCACATACTTATCCACCATAGGCTCAAAAAGCGAATAAACAAACTATTCCTTTCTATACATTGTTCAAATATTCAAATTTCAATCTCAATCTTATAATTTGATATACATATTTATTGATACATTGCATTTACCTTTAAAATATTTCTTATAATTTTCTAGTAAGTCACTAATAGTAATAAGATTTTATTTAAAAGACTTTTTGGAAATATGTATCATAGGAAAAACATTTCTAGTTTTTACTAGAATATAAATTTTCAACCAGGCTCGAACATAGGCAGGTTCAGGCTCGGCTCAGGTCGATGCCACCCTTGCTTCCCACCAGTGACATGTCTAGATAAGGAAGTCGGAGTAGCTTCTCTTGAATTGTTGTTCCATTCGACCTCGAAACGGTTAGGTAGTAGTTTCTGGTCAAGGTTTGTCTGGAAGGTTTTGACATAGTTGAAGACGTAATCCCATCTCCCACAAGTTCAACCCAACAAATTGGTCTTTCAATTCATACATAATTTCGTCCAACCGATTCACCGTCGGGAGTGCCTCTATCGGAATAGTAGTGCAAATGCTCTCTCTAGGTAACTTTGCATCCTTCTCCGCTGAATGCACAATTCTATATCTTGTCCTCCCTTCCAATTTACAATTTTGGTGTTAGAAACGAGGCGAAGAGAAACAACAAATTATAAACTAGGTCAATAGATGGAAGAAATTAGGATACCATCAATTGTAGTAAGCCAAAATTGGGTAGATGGTGGCGATTGTGGTGAGAGCGTTCTAGAAATCCATAGAGTCAACAAAATTGATAATATCCCATGGGATCTTGAAGCCCATGAAAACCTTCCACCGAGTTTTATTTTTTATTTTTAAGTTACTTATCTTATTTTGTTAATTGAAAAATCTAAATAAAACTATCTTAATAAGGTCAAATCTATCATAATATTTTATTAATAAATTCATCATCCACTTTACATTATATTTTCTATTATGTACACTAACACAAGAGAGTACTTTAAGTTGAACTTTCCATTGAGCACCCTAAGGCCTTATTAGTACACTCTGAAGTGAAAGTGAAAATGAAAGTACTTTCATTAGTGAAAATAGCCCAAAACCTGTTAGTGTGTACCATAACTGGCGAGTGACACTCATTCTTGAGAAAAAAAACGAGGGAAAGTGAAATCACTCCTCCCTGAGGTTAGTGAATTCACTTTCAGTCACACGCTCACTCGCTCTCTCACTCTTGTTATGCTCATTTTGCCCTCTCACTTTCGCATTTGGATATAATAAAATTAAATATTTGTTTAAGTATTTTATTTTATACATTTAATTAAATTCAAAAAGATTAATTTAATTAATTAATTATTAGTTTAAACAAATTGAAATTTATCTTACATTATTAAAAAAATAGTTAAAATAATTATATTATAAAAATTAAATCTAACGAAGTAATTTTAACTATTTTTATTTATATAAATTCATGATTTTAATATTATATTTGATTTCTAATTTAAGAGTGAGAATTTGGATTTTACACAAGTAACAATTTGATTAAGAATTTGGATATTATAAAAGAAAGTATTTGTTTGATCATATTTTTATATATTTAATTAAAATTTTAATTATTAAAAAAGTTTATTAATTTTGGATAAGTTTTATTTTTTAAAATTATTTATTTATTTAAAAAAATTAATTTTTTATTAATTTAAAACTTCTTAAAATTTATTTTATTTTAATATAGCTATCTAAATTAAAAGTTAAATCTATTAGATGAATTTATAAAATAAAATAAACTTTTTTATTTATATAAAATTCTTATTTTCAACATTATATTTAATGACTATTTTAAGAGTGAGAATTTAGATTTTTTAAAGTAACTATTTGATTAACATTTGGATAATATAAAAGCATGGATTTGTTTAATCATTTTATAAATATTTAATTAAATAAATTTTCGTAATTTTTTAAATTATTTAATACTTTAAAATTAATTAGATATGTTTTAGTTTATTTAAATAAAAAATATAATAAAATTAAAATTTTAAAAGTATTTTTGAATAATAAAATACCATCTTTTTATTTACCTAAATTTATAAATTTTAATTTTATATTTAATTAATATTTTAGGAGTGAGATTTTAGACATTAAAAAGTAACAATTTGATTAGGCATTTTGATATCATAAAAGTAAAATTTTTTAAGCTATATTTATATATATAAGTAATTAATTAAATAAATAAAGTTTAATTTTTATTATTATTGATGAATTAAGAAGAGTTAAAATCTATCCTAACTTATTAATAAAAAATTTAGATAAACAATATCCTATAAAATTTAAATCTATTGGAGTATTTTATTAATAAATTTCTTATGTACTTTCCACTAAACTTTCCATTGTCCATACTAACATAAAAAAAATAATTCACTTTCACTTTCACTTTCAAAATGCACTAAACCCCCCTTGAAGTTTGTAGGAATGATTTCTATGGAAAATATTCGCACGAAAGTAATCTTTCTTTTAAGATGTGCAAATATCTGAAAAAGAAAATTCTGTATTGCCTTATGACAAGAAAGGTGTATGAAAGGACCCGAAAATGTAAATAGCTAATGTCCATTAGGCTCAAGAAATAAGCACTGAAAGGGAAGACCTATCCCTTCCCAGAATTGGTGAAGGATATTGCTAGATTTGGATTTCTAGATTTTTTTGGGAAGGGCATTGAGATGGCCATGAGCATTATCTATATCAATTTTAGGAAGTTTTAATTTAACTTACTCAACAATTCCTTAGGTTGAACAGTACCAAGACGGTGGTTTGGTGGACAAGAAGAGAAGAATTCCTTTGGTGAGTATTAGGAGGAAGTTTCGAAGGTTTCTAATACTATTCACTTAAATTGCATTTCTCATTGTATCGAAGTTGGCATTTGGATGGAAAGGACTGAATGAGAAATGGAATCTGTTTGCTCACACAACTTCAGATTGGACGTTTTGACGGTTTCAAATTCTGGTCACATAAATTGTATTTTCTCACTGTATGAAACTTGGAATTTGGAGGAAAAGGATTGAATGAGAAATGGAATCTATAGAGCAATATCCATAAAGAGAAAGAGGTAAAAAAAAAGAAGACAAAAAAAATCTAACAAGACAAGTGTGAATAATAAACCATTCTTGTGCTCCTAAAACATCATTCTAATATTCAAATTTCAATAAGTACTTCATCACACAATATAATAAAAGTTATTACGATACATTAACCATCCTTTTAGAACATCTAAGAATTACACTCCCACATTCAATCATCACAACACACATTTCTGAATGCTTAAACCAATGGTGTCAGATTAAAGAACTTGTAACGGGTTTAGTTGGAACACCGAGCCTGCAACAAACTTGAGTCATAATGATAAGACGGTTCCAGGAATAGATGTGATGTCCCCAATATGAAAGTCTGACAGTTATGGGTGGTTTCAAACCAAGCCGGCTCGAGCTCGGCTCCGTTTTGGCATGGTTCAATTCAGTATACCTGGATCTTGAGCCGATTTTGAGATCCGGGATCGGCTCGTTTAAATTAACGAGCCGAGCTCGATTGAATCAAGGTTTGGCTCGAAAGCTCATGAGTCGGCTCATTAATTTAACAAGCAGTGCGGGATTCGGGGGATTTGGAGGAGTCGGGACTAGGGAGCAGGACCAAGAGCTGGAGCGCCGAGTGGAGTGGAAGAGAGGGGCGAGAGAGCGAGGGGGGAAAATTCTTCCTCCCCTCGTCACTGCTGAGCCCCTCCCATCCGTTGTTGTGGCCACCTTTGTCGCTGTCGACAATTGCCTCACCGGCCGCCTTCTGCCTTTCGTCACCACTGATTTTGTGGCCACCGCTATATTTCTTCCCCCTAGTCTGCCTTCGCCTTTGTTTCCGTCGTCACAACTGTTATCGCTGAAAAAGTTCCTTGCCGACGCCACTGGAAGCTTTTCCCTCCGCGTCGTTCCTCATCCTTGGTGGAAACCAGAGGACCTAAGTTAGAAGAAAAAAATAATCCCCCCTAGCGAGAAGACAATTTCCTCAACAATAGACACCACCGGTATCCCCCCCCCCCCCCCCCCCCCTGACACTCTCAATGTGGACCAGACACACCGCTTCTCTCGTGTCAGGTTACCCTCCGCCCCAAAAAATCTGACCCTATACACTACTTCCATTGAGTACCGTCACAGCTAGCTTCCATTTTTTCCCTGCTTTCGCCCATCGGAATGGTGTGACTCCTCCGTCAAGATCGTCGCCATTGAACAAGTTACCGGTGGAGATTGCCGAAGAGAAAGTCCTTATAATGGATGGAATTCTGGTGGACGAGCCGCCTGGTGCCGCTCGTGCTCGGTCATCAGTGTCGGAAATAGGCTTTTTCTCTCTCACAAACCCCAATTCTTACAAGACAAGGGTATGCCGCTCGTGTGAGGACTTGGGCCCGTGCACATGTGTGTCAAAATGCCTGGTGCTTACCTCTCGTTTCCGACGTCATTCTGTACTGTTCACGAAAATATTTAATTGCTATTTCTATTGAATGTCGATTCTCAGTTTGGAAACGGAAAAGAGCAGCTGCCATCAGCACGTCAATTTCAAACGCCCTTGTTGAATTTCATATTTACTTGCCTTCTTGTTTCTTTTTCAGTTCCTTTCTTTGCTTCTCTACGTAAGATGCTCTTTGATTTTAAGCATTTTCAAATTTAATAATGAAAATGCCTAATACTATCCAGGAATGTAATTTTTCTGTGTGAGTGAGCTGCAATTTCTATTGGTTTATGTTATCTATCTCATATGTTTCTAGAATGGATGAAGAGATTGTGGTTTTGTTTTTGATTTAATATTGCAGGGAAAGCTGATATTTTCCTGGTTATGATTGGTTGATTCGACATAATGTCCAGGATAGCTAACTTTAAAAAGGCAAAAGTAAAAGTGGTTTTCTGGCTACATTTCCATGCTACACAAGTAAGCCTTTTGTTAAATATGACCTTCTGTTAGAGCTAAGTTTATTTCCATTCCGGAATGTGGCTTTTTCATTGCTCTTGAAATGGCTATTTGGATAGATATCTCAGCATTTAGTTTTCATCTGACATTGTTTCAAGTTTCTTGAGCTAGAGCTACCACTGATTTGTGGAGTGGAATTGACCTATCATTTGGTTGCTTGTTGTATTGCCCTAATAATGATCTGAAAGATTTTTTATTTTTTTATTCTTATTGATACTGGAAAGACAACAAAAACAAAAACAACCAAAGCCAATGTGGGGAATGAGAACTGCAAATGGTCAGATCCTATCTATGAGACTGCAATACTATTCCAAGATGCTAAAACTAAAATGCTTGAGGAGAAGCTCTACAACCTTGTGGTTGCAATGGTATCTGTCGTTCTTTTGAACTTCTCTCTCTCTCTCTCTCTCTCTCTCTCACTTGGACCCTATATCTCATCTCTTTCTTTTCTTATAGAAGCCTATTATTTTGTTATTGTGTTAAACTAATTTAGAGTTCTTTATCTTTAGTAGACATTTAGAAGGGATATTCTTCTGTTTTGTCAAGGATCATCTCGTTCTAGCATCCTTGGTGAGGCCACCAGACGCATCAAAACCTTTATCTGTTGCACTTCCTCTTCAGGGTGGGGGGGGTGTTATTCTTGTGTCGGATTAGTTTCCTTTGTGTGCTGTTGATGGTGATCATTTTTTCATGCCTTGGTAACCAGCAACTTGCTACTATTTTCTTCTTTTTCTTCCAAACTACTAACTGCACTCACAACTTCTTGAATTTTGGAAAGAAGAAAATCAGACCTGTAGGTGATCTGAAAAGAAAAAAAATTTCTATCTTTTGCTACTAATTGGCCCTGCTTAGATTCAACTTCATTAAGTGAATGCTTCAAACTCATGTGTTTTGTACTTCTCATAGTGTTTGCCTTGTGTCATGTAAAAGGTATAAAAAATGGTAATGTTGTGAATTTTATCTGTATGGCAGGTTACAATCCAACTTCTCACATCTAAAACTGGCTTCAAGTGTTGCTTCAGTGATCCTACAAATTTGCATTGACTTCATTATTAACACTATAGTTTGAGATGTTGGATAAGGGTATTGATTCATCTAAGTGAAGCATGTTTTCCCAGAGCTAAGTGATTTCATGTGGTGGGAAGTTTTGTTGCATCGTTCTTTGGGATTTTCCTATCATCTTCTTGTGGCTTTTTCTCGATTTTCTTGAAGTTTTGAGTTTTAATTATTTGTGAAATCGGTAGTTGGTCTAAATTTTCATTGGATTGTCATAGAGAGTTTGAACAACGATGAGATGTCAGAGAGAGAAGATTTTAGATGCCCACTGGTCCAAGCGTTCATGATAAATTTGCCAAAAAAGTGTCATCTTTTGTAGAGGCGGCAAATGATTAGATTGACAAGGTTTAGAATTGTCATTTCTTGCTAGAGTTTAAACGTACATTAAACAAACAATGAGAGACATATTTAGAAACTTACTGGAAATGGAATGAATCAAATTACTAACATGCATATATGCATATTGTTCATATACACTGTTATGAACTCAATAGCAGGCCGAGTTATGCAAAGGCACAATGGTTGTGTCTTTTAGTATTAAGTTAATTATTTTTATTTCTATTTACTTTTACTTCATTTTTATTTTAATTGATGAGTTAGTATGCCATAGGGGTATTATTTTAATTCTTTCTCTTGAACCCTTGTTAGCGTAAACCCTACTTAAGGGGTGAAAGGAATGAGAAAAGACAAGTTTGATTTTAGTCTAACCAGGGTTTTGAGTTCTCCTAAACGAGCTCAGGGGTGTGCATTCTCCTTAATGAACCTAGGGTTTTCAAGCTTCCCTTTGACTTGATTCTTCTCTTCTCTTCTTCTTCCCTACGAATCACTGTGTTCGATCCGGGACCATAACAACTGGGTATTAGAGCAGGGTAACATGGGGTATTCCAACATTGACTAGTTAAGAGATTTGGTTGTTAGAGTGAAGAATGTATGTGTAAAAAATGAGGTGAGGTTTGCTTATATCAGACAGCTGTTGGAACAAATCCCAACTCTTTGACTCCAAATCGACAGATTTGAACAGTAGGTACGAAGGGCAGCAATGAAGGCATAAGCTAAGGCATGAATGAAAAGAATCGACCAAAAACTCGACAGACTCAAAATGGAAATGTGTATAGCAGCAATGCCTAATGATATATGTCCGTCTTCCATTGAAATGTCGGAGAGATTGAAAAGTCGCCGTTCTAGAAGAAGACGGGGCAACCTTTGTCTCGGCAAATAATTTTGGCTCTTCCGAAGTTGATCGACCTCAAATTTCTTCGGAACAACCCAATTTGGGTTCGTAAGTTTCCGTCGATCTCCTCTATACTCGGCAACCTAAATTGAAGCCCAGCCTCTAGAAATCCAAAGTCAGGGAGACTAGAAATTTCCGAGCCTAGAGGCTCAATGATAAAGATTGGCTAGATACCTCCTTTGTCAACATAGTGGCTGTTGTTCGCCGTCGATAAAAATTTCCTAAGGTCATTCTTCTCGACAACGACGGCGCGGGGAAGATCTCATTGATAAATCAACGGGTCGTGCTCGCAGATGCGAACAAGAAAGACCAAAAACCCAAAACCTTTGATTTCACAGTGGAAATTGTTGCCTTGGCGGAAAAAGAGAATTCAGGCAGTAAAATTAAACAATTGTTTCCCCTTATCTCAATTTTTTTCTCACATGTTGTTCTTTACAATGGTAAACACCAGCCAGAAAATGGGCTACCGGAGAAATGGTGTCACAGTGGATTCTGGTGTGCCGTCTCTGGCTTACTATCCTGGTTGTGGTCTTGTTTCTGTGCAGGCAGTGGCCAATCTTTGAAGGAACCTTCATTGAGAAGATCAACTACTTCATCACCGTTGGTGCTTACAACTAATTCTTGCGAACCTTCAGAGGTCGTTTGTGGAACAAATCCTTTGGTTCACATGTATTCAGTGTGCGGAGATGTAGTGTCCGCTCGAACACTGTTCTATGAAATTATTCTACCAGGTTTGGTTTCTTGGAATTATATGGTGTACAATTATGCAAGTGTGGGGCTATGGCGTCTACCAGGTAGCTATTCGACTTAAAGCCAGAACGAGACGTTGTAGTTGGTGGACCACCACCTAGCCTCTATATGTCATTAGTGGCCCTGGGGATGAAACCATAAAATCAAAGAGCCCGTAAAATCAATTGCGCACCTGTATCTTCTTCCCTACAAATGCCTGGAACACAGTGCATATACAGGAAAACTTTTGGGTGTTTCCATAATTAGAGTGACAGTGAATATATGGCTGGTCAGCTTTGAGCATTCGGATATGTAATGCGTGATAATCCAGAGGAGGCAGATCCTTGGTTCACTAATACGTGTACTGTGAAATCTCCTAGTCCATCAGCCAAGGAAACTTTAAATTCAAAATGCAAAAAGGATGGTATGTCCCTTGTAGTGGCTGGATGTGTGTCTCAAGGAAGTAGATACTTGAAGGAGCTTGGAGGGATTAGTATAACTGAAGTGCATACACTGTTCTGGAATGCTCTTGGTGCTTGCCAGATATATGTAGAAATGTTAAGAGGTATTAAGACAGGAGCTGGGAGCATGGTTGAAATCATGCAAATTGATCGGGGAGGTGCAGTGGAAATTTTGCACTCTATATCAATGGGAAGGCTTCCACTTGCCGAGGCAATGAATGCCAATTTATCTGCTGCTGCTACAACAATTCGCTAGAGAGCACTAATTTGCTCTTTGTGAGTCATCTCAGAAGAATTATAGCGACGTTGTTGTTGCCAAATCAGACCTAAACTATATTGGTCTGCGGATAGAGAAAATAATTCAACTAAAGAATTATATTGTTGTTAGTGAGAACATAATCAGGTATAGAATCTTTGTTAAAAAAGTTATTGAGTCACACGACGTGATAAAAATGTGTGTTCGGAAGTGTGACCCAAATATGGTAATAAGCCTCATGAATGTGAATGGCTGTCATTAGACCTATACAATGCATATCTACAAGCAAAAGAAAATATTACATGTCCTTGCTGATCTGGTGACATATACCATACTCCTAAATGTCTATTGTCTGGCTGGGAGTGTAGGGAGGGCACAAGATATTTACGAGAAAGTAAGACATATGGCATCAGTTGGGGCTTGCAGATTACACCTCACCACCTACAGCACAATTATAAAGGTTTTTGCAGATGCCAAAATGTGACAATTGGCATGGAAAATAACAAAAGAGATGGTCTCAGATGGTGTTAGTCCTAATGTTGTCACTTGGTCATCATTGATTAGTGCCTTTGCCAAAACAGATATAATGGAGCGTGCAATTCACACATTTGATGAAATGCTTCTCTCTGGCTATGAACCTTCATTGAAGCGGCAACTTCTAATCTCCACCATTTTTTTGACTGTTTGGATTGCAATTGTCAGCTACATGGCTCTGCCATCCAACTTCACCCTCTATGATTTTGGAGTTGCGAAACCAGTTAAGAATTGGCACTTCTTCTTTTGTGTTGCTATTGGATTGTGGGCTGGACTCATTATTGGATACACAATGGAGTATTACACTAGCAATGCTAATTGTCCTATGCAGGATGTTGCTGCTTCTTGCAGAACAGGGGCAGCAAAAAATGTGATCTGTGGCCTCACACTGGGTTCCAAGTTTTTCATAATTCTACTTAGGCTTTAGTCTTGCTGCCACATATAGACTTTCTGTGGCAGTTTTGGGAATGTTTAGCACAATTACAACCAGGCTTGTGCTTGACACCTATGGACTCAAGGGGGAGGAAGAACATGTAGCTTGCGTGGTTGACCTACTTAGCCACAGTGGGTACCCTGCAGCAGCAACCAAAGTGATAGAGGATTACACTGGCCAGATTGGGTGCTGGCCCAACATATCATCCACGGTTTTTACTGTTGCCTACAAACCAGTGATGCACATACCATCAATTCTAGATCAATTTACTGTAGTGGGTTTACTCCCAGCTAGCGCGAATCTGGGTGCATTACATCAAGGGAAACTCATGTAGGCTTACATCAAGATTTTAACTGCCCCCATTCACTCTACTTTACAGAAGCTGAGGTTTTCACTGAAATTTGTGCACGGCTATTGATGGCTTACTTGCATGAATATGCATGTGAGGCTTATGTTGCTGCTCTCTATTATGGGATAAACAATACAGGAAATGGAAAATAGATGCAAATGTTTTCAGGCCAACTATTTTCAATGCCAATTGAACCTGATCTGGGTCCAAGCCTTGGAGTTGCTCGTGTCCCAGGAATTGGACTTATTTACACAGAATTAGTCAGAGCCTTAACCAGTACTGTTGCGGTTGCGTGTGGATTTCACAAGGATATGTAGAGTGGTCCGAGGTCAGTAGTTTATGCCAAAAAAAAGAGATGGTACACTAACAGAACTTGGGCAGACAACAAGTCAATACATTTTAGTTCCCTATTTTGTTAACTTTTCGCATTGATGGGTTCATTCTCACATGGGTTTCCGAAGATTATGGTGGAACATCTTGTTGGCCAGTCATGGTCTTGCCAAAATTGGAGCAGGTGATAGTTTAGACTATTGTTTGGTTGCTTGACCATGTGGTGGGTTGCTGCAGCGAGTAATGCTGGAAGTGTTGGATTTTCACCCAAAAAAAACAATTTTCTAGAGGAACATTCTGTCATCGGGGGAAACAAGTGGTGGATTTCAGATACCGCAATCTCTCCGTCTGAGGTGTACATTGGAGCGCTTACACCGTTTGTGTTACCCAGTGGGTTGACACAGAGGCCACAGATGTTACATGGGAAGATGTGGAGACGTTTCAGCACGCATACCCTACCTTCAAGCTTGAGGAAGCTCTTTCTCCACGGGGGGAGTGATGTTATGAACTCAATAGCAGGCCGAGTCATGCAGAGGCGTAGTGGCTGAGTCATCTAATATTAAGTTAATTGTTTTTCTTTCTATTTACTTTTACTTCATTTTTATTTCAATAGATGAGTTAGTATGCCGTAGGGGTATTATTGTAATTCTTTATCTTGAACCCTTGTTAGCATAAACCCTACTTAAGGGGTGAAAGGAATTAGAAAAGGCAAGCCTGATTTTAGTCTAAACAGTGTTTTGAGTTCTCCTAAACGAACTTAGGGGTGAGTGTTCTCCTTGACGAACCTAGGGTTTTCAAGCTTCCCTTCGGTTTGATTCTTCTCTTATCTTCTTCTTCCCTACGAATCACTATGTTAGATCCGGGGCCGCAACATACACACACACGAGCACCCACGCACCCCCCCCACCCACACACACACACACACACACACACACACATATACACTTTAGTTGATGATTTAAATAATTAAATTCTAATTGACAGTAAACTAAAGTTATAATTTATGTGACTGAAATTTAACCAACTTATTTGGAAAGATTCTATAAGATTTTCATTTGAACCTTTTATTTGTGGCAATATACGAATTTTTGTTTTTTTTTTTTTTAGACCATGAGAAGGTAGAATTCATTGAGATATCACCTGATAATAAGTATTCCTCGAGGATCCCTAGCTACAACAATTCCATTAGCCATCTAGAAACATGCGACCATGATATAGCCAAGGATTTGCAAATGTCCCATTTAATTGAGTAAATGTTTACTGTAACTTTTGGAAGTGTATGTATTATCTATTACTGACTTGCACAGTAAAAAAAATTTATTGAAACGTATCTGCTGTGTGTGCATGAAGTTTCGTAAAGATTTACTGTAAAATTTAGGAAAACTTAAAAAGATTTTAAAAATTTTGGAAAAATATTACTTTGTTTTGCAAATGAATATTCCAAAAAATATGTTGCCTACATGGAGAAAGATTTCAGGTAGCCATGGATGTCTTCTTGCTTGTTGCCTTTTCATAGTTTCAACGGGACGCCTGACCCTTCTGATTTACTTGCTCTATTCTTACAGGAAATAAAAGTTGAATAATACTTAAATATGGTTCTTTATCCTGATGTTTGTCATTGTGGTTTCTATTAAGGTTGCATGTTGCATGTGTGTGAATTTATATCTTTCTCTATTATTAAGTACTTTGCTACTTGCATGGTCTTTTCTTATTTTTCATTACTATGACACAGTTAACTTTGTCATTGAAACTGATTTATAAAATTCACTTTCAGGTCAATGTTTTGATCCATCTAATAGACTACTGGTGAAAATTCCATTGAAATGACACACTAAATTCTTCAGGTCTTACTGTTGGTTTTTGAAATTTTATTTCACTTCATTTTTTTTTATATTTAATATTTTTAGGGATGGTGTTTCATGCTTATTTTCACTTTTAAAGCAAGTAAATTCAATAGTAAGATTCAAATCAGACTCTACGGAGCTGATTAAATACTTATTATCCTCAAATGTTGATGGTGCATTGACCCATCCAGAGGACATTCTAAAGTCTAGATTGCATCGTCAAAAGTTAGATGTAGCTAAACCAAAAGACAAACTTTGGAATGAAGAGCCTGTTAAAAAGCTAACCGGTAGATCATTTCCATCACATGAAGAACTCTTGGTGGAGCAGAAAGCTGAACTTTCTGGGGTGTATGTACAAAATGTACATTTTGGGAGTGTCTTTAGATATTTTAGAAGGGGCTTTGGATGAAATCAATGGTAAGATTAAACTTCTGAAACAAAAGATATAGATAGCCATGAGCAGCAGTTAAAGCATGAAGACGATTCTAGAGGATTTTTGACTCTTAAACTTCAATCTGCGTTGCATGAGATTGAGGTATTGAGGGACTCTGAAGTTGAGTGCATATCTAGATGCAATGATTTGAAGTCAGAAAATCATGTTCTGGAAGCAGAATTACAGAGTACCACAGCTGAGAACTCTCACCCCACTCATAAACTTGTTGAATGTGAAGAAGTTATCTCAGAACATAGAAGTTATGAATTGTAAGTGCTGGGAAAGTGAAAGTACTTTACCTAGTGAAAGTGACAGTTAATTACTTGTTTGTGTTAGTGTGCGCAATGAAAAATGCAACATAAAGTACTTGTTTGAGTTAGTGTGTACTATGTAAAGTACAGTGTATAGTACTTGTTTGTGTTGGTATGCACAATGGAAAGTGCGGTGTAAAGTGCAAAGAGATTATTTATTAATAAAATATTTTTATATATTTGACTTTTAGAAAATTAAATTAATTAAATATAATTATTAAACAAATGCTTACTTTTATACTATTAAAATTTTAATCAAGGGAGGCCCACATATCCAAATGTGTTGGAAGATGGGTCCAAGCCCATAAGATACGGACTCACCATGATCACACGAGCTAGTGGGACCCACCATGATCATATTAGGTGGCATGATAAGTCCTACACAGTAATAAGTATTACAGTATTAGATTTATTATGGACACATGTCTCGTAGAAGAGTTTTAGTTTAAAGTTATTTTAGTCATGTTAGTCTTCTTTTTATATTGGGTTATTTAATTATGCTAAGACTTATTAAGTGTTAGAGTTTGGGTGCAATTGGGATAAAGGTAGTTTAATTGTAAATGGATTCTACTTCCTTCCTTTATTAGAGGTTCATGCACTCTATTACAATAAGTCAATAAAGTATTTTTCTTTTCCATAAATTCAACATGGTCTCAGAGCAGGTTCTGTGTGTTGACTTGGTCAACCCACAGAGATAATGTGATCATTTTTGTGATCTATTATCTCAAGCAGTTTAGCTTCGTATTTCTCTTTTTTTAGTCCCTATACCCATTATTTTATTTACGTTTTCACATCTATGCTGAGATTTTTATATTTCATATTATATATTGATGGAAAGATATTCGAGTCTATTTTCCATAGAAAAATGACTTTTTGCAATCGAAGTTATCTATAAAGAGAAATCAATATTTGAAGCAGCAAAGATCAGATTACAAAAGAGGTTCTTGCAGCAGTAGAAAGCTTCAACTTCTGAGCTATTTTATGCGATCAAGAACGAGACTTTATATGGAGAATTATATATAAAAGAAATATATACAAGTCTGTTTTCTTAATTATGCAACCAATTCTATATCTGAGTTTTTTATATGAAGATATTGATCTTGGAAGAGTCAATGATCATGCTAGAAAAAGGGGGAAAAATACTTAGTTCGGCATATACCCAAATATATCAGATTATATATCTCACTAGAAGTATATTTTATGAATATAAATTATACTTGGATGAAAGGTATTTAAGTCTAGTTTTAGATGGAGAAACTTTCATGTCAATCTGATCTATATATAAGGATATATTCGCATTGGAAGAATTAAAGGTCATACTGGCATCCTGTTACTTTAAAAAATTCAAATTTAAGCCAATTGTTTTGCGTTACTTTTTGAGTTGTTATTATTGATCAAATGTATCAAAAAAATATCTCACTTACCCCTTTTTTGGTTACTACATATATGATATTTAGTTCAAGATAGGAACATTACCATTACCTCCTAGCTTCAGGGAGAGAAGTACAAGAAAGAGGTATTTTATTTCATATGTTGTGGTAAGTTTCATGTGACCAATATATTCAAGAAAGGGGGAACACAAAAGATGAAACTTTTGCATCTAAGAAGAAATTTTTTGCAGCAAAGAAAATTAAAGATAAAAAATCTTGACTTACAGTAATAATTGTGGTAATTATTGGAGATACTTGATTCAGCTCAACTCGGTTCTATTTCTCTGGCTGGATTATTATTTTGAAGTATTCACAACATATTCCTTGGTCAACATATTATTTGGTGCAGGTAATCGTATCAGATTATTTCATGGGTTTTTACAAGGATTTTATTATTTTGGTTCATGTTATATGGGCTCGGGCACATTTTAGCTACAGTTATTGTGTTTTTTTGAATGAGACATTATTATTGAAGAAGTGGTGGCCTCAACATCCTATCTTCCTCTTTACTCATTACTTATTGGTTATCTGACAACCTTACTCCTACCATCCTTTATTTGACTCTTACATACTTCTTTGGGCCAACCTCTTGTGCGTTGCTTTGGTTGGGAGTTTAAGTCCATTGAGATTTTATATATATATATATCGTGGGTCTTTTATCACCGTCTTATGAATGACGGACATTACCCACTTATCAGGTCTTTTATTGTCGTCTTGTGTTCGAAAGTGTGACCCAAATATGGCAATAAGCCTCATGAATGTGAATGGCCGTCATTAGACCTATACAATGCATATCTACAAGCAAAAGCAAATATTACATGTCCTTGCTGATCTGGTGACATATACCATACTCCTAAATGTCTATTGTCTGGCTGGGAGTGTAGAGAAGGCACAAGATATTTACAAGAAAGTAAGACATATGGCATCAGTTAGGGCTTGCAAATTACATCTCACCACCTACAGCACAATTATAAAGGTTTTTGCAGATGCCAAAATGTGGCAATTGGCATGGAAAATGACATAAGAGATGGTCTCAGATGGTGTTAGTCCTAATGTTGTCACCTGGTCATCATTGATTAGTGCCTTTGCCAAAGCAGATCTAATGGAGCGTGCAATTCACACATTTGATGAAATGCTCCTCTCTGGCTATGAACCTTCATTGAAGCGGCAACTTCTAATCTCCACCATTTTTATGACTGTTTGGATTGCAATTGTCAGCTACATTGCTCTGCCATCGAACTTCACCCTCTACAATTTTGGAGTTGCGAAACTAGTTAAGAATTGGCACTTCTTCTTCTGTGTTGCGCTTGGATTGTGGGCTGGACTCATTATTGGATACACAATGGAGTATTACACTAGCAATGCTTACAGTCCTGTGCAGGATGTTGCTACTTCTTGCAGAACAAGGGCAGCAAAAAATGTGATCTGTGGCCTTACACTGGGTTACAAGTTTTTCATAATTCTACTTACGTTTCAGTCTTGCTGCCATATATAGACTTTTTGTGGCAGTTTTGGGAATGTTTAGCACAATTACAACCAGGCTTGTGCTTGACACCTATGGACTCAAGGGGGAGGAAGATCATGTAGCTTGCGTGGTTGACCTACTTGGCCACAGTGGGTACCCTGCAACAACAACCAAATTGATAGAGGATTACACTGACCAGACAGGGCGCTAGCCCAACATATCATCCACGGTTTTTACTGTTGCCTACAAACCAGTGATGCACATACCATCAATTCTAGATCAATTTACTGTAGTGGGTTTACTCACAGCTAGCGCGAATCTGGGTGCATTACATCAAGGGAAACTCTTGTAGGCTTACATCAAGAGAGATTTTAACTGCCCCCAGTCACACTACTTTACAGAAGCTGAGGTTCTCACTGAAATTTGTGCACGGCTATTGGTGGCTTACTTGCATGAATATGCATGTGAGGCTTATGTTGTTGCTCTCTATTATGGGATAAACAATACAGGAAGTGGAAAATAGATGCAAATGTTTTCAGGCCAACTATTTTCAGTGCCAATTGAACCAGATCTGGGTCCAAGCCTTGGAGTTGCTCGTGTCCCAGGAATTGGACTTATTTACACAGAATTAGTCAGAGCCTTAACCAGTACTGTTGCGGCTGCGTGTGGATTTCACAAGGATATGTAGAGTGATCCGAGGTCAGTAGTTCATGCCAAAAAAAAGAGATGGTACACTGACAAAACTTGGGCAGACAACAAGTCAATACATTTTAGTTCCCTATTTTGTTAACTTTTCACATTGGTGGGTTCATTCTCACATGGGTTTCCGAAGATTATGGTGGAACATCTTGTTGGCCAGTCATGGTCTTGCCAAATTGGAGCAGGTGATAGTTTAGACTATTGTTTGGTTGCTTGACCATGTGGTGGGTTGCTGCAACGAGTAATGCTGAAAGTGTTGGATTCTCACCCAAAAAATAATTTTTTGGAGGAACATTCTGTCAACGGGGGAAACTAGTGGTGGATTTCGGATACCGCAATCTCTCCGTCCGAGGTGTTACATTGGAGCGCTTACACCGCTTGTGTCGCCCAGTGGGTTGACACAGATTGCACAGATGTTACATGGAATGATTTGGAGACGTTTTGGCACGCATACCCTACCTTCAAGCTTGAGGAAGGTCTTTCTCCACGGGGGGAGTGATGTTATGAACTCAATAGCAGGCCGAGTCATGCAGAGGCGTAGTGGCTGAGTCATCTAGTATTAAGTTAATTGTTTTTCTTTCTATTTACTTTTACTTCATTTTTATTTCAATAGATGAGTTAGTATGCCGTAGGGGTATTATTGTAATTCTTTATCTTGAACCCTTGTTAGCATAAACCCTACTTAAGGGGTGAAAGGAATTAGAAAAGGCAAGCCTGATTTTAGTCTAAACAGGGTTTTGAGTTCTCCTAAATGAACTTAGGGGTGTGCGTTCTCCTTGACGAACCTAGGGTTTTCAAGCTTCCCTTCAGCTTGATTCTTCTCTTATCTTCTTCTTCCCTACGAATCATTGTGTTAGATCCGGGACCGCAACATACACACACGAGCACCCACGCACCCCCCCCCCCCCCCCCCCCCCCCCCCCCCCCCCCCACACACACACACACACACACACACATATACACTTTAGTTGATGATTTAAATAATTAAATTCTAATTGACAGTAAACTAAAGTTATAATTGATGTGACTGAAATTTAACCAACTTATTTGGAAAGATTCTATAAGATTTTCATTTGAACCTTTTATTTGTGGCAATATACGAATTTATGGTTTTTTTTTTAGACCATGAGAAGGTAGAATTCATTGAGATATCACTTGACAATAAGTGCTCCTCGAGGATCCCTAGCTACAACAATTCCATTACCATCTAGAAACATGTGACCATGATATAGCCAAGGATTTGCAAATGTCCCATTTAATTGAGTAAATGTTTATTGCAACTTTTGGAAGTGTATGTATTATCTATTACTGACTTGCACAGTAAAATTTTTTTATTGAAACGTATCTGCTGTGCAAGAAGTTTCGTAAAGATTTACTGTAAAATTTAGGAAAACTTAAGAAGATTTTAAAATTTTTTGAAAAATATTACTTTGTTTTGCAAATGAATATTCCAGAAAATATGTTTCCTACATGGAGAAAGATTTCAGGTAGCCATGGATGTCTTCTTGCTTGTTGCCTTTTCATAGTTTCAACAGGACGCCTGACCCTTCTGATTTACTTGCTCTATTCTTACAGGAAATAAAAGTTGAATAATACTTCATTATGTTGCTATATCCTGATGTTTGTCATTGTGATTTCTATTAAGGTTGCATGTTGCATGTGTGTGAATTTATATCTTTCTCTATTATCAAGTACTCTGCTACTTGCATGGTATTTTCTTATTTTGCATTACTATGACACAGTTAACTTTGTCTTTGAAACTGATTTATAAAATTCACTTTCAGGTCAATGTTTTGATCCATCTAATAGACTACTGGTGAAAATTCCATTGAAATGACACACTAAATTCTTTAGGTCTTACTGTTGGTTTTTGAAATTTTATTTCACTTCATTTTTTTCATATTTAATCTTTTCTAGGATGGTGTTTCATGCTTATTTTCACTTTTAAAGCAGTAAATTCAATAGTAAGATTCAAATCAGATTCTACGGAGCTGATTAAATGCTTATTATCCTCAAATGTTGATGGTGCATTGACCCATCCAGAGGACATTCTAAAGTCTAGATTGCATCGTCAAAAGTTAGATGTAGCTGAACCAAAAGACAAACTTTGGAATGAAGAGCCTGTTAAAAAGCTAACCGGTAGATCATTTCCATCACATGAAGAACTCTTGGTGGAGCAGAAAGCTGAACTTTCTGGGGTGTATGTACAAAATGTACATTTTGGGAGTGTCTTCAGATATTTTAGAAGGGGCTTTGGATGAAATCAATGATAAGATTAAACTTCTGAAACAAAAGATATAGATAGCCTTGAGCAGCAGTTAAAGCATGAAGACGATTCTAGAGGATTTTTTACTCTTAAACTTCAATCTGCATTGCATGAGATTGGGGTATTGAGGGACTCTGAAGTTGAGTGCATATCTAGATGCAATGATTTGAAATCAGAAAATCATGTTCTTGAAGCAGAATTACAGAGTACCACAACTAAGAACTCTCACCTCACTCATAAACTTACTGAATGTGAAGAAGTTATCTCAGAACACAGAAGTTACGAATTGTAAGTGCTGGGGAAAGTGAAAGTATTTTACTTAGTGAAAGTGACAGTTAATTACTTGTTTGTGTTAGTGTGCGCAATGAAAAATGCAATATAAAGTACTTGTTTGTGTTAGTGTGCACTATGTAAAGTGCAGTGTATAGTACTTGTTTGTGTTGGAATGCACAATGGAAAGTGCATTGTAAAGTGCAAAGAGATTATATATTAATAAAATATTTTTATATATTTGACTTTTAGAAAATTATATTAATATTAGTTAATTAATTAAATATAATAATTAAACAAATGTTTACTTTTATACTTGAAAATTTTAATCAAGGAAGGTCCACATATCCAAATGTGTTGGAAGATGGGACCAAGCCCACAAGATATGGACTCACCATGATCACACGAGCTAGTGGGACCCACCATGTTCACATGAGGTGGCATGATAAGTCCTACACAATAATAAGTATTACAATATAAGATTTATTATGGACACAAGTCTCGTAGAAGAGTTTTAGTTTAAAGTTATTTTAGTCATGTTAGTCTTCTTTTTATATTGGGTTATTTAATTATGCTAAGACTTATCAAGTGTTAGAGTTTGGTTGTAATTGGGATAAATGTAGTTTAATTGTAAATGGACTCTACTACCTTCCTTTATTAGAGGTTCATGCACTCTATTACAACAAGTCAATAAAGTATTTTTTTTTTCATAAATTCAACATGGTCTCAGAGCAGGTTCTGTGTGTTGACTCGGTCAAACCACAGAGATAATGTGATCATTTTTCTGATCTATTATCTCAAGCAGTTTAGCTTCGTATTTCTCTTTTTTTAGCCCTTATACCCATTATTTTATTTACGTTTTCACATATATGCTGAGTTTTTTATATTTAATATTATATATTGATGGAAAGATATTCGAGTCTATTTTTCATAGAAAAATGACTTTTTGAAATCGGAGTTATCTACAAAGAGAAATCAATATTTGAAGCAGCAAAGGTCAGATTACAAAAGAGGTTCATGCAACAATAGAAAGCTTCAACTTCCGAGCTATTTTATGCTATCAAGAACGAGACTTTATATGGAGAATTATATATAAAAATAATTATATATAAGTCTATTTTCTGAATTATTCAACCAATTCTATATCTGAGTTTTTTATATGGAGATATTGATCTTGGAAGTGTCAATGGTCATGCTAGAAAAAGGGGAAAAAATACTTAGTTCGGCATATTCCCAAATCAATCAGATTATATATCTCACTAGAAGTATATTTTATGAATATAAATTACACTTGGATGAAAGGTATTTAAGTCTAGTTTTAGATGGAGAAAATTTCATGTCAATCTGATCTATATTTAAGGTTATATTTGCATTGGAAGAATTAAAGGTCATACTGGCATCCTGTGACTTTAAAAAATCCAAATTTAAGTCAATTGTTTTGCGTCACTTTTTGAGTTGTTGCTATTGATCAACTGTATCAAAAAAATATCTCACTTACCCCGTTTTTGGTTACTACATCTATGTTATTTAGTTCAAGATAGGAACATTACCATTACCTCCCAGCTTCAGGGAGAGAAGTACGAGAAAGAGGTATTTTATTCTATATGTTGTGGTAAGTTTCATGTGACCAATATATTCAAGAAAGGGGGAGCACAAAAGATGAAACTTTTGCATCTAAGAAGAATTTTTTTGCAGCAAAGAAAATTAAAGATAAAAAATCTTGACTCGCAGTAATAATTGTGGTAATTATTGGAGATACTTGAGTCAGCTCGACTCGATTCTATTTCTCTGGCTGGATTATTATTTTGAGGTATTCACAACATATTCCTTGGTCAACATATTATTTGGTGCAGGTAATCGTATCAGATTATTTCATGGGTTTTTACAAGGATTTTATTATTTTGGTTCAAGTTATATGGGCTCGAGCACATTTTAGCTGCAGTTATTGTGTCTCTTTGGATGAGACATTATTATTGAAGAAGTGGTGGCCTCAGCATTCTATCTTCCTCTTTACCCGATACTTATTGGTTATTTGACAGCCTTACTCCTACCATCCTTTATTTGACTCTTACATACTTCTTTGGGCCAACCGCTTGTGTGTTGCTTGGGTTGGGAGTTTAAGTCCATTGAGACTTTATATATATATATATCGTGGCTCTTTTATCACAGTCTTATGAATGACGGACATTACCCACTTATCAGGTCTTTTATTGTCGTCTTGCGTATAACAAGCATTTATCACGTATCACATCTTTTATCACCGTCTTGTGAATAACAGACATTTATCACCCATTTCTACCTATAAGAGGTAGTGCCCGGGTTGGGACACCGCGATGGAGGAGCTTATTACTACATATATGTTACCCCCCATAAGTGGTAGTTATTACTTCTGCCACTTGAAAGTCGTTGTTTTGTGGAGGGACACGGTGATGGAGGAGTTTTTTCTGCACTTCTAAGCTCTACGTATAAACCCACTACCTGCAAAAGATAGGAGTGCCACTACCTGAGAATGATAGGAGTAGGCCTTATATACTGCATGGGTTATGACTGGAGTATGGAGCGATGTCATACGGCTTGGAGTGATTTTACTCTTACTTATCTTATGCCAGTTGGGCCTCATGAAAGAGAACACCAACGTGAGGGGGAGTGTTGGATGATATGGAGGACTGCCATTTTATACGATAAGATCCTATACATCATTTGCAGCAAGCTAGGAGTTCATAATGCTCTCTCATCCCCAGTTTGAGGGGAAGTGTTGGAAGATGGGTCCAAACCCATAAGACATGGACCCACCATGATCACACGAGCTGGTGGGACCCACCATGATAACGTGAGGTGGCATGATGAGTCCTACACAATAAGAAGTCTTACAGAACCAAAATTATTATGGAAGCAGGTCTCATAGAAGAGTTTCAGTTTAAAGGTGTTTAAGTCATGTTAGTTTTCTTTTTATATTGAGTTATTTAATTATGTTAGGACTTATCTTTAAGTGAGTTCGGGTGTAATTGGGACAAAGGTATAGTTTAATTGTAATTGGACTCTACTACCTTCCTATATTATAAATAGAGGTTCATGTACTCTGATTACAACAAATCAATGAAGTATTTATCTTTTCCTTAAATTCAACAGTTATATAAAAAGGATATTATAAAATATTTTTCAGCTCAATATCTATTAGTAATATCAAAATAATATTAATTTATTAACTTAATATATAAAAATTAAAATATTCAAACAAATACTTACTTTTATAATATAAAAAACTTAATGCAATTATTATATTAAAAGAGTTTAAATTATCACACTTAAACAAACGTATATTCGCAGTTATATTTGTTTAAATTCATTACCCATTGTACTATGCAAACAATGTACTAATAAAAATAAAAAATAACATTGTTGATTTTCAGGACTCCATGAATTTATCTCATGGAGAAAAAGGAAAAGAAACCCATTGGGAGAAAACTGGAGGAAGAAGGCTTATGGAATTGATGATCCTAACCCTCCCCTTGAAGCTCTATTTATAGATTTGTGAACCTACTGTATTACAATAATACCCCTGAACTTAGGGTTTAGGGTTTAGGGTTTTAACCCTAGAACTTTAACTTAATTATAATAATGCCATCTCTATGAAATGACTCTTTATTTACATCCTGCCATCATTGTATATGGGCCTATGGGCCTTTTCCTTGATCTGTGGGCCTTAAGCCCATCTTCTATATCTCTTGGTTGCATGTCTCCCTTGGTCTTATGGGCTTGGGCCTTCCTTGGTCGTGTGGGCTTGGGCCCTATCTTCCAACACTCCCCCTCAAGCTGGGGGTGAGAGAACAGTATGAATTCCCAGCTTGCTGCAAATGATGTATAATATCTTTGTATAAAATGGCACATTTTCCAATATGCCTTCATCTTCCAACACTCCCCCTCATGCTGGTTCTCTCGTTCATGAGGCCCAGTTGGCATAATATCAGTGAGAGTAAATCACTCCTAACCACTAAGACATTGCTCCATACTTCAGTCATAACTCATGTTGGCTGTAGGACACACTCCGTCTTTTGTATGTAGTGTGTCTATCGGAATTGCTCTGAAGTGTCCACCTCCACCACCGTGTCCCTCCACAGGACAACAAGTCTCAAGTGGTAGAGTAATATATGATATTAATGGGGAAAAGTAACATAAATATAATTATAAGTTCCTCCATCATGGACTTCCTACTTCAAATATTTTTTATATTTTTTACGGGGATGAAGTTCCTATAAAACCGAGTAAGCTCAGCCCAGGAACATCGTAACAGCAATCAAGAAGATAACCAACGCTGGAAGAGCTTCAATGGTTTCTGGACTTACAGAAGAAGAAACTAAAAATGACAACGAATAGGGAATAGGTATTACTCTAGATGCGATTTGTTGCTGAAGAACACCTCTATTTATAGGTGATTTGTAGCACTGAATCGAGGAAGACAGCTGGGAGACAACTACGAAAATAATAGAAAGGAAGCTTCCTTTCTCTTCCGGCGCCGATGGAAGCCTCTATACCCTCTGTCCACTGCAACGGTCAGTACAGAGTCACCTCTATTTTTTGCTCCTTCCATTAATTCCCATTCACACTTGAGTCCTTTTAATTTTTCTTTCATGTTTACCTCGTCTCCAAGTGGGGCAGTCCCCTAGCAGCAGGTGAGGCTATCTCTTCTTCAATAATAAAGTCTCATCAAAAGAGACACAATAGCAGCAGGTGAAATGGGCTCGAGCCCATTTAACACAACCCAAAATAATCCTTGTAAAATGATCCATGAAATAATCCAATGCACATATCTGTTCTAAATAATATGCTGACCAAGGAATAATTTTTCAATGCTTCAAAAATAATAATCCAGTTAGAGAAAAAATTTATCGAGTCGCGCTGAAATATTTATAAAACTTGGGCATGTATACCGAGGCAGAAATAGGTGGCCCGAGTCAGGTTGACCTAGACCCAAGTTGACCCAAACTGAGTTGGTTTGAGATGACTCGGTTTGAAACAGAAGTCACGCTTGGTTGGAAAGCTATTGGGTTAACTCGCCGGTCCGGGTTGTGGGATAGCTCATGCACTGAACCGGTGCTCAGATAAAATTTCTTAACTTAAGAACCTTTAATTGGGAAACAGTGCCTTCTTCCCCAATCGAACAGAGCGGCCAAAAACTTTCTTCGTCCAGAACCGGCAACAGCGAGACAGTGATGGCAGAGCAATGGCTAGAGATCCTTATGAATAGAGCAATATCGAATCAAGATCGGAAATAATCTTTCCGAAATAAAATAGCAGAGAAGATGGACACACAGAGATTTCTTCGGTGTCTCTGGCTGTTTCTGCGGCGAAGAAAATAATCTAGCGAAGAACTTGTATAATCAACAAGACATGCTCTTTTTGGAACTTTTTTGAGTTGTCTTAAAGCAGGTAAAATCAAATCAAGAGCTTCCCGAAATATATGATTGGTAAGATGACTGATTCGAGCTTACTGGTGCTTTCCGAAAAAATATTTCCAACAGAGAACCTGTTGGCTGGAAGATAATAAGCAACAACAAAATAATTCTGGATGGTGACTGTTGATTTCAAGAATGATATTACGGTTGCTGGAATGACAGTGGTGGAGATTTCTAGCAAGATTTTTCCATCTCTCGACGAGAAATGGAACCTGTTAATGATAGTTCTCACATACATTAGTGAGTATAAAAATCTTGCATTTATTAGTTGGCAGAAGAGGTTTCCTACGTGGCTAGTCATTTTGGGATAGGGCCTTCGACCCAATTTGATATGGTATCAGAGCAAGGTTCTCATATGTGGTCATCCACCCAAATTATCCACGTGCTACCATGTGAGGGTCTTTACCCAAATTATCCACATGCTATCACGTGAGGGGGAGTGTTAAGGATAGTCCCACATACATTAGTGAGTATAAAAATCTTAAATTTATTATTTGGCAAAAGAGGTTTTCTAAGTGGCTAGTCATTTGGGATAGGGCCTTCGACCCAATTTGACAAAACCAAACTCGTCTTCTCCGGTGAAGGCAATAAACAGAGAGCATAGCTGGCGTTCAGGAGCCAGTAGAGTGTTGTCAATGAAGGAGAAGGCAGACGAAGACAATGCTAGCGCAGACCGTCAAAGAGCAGCAGTAACATCCGACAGCAGCATCACATGATCTATGGGACAGAGAGAAGACTGGCCTCATCAAAAAGATACCGTGAAGCTTCCTCTGGCTCTTGAGCTTGCCGCATGCCGAAAAGAAGCTATCTTCTTTTATAATATTTCCAATGAGAACAATAATGTGGCTAGTGCAATAACGAAGCCAACTGGATCCCTGCCTCTGATGGGTCGCCGGAGTTATTTGTAGAAGGATACTCTCCTGGTTGAGAGATGGGTCGGGTTGACAGGACCAAGTTGCATTCATGTTAAAAAGCAAAGAAGGAACCCATATACTCCTGCCTTCGATCGATTGTCGTGTTGGGCTCTCGCTGTAAAGACGAGTCAACTCGGCTCAACATAGATACGAAAAAAAAGTGCGCAGAGAGAGAGAGAGAGAGTTGTGGTTGCCTCGAGCATACAAGCATGGTGGATGATACAATTTAACCATAAAAAAAAATTGTCTAAGAATTAAAAGAGAGAAAAAAAATTTCTAATCCTAAATGAAGGAGAATTAAACCTGAAAAATCATAGTAGGAATTCTGAAAATCATAGGTCTGATACCATGTTGATTTTCAAGACTCCATGAATTTAGCTCATGAAGAAAAAGGGAAAGAAACCCATTGGGAGAAAACTAGATGAAGAAATCTTATGGAATTGATGATCCTAACCCTCCCCCTGGAGCTTTATTTATAGATTAATAAAACTACTGTATTACAATAATACCCCTGAACTTAGGGTTTAGGATTTTAATCCTGGAACTTTAACTTAATTACATCAATGCCATCTCTATGAGATGACTCTTTATTTACCATCTTAACATCATTGTATGTGGGCCATGGGCCTTCTCCTTGATTTGTGGGCCTTGAGTCCGTCTTCTATATCTCTTGGTTGTATGGATCTTCCTTGGTCTTATGGGTTTGGGCACATCTTCTAACACACTTGGATGTGTGGGCCTTCCTAGGTCGTGTGGGCTTGGACCCTATCTTCCAACAAACACATATAACTCAATCACCTATTTAATATAAAAAAGCTATTACTATACATACAAAATACAACCAAAAAAAATATTTAATGCCATTAAAACATAATAGTCAATAATTTTTCCACATTTGAATTGCTAATACATTTCAAAAATATGATGCTCTTGTAGATTGTATTGCAGACTCCCTCTGAGTACTTATTTGAGTGTCCACATCATCCTTAAAATCATCACCACTGTCACTGTCTTCATTTTTAATTATATTGTTATCTTCACAATGTTCTTCACCAAAATCATCACTTGAATCATGTTCTTCATCTTTAAATAAATCCATGGAATCCTCCATGGGTATATAATTATGCAATATACAACAAGCAATCATAATTTTTACCTGGACATCAAAATCAAAAGGAGGAGCATCTTTTAATATCTTGAAATGAGCTTTTAAAGCCCCAAATATATGCTCGATAGTATTCCGTTAAGATGAGTGTCTTCGATTAAATACTTCTCTTTCATCTGTAGGAGTATTATCTCCAAATTCTTGCAAGTGATAACGAGTCCTTCAATAGGGTGCCAAAAACCCTAAGCCCTCTCAATGCCCTTCCCAAAAAATGCTAGAAATCCAAATCTAGCGATACCCTCCACTACTTTTGGGAAGGTACAGGTCCTCCCTTTCAGTGCTTATTTCTTGAGCCTAATGGACTAGCTATTTACATTTTCGGGTTCTTTCATACACCTTTCTTGTCACAAGGCAATATGGAATTTTATTTTTCAAATATTTGCACATCTTAAAAGAAAAGATTACCTCGGTATGAATATTTTTCTTAGAAATCATTCCAAGAAACTTCAAGGGGGGGGGGGGGGGGGCGGGGGGGAGGTTAGTGTGTTTTCAAAGTGAAAGTGAAAGTGAAATTTTTTTGTGTTTGTATGCACAATGAAAAATATAGTGGAAAGTACAAAAGAAAATTATTAATAAAATATTCTAATAGATTTAAATTTTAACGGATATTTTTTATCTAAGTTTTCTAGTAATAAGTTAGGATAGATTTTAACTCTTCTTACTTAATCAATAATAATACTAATTAAACTTTAATTAATTAATTAATTAATCATATAAATAAAATAAAATAAAAATTTACTTTTATGATATCCAAACACTTAATCAAATTGTTATTTTTTATTTAAATAAACATAAATATTTAATTTATTTTAAATGATTATTTTAGCCAAATATAGCTATCTAAAATAAAAGTTAAATCTATTAGATGATTTCATAAAATAAAAAAAATTATTTATATAAAATCTTTATTTTTATCATTATATTTAATGACTATTTTAAGAGTGAGAATTTAGATTTTGTAAAGTAACAATTTGATTAAAATTTGGATAATATAAAAGTAAGGGTTTGTTTAATCATTTTATATATACTTAATTAAATAAATAGTATTAATTTATTTTTAAATTATTTAATACTTTAAAATAAATTATATATATTAGAGTTTATTTAAATAAAAAATATAATAAAATTAAATTTTTAAAAGTATTTTTGAATAATAAAATACCATATTTTTTATTTACATAAATTTATAAATTTTAATATTATATTTAATTAATATTTTAAGAGTGAGAATTTAGATATTAAAAAGTAACAATTTGATTAATCATTTGGATATCATAAAAGTAAAATTTGTTTAAGTATTTTATTTATATATATATAATTAATTAAATAAATAAAGTTTAATTACTATTATTATTGATGAATTAAGAAGAGTTAAAATCTATCCTAACTTATTAATAGAAAAGTTAGATAAAAAATATCCTATAAAATTTAAATATATTAGAGTATTTTATTAATAAATCTCTTAAGTACTTTCCACTAAACTTTGCATTGTGCATACTAACATAAAAAAATAATTCACTTTCACTTTAACTTTGAAAATGCACTTACCCCCCCTTGAAGTTTCTAGGAATGATTTCTAGGGAAACTATTCGTACGAAAGTAATCTTTTCTTTTAAGATGTGCAAATATCTGAAAAAAGAATATTCCATATTGCCTTGTGACAAGAAAGGTGTATGAAAGGACCTGAAAATGTAAATAGCTAAAGTCCATTAGGCTCAAGAAATAAGCACTAAAAGGGAGGACCTATCCCTTCCCAAAACTGGTGGAGGATATCGCTGGATTTGGATTTCTAGAATTTTTTGGGAAGGGCATTGAGATGGCCTAGAGCATTATCTATATCATTTTTAGGAAGTTTTAATTTAACTTACTCAACAATTCCTTAGGTTGAATGGTACCAAGACGGTGGTTTGGTGGACAAGAAGAGAAGAATTCCTTTGGTGAGTATTAGGAGGAATTTTTGAAGGTTTATAATACTATTCACTTAAATTGCATTTCTCATTGTATCGAAGTTGGCATTGGGATGGAAAGGACTGAATGAGAAATGGAATATGTTTGATCACACAACTTCAGATTGGACGTTTTGATGGTTTCAAATTCTGGTCACATAAATTGTATCTTCTCACTGTATGGAAGTTGGAATTTGGATGAAAAGGATTGAATGAGAAATGGAATATGTAGCGCAATATCCATAAAGAGCAAGAGGTGAAAAAAAAATGAAAAAAACACTAACAAGACAAGTGTGAATAATAAACCATTCTTGTGCTTCTAAAACATCATTCTAATATCCAAATTTCAATAAGTACTTCATCACATAATATAATAAAACTTATTATGATACATTAACCATCCTTTTAGAACATCTAAAAATTACACTTCCACATTCAACCATCACAACACACATTTCTGAATGCTCAAATCATCGGTGTCAGATAAAAGAACTTCTAATGGATATAGTTGGAACATCGTGTTATGATATGTTTAAATGTATATTAAATGTAATTTATGTTCATAATTGATGTATAATTTGGGATATGTATATAGGGTTATTTGATTAGGCTTAATTGGGGGGGGTAGTATTGTCTTGGGTCCATGGGCCATTTTGTAACAGGAAAACATAAAGGTTAAATACCTAATGAAAGAGAGAAAATCACCAATGGAAACATTTTGATTAATATTTCGTCTGCTTTGTTTCGTCGTGAAACCAGAGAGCTACGCTCTCTCTTGTGGGTGTTTGGACTATTCTGTCAGTCCCTTGATTTTGATTTGTCATGGTATCAGAGCTCTGAAGATTAACCGTCCGACGCATTTTTGTTCGACGACCTATGTTGTTCGACGAGTTTTTTTTTGTTTTAGGCATTGATTTAGGGCGTCGTTAGAAAAACTTGTCAGGTGGTTCCGTTGCCGGAAAAGCTACGGGGGTTCCGTTGCCAGGAAGAGGGTTCTAGCCGGAAGAGGAAACGAAAGGAAGAGGGTTCTTGCTGGAAGGGGAAACAAAAGGAAGAGGGTTCTTGCCAGAAGGGGAAACGAAAGGGGTGGTTTTCGGGGGTTGTGGGAAAGCATTGTCCGAGCTCGGGAAAGTTGAGGTTCCGTCGTCGGAAAAGCTCCATTGATGGTTTCGTTGCCGGAGAAGCTACAACGGGAAGGGGGTTCTAGTCAGGAAACTCGCCGAAAGGGGGAACGAAGGTTTGATTTTCTTTTCCCGTTCGTTCGATTCATTATTTGGCTTAAGGTCGTTATGCAATTTGTGAACCTTTGGGGGCCGATTTGAAATTTCTGAAAGTTTTGGGGGCCATTCTGGAATTTATGAAGGTGTGAGGGTGTTTTTCGAATTTCTAATAGTTTGGGGGTCTAATTCAAATTTCTGTTAACCTGGGGGCAAATCTTGGATTTATGCAAGTGTAGGGGTCTATTTGAAATTTTTGAAAAGTGGGGGTATGTTTTGAATTTCTTATCTTGCAGGGGTGCATTAGGAATTTTGCTAGATTCGATCTTATCATGTCAGCAGACAAGTCCGATTTCGCTCTATTCGGTTCACAGGTAAGAACTACGGTACTTGGGAATTTCAATTCCGGTTATTTGTTCGGGGAAGAGGTTTATGGGGTCATATTGATGGGAGTGATCTGGCACCTGGCGATGCTAACATATTGTCAAAATGGATCATCATGGATGCTAGAGTCATGACTTGGATACTTAGATCTCTTGAGCCTCCCTAATCCCAAATCTGAGGCCCTACAAAACTACCGCAGATATGTGGAATTACCTCCACAAGGTTTATCGTCAAACCAGCATGGCCCGTCGATTTTAAGATGAATATGAACTTGCAAATTTCACCCAAGGCAGTCGTTCGATTGAAGAATATTTTTCGGGCTTCCAAAATCTATGGGCTGATTACATCGACATTGTTTACGAGGATATCCCTGCTGCTGCTCTCTCTGTTGTGCAAGCTGTACATGACACCAGTAAACGGGTTCAATTCTTGTTGAAGCTTCGTCCCGAGTTTGAGATTGCTCAATCACATATGATGAATCGTCATCCAGTGCCGTCCCTGGATACCTATTTGAGTGAACTTCTCTACGAGGAGGAGCGCTTTACTACTCAGGCTGGCATGGAACCTCGTGTTTAGGCTGATCTCTCGGCTCCTGTAGCTTATGTAGCACAAGGAAGACCTAAGGGTCGGGACACCAGTTCTGTTCAGTGCTTCCACTACAAGGCTTATGGTCACTTTGTTCGGGACTGCCCCAAGAGGTCGGTTCTGTTCTGTAGCTACTGTAAGAAGTCGGGTCATCACATCACCGTTTGCCCTACACGACCTGAAAGGAGGAAGCCTACAACTTATCATGCATCCACCGATACATCTAGTTCTGCCACATTGCCGCCTGCCGTTTGAGTCCCTATCATTCCTGTTCCACCAGCACCTGCCAGTTCCACCACTCTCACTCCTGAAATGGCATAACAGATGATCATTTATGCCTTTTCTACTTTTCGTATCGCAGGTAAACAGAACCTTTCTACTCAACCATGGTATTTTGATTCTGGTGCCTCTAACCACATGACCAACAATGTGGTATCTCTTTCAAATGTCAGAAAGTATGATGGCAATCTGCACATCAACACTGCTGATGACAGTACTCTACCTATCAGTGTTGTTGGTGATCTCTCTCCATCTTTAGCTGATGTCTTTGTGTCTCCTGACCTGTCGACAAACCTTTTGTATGTTGGTCAATTGGTTGATAAAAATTATAATGTTCAGTTTTCTCGCTTTGGCTGTGTTGTTCAGGATCAAGCGTCGGGGAAGGTGATCGCGAAAGGGCCTAAAGTGGGCAGGCTATTTCCACTTAAAGTCTTTCTATCCACTGTTATTCCCGTTCTCCTGTAATTTCTTTTGCTTTTAATGTTGTTGGATCTGGCCCTAAGTTGTGGCATAGACGTCTAGGCCACCCAAACTCGTCTGTACTTCGTACATCATTTAAATCGGGTTTATTAGGCAATCAAGATTGTACTTCTCATGATACGTGTTTTGACTGTTCATCATGTAAACTTAGCAAAAGTAAAACTCTATCATTTCCGCATCATTCCTCGCATGCCTCCCACTGATTTGACCTTATTCATAGTGATGTTTGGGGAATTGCTCCCGTTATCTCGCATGCACAAATTAAGTACTTTGTCACCTTTATTGATGACTTTAGTCGATTTACCTTAGTCTACTTTCTACGGGCTAAGTCTAAAGTTTTTGTCGTTTTTAAGAGGTTTCTTTCACTCATTGAAACATAGTTCTCCGCTCTTACTCTGGAGGCGAGTACATGTCGGCAGAATTCCAAGAATTTCTTCAAAGCAAAGGCATTATCTCTCAACGTTCTTGTCCCTCGACACCCCAACAAAATGGTGTTGCTAAGCACAAAAATCGTCACCTTCTTGATATGGTCTGCACCCTTCTCATTGAATCATCCGTTCCACCTAGGTTTTGGGGTGAAGCTCTCTCTACCGCCGTCCATTTAATTTACCCCCTGCCCTCGCCTGTCTTGCATCATGTCTCTCCCTTTCTTAAATTATTTGGTTATTCTCCGTCCTACACAAATCTTCGGACGTTCGGTTGTGTTTGTTTCGTGCATTTACCTGATCATGAACGATATAAACTTACAACCCAATCTGTTGTGTGCGCATTTCTTGGGTATGCCGGTTCTCAAAAGGGCTATATTTGCTATGATCCTCAGGCATGTCGAGTCCTTGTTTCTCGGAATGTGGTCTTCTTTGAAAACCAATATTTCTTTCCCTCTCAAGTTACACTTCCGTCTACCTCTTTGTCTAGTTTGCCGAGCATTGATGAGCCTCAACTCACTGCCTCACTACCCTCTCCTCCTTCTGACCTAGCGCTTGCTCCTGATCCTCCCTCTGCTCCTGCTCCCCTCAATCATCAGAGATCCACACGTAGTTCTCACCCCCCTGACCGGTATGGTTTTCCCTCCCCTGTATCTCTGGTAGCTACTTTGTCTTCTATTTCCATTCCTTCTGGCCATAAACAGGCTATAGCACATGAGTGTTGGAAAAAGGCCATGCAAACTGAATTACAAGCGCTAGAGGAGAATCACACCTGGGACATTGTGGCTTGCCCTCCTACTATTCGGCCTCTTGGAAGTAAGTGGGTCTTCTCTGTCAAGCTGCGTTCAGATGGATCGTTGGATCGGTACAAAGCCCGTCTTGTGGCTCTAGGGAACAGGCAGGAATATGGGATTGATTATATGGAAACTTTTGCCCCAGTTGCCAAGATGACCACAGTTCGTACTATCTTAGCCATCGCAGCCTCTCAATCTTGGCCATTGCATCAGATGGATGTGAAGAATGCCTTTCTCCACGGTGATCTACAGGAAGACGTCTATATAAAGCTTCCCTCGGGTATGTCTACATCCTCTCCTGATCATGTCTACAAGCTACGACGTCCTTTGTATGGGCTTAAACAAGCCCCCCGAGCTTGGTTTGAAAAATTTCGCAGCACACTTATCCTCCACCGGTTTACCCAGAGTCAGTATGATTCATCTCTCTTTAATCATAAGTCTGTTGCGGGCATGGTCATTCTCTTGGTTTATGTGGATGACATCATCATTACTGGCACTGATTCTGGACTGATTACCAAGCTTCAGAAGGTGTTGCATGCCACTTTTCATATGAAGGATCTTGGACGCCTCACTTACTTCTTAGGGCTGGAGGTCCATCACACACTCAAAGGTATTTTCTTAAACCAACATAAGTATATTCAAGATCTTATCACACTCGTTGGGTTGGAGGACACATCTTCGGTGGCTACCCCTATGGCGGTCAATGTCAAATATCGGAAAGATGAAGGGACTCTCCTTGATGATCCGACTATCTATCGACGATTAGTCGGGAGTCTCATCTACTTGACTACTACTCGCCCGGACATTTCCTAAGTTGTTCATAAGGTCAGTCAGTTTATGGCATCTCCTCGACACCTTCATCTTGCGGCAGTTCAGCGCATCATCTGCTATCTGCGCGGCTCCCCTGCTAGTGGTTTATTCTTTCCTACCGGCTCCGCGCTACAACTGGTTGCCTACAGTGATGCTGATTGGGCAGGGTGCCCCGATACCCGTCGCTCTACTACAGGCTGGTGTATGTTTTTAGGCGATGCACTGATTTCTTGGAAATGTAAGAAACAAGATCGAGTGTCCAAGTCATCTACCGAGGCCGAGCATATTGTAGCCAATCCGGTTTTTCATGAGCGTACCGAGCATATTGAGGTTGACTGTCACTCCATCCATGACACTTTGGAGCATCGGGTAATATCTCTTCTTTTGTTGGAGTCAGTAGGTAGAAGAGTTTGTAATGAATGGTAGAGACGGAGAGACAACAGTAAGGATTCCTTGCAAGAACAACAATGAATAATTCATATTTAAACAAGAGAGAGAGAGAGAGAGAGAGAGAGAGAGAGAGAGAGAACTTTTTCCTAAATGCTTTTGTCAGCGTGGTGCTTGCAATCAATTGAAAGTGGGGTACTAAATTTTTTTTTAATAGGAACATTTCATGCTTAACCTTGTAGATAATTATTCTGTTTGAAATTTTACTTAGATGCAATAAACGTTGTTGTCAGAGTGGTTTCGTCCACTTTTGTTAGAGTTTGTGGTCTGAGTTAGGTACTTGGCTTTCCGCACATTAAACGGCTAGTCTTTTCGGGTTGTATTGGTTAGGTATCTGACTCAGAACTCCGAAGTTAAGCCAACTTGGGCAAGAGTAATTCTAGGATGGGTGACCTCTTGGGAAGTACTCTTGCCTAAGACTTTGACATGGTATCAGAGCTAAGCACGCCACGGCCCGCGTTCGTATCCCGTGAGAAGCGGCTCCATAATGGGCGGGGGTGGGTGTCAGAGTGGTTCCGTCCACTCTTGTTAGAGTTTGTAGTCTGAGTTAGGTATTTGGCTTTCTACACCTTAAACAGCTAGTCTTTTTCGGGTTGTATTGGCTAGGTATCTGACTCAAAACTCCAAAGTTAAGCGAGCTTGGGCAAAAGTAATTCTAGGATGGGTGACCTCCTGGGAAGTACTCTTGCCTAAGACATTGACAGATACAACAATCCTGTGTGCAAGTGTATATTTTTTCGTTTGTGCTCGATGACTACATACTGCTTCTACTTGGAATTATGAATTTGGTGGTACGACAACATGCTAAAAAATGAGAAACAAAGTCCATGGTACAAGATATATCTGCCATCAGCTGTGAAAGGTTATAAGAAAAAAGAAAGAAAAACTCACTCAATTCGTATAAATCAACCTTTCTCTCATATTATTGAATAAGCATTCACATTTAAATCTCATCACATAGTACATCCCATTTTATGATACACTATTCATCCATTTACATAAGATATCTCATACATCAATTATATATTTTGGCATGCACAACCCCCTGCTACCAACACGATCTTCAATAGTATTACTAGGTTGCTTGGAACCACCGGATAGTGACATAATGAGAAGCTAAGGCCATGTGTTAGATCACTAACAAATTGAAACTTCATCTTGCTATGCATTGATCTGACAAATTGTTACCGGAACAAACACGAGTGATGTCCAATAACACATCAAAAAGAAGAAAAACATAAAATGTAATGCACATACTTATCCACCATAGGCTCAAAAAGCGAATAAACAAACTATTCTTTTCTATACATTGTTAAAATATTCAAATTTCAATCTCAGTCTTATAATTTGATATACATATTTACTGATACATTGCATTTACCTTCTTTTATTGTCTTCTATGAATTACACATTTCAACTTGTTTCAAACATGGTTACTGTTTGGGTGATTGGAGAATGATACCACATGCAGGATTGCTTGGAACCACACATTACTAAAAAAAATTGAACTTGTAAATACCAAATGTGATTAAAAATTGGTAAACCGTGAGTTGCGATGGCCACAAAAATGTGAATTTGCATTAGTCGCATTCGGGATAAAGAGAATTTTTTGCGAAGGGCATTGAGATGGCCTAGAGCATTATCTATATCATTTTTAGGAAGTTTTAATTTAACTTACTCAACAATTCAATTAGGTTGAATGGTACCAAGACGGTGGTTTGGTGGACAAGAAGAGAAGAATTCCTTTGGTGAGTATTAGGAGGAAGTTTTGAAGGTTTCTAATACTATTCACTTAAATTGCATTTCTCATTGTATCGAAGTTGGCATTTGGACGGAAATGACTGAATGAGAAATGGAATTTGTTTGCTCACACAACTTTAGATTGGACATTTTGATGGTTTCAAATTCCGGTCACATAAATTGTATCTTCGCACTGTATGGAAGTTGGAATTTGGATGAAAAGGATTGAATGAGAAATGGAATCTGTAGCGCAATATCCATAAAGAGCAAGAGGTGAAAAAAAGAAGACAAAAAACTCAAACAATACAAGTGTGAATAATAAACCATTCTTGTGCTCCTAAAACATCATTCTAATATTCAAATTTCAATAAGTACTTCATCACACAATATAATAAAAGTTGTTATCATACATTAACCATCCTTTTAGAACATCTAAGATTTACACTTCCACATTCAACCATCACAACACACATTTTTGAATGCTCAAATCAATGGTGTTAGATAAAAGAATTTGTAATGGGTTCAGTTGGAACACCGAATCTACAACAAACTTGAGTCATAATGATAGGGTGGTTCCAAGAATAGATGTGATGTCCACAATATGAAGGCCTAACAATAGTTACTTTTCTTTCAATCGGTTTAATTCAAAGACTAAGTTTGCTTTAACCATGATTCATTTTGGAGTGTTTGTTGGAGTCAATTGGTAAAAGGGTTTGTAATGAATGGTAGGGAGAGAGAGAGACAACAATAAGGATTCCCTACTAGAACAACAATGAATAATTCATAATCAAACAAGAGAGAGAGAGAGAGAGAGAGAGAGAGAGAGAGAGAATTGTTTCCTAAATGCTTTTATCAGTGTGCTTGCAATCAATTGAAAGAGGGGTACTAAATTTTTATTTAAAAAGAACATTTCATGCTTAACCTTGTAGATAATTAATCTGTTTGAAATTTTGCTTAGATGCAATAAACGCTGCTTCAACAATCCTGTGTGCAAGTGTATATTTTTTTGCTTGTGCTGGACGACTACAAACTGCTTCCACTTGGAATTAAGAATTTGGTGGTCTGACAACATGCTAAAAAAAATGAGAAACAAAGTCCATGGAGCAAGATTTATCTGCCATGAGTTGTGAAAGGTTAAAACAAAAAAGAAAGAAAAACTCATTCAATTTGTATAAATCAACCTCTCTTAATATTGAATAAGCATTTACATTTAAATCTCATCACATAGTACATCCCATTTTATGATACACTATTTATCCATTTACATAAGATATCTCGTCTATCAGTTACATACTTTGGCATGCACAACCCCCTGCTACCAACACGATCTTCGATAGTATTACTGAGTAGCCGGGAACCACCGGATAGTGATATAACAAGACGCTAAGGCCATACTTTAGATCACTAACAAATTGAAACTTCATCTTGCTTTGCTTTGATTTGACAAATTGTTAAAGGGTGATGTCCAATAACACATCAAAAAGAAAAAAAACATAAAATGTAATGCACAAACTTATCCACCATAGGCTCAAAAAGCTAATAAATAAACTATTCTTTTCTATACATTGTTCAAATATTCTAATTTCAATCTCGTCTTATAATTTGATATACATATTTATTGATAATTTACATTTACCTTCTTTTACTGCCTTCTATGAATTACACATTTCAACTTGTTTCAAACATGGTTACTGTTAGGGTGATTGGAGAATAATACCACATGCAGGATTGCTTGGAACCACACATTGTTAAAAAAAATTGAACTTGTAAACACAAAATGTGATTAAAAACTGGTAAACCGTGAGTTGCAATGGCCACGAAAATGCAAATTTGCATTTGTCACATTCGGGATAAAGAGAAGAAAACTCTTTCAATTGGCAAAACAGGTTCCATTAACTTAGAAACTTGCAAACGGTTTAACAAAAAGACAGAGCTCGCATTAAACGTATTCAAATTAGGGGTGATACCCGTAGTAATAAAATGGAGAATGAGAGGTTGTAATGCAAGAGAGCTAGAGAGGAAGATAAAGAAAAACTAATGCTCACAGCGGGCCTTAAAACTGCCCAGGGGAGGGGAGGGACGGGCTACAACAGGTACAAAAACAAAAGAATAGCCTTGTCTATTCCCATCTCCTCCCCGCCCAAAAGAACAAAAAAAAACCAGTTTTATTGATATTTGTTTGACTGGCCCGCAAGCGCACCTGCTAAGGCATAGCCGCCCTGAAGCTTATCACAATTTACAGTCTAGATGTCCCCAATCACTCCTCAACAATTTACACCATGCATACCCCCAATCTGAGACCTAAGTACAAGAACCCCTTACTGCTTACTCATTCATAAGACCTAGAAATCATTCACCGTAGACCTCCTCTCATTCTCCTTGTCATGTGATATCTTCACGCCAAGAAACAAACCCAATCCAATTTAGAAGTGCAAAACTGAAAATGGCAAATCACAACTTGAGTATATCATTGTGGAAAATAAAATGATGGAAGAATTCATATATTAAACAATCTCAAAGAAAGTTAATTCATAAAGTTATTTTAGAAAGAGTTAAACGCATAAGCAGGAATTCAAGTTTGCAGCTAGTGGGTAATCAGATTATTACCTGAGAGAGAACGAACACAACCAGAAGGATAATAGAACTGAACAGGAATGGCCATAGAGAGCCGGAATCCTTGCCTCTGCTTGCAGCGCAGAATGTGTGCACCGTGAGACTTACGACCATGACCGCTTCCTGTTTTGCAAAACATTCAACAGAAGAAGACCAGTTAATGTGATGGCAGAGAGCAGAAACTGCATCGCAGCTAGTATTTCCCTTGATAAGATTTCTATGCGTCATTTTTTTATACAATTAAAACAGCAATGCAGCTAATTCAGAGCATCAACCACAGCAAGGCAAGGCCACTTTCAACGCATAAGATGGAACATGGAAACAGAGTATAGGATCTTTACCACTAATGATGTCGATCGTCACCATACTGAAGGACTCTCTGTAAGAAGGATGAAGTTGATAGTAGAGATACAGGGAACGTGGAACTGCAAAAATAGACAACAAAAAACTGGAATCAGAAACTGTTGTACGCGAGAAAAAACAGAGAGCCACGGAAACTGTATCTGAATACAGTAATCTGTTTCCCACTCATTTACCGGGCGGAGGAGTTTCCAAGAAAAATAACAGAAAATGAAATATAACGGCTGCAATACAAAATGGAGGGCAGGGATACCGACAAGGAATAACGAGAAGAGAAAGAATTTGCGTTAATGCCACAATGAATCGAAGAGAGAACTAAAACCATAAAAAAAATAAACTAAAAAAATAAAATCTCCTAATGAATATGCAATCGCGGAACCATTTTCTGATAAATACAAACAGACAAAGAAAATGAAAAATAAAAATAAAATCACAAAGACGTCCAAACATTAACAGAAAAATCAAGATTATCGCAACTGCAATATAAAATGGCACGACGCAGGGATACCGTCGAAGAAGAAAGAAGAAGAGAAAGAATTTGTGTTACCACTACAATGTATCGAAGAGATAATTAAAACCATAAATATTTCCTAATGAATAATCAAATCCCGGGAAAGAAATCAAAGAAGCCGAAGAAGGCAAACAGAGAAACAAGGATAAGGTTAGAGGGAAAGAACTAACATATTGTTGTTCAATCCGCAGACCACCGTCGTTGCGGATGACAGCGAGCTCCGACGAAGAAAGCCCATTGCCACCGTATTTGTCTCCACCGGTCCGACGCGCGCTTGAAGACTTGGAAACTCAGACCACCCCTGCCGTCTCTTCTTCTACATCGCTTTCGCGTGCCTTGGCGCCAGAAGACACCGCCGGACCGCCGCTGCCTGACGAGGACACGACTTAACAAGAACAGAAAGAGAGGCGGGAAAGGCGATTTTGAGGGAAGATGTGATGTGAGACAGGTTTATATACTAATTCCTACTTGGGTGGACCATGAAATGTGGCCCTCACTAGTCTGATTATGGCCCGTGGACTCTGGATCTTCCGTCAGTAGGAAGAAATTAAACTGATAAGAGAAAATTATTTTAAATTTTCCAAGTAGAAAATGTGAATTCGATTTTATCAAAAGAATTTAAAAAAACTAATCCCAACTTTTAACATTAATGCTACTAACTTACAACAAATATGAAAATAAATTATTGAAAAAATATAAACTAATTAATTATTTTTATTTAATATTTATTGGAAAATAAATTAATTTTTTTATTTAATATTTTCATGGTTAATAACGAAAAAACAGCATTTTTATTCTTTAATGTCATTTTTCCTTAGATGCAACTTATATCAATTGATTGTGGTAATATTTACATTTTCCAATAACGGACCTCAAATAAGAAGAAAAATTAAGAACCATCACCAAGAAAAAATAAATAAATAGCCGTTAAACAAGTATAAAACACACAAATAAAAAGAGAAGAAGACTTGGAGGAAAAGAGAAAATTGGCTCTCAAAAGTTGAACTTTGGAAAACAGTGTAAACGAACTTTCGTATAAACAAAACAAAAAATGAATAACTAAACTATAACAGAAAACCCAATTTGCTACAAAGATGAATCATCATCAATCAATGGATTTCATTAGGAGAGGAAGGAGTTCAACCATCCACACCCCTCCCCCTACCCCCACCCCCCACCCCCCCCCTCGCCGCCACGCGTGAAGACGATTTCACACGTGCGAGATCATAAGCAAGTGAAAAAAAAATTCATAAACTCCGGTTGTCCCTTTGTTGTTGCTCTTGAAGAAATTGAAAAGTCATTTTAGTAGAAATACATTTCTAGGGACTATTAGTGGTTTTTTCAAAAAATGTTAAAAATACATTTTTAATAGAAATACGTTTCTAGGACTACTAGTGCCTCATATTTTTTGGAAGTATTTTTCTAATTGAAAATTATTATTAAAAAATCATATAATTTTCTAAGTTAGATTTTCTTGCCAAGATGGGCTAGAAAACCGTATAGAAATTTTTTGAATAAGTATTTGATAATTGATATTGTAATAATTTTAGCAGGAGGTAATTTTCATAGCAATTTTGTGTTTGGCATTTTATTTGATTAAAATTTTATCAATAAGTATAGTAATATATTAGATTAATTATTAATTTTTATTTATTTTCCTTGAAGAGGCAATAAGAGGTCCATTTAACTTTCATAAGAAAATTTTAAAATATTTCTTATAATTTTCTAGTAAGTCACTAATAGTAATAAGATTTTATTTAAAAGACTTTTTGGAAATATGTATCATAGGAAAAACATTTCTAGTTTTTACTAGAATATAAATTTTCAACCAGGCTCGAACATAGGCAGGTTCAAGCTCGGCTCAGGTCGATGCCACCCCTGCTTCCCACTAGTGACATGTCTAGATAAGGAAGTCGGAGTAGCTTCTCTTGAATTGTTGTTCCATTCGACCTCGAAACGGTTAGGTAGTAGTTTCTGGTCAAGGTTTGTCTGGAAGGTTTTGACATAGATGAAGACGTAATCCCATCTCCCACAAGTTCAACCCAACAAATTGGTCTTTGAATTCATACATAATTTCGTCCAACCGATTCACCGTCGGGAGTGCCTCTATCGGAATAGTAGTGCAAATGCTCTCTCTGGGTAACTTTGCATCCTTATCCGCTGAATGCACAATTTTGGTGTTAGAAACGAGGCGAAGAGAAACAACAAATTATAAACTAGGTCAATAGATGGAAGAAATTAGGATACCATCAATTGTAGTAAGCCAAAATTGGGTAGATGGTGGCGATTGTGGTGAGAGCATTCTAGAAATCCATAGAGTCAACAAAATTGATAATATCCCATGGGATCTTGAAGCCCATGAAAACCTTCCACCTAGTTTTATTTTTAATTTTTAAGTTACTTATCTTATTTTGTTAATTGAAAAATCTAAATAAAACTATCTTAATAAGGTCAAATCTATCACAGTATTTTATTAATAAACTCATCATCCACTTTACATTATATTTTCCATTATGTACACAACACAAGAGAGTACTTTACGTTGCACTTTCCATTGAGCACCCTAAGGCCTTATTAGTACACTCTGAAGTGAAAGTGAAAATGAAAGTATTTTCATTAGTGAAAATAGCCCAAAACCTGTTAGTGTGTACCGTAATTGGTGAGTGACACTCATTCTTGAGAAAAAAAACGAGGGAAAGTGAAATCACTCCTCCCTGAGGTTAGTGAATTCACTTTCACTCGCACGCTCACTCGCTCTCTCACTCTTGTTATGCTCATTTTGCCCTCTCACTTTCGCATTTGGATATAATAAAATTAAATATTTTTTTAAGTATTTTATTTTATACAATTAATTAAATTCAAAAAATTAATTTAATTAATTAATTCTTAATTTAAACAAGTTGAAATTTATCTTACACTATTAAAAATATTTAAAATAATTATATTATAAAAATTAAATCTAACTAAGTAATTTTAACTATTTTTATTTATATAAATTCATGATTTTAATATTATATTTGATTTCTAATTTAAGAGTGAGAATTTGGATTTTACACAAGTAACAATTTGATTAAGAATTTGGATATTATAAAAGAAAGTATTTGTTTGATCATATTTTTATATATTTAATTAAAAAATTAATTATAGATAATTTTTATTTTTTAAAATTATTTATTTATTTAAAACAAGTTAATTTTTTATTAATTTAAAACTTCTTAAAATTTATTTTATTTTAGCCAAATATAGCTATCTAAATTAAAATTTAAATCTATTAGATAAATTTATAAAATAAAATAAACTTTTTTATTTATATAAAATTCTTATTTTGAAAATTATATTTAATGACTATTTTAAGAGAGAGAATTTAGATTTTTTAAAGTAACTAATTGATTAACATTTGGATAATATAAAAGCATGGATTTGTTTAATCATTTTATAAATATTTAATTAAATAAATTGTCGTAATTTTTTAATTATTTAATACTTTAAAATTAATTAGATAAGTTTGAGTTTATTTAAATAAAAAATTAATAAAATTAATTTTTTAAAAGTATTTTTGAATAATAAAATACCATCTTTTTATTTACCTAAATATATAAATTTAAATATTATATTTAATTAATATTTTAGGAGTGAGAATTTAGATATTAAAAAGTAACAATTTGATTAGGCATTTTGATATCATAAAAGTAAAGTTTTTTAAGTTATTTATTTATATATAAGTAATTAATTAAATAAATAAACTTTAATTTTTATTATTATTGATGAATTAAGAAGAGTTAAAATCTATCCTAACTTATTAATAGAAAATTTAGATAATCAATATCCTATAAAATTTAAATCTATTGGAGTATTTTTTTAATAAATTTCTTATGTAATTTCCACTAAACTTTCCATTGTGCATACTAACATAAAAAAATAATTCACTTTCAATTTCACTTTCAAAATGCACTAAACCCCCCTTGAAGTTTGTAGGAATGATTTCTATGGTAAATATTCGCACGAAAGTAATCTTTCTTTTAAGATGTGCAAATATCTGAAAAAGAAAATTCCATATTGCCTTGTGATAAGAAAGGTGTATGAAAGGACCCAAAAATGTAAATAGCTAATGTCCATTAGGCTCAAGAAATAAGCACTGAAAGGGAAGACCTATCCCTTCCCAGAACTAGTGGAGGATATTGCTAGATTTGAATTTCTAGATTTTTTTGGGAAGGGCATTGAGATGGCCTTGAGCATTATCTATATCAATTTTAGGAAATTTTAATTTAACTTACTCAACAATTCCTTAGGTTGAACAGTACCAAGACGGTGGTTTGGTGGACAGGAAGAGAAGAATTCCTTTGGTGAGTATTAGGAGGAAGTTTCGAAGGTTTCTAATACTATTCACTTAAATTGCATTTCTCATTGTATCGAAGTTGGCATTTGGATGGAAATGACTGAATGAGAAATGGAATATGTTTGCTCACACAACTTCAGATTGGACGTTTTGATGGTTTCAAATTCTGGTCACATAAATTGTATTTTCTCACTGTATGAAAGTTGGAATTTGGATGAAAATGATTGAATGAGAAATGGAATCTATAGAGCAATATCCATAAAGAGCAAGAGGTAAAAAAAAGAAGACAAAAAAATCTAACAAGACAAGTGTGAATAATAAACCATTCTTGTGCTCCTAAAACATCAGTATAATATTCAAATTTCAATAAGTACTTCATCACACAATATAATAAAAGTTATTACGATACATTAACCATCCTTTTAGAACATCTAAGAATTACACTTCCACATTCAATCATCACAACACACATTTTTGAATGCTTAAACCAATGGTGTCAGATTAAAGAACTTGTAATGGGTTTAGTTGGAAAGCCGAGCTTGCAACAAACTTGAGTCATAATGATAAGACGGTTCCAGGAATAGATGTGATGTCCGCTATATGAAAGTCTAATAGTTATGGGTAATTTCAAACCAAGCCGGCTCGAGCTCGGCTCCGTTCTGGCACGGTTCAATTCAGTATACCTGGATCTTGAGCTGATTTTGAGATCCGGGATCGGCTCATTTAAATTAACGAGTCGGGCTCGACTGAATCAAGGTTTGGTTCGAAAGCTCATGAGCCAGCTCTTTAATTTAACAAGCGGTGCGGGATTCGGGGGATTTGGGGGAGTCGGGACTAAGGAGCGGGACCAAGAGCTGGAGCACCGAGCGGAGTGGGAGAGATAGCGAGGGGGGAAAATTCTTCCTCCCCTCGTCACCGCTGAGCCCCTCCCAACCGTTGTTGTGGCCACCTTTGTCGTTGTTGATAACTGCCTCACCGGCCGCCTTCTGCCTTTTCGTCACCACTGATTTTGTGGCCACCATTATATTTCTTCCCCCTAGTCTGCCTTCTCCTTTGTTTCCGTCGTCACCGCTTCCGTCGTCACAACCGTTATCGCCGAAAAAAGTTCCTTGCCGATGCCGCTGGAAGCTTTTCCAACCGCGTCGTTCCTCATCCTTGGTGGAAACCAGAGGACCTAAGTTAGAAGGAAAAAAATAATCCCCCCTAGCGAGAAGACAATTTCGCACATGCGAGATTATAAACAAGTGAAAAAAATAATAATAAATTCTAGGGACCATTAGTGGTTTTGTTAATAAATGTTGAAAAAATATTTTTAGTAGAAATACGTTTCTAGGGACTAGTAGTGCCTCAAGTTTTTTTGCAATAATTTTCTAATTGGAAATTCTTAGTAAAAAAAATCATATAATTTTCTAAGTAAGATTTTTCTGCGAAAATCGTAGAGAAAAGTTTTGAATAAGTATTTGACAGTTGATGCTATAATACTTTTAGCATGAGGCAATTTTCATAGCAATTTTGTGTTTGACATTTTATTTGATTAAAAATTTATCTATAAGTATAGTAATATATTAGATTAATTATCAATTTTTTTATTTCCCTAGAAGAGGCAATTAGAGGTCCATTTAACTTTCCTAAGAAAATTTTAAAATATTTCTTGTAATTTTCTAGTAAGTCACTAATAGTAATAGAATTTTATTTAAAAGTTTCTTTTGGAAATATGCATCATAGGAAAAATATTTCTAGTTTTTCCTAGAATATAAATTTTCAACCAGGGGCACTAAGGAGGCCATAGTAAATTTACATGCATATTCAAAAATTAAAAAATAAGCTAGACAACATTTTGGGTAAAAAAGATTAATATTAGTGCGTTCTAATCTATTATCGAGATTCAATCCTGAACCTCCCCTACCATTCTTTTTATAAAATGTATGCATAATTTTATATATATTTTATTTAACATATATTTTATGTAGAGTATTAAACGTATGTTAAGCTTGAACTCGGTTAAAATTATTAGGCTCGAGCTAGAGCTCAAGCTTGAACTCGGTTAAAATTATTAGGCTTGAGCTCGATTACAATTTTAGGCTCAAGGTTAGGATCGACTCGAGCTCGAGTTTGAAATATTTAAATCAAGCTTGGCTCTAACATAAGAAGGTTTAGGCTCAACTCAATTCGATGCCACCCTTATGCCAAATTTTAAGTAGAGGTCATGCCCAATTTTATGTAGAGGTCATGCCCAATTTTATGTAAAATGTATGCATAATTTTATATATAATTAATTTATTATATATTTTTTGAAAAATTTTAAATGTATGTTGAGCTCGAACTGGAGCTCGAACTAGAGACATATAATTTTTGAAAAGTTTTAAATGAATGTTGAAGTTCGAGTTCGGCTCGAACTTGGTTAAAATTATTGGGCTCGAGCTCGATAACAATTTTAGGCTCGAGGCTGGGCTCGGCTCGAGCTCGAGTTCGAAATATTTAAATCAAGCTCAGCTCGAACATTGGAAAGTTCGGGCACGACTCGACTCGATGCCACCCCTACTAACATTAGTTACTTTACTTTTAGTTGGTTTAATTCAAAGACTGAGTTTGCTTCAACCGTGATTCATGTTGGAGTGTTTGTTGGAGTTAGTTGGTAGAAGAGTTTGTAATGAATGGTAGGGAGATAGAGACAACAATAAGGATTCACTGCTAGAACAACAATGAATAATTCATATTCAAACAAGAGAGAGAGAGAGAGAGAGAGAGAGAATTATTTCTTAAATGCTTGTGTCAGTGTGCTTTCAATCGATTGAAAGAGGGTTATTAAAATTTTATTTAAAAAGAACATTTCATGCTTAACCATGCAAATAATTAATCTGTTTGAAATTTTGCTTAGATGCAATAAACGTTGCTTCAACAATCCTGTGTGCAAGTGTATATTTTTTGGCTTGTGCTCAACGACGACATATTGCTTCCATTGGGAATTAAGAATTTGGTACAACATGCTAAAAAACATGAGAAATAAAGTCCATCGTGTAAGATATATCTGCAATGAGCTGTGAAAGGTTATAAGAAAAAAAAAAGAAAAACTCACTCAATTCATATAAAACAACCTTTCTCTCATAATATTGAATAGGCATTCACATTTAAATCCCATCACACAGTACATCCCATTTTATGATACACTATTCATCTATTTACATAAGATATCTCATCTATCAATTACATACTTTGGCATGCCCAACCCCTGCTACCAACACGATCTTCGATAGTATTACTAGGTTGCTTGGAACCACCGGATAGTGATATAATGAGAAAGTAAGGCCATGTGTTAGATCACTGACAAATTGAAACTTCATCTTGCTTTGCTTTGATATGACAAATTGTTATCGAAACAAACACGGGTGATGTCCAAAAAAACTTTTAAAAGAAGAAAAACATAAACTGTAATGCACAAACTTATCCACCATAGGCTCAAAAAGCGAATAAACAAACCCTATCCAATTTAGAAGTGCAAAACTGAAAATGGCAAATCACAACTTGAGTATATCATTGTGGAAAATAAAATGATGGAAGAATTCATATATTAAACAATCTCAAAGAAAGTTATTTCATAAATTAAAATAACCAACCAAAATTAGCTGGGAACTCGTGAAACAGAGAAAAGAAAGAGAAGATAAAACATATGCAAGAGAAATAAATTGAAGACACGACAAACAATTTTCAGATAGATACAGAAAAGGAAAAGAAAAAGAAATTTTGTTTAGAAAGAGTTAAACGCATAAGCAGGAATTCAAGTTTGCAGCTAGTGGGTAATCAGATTATTACCTGAGAGAGAACGAACACAACCAGAAGGATAATAGAACTGAACAGGAATGGCCATAGAGAGCCGGAATCCTTGTGTGCACCGTGAGACTTACGACCATGACCGCTTCCTGTTTTGCAAAACATTCAACAGAAGAAGACCAGTTAATGTGATGGCAGAGAGCAGAAACTGCATCGCAGCTAGTATTTCCCTTGATAAGATTTCTATGCGTCATTTTTTTATACAATTAAAACAGCAATGCAGCTAATTCAGAGCATCAACCACAGCAAGGCAAGGCCACTTTCAACGCATAAGATGGAAAATGGAAATAAAGTATTGGATCTTTACCACTAATGATGTCGATCGTCACCATACTGAAGGACTCTCTCTAAGGAGGATGAGGTTGATAGTAGAGATACAGGGGAAACTGGAATCAGAAACTATTGTACACGAGAAAAAACAGAGCCACGGAAACAAATCCATATGAAAATGTTTCCCACTCATTTTTTGATAAACACAAACAGACGAAGAAAATAAAAAAAATGAAATCACAAAGACTTTCCAAAGATTAACAGAAAATGAAATATAAATACCGCCACAATGAATCGAAAACAGAATTAAAACCATACAAATTTTTGCAATCCCGGAACCATTTTCTTGTAAACACAAAACAAACAAACGTTGAAAATGAAAAATAAAAATAAAATCACAAAGACGTCCTAACATTAACAGAAAATGAAATATAATGGCTGCAATACAAAATGGCGGTCTGGGAATAATGAGAAGAGAAAGAATTTTTGTTAATGCCACAATGAATCGAAAAGAGAACTAAAACCATAAAAAAAAATCTCCAAATGAATATGCAATCGCGGAACCATTTTCTGATAAACACGAACAGACAAAGAAAATGAAAAAATAAAATAAAATCACAAAGACGTCCAAACATTAATAGAAAATGGCACGACGCAGGGATACCGTCGAAGAAGAAAGAAGAAGAGAAAGAATTTGTGTTACTGCTACAACGAATCGAAAAGATAATTAAAACCATAAATATTTTCTAATAAATAATAAAATCCCGGGAAAGAAATCAAAGAAATCGAAGAAGGCAAACAAAGAAACAAGGTTAAGGTTAGAGGGAAAGAACTAACATATTGTTGTTCCAATCCGCAGACCACCGTTGTTGCGGATGAGAGTGAGCTCCGACGAAGATATGGAGGACTGCCATTTTATACGATAAGATCCTATACATCATTTGCAGCAAGCTAGGAGTTCATAATGCTCTCTCATCCCCAGTTTGAGGGGAAGTGTTGGAAGATGGGTCCAAACCCATAAGACATGGACCCACCATGATCACACGAGCTGGTGGGACCCACCATGATAACGTGAGGTGGCATGATGAGTCCTACACAATAAGAAGTCTTACAGAACCAAAATTATTATGGAAGCAGGTATCATAGAAGAGTTTCAGTTTAAAGGTGTTTAAGTCATGTTAGTTTTCTTTTTATATTGAGTTATTTAATTATGTTAGGACTTATCTTTAAGTGTTAGAGTTCGGGTGTAATTGGGACAAAGGTATAGTTTAATTGTAATTGGACTCTACTACCTTCCTATATTATAAATAGAGGTTCATGTACTTTGATTACAACAAATCAATGAAGTATTTATCTTTTCCTTAAATTCAACAGTTATATAAAAAGGATATTATAAAATATTTTTCAGCTCAATATCTATTAGTAATATCAAAATAATATTAATTTATTAACTTAATATATAAAAATTAAAATATTCAAACAAATACTTACTTTTATAATATAAAAAACTTAATGCAATTATTATATTAAAAGAGTTTAAATTATCACACTTAAACTAACGTATATTCGCAGTTATATTTGTTTAAATTCATTACCCATTGTACTATGCAAACAATGTACTAATAAAAATAAAAAATAACATTGTTGATTTTCAGGACTCCATGAATTTATCTCATGGAGAAAAAGGAAAAGAAACCCATTGGGAGAAAACTGGAGGAAGAAGGCTTATGGAATTGATGATCCTAACCCTCCCCTTGAAGCTCTATTTATAGATTTATGAACCTACTGTATTACAATAATACCCCTGAACTTAGGGTTTAGGGTTTAAGGTTTTAACCCTAGAACTTTAACTTAATTACAATAATGCCATCTCTATGAAATGACTCTTTATTTACATCCTGCCATAATTGTATATGGGCCTATGGGCCTTTTCCTTGATCTGTGGGCCTTAAGCCCATCTTCTATATCTCTTGGTTGCATGTCTCCCTTGGTCTTATGGGCTTGGGCCTTCCTTGGTCGTGTGGGCTTGGGCCCTATCTTCCAACACTCCCCCTCAAGCTGGGGGTGAGAGAACAGTATGAATTCCCAGCTTGCTGCAAATGATGTATAATATCTTTGTATAAAATGGCACATTTTCCAATATGCCTTCATCTTCCAACACTCCACCTCATGCTGGTTCTCTCGTTCATGAGGCCCAGTTGGCATAATATCAGTGAGAGTAAATCACTCCTAACCACTAAGACATTGCTCCATACTTCAGTCATAACTCATGTTGGCTGTAGGACACACTTCGTCTTTTGTAGGTAGTGTGTCTATCGGAATTGCTCTGAAGTGTCCACCTCCACCACCGTGTCCCTCCACGGGACAACAAGTCTCAAGTGGTAGAGTAATATATGATATTAATGGGGGAAAGTAACATAAATATAATTATAAGTTCCTCCATCATGGATTTCCTACTTCAAATATTTTTTATATTTTTTACGGGGATGAAGTTCCTATAAAACAGAGTAAGCTCAGCCCAGGAACATCGTAACAGCAATCAAGAAGATAACCAACGCTGGAAGAGCTTCAATGGTTTCTGGACTTACAGAAGAAGAAACTAAAAATGAAAACGAACAGGGAATAGGTATTACACTAGATGCGATTTGTTGCTGAAGAACACCTCTATTTATAGGTGATTTGTAGCACTGAATCGAGGAAGACAGCTGGGAGACAACTACGAAAATAATAGAAAGGAAGCTTCCTTTCTCTTCCGGCGCCGATGGAAGCCTCTATACCCTCTGTCCACTGCAACGGTCAGTACAGAGTCACCTCTATTTTTCGCTCCTTCCATTAATTCCCATTCACACTTGAGTCCTTTTAATTTTTCTTTCATGCTTACCCCGCCGCCAAGGGGGGCAGTCCCCTTGGACCCCGTCGGGGCTGTCGCCCCGAACCCCGCCTTCGTTTTACAGTTTCTTCACAAATAACCATTGCGGTCACAATTTGACCTCATCAGCGTCAAAGCCAAAACTGCTAACTAATTTACTCACTCTCGACATTGGCGCTCCTCATAATTGGGGCCCAGTGAATACATTAGATTAGCAATAACTCGTGAGAGGTGGGCATTGACACACTAACAATTCCTCCATCATGGACTTCCAACCACAAATATTTTTTATCCTCTGTCATGAACTCCCAACCACAAATAATTTTGGTATTTTTTATTGGGATGAGGTTCCTCCGTCATAGACTCCCAACCACAAATAATTTTGATATTTTTGACGGGGATATAGTTCCTCCGTCATGGACTCTCAATCAAAAATATTTTTTACGGGAACAAATAAATAATGGTATGAGGCTATCTCTTCTTCAATAATAAAGTCTCATCAAAAGAGACACAATAGCAGCAGGTGAAATGGGCTCGAGCCCATTTAACACAACCCAAAATAATCCTTGTAAAATGATCCATGAAATAATCCAATGCACATATTTGTTCTAAATAATATGCTGACCAAGGAATAATTTGTCAATGCTTCAAAAATAATAATCCAGTTAGAGAAAAAATTTACCGAGTCGTGCTGAAATATTTATAAAACTTGGGCATGTATACCGAGGCAGAAATAGGTGGCCCAAGTCAGGTTGACCTAGACCCAAGTTGACCCAAACTGAGTTGGTTTGAGATGACTCGGTTTGAAACAGAAGTCACGCTCGGTTGGAAAGCTATTGGGTTAACTCGCCGGTCCGGGTTGTGGGATAGCTCATGCACTGAACCGGTGCTCAGATAAAATTTCTTAACTTAAGAACCTTTAATCGGGAAACAGTGCCTTCTTCCCCAATCGAACAGAGCGGCCAAAAACTTTCTTCGTCCAGAACCGGCAACAGCAAGACAGTGATGGCAGAGCAATGGCTGGAGATCCTTATGAATAGAGCAATATCGAATCAAGATCGGAAATAATCTTTCCGGAATAAAATAGCAGAGAAGATGGACACACAAAGATTTCTTCGGTGTCTCTGGCTGTTTCTGTGGCGAAGAAAATAATCTAGCGAAGAACTTGTATAATCAACAAGATATGCTCTTTTTGGAACTTTTTTGAGTTGTCTTCAAGCAGGTAAAATCAAATCAAGAGCTTCCCGAAATATATGATTGGTAAGATGACTGATTCGAGCTTACTGGTGCTTTCCGAAAAAATATTTCCAACAGAGAACCTATTGGCTGAAAGATAATAAGCAACAACAAAATAATTCTGGATGGTGACTGTTGATTTCAAGAATGATATTACGGTTGCTGGAATGACAGTGGTGGAGATTTCTAGCAAGATTTTTCCATCTCTCGACGAGAAATGGAACCTGTTAATGATAGTTCTCACATACATTAGTGAGTATAAAAATCTTGCATTTATTAGTTGGCCGAAGAGGTTTCCTACGTGGCTAGTCATTTTGGGATAGGGCCTTCGACCCAATTTGATATGGTATCAGAGCAAGGTTCTCATATGTGGTCATCCACCCAAATTATCCACGTGCTACCATGTGAGGGTCTCTACCCAAATTATCCACATGCTATCACGTGAGGGGGAGTGTTAAGGATAGTCCCACATACATTAGTGAGTATAAAAATCTTATATTTATTAGTTGGCAGAAAAGGTTTCCTAAGTGGCTAGTCATTTGGGATAGGGCCTTCAACCCAATTTGACAAAACCAAACTCGTCTTCTCCGGTGAAGGCAATAAACAGAGAGCATAGCTGGCGTTCAGGAGCCAGTAGAGTGTTGTCAATGAAGGAGAAGGCAGACGAAGACAATGCTAGCGCAGACCGTCAAAGAGCAGCAGTAACATCCGACAGCAGCATCACATGATCTATGGGACAGAGAGAAGACTGGCCTCATCAAAAAGATACCGTGAAGCTTCCTCTGGCTCTTGAGCTTGCCGCATGCCGAAAAGAAGCTATCTTCTTTTATAATATTTCCAATGAGAACAATAATGTGGCTAGTGCAATAACGAAGCCAACTGGATCCCTGCCTCTGATGGGTCGCCGGAGTTATTTGTAGAAGGATACTCTCCTGGTTGAGAGATGGGTCGGGTTGACAGGACCAAGTTGCATTCATGTTAAAAAGCAAAGAAGGAACCCATATACTCCTGCCTTCGATCGATTGTCGTGTTGGGCTCTCGCTGTAAAGACGAGTCAACTCGGCTCAACATAGATACGAAAAAAAAGTGCGCAGAGAGAGAGAGAGAGAGTTGTGGTTGCCTCGAGCATACAAGCATGGTGGATGATACAATTTAACCATAAAAAAAAAACTGTCTAAGAATTAAAAGAGAGAAAAAAAATTTCTAATCCTAAATGAAGGAGAATTAAACCTGAAAAACCATAGTAGGAATTCTAAAAATCATAGGTCTGATACCATGTTGATTTTCAAGACTCCATGAATTTAGCTCATGAAGAAAAAGGGAAAGAAACCCATTGGGAGAAAACTAGATGAAGAAATCTTATGGAATTGATGATCCTAACCCTCCCCCTGGAGCTTTATTTATAGATTAATAAAACTACTGTATTACAATAATACCCCTGAACTTAGGGTTTAGGGTTTTAATCCTGGAACTATAACTTAATTACATTAATGCCATCTCTATGAGATGACTCTTTATTTACCATCTTAACATCATTGTATGTGGGCCATGGGCCTTCTCCTTGATTTGTGGGCCTTGAGTCCGTCTTCTATATCTCTTGGTTGTATGGATCTTCCTTGGTCTTATGGGTTTGGGTACATCTTCTAACACACTTGGATGTGTGGGCCTTCCTAGGTCGTGTGGGCTTGGGCCCTATCTTCCAACAAACACATATAACTCAATCACCTATTTAATATAAAAAAGCTATTACTGTACATACAAAATACAACCAAAAAAATATTTAATGCCATTAAAACATAATAGTCAATAATTTTTCCACATTTGAATTGCTAATACATTTCAAAAATATGATGCTCTTGTAGATTGTATTGCAGACTCCCTCTGAGTACTTATTTGAGTGTCCACATCATCCTTAAAATCATCACCACTGTCACTGTCTTCATTTTTAATTATATTGTTATCTTCACAATGTTCTTCACCAAAATCATCACTTGAATCATGTTCTTCATCTTTAAATAAATCCATGGAATCCTCCATGGGTATATAATTATGCAATATACAACAAGCAATCATAATTTTTACCTGGACATCAAAATCAAAAGGAGGAGCATCTTTTAATATCTTGAAATGAGCTTTTAAAGCCCCAAATATATGCTCGATAGTATTCCGTTAAGATGAGTGTCTTCGATTAAATACTTCTCTTTCATCTGTAGGAGTATTATCTCCAAATTCTTGCAAGTGATAACGAGTCCTTCAATAGGGTGCCAAAAACCCTAAGCCCTCTCAATGCCCTTCCCAAAAAATGCTAGAAATCCAAATCTAGCGATACCCTCCACTACTTTTGGGAAGGTACATGTCCTCCCTTTCAGTGCTTATTTCTTGAGCCTAATGGACTAGCTATTTACATTTTCGGGTTCTTTCATACACCTTTCTTGTCACAAGGCAATATGGAATTTTATTTTTCAAATATTTGCACATCTTAAAAGAAAAGATTACCTCAGTATGAATATTTTTCTTAGAAATCATTCCAAGAAACTTCAAGGGGGGGGGGGGGGGGGGGGGGAGGTTAGTGTGTTTTCAAAGTGAAAGTGAAAGTGAAATTTTTTTGTGTTTGTATGCACAATGAAAAATATAGTGGAAAGTACAAAAGAAAATTATTAATAAAATATTCTAATAGATTTAAATTTTAACGGATATTTTTTATCTAAGTTTTCTAGTAATAAGTTAGGATAGATTTTAACTCTTCTTACTTAATCAATAATAATACTAATTAAACTTTAATTAATTAATTAATTAATTATATAAAAAAAATAAAAAAAATTTACTTTTATGATATCCAAATGCTTAATCAAATTGTTATTTTTTATTTAAATAAATGTAAATATTTAATTTATTTTAAATGATTAAATAACTAAAAATAAATTAAGATTATTTATTTAATTAAATATATATAAAAGGATTAAACAAATCCATACTTTTATATTATTCAAATGTTAATCAAATTGTTAATTTAAAAAATTTAAATTCTCACTCTTAAAATAGTCATTAATATAATGTTAAAAATAAGGATTTAATATAAATAAAAAAGTTTATTGTGTTTTATAAAATCATCTAATATATTTACCTTTTACTTTAGATAACTATATTTAACTAAAATAAAATAATTTTAAGTTGTTTTAAATTAATAAAAAATTTAAAAATAAACTTTTTTAAATTAATAAGTAATTTTAAAAAATATTAACATGTTTTAAATTAATAAATGCTTTTTAAAAATAATTATTTATTTAATTAAATAGATTAAAAATGATCTAACAAATACTTACTTTTATAATATCCAAAATCTTAATGAAACTGTTACTTGTGTAAAATCTAAATTCTCACTCTTAAATTAGAAATCAAATATAATATTAAAATAAAGAATTTGTATAAATAAAAAATAGGGTATTTTATTATATAAAACTATTCAGTTAGATTTAACTTTTATAATATAATTTTATTTAACTATTTTTTTAATAAAGTAAGTTAAATTTCAACTTGTTTAAATTAATAAATTAATTAAGCTTTTTAATTTACTTAAATGTAGTTAATTTTATTATATCCAAATGCAAAAGTGAGAGGGCAGAATGAGCATAACAAGAGTGAGAGAGCGAGTGAGTGATTTAACTTTCTCTCGTTTTTCTCAAGAATAAGTGTCACTTGACACTTACGGTGCATACTAACAAGTTTTGGGTTATTTTCACTAGTGAAATTACTTTTATTTTCACTTTCACTTTGTACTAATGGGGCCTTAGTGTGCTCAATGGAAAGTGCAACGTAAAGTACTTTCTTGTGTTAGTGTACACAATGGAAAATATAATGGAAAGTAGAAGATGAGTTTATTAATTGTGATAGATTTAACCTAATTAAGATAGTTTTATTTAGAATTTTCAATTAACAAAATAAGATAAGTAACTTAAAAATTAAAAATAAAACTAGGTGGAAGCCTTTCATGGGCTTCATTCAAGAGCCCATGGGATATTATCAATTTTGCCAACTCTATGAACTTCTAGAACGCTATCACCACGATCGCCACTATCTACCCAATTTTGATGGTATCCTAATTTCTTCCACCTATTGACCTAGTTAATAATTTGTTGTTTCTCTTCATCTTGTTTCTAACACCAAAATTGGAAACTGGAAGGGAGGCCAAGATATGGAACTGCCCATTCGAAAGGGCGGGGAAGGATGCAAGGTACCCAGAGGGAGCATTTGCGCTACTGTTCCGATAGGGGCACTCCCGACAGCATATCAATTGGACAAAATTAGGTATGAATTGAAAGACCAATCTGTTGCGTTGAACTTGTGAGCGATCGTGGAGAGCATTCTAGAAGCCCATAGAGTTGGCAAAATTGATAATATCGTCGAACTGATACACCGTCGGGAATGCCTCTATCGGAACAGTAGTGCAAATTCTCTCTCTAGGTAACTTGTATCCTTCTCCACCCTTTCGAATGCACAGTTCCATATCTTGGCCTCCCTTCCAATTTACAATTTTGGTGTTAGTAACGAGACAAAGAGAAACAACAAATTATATTTTAGGTCAATAGGTGGAAGAAATTAGGATACCATCAATTGTAGTAAGCCAAAATTGGGTAGATGGTGGCGATTGTGGTGAGAGCATTCTAGAAATCCATAGAGTTGGAAAAATTGACCCACGGGCTCTTGAAGCCCATGAAAACCTTCCTCCTAGTTTATTTTTAATTTTTAAGTTTCTTATCTTATTTTGTTAATTGAAAAATCTAAATAAAACTATCTTAATAAGGTCAAATCTATCATAGTATTTTATTAATAAACCCATCTTCTACTTTCCATTATATTTTCCATTGTGTACACTAACACAATAAAGTACTTTACTTTGTACTTTTCATTGAGCACACTAAGACCTCGTTAGTACACTCTAAAGTGAAAGTGAAAGTGAAAATGAATTACTTTCACTAGCAAAAATAACCCAAAACATGTTAGTGTGCACTGTAAGTGGCGAGTGGCACTCATTCCTAAGAAAAAAAGGAGGGAAAGTGAAACCACTCCTCCCTAAGGCTAGTGAATTAACTTTCACCCGCGCGCTCACTCACTCTTTCACTCTTCTTATGCTCATTTTGCCCTCTCACTTTTGCATTTGAAAATAATAAAATTAAATATTTATTTAAGTATTTTATTTATACATTTAATGAAATTAAAAAAGATAAATTTAATTAATTTAATTATTAATTTAAACAAGTTGAAATTTATCTTACGTTATAAATAGAATAGTTAAATAAAATTATATTATAAAAATTAAATCTAACAAAGTAATGTTAATATTTTTTGAAATTATTTATTTATTTAAAGCGAGTTAGTTGTTTTTATTAATTTATAACTACTTAAAATTTATTTTATTTTAGCCAAATATAGCTATCTAAAATAAAAGTTAAATCTATTAGATGATTTTATAAAATAAAAAAAATTATTTATATAAAATCTATATTTTTATCATTATATTTAATGACTATTTTAAGAGTGAGAATTTAGATTTTGCAAAGTAACAATTTGATTAAAATTTGGATAATATAAAAGTAAGGGTTTGTTTAATCATTTTATATATACTTAATTAAATAAATAGTATGAATTAATTTTTTAATTATTTAATACTTTAAAATAAATTATATATATTAGAGTTTATTTAAATAAAAAATATAATAAAATTAAATTTTTAAAAGTATTTTTGAATAATAAAATACCATATTTTTTATTTACATAAATTTATAAATTTTAATATTATATTTAATTAATATTTCAAGAGTGAGAATTTAGATATTAAAAAGTAACAATTTGATTAATCATTTGGATATCATAAAAGTAAAATTTGTTTAAGTATTTTATTTATATATATATAATTAATTAAATAAATAAAGTTTAATTACTATTATTATTGATGAATTAAGAAGAGTTAAAATCTATCCTAACTTATTAATAGAAAAGTTAGATAAAAAATATCCTATAAAATTTAAATATATTAGAGTATTTTATTAATAAATCTCTTAAGTACTTTCCACTAAACTTTGCATTGTGCATACTAACATAAAAAAATAATTCACTTTCACTTTAACTTTGAAAATGCACTTAGCCCCCCTTGAAGTTTCTAGGAATGATTTCTAGGGAAACTATTCGTACGAAAGTAATCTTTTCTTTTAAGATGTGCAAATATCTGAAAAAAGAAAATTCCATATTGCCTTGTGACAAGAAAGGTGTATGAAAGGACCTGAAAATGTAAATAGCTAAAGGCCATTAGGCTCAAGAAATAAGCACTAAAAGGGAGGACCTATCCCTTCCCAAAACTGGTGGAGGATATCGCTGGATTTGGATTTCTAGAATTTTTTGGGAAGGGCATTGAGATGGCCTAGAGCATTATCTATATCATTTTTAGGAAGTTTTAATTTAACTTACTCAACAATTCCTTAGGTTGAATGGTACCAAGACGGTGGTTTGGTGGACAAGAAGAGAAGAATTCCTTGGGTGAGTATTAGGAGGAAGTTTTGAAGGTTTCTAATACTATTCACTTAAATTGCATTTCTCATTGTATCGAAGTTGGCATTGGGATGGAAAGGACTGAATGAGAAATGGAATATGTTTGATCACACAACTTCAGATTGGACGTTTTGATGGTTTCAAATTCTGGTCACATAAATTGTATCTTCTCACTGTATGGAAGTTGGAATTTGGATGAAAAGGATTGAATGAGAAATGGAATATGTAGCGCAATATCCATAAAGAGCAAGAGGTGAAAAAAAAATGACAAAAAACACTAACAAGACAAGTGTGAATAATAAACCATTCTTGTGCTTCTAAAACGTCATTCTAATATCCAAATTTCAATAAGTACTTCATCACACAATATAATAAAACTTATTATGATACATTAACCATCCTTTTAGAATGCTCAAATCATCGGTGTCAGATAAAAGAACTTCTAATGGATATAGTTGGAACACCGTGTTATGATATGTTAAAATGTATATTAAATGTAATTTATGTTCATAATTGATGTATAATTTGGGATATGTATATAGGGTTATTTGATTAGGCTTAACGGGGTGGGTGGGTGTTGTCTTGGGTCCATGGGCCATTTTGTAACAGGAAAACATAAAGGTTAAATACCTAATGAAAGAGAGAAAATCCCCAATGGAAACATTTTGATTAATATTTCGTCTGCTTTGTTTCGTCGTGAAACCAGAGAGCTACGCTCTCTCTTGTGGGTGTTTGGACTATTCTGTCAGTCCCTTGATTTTGATTTGTCATGGTATCAGAGCTCTGAAGATTAACCGTCCGACGCATTTTTGTCCGACGACCTATGTTGTTCAACGAGTTTTTTTTTGTTTTAGGCATTGATTTAGGGCATCGTTAGAAAAACTTGTCAGGTGGTTCCGTTGCCGGAAAAGCTACGGGGGTTCCGTTGCCAGGAAGAGGGTTCTAGCCGGAAGAGGAAACGAAAGGAAGAGGGTTCTTGCCGGAAGGGGAAACAAAAGGAAGAGGGTTCTTGCCAGAAGGGGAAACGAAAGGGGTGGTTTTCGGGGGTTGTGGGAAAGCATTGTCCGAGCTCGGGAAAGTTGCGGTTCCGTCGTCGGAAAAGCTCCATTGATGGTTTCGTTGTCGGAGAAGCTACAACGGGAAGGGGGTTCTAGTCAGGAAACTCGCCGAAAGGGGGAACGAAGGTATGATTTTTTTTTTCCCGCGCGTTCGATTCATTATTTGGCTTAAGGTCGTTATGCAATTTGCGAACCTTTGGGGGCCGATTTGAAATTTCTGAAAGTTTTGGGGGCCATTCTGGAATTTATGAAGGTGTGAGGGTGTTTTTCGAATTTCTAATAGTTTGGGGGTCTAATTCAAATTTCTGTTAACCTGGGGGCAAATCTTGGATTTATGCAAGTGTAGGGGTCTATTTGAAATTTCTGAAAAGTGGGGGTATGTTTTGAATTTCTTATCTTGCAGGGGTGCATTAGGAATTTTGCCAGATTCGATCTTATCATGTCAGCAGACAAGTCCGATTTCGCTCTATTCGGTTCACAGGCAAGAACTACGGTACTTGGGAATTTCAATTCCGGTTATTTGTTCAGGGAAGAGGTTTATGGGGTCATATTGATGGGAGTGATCTGGCACCTGGCGATGCTAACATATTGTCAAAATGGATCATCATGGATGCTAGAGTCATGACTTGGATACTTAGATGTCTTGAGCCTCCCTAATCCCAAATCTGAGGCCCTACAAAACTGCCGCAGATATGTGGAATTACCTCCACAAGGTTTATCGTCAAACCAGCATGGCCCGTCGATTTTAAGTTGAATATGAACTTGCAAATTTCACCCAAGGCAGTCGTTCGATTGAAGAATATTTTTCGGGCTTCCAAAATCTATGGGCTGATTACACCGACATTGTTTACGAGGATATCCATGCTGCTGCTCTCTCTGTTGTGCAAGTTGTACATGACACCAGTAAACGGGTTCAATTCTTGATGAAGCTTCGTCCCGAGTTTGAGATTGCTCAATCACATCTGATGAATCGTCATCCAGTGCCGTCCCTGGATACCTATTTGAGTGAACTTCTCTAGGAGGAGGAGCGCTTTACTACTCAGGCTGGCATGGAACCTCGTGTTTAGGCTGATCTCTCGGCTCCTGTAGCTTATGTAACACAAGGAAGACCTAAGGGTCGGGACACCAGTTCTGTTCAGTGCTTCCACTACAAGGCTTATGGTCACTTTGTTCGGGACTGCCCCAAGAGGTCGGTTCTGTTCTGTAGCTACTGTAAGAAGTCGGGTCATCACATCACCGTTTGCCCTACACGACCTGAAAGGAGGAAGCCTACAACTTATCATGCATCCACCGATACATCTAGTTCTGCCACATTGCCGCCTGCCGTTTGAGTCCCTATCATTCCTGTTCCACCAGCACCTGCCAGTTCCACCACTCTCACTCCTGAAATGGCATAACAGATGATCATTTCTGCCTTTTCTACTTTTCGTATCTCAGGTAAACAGAACCTTTCTACTCAACCATGGTATTTTGATTCTAGTGCCTCTAACCACATGACCAACAATGTGGTATCTCTTTCAAATGTCAGAAAGTATGATGGCAATCTGCACATCAACACTGCTGATGACAGTACTCTACCTATCAGTGTTGTTGTTGATCTCTTTCCATCTTTAGCTGATGTCTTTGTATCTCCTGACCTGTCGACAAACCTTTTGTATGTTGGTCAATTGGTTGATAAAAATTATAATGTTCAGTTTTCTCGCTTTGGCTGTGTTGTTCAGGATCAAGCGTCGGGGAAGGTGATCGCGAAAGGCCCTAAAGTGGGCAGGCTATTTCCACTTAAAGTCTTTCTATCCACTGTTATTCCCGTTCTCCTGTAATTTCTTTTGCTTTTAATGTTGTTGGATCTGGCCCTAAGTTGTGGCATAGACGTCTAGGCCACCGAAACTCGTCTGTACTTCGTACATTATTTAAATCGGGTTTATTAGGCAATCAAGATTGTACTTCTCATGATACGTGTTTTGACTGTTCATCATGTAAACTTAGCAAAAGTAAAACTCTATCATTTCCGCATCATTCCTCGCATGCCTCCCACTGATTTGACCTTATTCATAGTGATGTTTGGGGAATTGCTCCCGTTATCTCGCATACACAAATTAAGTACTTTGTCACCTTTATCGATGACTTTAGTCGATTTACCTTAGTCTACTTCCTACGGGCTAAGTCTAAAGTTTTTGTCGTTTTTAAGAGGTTTCTTTCACTCATTGAAACATAGTTCTCCGCTCTTACTCTGGAGGCGAGTACATGTCGGCAGAATTCCAAGAATTTCTTCAAAGCAAAGGCATTATCTCTCAACATTCTTGTCCCTCGACACCCCAACAAAATGGTGTTGCTAAGCACAAAAATCGTCACCTTCTTGATATGGTCTGCACCCTTCTCATTGAATCATCTGTTCCTCCTAGGTTTTGGTGTGAAACTCTCTCTACCGCCGTCCATTTAATTTACCCCCTGCCCTCGCCTGTCTTGCATCATGTCTCTCCCTTTGTTAAATTATTCGGTTATTCTCCGTCCTACACAAATCTTCGGACGTTCGGTTGTGTTTGTTTCGTGCATTTACCTGATCATGAACGATATAAACTTACAACCCAATCTGTTATGTGCGCATTTCTTGGGTATGCCGGTTCTAAAAAGGGCTATATTTGCTATGATCCTCAGGCGTGTCGAATCCTTGTTTCTCGGAATGTGGTCATCTTTGAAAACCATTATTTCTTTCCCTCTCAAGTTACACTTCCGTCTACCTCTTTGTCTAGTTTGCCGAGCATTGATGAGCCTCAACTCACTGCCTCGCTACCCTCTCCTCCTTCTGACCTAGCGCTTGCTCCTGATCCTCCCTCTGCTCTTGGTCCCCTCAATCATCAGAGATCCACACGTAGTTCTCACCCCCCTGACCGGTATGGTTTTCCCTCCCCTGTATCTTTGGTAGCTACTTTGTCTTCTATTTCCATTCCTTCTGGCCATAAACAGGCTATAGCACATGAGTGTTGGAAAAAGGCCATGCAAACTGAATTACAAGCGCTAGAGGAGAATCACACCTGGGACATTGTGGCTTGCCCTCCTACTATTCGGCCTCTTGGAAGAAAGTGGGTCTTCTCTGTCAAGCTACGTTCAGATGGATCGTTGGATCGATACAAAGCCCGTCTTGTGGCTCTGGGGAACAGGCAGGAATATGGGATTGATTATATGGAAACTTTTGCCTCAGTTGCCAAGATGACCACAGTTCGTACTATCTTAGCCATCGCAGCCTCTCAATCTTGGCCATTGCATCAGATGGATGTGAAGAATGCCTTTCTCCACGGTGATCTACAGGAAGACGTCTATATAAAGCTTCCCTCGGGTATGTCTACATCCTCTCCTGATCATGTCTACAAGCTACGACGTCCTTTGTATGGGCTTAAACAAGCCCCCCGAGCTTGGTTTGAGAAATTTCGCATCACACTTATCCTCCACCGGTTTACCCAGAGTCAGTATGATTCATCTCTCTTTAATCATAAGTCTGTTGCGGGCATGGTCATTCTCTTGGTTTATGTGGATGACATCATCATTACTGGCACTGATTCTGGACTGATTACCAAGCTTCAGAAGGTGTTGCATGCCACTTTTCATATGAAGGATCTTGGACGCCTCACTTACTTCTTAGGGCTGGAGGTCCATCACACACTCAAAGGTATTTTCTTAAACCAACATAAGTATATTCAAGATCTTATCACACTCGTTGGGTTGGAGGACACATCTTCGGTGGCTACCCCTATGGAGGTCAATGTCAAATATCGGAAAGATGAAGGGACTCTCCTTGATGATCCGACTATCTATCGACGATTAGTCGGGAGTCTCATCTACTTGACTACTACTCCCCCGGACATTTCCTAAGTTGTTCATAAGGTCAGTCAGTTTATGGCATCTCCTCGACACCTTCATCTTGCGGCAGTTCAGCGCATCATCTGCTATCTGCGCGGCTCCCCTGCTAGTGGTTTATTCTTTCCTACCGGCTCCGCGCTACAACTGGTTGCCTACAGTGATGCTGATTGGGCAGGGTGCCCTGATACCCGTCGCTCTACTACAGGCTGGTGTATGTTTTTAGGCGATGCACTGATTTCTTGGAAATGTAAGAAACAAGATCGAGTGTCCAAGTCATCTACCGAGGCCGAGCATATTGTAGCCAATCCGGTTTTTCATGAGCGTACCGAGCATATTGAGGTTGACTGTCACTCCATCCGTGACACTTTGGAGCATCGGGTAATATCTCTTCTGTATATTTTTTCGGATCTTCAAGTGGCCGATGTCTTCACCAAAGCATTGTCTCAATCCCGACATAATTTTTTTGTTGGTAAATTGTTACTGGTTGACTCACCATCATCAATTTGAGGGGGGAGGTTACGATATGTTAAAATGTATATTAAATGTAATTTATGTTCATAATTGTTGTATAATTTGGGATATGTACATAGGGTTATTTCATTAGGCTTAATGGGACGGGGGGGGGGGGGGGGGGGGGGGGGGGGGGGGGGGGGGGTTGTCGTCTTGGGCCAATGGGGCATTTTGTAACAGGAAAACCTAAAGGTTAAATACCTAATGAAAGGGTGAAAATCCCCAACGAAAACATTTTGATTAATCTTTCGTCTGCTTCGTTTCACTGTGAAACCAGAGAGGTACGCTCTCTCTTGTGGGTGTTTGGACTGTTCCGTCAGTCCCTTGATTTTGATTTGTCACACCGAGCCTGCAACAAACTTGAGTCGTAATGATAAGGAGGTTCCAGGAATAGATGTGATGTCCACAATATGAAGGCCTGACAGTAGTTACTTTACTTTCAGTTGGTTTAATTCAAAGACAGAGTTTGCTTCAACCGTGATTCATGTTTGGAGTGTTTGTTGGAGTCAGTAGGTAGAAGAGTTTGTAATGAATGGTAGGGACGGAGAGACAATAGTAAGGATTCCCTGCAAGAACAATAATGAATAATTCATATTCAAACAAGAGAGAGAGAGAGAGAGAGAGAGAGAGAGAGAGAACTTTTTCCTAAATGCTTTTGTCAGCGTGGTGCTTGCAATCAATTGAAAGAGGGGTACTAAATTTTTTTTTAATAGGAACATTTCATGCTTAACCTTGTAGATAATTATTCTGTTTGAAATTTTACTTAGATGCAATAAACGTTCCTGTCAGAGTGGTTTCGTCCACTTTTGTTAGAGTTTGTGGTCTGAGTTAGGTACTTGGCTTTTTGCACATTAAACGGCTAGTCTTTTCGGGTTGTATTGGTTAGGTATCTGACTCAGAACTCCGAAGTTAAGCCAACTTGGGCAAGAGTAATTCTAGGATGGGTGACCTCCTGGGAAGTACTCTTGCCTAAGACTTTGACATGGTATCAGAGCTAAGCACGCCACGGCCCGCGTTCGTATCCCGTGAGAAGCGGCTCCATAATGGGCGGGGGTGGGTGTCAGAGTGGTTCCGTCCACTCTTGTTAGAGTTTGTAGTCTAAGTTAGGTATTTGGCTTTCTACACCTTAAACGGCTAGTCTTTTTCGGGTTGTATTGGCTAGGTATCTGACTCAAAACTCCAAAGTTAAGCGAGCTTGGGCAAAAGTAATTCTAGGATGGGTGACCTCCTGGGAAGTACTCTTGCCTAAGACATTGACAGATACAACAATCCTGTGTGCAAGTGTATATTTTTTCGTTTGTGCTCGATGACTACATACTGCTTCTACTTGGAATTATGAATTTGGTGGTACGACAACATGCTAAAAAATGAGAAACAAAGTCCATGGTACAAGATATATCTGCCATCAGCTGTGAAAGGTTATAAGAAAAAAGAAAGAAAAACTCACTCAATTCGTATAAATCAACCTTTCTCTCATATTATTGAATAAGCATTCACATTTAAATCTCATCACATAGTACATCCCATTTTATGATACATTATTCATCCATTTACATAAGATATCTCATACATCAATTATATATTTTAGCATGCACAACCCCTACCAACACGATCTTCAATAGTATTACTAGGTTGCTTGGAACCACCGGATAGTGACATAATGAGAAGCTAAGGCCATGTGTTAGATCACTAACAAATTGAAACTTCATCTTGCTATGCATTGATCTGACAAATTGTTACCGGAACAAACACGAGTGATGTCCAATAACACATCAAAAAGAAGAAAAACATAAAATGTAATGCACATACTTATCCACCATAGGCTCAAAAAGCGAATAAACAAACTATTCTTTTCTATACATTGTTAAAATATTCAAATTTCAATCTCAGTCTTATAATTTGATATACATATTTACTGATACATTGCATTTACCTTCTTTTATTGTCTTCTATGAATTACACATTTCAACTTGTTTCAAACATGGTTACTGTTTGGGTGATTGGAGAATGATACCACATGCAGGATTGCTTGGAACCACACATTACTAAAAAAAATTGAACTTGTAAATACCAAATGTGATTAAAAATTGGTAAACTGTGAATTGCGATGGCCACAAAAATGTGAATTTGCATTAGTTGCATTGGGGATAAAGAGAATTTTTTGCGAAGGGCATTGAGATGGCCTAGAGCATTATCTATATCATTTTTAGGAAGTTTTAATTTAACTTACTCAACAATTCAATTAGGTTGAATGGTACCAAGACGGTGGTTTGGTGGACAAGAAGAGAAGAATTCCTTTGGTGAGTATTAGGAGGAAGTTTCGAAGGTTTCTAATGCTATTCACTTAAATTGCATTTCTCATTGTATCGAAGTTGACATTTGGACGGAAATGACTGAATGAGAAATGGAATTTGTTTGCTCACACAACTTTAGATTGGACATTTTGATGGTTTCAAATTCCGGTCACATAAATTGTATCTTCGCACTGTATGAAAGTTGGAATTTGGATGAAAAGGATTGAATGAGAAATGGAATCTGTAGCGCAATATCCATAAAGAACAAGAGGTGAAAAAAAGAAGACAAAAAACTCAAACAATACAAGTGTGAATAATAAACCATTCTTGTGCTCCTAAAACATCATTCTAATATTCAAATTTCAATAAGTACTTCATCACACAATATAATAAAAGTTGTTATGATATATTAACCATCCTTTTAGAACATCTAAGAATTACACTTCCACATTCAACCATCACAACACACATTTCTGAATGCTCAAATCAATGGTGTTAGATAAAAGAATTTGTAATGGGTTTAGTTGGAACACTGAATCTACAACAAACTTGAGTCATAATGATAGGGCGGTTCCAAGAATAGATGTGATGTCCACAATATGAAGGCCTAACATTAGTTACTTTTCTTTCAACCGGTTTAATTCAAAGACTGAGTTTGCTTTAACCATGATTCATTTTGGAGTGTTTGTTGGAGTCAATTGGTAAAAGGGTTTGTAATGAATGGTAGGGAGAGAGAGAGACAACAATAAGGATTCCCTGCTAGAACAACAATGAATAATTCATATTCAAACAAGAGAGAGAGAGAGAGAGAGAGAATTGTTTCCTAAATGCTTTTATCAGTGTGCTTGCAATCAATTGAAAGAGGGGTACTAAATTTTTATTTAAAAAGAACATTTCATGCTTAACCTTGTCGATAATTAATCTGTTTGAAATTTTGCTTAGATGCAATAAACGCTGCTTCAACAATCCTGTGTGCAAGTGTATATTTTTTCGCTTGTGCTGGACGACTACAAACTGCTTCCATTTGGAATTAAGAATTTGGTGGTCTGACAACATGCTAAAAAAAATGAGAAACAAAGTCCATGGAGCAAGATTTATCTGCCATGAGTTGTGAAAGGTTAAAACAAAAAAGAAAGAAAAACTCATTCAATTTGTATAAATCAACCTCTCTCTTAATATTGAATAAGCATTTACATTTAAATCTCATCACATAGTACATCCCATTTTATGATACACTATTTATCCATTTACATAAGATATCTCGTCTATCAGTTACATACTTTGGCATGCACAACCCCTTGCTACCAACACGATCTTCGATAGTATTACTGAGTAGCCGGGAACCACCGGATAGTGATATAACAAGACGCTAAGGCCATACTTTAGATCACTAACAAATTGAAACTTCATCTTGCTTTGCTTTGATTTGACAAATTGTTAAAGGGTGATGTCCAATAACACATCAAAAAGAAAAAAAACATAAAATGTAATGCACAAACTTATCCACCATAGGCTCAAAAAGCTAATAAATAAACTATTCTTTTCTATACATTGTTCAAATATTCTAATTTCAATCTCGTCTTATAATTTGATATACATATTTATTGATAATTTACATTTACCTTCTTTTACTGCCTTCTATGAATTACACATTTCAACTTGTTTCAAACATGGTTACTATTAGGGTGATTGGAGAATAATACCACATGCAGGATTGCTTGGAACCATACATTGTTAAAAAAAATTGAACTTGTAAACACAAAATGTGATTAAAAACTGGTAAACCGTGAGTTGCAATGGCAACGAAAATGCAAATTTGCATTTGTCACATTCGGGATAAAGAGAAGAAAACTCTTTCAATTGGCAAAACAGGTTCCATTAACTTAGAAACTTGCAAACGGTTTAACAAAAAGACAGAGCTCGCATTAAACGTATTCAAATTAGGGGTGATACCCGTAATAATAAAATGGAGAATGAGAGGTTGTAATGCAAGAGAGCTAGAGAGGAAGATAAAGAAAAACTAATGCTCACAGCGGGCCTTAAAACTGCCCAGGGGAGGGGAGGGACGGGCTACAACAGGTACAAAAACAAAAGAATAGCCTTGTCAACTCCCATCTCCTCCCCGCCCAAAAGAACAAAAAAAAACACCAGTTTTATTGATATTTGTTTGACTGGCCCGCAAGCGCACCTGCTAAGGCACAGCCGCCCTGAAGCTTATTACAATTTACAGTCTAGATGTCCCCAATCACTCCTCAACAATTTACACCATGCATACCCCCAATCTGAGACCTAAGTACAAGAACCCCTTACTGCTTACTCATTCATAAGACCTACAAATCATTCACCGTAGACCTCCTCTCATTCTCCTTGTCATGTGATATCTTCACGCCAAGAAACAAACCCAATCCAATTTAGAAGTGCAAAACTGAAAATGGCAAATCACAACTTGAGTATATCATTGTGGAAAATAAAATGATGGAAGAATTCATATATTAAACAATCTCAAAGAAAGTTAATTCATAAAGTTATTTTAGAAAGAGTTAAACGCATAAGCAGGAATTCAAGTTTGCAGCTAGTGGGTAATCAGATTATTACCTGAGAGATAACGAACACAACCAGAAGGATAATAGAACTGAACAGGAATGGCCATAGAGAGCCGGAATCCTTGCCTCTGCTTGCAGCCCAGAATGTGTGCACCGTGAGACTTACGACCATGACCGCTTCCTGTTTTGCAAAACATTCAACAGAAGAAGACCAGTTAATGTGATGGCAGAGAGCAGAAACTGCATCGCAGCTAGTATTTCCCTTGATAAGATTTCTATGCGTCATTTTTTTATACAATAAAAACAGCAATGCAGCTAATTCAGAGCATCAACCACAGCAAGGCAAGGCCACTTTCAACGCATAAGATGGAACATGGAAACAGAGTATAGGATCTTTACCACTAATGATGTCGATCGTCGCCATACTGAAGGACTCTCTGTAAGGAGGATGAAGTTGATAGTAGAGATACAGGGGACGTGGAACTGCAAAAATAGACAACAAAAAACTGGAATCAGAAACTCTTGTACGCGAGAAAAAACAGAGAGCCACGGAAACTGTATCTGAATACAGTAATCTGTTTCCCACTCATTTACCGGGCGGAGGAGTTTCCAAGAAAAATAACAGAAAATGAAATATAACGGCTGCAATACAAAATGGAGGGCAGGGATACCGACAAGGAATAACGAGAAGAGAAAGAATTTGCGTTAATGCCACAATGAATCGAAGAGAGAACTAAAACCATAAAAAAAATAAACTAAAAAAATAAAATCTCCTAATGAATATGCAATCGCGGAACCATTTTCTGATAAATACAAACAGACAAAGAAAATGAAAAATAAAAATAAAATCACAAAGACGTCCAAACATTAACAGAAAAATCAAGATTATCGCAACTGCAATATAAAATGGCACGACGCAGGGATACCGTCGAAGAAGAAAGAAGAAGAGAAAGAATTTGTGTTACCACTACAATGTATCGAAGAGATAATTAAAACCATAAATATTTCCTAATGAATAATCAAATCCCGGGAAAGAAATCAAAGAAGCCGAAGAAGGCAAACAGAGAAACAAGGTTAAGGTTAGAGGGAAAGAACTAACATATTGTTGTTCAATTCGCAGACCACCGTCGTTGCGGATGACAGCGAGCTCCGACGAAGAAAGCCCATTGCCACCGTATTTGTCTCCACCGGTCCGACGCGCGCTTGAAGACTTGGAAACTCAGACCACCCCTGCCGTCTCTTCTTCTACATCGCTTTCGCGTGCCTTGGCGCCAGAAGACACCGCCGGACCGCCGCTGCCTGACGAGGACACGACTTAACAAGAACAGAAAGAGAGGCGGGAAAGGCGATTTTGAGGGAAGATGTGATGTGAGACAGGTTTATATACTAATTCCTACTTGGGTGGACCATGAAATGTGGCCCTCACTAGTCTGATTATGGCCAGTGGACTCTGGATCTTCCGTCAGTAGGAAGAAATTAAACTGATAAGAGAAAATTATTTTAAATTTTCCAAGTAGAAAATGTGAATTCGATTTTATCAAAAGAATTTAACATTTGACTGCTTACAAAATAATTAAAAAACTAATCCCAACTTTTAACATTAATCCTACTAACTTACAACAAATATGAAAATAAATTATTGAAAAAATATAAACTAATTAATTATTTTTATTTAATATTTATTGGAAAATAAATTAATTTTTTTATTTAATATTTTCATGGTTAATAACAAAAAAACAGCATTTTTATTCTTTAATGTCATTTTTCCTTAGATGCAACTTATATCAATTGATTGTGGTAATATTTACATTTTCCAAGAACGGACGTCAAATAAGAAAAAAAACTAAGAACCATCACCAAGCAAAAATAAATAAATAGCCGTTAAACAAGTATAAAACACACAAATAAAAAGAGAAGAAGACTTGGAGGAAAAGAGAAAATTGGCTCTCAAAAGTTGAACTTTGGAAAACAGTGTAAACGAACTTTCGTATAAACAAAACAAAAAATGAATAACTAAACTATAACAGAAAACCCAATTTGCTACAAAGATGAATCATCATCAATCAATGGATTTCATTAGGAGAGGAAGGAGTTCAACCATCCACACCCCTCCCCCACCCCCCCACCCCCCCCCTCGCCACCACGCGTGAAGACGATTTCACACGTGCGAGATCATAAGCAAGTGAAAAAAAAATTCATAAACTCCGGTTGTCCCTTTGTTGTTGCTCTTGAAGAAATTGAAAAGTCATTTTAGTAGAAATACATTTCTAGGGACTATTAGTGGTTTTTTCAAATAATGTTAAAAATACATTTTTAATAGAAATACGTTTCTAGGACCGCTAGTGCCTCATATTTTTTGGAAGTATTTTTCTAATTGAAAATTATTATTAAAAAATCATATAATTTTCTAAGTTAGATTTTCCTGCCAAGATGGGCTAAAAAATCGTATAGAATTTTTTTGAATAAGTATTTGACAATTGATGTTGTAATAATTTTAGCACGAGGCAATCTTCATAGCAATTTTGTGTTTGACATTTTATTTGATTAAAATTTTATCAATAAGTATAGTAATATATTAGATTAATTATTAATTTTTATTTATTTTCCTTTAAGAGGCAATAAGAGGTCCATTTAACTTTCCTAAGAAAATTTGAAAATATTTCTTATAATTTTCTAGTAAGTCACTAATAGTAATAGGATTCTATTTAAAAGACTTTTTGGAAATATGTATCATAGGAAAAACATTTCTAGTTTTTACTAGAATATAAATTTTCAACCAGGCTTGAACATAGGCAGGTTGAGGCTCGGCTCAGGTCGATGCCGATGACATGTCTAGATAAGGAGGTCGGAGTAGCTTCTCTTGAATTGTTGTTCCATTCCGACCTCGAAACGGTTAGGTAGTAGCTGGTCAAGGTTTGTCTGGAAGGTTTTGACATAGTTGAAGATGTAATCACATCTCCCACAAGTTCAACCCAACAAATTGGTCTTTCAATTCATACATAATTTCGTCCAATCGATTCACCGTCGGGAGTGCCTCTATCGGAATAGTAGTGCAAATGCTCTCTCTGGGTAACTTTGCATCCTTCTCCGCTGAATGCACAATTCTATATCTTGTCCTCCCTTCCAATTTACAATTTTGGTGTTAGAAACGAGGTGAAGAGAAACAACAAATTATAAACTAGGTCAATAGATGGAAGAAATTAGGATACCATCAATTGTAGTAAGCCAAAATTGGGTAGATGGTGGCGATTGTGGTGAGAGCGTTCTAGAAATCCATAGAGTCAGCAAAATTGATAATATCCCATGGGATCTTGAAGCCCATGAAAACCTTCCACCTAGTTTTATTTTTAATTTTTAAGTTATCCTATTTTGTTATTTGAAAAATCTAAATAAAACTATCTTAATAAGGTCAAATCTATCACAGTATTTTATTAATAAACTCATCATCCACTTTACATTATATTTTCCATTATGTACACTAACACAAGAGAGTATTTTACGTTATACTTTCCATTGAGCACCCTAAGGCCTTATTAGTACACTCTGAAGTGAAAGTGAAAATGAAAGTACTTTCATTAGTGAAAATAGCCCAAAACCTGTTAGTGTGTACCATAACTGGCGAGTGACACTCATTCTTGAGAAAAAAAACGAGGGAAAGTGAAATCACTCCTCCCTGAGGTTAGTGAATTCACTTTCACTCGCACGCTCACTCGCTCTCTCACTCTTGTTATGCTCATTTTGCCCTCTCACTTTCGCATTTGGATATTATAAAATTAAATATTTGTTTAAGAATTTTATTTTATACATTTAATTAAATTCAAAAAGATTAATTTAATTAATTAATTATTAATTTAAACAAGTTGAAATTTATCTTACATTATTAAAAAAATAGTTAAAATAATTATATTATTAAAATTAAATCTAACTAAGCAATTTTAACTATTTTTATTTATAAAAATTCATGATTTTAATATTATATTTGATTTCTAATTTAAGAGTGACAATTTGGATTTTACACAAGTAACAATTTGATTAAGAATTTGGATATTATAAAAGAAAGTATTTGTTTGATCATATTTTTATATATTTAACTAAAAAATTAATTATTATTTTTTTCTTTATTTTAGATAAGTTTTATTTTTTAAAATTATATTTTTATTTAAAACAAGTTAATTTTTAATTAATTTAAAACTTCTTAAAATTTATTTTATTTTAGCCAAATATAGCTATCTAAATTAAAATTTAAATCTATTAGATGAATTTTTAAAATAAAATAAACTTTTTTATTTATATAAAATTCTTATTTTTAACATTATATTTAATGACTATTTTAAGAGTGAGAATTAAGATTTTTTAAAGTAACTATTTGATTAACATTTGGATAATATAAAAGCAGGGATTTGTTTAATCATTTTATAAATATTTAATTAAATAAATTGTCGTAATTTGTTTTAATTATTTAATACTTTAAAATTAATTAGATGTGTTTGAGTTTATTTAAATAAAAAATCTAATAAAATTAAAATTTTAAAAGTATTTTTGAATAATAAAATACCATCTTTTTATTTAAGATGTGCAAATATCTGAAAAAAAAAATTCCATATTGCCTTGTGACAAGAAAGGTGTATGAAAGGACCCGAAAATGTAAATAGCTAATGTCCATTAGGCTCAAGAAATAAGCATTGAAAGGGAAGACCTATCCCTTCCCAGAACTGGTGGAGGATATTGCTAGATTTGAATTTCTAGATTTTTTTGGGAAGGGCATTGAGATGGCCTTGAGCATTATCTATATCAATTTTAGGAAGTTTTAATTTAACTTACTCAACAATTCCTTAGGTTGAACAAGACCAAGACGGTGGTTTGGTGGACAAGAAGAGAAGAATTCCTTTGGTGAGTATTAGGAGGAAGTTTCGAAGGTTTCTAATACTATTCACTTAAATTGCATTTCTCATTGTATCGAAGTTGGCATTTGGATGGAAAGGACAGAATGAGAAATGGAATCTGTTTGCTCACACAACTTCAGATTGGACGTTTTGATGGTTTCAAAGTCTGGTCACATAAATTGTATTTTCTCACTGTATGAAAGTTGGAATTTGGATGAAAAGGATTGAATGAGAAATGGAATCTATAGAGCAATATTGTCTGGTTGGGAGTGTAGAGAGGGCAAAAGATATTTACGAGAAAGAAAGACATATGGCATCAGTTGGGGCTTGCAGATTACATCTCACCACTTAAAACACAATTATAAAGGTTTTTGCAGATGCCAAAATGTGGCAATTGGCATGGAAAATAACAGAAGAGATGGTCTCATATGGTGTTAGTCCTAATGTTGTCACCTGGTCATCATTGATAAGTGCCTTTGCCAAAGCAGATCTAATGGAGCATGCAATTCAGACATTTGATGAAATGCTCCTCTCTGGCTATGAACCTTCATATAAGCGGCAACTTCTAATTTCCACCATTTTTATGACTATTTGGATTGCAATTGTCAGCTACATTGCTCTGCCATCCAACTTCACCCTCTATGATTTTGGAGTTGTGAAACCAGTTAAGAATTGGCACTTGTTCTTCTGTGTTGCTATTGGATTGTGGGCTGGACTCATTATTGGATACACAATGGAGTATTACACTAGCAATGCTTACAGTCCTGTGCAGGATGTTGCTGCTTCTTGCAGAACAGGGTCAGCAAAAAATGTAATCTGTGGCCTCACACTAGGTTACAAGTTTTTCATAATTCTACTTAGGTTTCAGTCTTGCTGCCATATATAGACTTTCTGTGGCAATTTTGGGAATGTTTAGCACAATTACAACCAGGCTTGCGCTTGACACCTATGGATTCAAGGGGGAGGAAGATCATGTAGCTTTTGTGGTTGACCTACTTGGCCACAGTGAGTACCCTGCAGCAGCAACCAAAGTGATAGAGGATTACACTGGCCAGACTGGGTGCTGGCCCAGCATATCATCCACGGTTTTTACTGTTGCCTAAAAACTAGTGATGCACATACCATCAATTCTAGATCAATTTACTGTAGTGGGTTTACTCATGGCTAGCGCGAATCTGGGTGCATTACATCAAGGGAAACTCTTGTAGGCTTTCATCAAGAGAGATTTTAACTGCCCCCATTCACACTACTTTACAGAAGCTGAGGTTCTCACTGAAATTTGTGCACGGCTATTGGTGGCTTACTTGCATGAATATGCATGTGAGGCTTATGTTGCTACTCTCTATTATGGGATAAACAATACAGGAAGTGGAAAATAGATGCAAATGTTTTCAGGCAAACTATTTTCAGTGCCAATTGAACCTGATCTGGGTCCAAGCCTTGGAGTTGCTCGTGTCCCAGGAATTGGACTTATTTACACAGAATTAGTCAGAGCCTTAACCAGTATTGTTGCGGTTGCGTGTGGATTTCACAAGTATATGTAGAGTGATCCGAGGTCAGTAGTTTATGCCAAAAAAAAGAGATGGTACACTGACAAAACTTGGGTAGAGAACAAATCAATACATTTTAGTTCCCTATTTTGTTAACTTTTCGCATTGGTGGGTTCATTCTCACATTGGTTTCCAAAGATTATGGTGGAACATCTTGTTGGCCAGTCATGGTCTTGCCATATTGGAGCAGGTGATAGTTTAGACTATTGTTTGGTTGCTTGACCATGTGGTGGATTGCTGCAACGAGTAATGCTGGAAGTGTGGGATTCTCACCCAAAAAAACAATTTTCTGGAGTAACACTCTGTCAACGGGGGAAACCAGTGGTGGATTTCGGATACCGCAATCTCTCCGTCCGTGGTTGTTACATTGGAGCGCTTACACCGCTTGTGTCGCCCAGTGGGTTGACACAGATGCCACAGATGGGAAGATGTGGAGACGTTTCGGCATGCATACCTACTTCGAGCTTGAGGAAGCTCTTTCTCCACTGGGGGGAGTGATGTTATGAACTCAATAGTAGGCCGAGTCATGCAGAGGCATAGTGGATGACTGGCTAAGTCATCTAGTATTAAGTTAATTGTTTTTCATTCTATTTACTTTTACTTCATTTTTATTTCAATAGATGAGTTAGTATGCCGTAGGGGTATTATTGTAATTCTATATCTTGAACCCTTGTTAGCATAAACCCTACGTAAGGGGTGAAAGGAATTAGAAAAGGCAAGCCTGATTTTAGTCTAAACAGGGTTTTGAGTGCTCCTAAACGAACTTAGGGGTGTGTGTTCCCCTTGACGAACCTAGGGTTTTCAAGCTTCCCTTCGACTTGATTATTCTCATATCTTCTTGTTCCCTACGTATCAATTGGACAAAATTAGGTATGAATTGAAAGACCAATCTGTTGCGTTGAACTTGTGAGCGACCGTGGAGAGCATTCTAGAAGCCCATAGAGTTGGCAAAATTGATAATATCGTCGAACTGATACACCGTCGGGAATGCCTCTATCGGAACAGTAGTGCAAATGCTCTCTCTAGGTAACTTTGTATCCTTCTCCACCCTTTCGAATGCACAATTCCATATCTTGGCCTCCCTTCCAATTTACAATTTTGGTGTTAGTAACGAAACAAAGAGAAACAACAAATTATATATTAGGTCAATAGGTGGAAGAAATTAGGATACCATCAATTGTAGTAAGTCAAAATTGGGTAGATGGTGGCGATCGTGGTGAGAGCATTCTAGAACTCCATAGAGTTGGAAAAATTGATAATATCCCAGGGGCTCTTGAAGCCCATGAAAACCTTCCTCCGAGTTTATTTTTAATTTTTAAGTTTCATATCTTATTTTTTTAATTGAAAAATCTGAATAAAACTATCTTAATAAGGTCAAATCTATCGTAGTATTTTATTAATAAACCCATCTTCTACTTTCCATTATATTTTCCATTGTGTACACTAACACAATAAAGTACGTTACTTTGTACTTTTCATTGAGCACACTAAGGCCTTGTTAGTACACCCTGAAGCGAAAGTGAAAGTGAAAATGAATTACTTTCACTAGCGAAAATAGCCCAAAACATGTTAGTGTGCACCGTAAGTGGTGAGTGGCACTCATTCTTGAGAAAAAACGAGGGAAAGTGAAACCACTCCTCCCTAAGGCTAGTGAATTAACTTTCACCCGCGCGCTCACTCACTCTTTCACTCTTCTTATGCTCATTCTGCCCTGTCACTTTTGCATTTGAAAATAATAAAACTAAATATTTATTTAATTATTTTATTTATACATTTAATGAAATTAAAAAATATTAATTTAATTAATTTAATTATTAATTTAAACAAGTTAAAATTTATCTTACGTTATAAATAGAATAGTTAAATAAAATTATATTATAAAAATTAAATCTAAAAGAGTAATGTTAATATTTTTTGAAATTATTTATTTATTTAAAACGAGTTAGTTGTTTTTATTAATTTATAACTACTTAAAATTTATTTTATTTTAGCCAAATATAGCTATCTAAAAAAAATTATTTATATAAAATCCTTATTTTTATCATTATATTTAATGACTATTTTAAGAGTGAGAATTTAGATTTTGTAAAGTAACAATTTGATTAACATTTGGATAATATAAAAGTTAGGGTTTGTTTAATCATTTTATATATACTTAATTAAATAAATAGTCTTAATTTATTTTAATTATTTAATACTTTAAATTAAATTATATATATTAGATTTTATTTAAATAAAAATATAATAAAATTAAATTTGTAAAAGTATTTTTGAATAATAAAATACCATATTTTTTATTTACATAAATTTATAAATTTTAATATTATATTTCAAGAGTGAGAATTTAGATATTAAAAAGTAACAATTTGATTAAGCATTTGGATATCATAAAAGTAAAATTTGTTAAGTATTTTATTTATATATATATTTAATTAATTAAATATATAAAGTTTAATTATTATTATTATTGATGAATTAAGAAGAGTTAAAATCTATCCTAACTTATTAATAGAAAAGTTAGATAAAAAATATCCTATAAAATTTAAATATATTAGAGTATTTTATTAATAAATCTCTTATGTACTTTCCACTAAACTTTCCATTGTGCATACTAACATAAAAAAATAATTCACTTTCACTTTAACTTTGAAAATGCACTTACCCCCCCCTTGAAGTTTCTAGGAATGATTTCTAGGGAAACTATTCGTACGAAAGTAATCTTTTCTTTTAAGATGTGCAAATATCTGAAAAAAGAAAATTCCATATTGCCTTGTGACAAGAAAGGTGTATGAAAGGACCTGAAAATGTAAATAGCTAAAGTCCATTAGGCTCAAGAAATAAGCACTAAAAGGGAGGACCTATTCCCAAAACTGGTGGAGGATATCGCTAGATTTGGATTTCTAGAATTTTTTGGGAAGGGCATTGAGATGGCCTAGATCATTATCTATATCATTTTTAGGAAGTTTTAATTTAACTTACTCAACAATTCCTTAGGTTGAATGGTACCAAGACGGTGGTTTGGTGGACAAGAAGAGAAGAATTCCTTTGGTGAGTATTAGGAGGAAGTTTTGAAGGTTTCTAATACTACTCACTTAAATTGCATTTCTCATTGTATCGAAGTTGGCATTTGGATGGAAATGACTAAATGAGAAATGGAATATGTTTGATCACACAACTTCAGATTGGACATTTTGATGGTTTCAAATTCTGGTCACATAAATTGTATCTTCTTGCCGTATGGAAGTTGGAATTTGGATGAAAAGGATTGAATGAGAAATGGAATATGTAGCGCAATATCCATAAAGAGCAAGAGGTGGAAAAAAAATGACAAAAAACAAGACAAGTGTGAATAATAAACCATTCTTGTGCTCCTAAAACAGCATTCTAATATCCAAATTTCTATAAGTACTTCATCACACAATATAATAAAACTTATTATGACACATTAACCATCCTTTTAGAACATCTACGAATTACACTTCCACATTCAACCATCACAACACACATTTCTGAATGCTCAAATCAATGGTGTCAGATAAAAGAACTTGTAATGGATATAGTTGGAACACTGTGTTACGATATGTTAAAATGTATATTAAATATAATTTATGTTCATAATTGTTGTATAATTTGGGATATGTACATAGGGTTATTTGATTAGGCTTAATGGGATGGGGGGGGGGGGGGGTGGGTGTATTGTCTTGGGCCCATGGGCCATTTTGTAACAGGAAAACCTAAAGGTTAAATACCTAATGAAAGGCGGAAAATCCCCAACGGAAACATTTTGATTAATCTTTCGTTTGCTTCGTTTTGCCGTGAAACCAGAGAGCTACGCTCTCTCTTGTGGGTGTTTGGACTGTTCCGTCAGTCCCTTGATTTTGATTTGTCATGGTATCAGAGCTTTGAAGATTAACCGTCCGACGCATTTTTGTCCGATGACCTATGTTGTTCGATGAGTTTTTTTTTTTCGGCATTGATTGCGGGCGTCATTAGAAAAACCTGTCGGGTGGTTCCGTTGCTGGAAAAGCTACGGGGGTTCCGTTGCCAGGAAGAGGGTTCTAGCCGGAAGGGGAAATGAAAGGGAGAGGGTTCTCGCCGGAAGGGGAAACGAAAGGGCTGGTTTTCGGGGGTTGTCGGAAAGCATTGTTCGAGCTCGGGAAAGTTGTGGTTCCATCGTCGGAAAAGCTCCATCGGTGGTTTCGTTGCCGGAGAAGCTACAACGGGAAGGGGGTTCTCGTCGGGAAACTCGCCGGAAGGGGGAACGAAGGTACGATTTTTTTTTCTCCTGCGCGTTCGATTGATTATTTGGCATAAGGTCGTTATGCAATTTGCGAACCTTTGTGGGGTGATTTGAAACTTCTGAAAGTTTTGGGGGCCATTCTGGAATTTCTGAAGGTGTGAGGGTGTTTTTCCAATTTCTAATAGTTTGGGGGTCTAATTCGAATTTCTGTTAACCTGGGGGCAAATCTTGGATTTCTGCAAGTGTAGGGGTCCACTTGAAATTTATGAAAAGTGGGGGTATGTTTTGAATTTCTTATCTTGCGGGGGTGCATTAGGAATTTTGCTAGATTCGATCTTATCATGCCAGCAGACAAGTTCGATTTCACTACTATTCGATTCACGGGCAAGTACTACGGTACTTGGGAATTTCAGTTCTAGTTATTTGTTCAGGGAAGAGGTTTATGGGGTCATATTGATGGGAGTGATCTGGCACCTGGCGATGCTAACGCATTGTCAAAATGGATCATCATGGATGCTAGAGTCATGACTTGGATACTTGCATCTCTTGAGCCTCACTAGTCCCAAATCTGAGGCCCTACAAAACTGCCGCAGATATGTGGAATTACCTCCACAAGGTTTATCGTCAAACCAACACGGCCCATCGATTTTAAGTTGAATATGAACTTGCAAATTTCACCCAAGGCAGTCGTTCGATTGAAGAATATTTTTCGGGCTTCCAAAATCTATGGGTTGATTACATTGACATTGTTTACGAGGATGTCCCTGCTGCTACTCTCTCTGTTGTGCAAGCTGTACATGACACCAGTAAACGGGATCAATTCTTGATGAAGCTTCGTCCCGAGTTTGAGATTGCTCAATCACATCTGATGAATCGTCATCCAGTGCCGTCCCTGGATACCTGTTTGAGTGAACTTCTCTGGGAGGAGCAGCGCTTTACTACTCAGGCTGGCATGGAACCTCGCGTTCAGGCTGATCTCTCGGCTCCTGTAGCTTATGTAGCACCAGGAAGACCTAAGGGTCGGGACACCAGTTCTGTTCAGTGCTTCCACTGCAAAGCTTATAGTCACTTTGTTCGGAACTCCCCCAAGGGGTCGGTTCTGTTCTATAGCTACTGTAAAAAGCCGGGTTATCACATCACCGTTTGCCCTACACAACCTGAAAGGAGGAAGCCAACAGCTTATCATGCATCCACCGATACATCTAGTTCTGCCACATTGCCACCTGCCGTTTCAGTCCCTATCATTCCTGTTCCACCAGCACCTGCCAGTTCCACCATTCTCACTCCTGAAATGGTACAACAGATGAACATTTCTGCCTTTTCTACTTTTGGTATCTCAGGTAAACAGAACCTTTCTACTCAACCATGGTATTTTGATTATAGTGCCTCTAACCACATGACCAACAATGTGGTATGTCTTTCAAATGTCAGAAAGTATGATGGCAATATGCACATCAACACTGCTGATGGTAGTACTCTCTGCCTATCAGTGTTGTTGGTGACCTCTCTCCATCTTTAGTTGATGTCTTTGTGTCTCCTGACTTGTCGACAAACCTTTTGTATGTTGGTCAATTAGTTGATAAAAACTGTAATATTCAGTTTTCTCGCTTTGGTTGTGTTATGCAGGATCAAGCGTCGGGGAAGGTGATCGCGAAGGGGCCTAAAGTGGGCAGGCTATTTTCACTTAAAGTCTTTCTATCCACTGTTATTCCCCGTTCTCCTGTAATTTCTTTTGCTTGTAATGTTGTTGGATTTGGCCCTAAGTTGTGGCATAGACGTCTAGGCCACCCAAACTTGTTTGTACTTCGTACATTATTTAAATCGGGTTTATTAGGCAATCAAGATTGTACTTCTCGTGATACGTCTTTTGACTGTTCATCATGTAAACTTGGCAAAAGTAAAACTCTATCATTTCTGCAACATTCCTCGCATTCCTCCCACTGATTTGACCTTATTCATAGTGATGTTTGGGGAATTGCTCCCGTTATCTCGCATGAACAAATTAAGTACTTTGTCACCTTTATTGATGACTTTAGTCGATTTACCTTATTCTACTTCCTACGGGCTAAGTCTAAAGTTTTAGTCATTTTTAAGAGGTTTCTTGCACTCATTGAAACACAGTTCTCCGCTCTGACTCTAGAGGCGAGTACATGTCGGCAGAATTCCAAGAATTTCTTCAAAGCAAAGGCATTATCTCTCAACGTTCTTCTCCCTCGACACCCAACAAAATGGTGTTGCTAAGCGCGAAAATCGTCACCTTCTTGATATGGTCTGCACCCTTCTCATTGAATCATCCGTTCCTCCTAGGTTTTGGTGTGAAACTCTCTCTACCTTCGTCCATTTAATTAACCCCCTGCCTTCGCCTGTCTTGCATCATGTCTCTCCCTTTGTTAAATTATTCGGTTATTCTCTGTCCTACATAGATCTTCGGACGTTCGGTTGTGTTTGTTTCGTGCATTTACCTGATCATGAACGATATAAACTTACAACCCAATCTGTTATGTGTGCATTTCTTGGGTATGGCGGTTCTCAAAAGGGCTATGTTTGCTACGATCCTCAGACGTGTCGAGTCCTTGTTTCTCGGAATGTGGTCTTCTTTGAAAACCAATATTTCTTTCCCTCTCAAGTTACACTTCCGTCTACCTCTTTTTCTAGTTTGCCGAGCTTTGATGAGCCTCAACCCACTGCCTCGCTGCCCTCTCCTCCTTCTGACCTAGCGCTTGCTCCTGATCCTCCCTCTGCTCCTGCTCCCCTCAATCTTCACAGATCCACATGTAGTTCTCACCCTCCTGACTGGTATGGTTTTCCCTCCCCTGTATCTTTGGTAGCTACTTTGTCTTCTATTTCCATTCCTTCTAGCCATAAACAGGCTATAGCACATGAGTGTTGGAAAAAGGCCATGCAAAACTGAACTACAAGCGCTAGAGGAGAATCACACCTGGGACATTGTGGCTTGCCCTCCTACTATTCGACCTCTTGGAAGTAAGTGAATCTTCTCTGTCAAGCTGCGTTCAGATGGATCGTTGGATCGGTACAAAGCCCGTCTTGTGGCCCTGGGGAACAGGCAGGAATATGGGATTGATTATGAGGAAACTTTTGCCCCAGTTGCCAAGATGACCACAGTTCGTACTATCTTAGCCAGTACGGCCTCTCAATCTTGGCCATTGCATCAGATGGATGTGAAGAATGCCTTTCTCCACGGTGATCTGCAGGAAGATGTCTATATAAAGCTTCCCTCGGGTATGTCTACATCCTCTCCTGATCATGTCTGCAAGCTCCGACGTCCTTTGTATGGGCTTAAAGAAGCCCCCCGAGCTTGGTTTGAGAAATTTTTTAGCACACTTATCCTCCACCGGTTTACCCAGAGTCAGTATGATTCATCTCTCTTTAATCATAAATCTGTTGCGGGCATGGTCATTCTCTTGGTTTATGTGGATGACATCATCATTACTGGCACTGATTCTGGACTGATTACCAAGCTTCAGAAGGTGTTGCATGCCACTTTTCATATGAAGGATCTTGGACGCCTCTCTTACTTCTTAGGGCTGGAGGTCCATCACACACTCAAAGGTATTTTCTTAAACCAACATAAGTATATTCAAGATCTTATCACACTCGCTGGGTTGGAGGACACATCTTCGGTGGCTACCCCTATGGAGGTTAATGTCAAATATCGGAAAGATGAAGGGACTCTCCTTGACGATCCGACTATCTATCGATGACTAGTCGGGAGTCTCATCTACTTGACTACTACTCGCCCAAACATTTCCTATGTTGTTCATAAGGTCAGTCAGTTTATGGCATCTCCTTGACACCTTCATCTTGCGGCAGTTCAGCGCATCATCTGCTATCTACGCGGCTCCCCTACTCGTGGTTTATTTTTTCCTACTAGCTCCGCGCTACAACTGGTTGCCTACAATGATGCTGATTGGGCAGGGTGCCCCGATACCTGTTGCTCTACTACAGGCTGGTGTATGTTTTTAGGCGATGCACTGATTTCTTGGAAATGTAAGAAACAAGATCGAGTGTCCAAGTCATCTACTGAGGCCGAGTATCGTGCTATGTCTACTGCGTGTGCGGAAGTTATTTGGCTCCGTGGTCTTCTTGCTGAGCTCCAGTTTCCTCAGCCTTCATCTACACCGCTTCATGCAAATAATACAAGTGCTATACAGATTGCAGCCAATCCGGTTTTTCATGAGCGTACCAAGCATATTGAGGTTGACTGTCACTCCATCCATGACACTTTGGAGCGCCGGGTAATATCTCTTCTGTACATTTCTTCGGATCTTCAAGTGGCCGATGTCTTCACCAAAGCATCGTCTCAATCTCGACATAATTTTTTGGTTGGCAAATTGTTGCTGGTTGGCTCACCATCATCAATTTGAGGGGGGATGTTACGATATGTTAAAATGTATATTAAATGTAATTTATGTTGATAATTGTGTTATAATTTGGGATATGTACATAGGGTTATTTCACTAGGCTTTATGGGACAAGAGGGGGGGGGGTGTCGTCTTGGGCCCATGGGCCATTTTGTAACAGGAAAACCTAAAGGTTAAATACCTAATGAAAGGGGGAAAATCCCAACGAAAACATTTTGATTAATCTTTTGTCTGCTTCGTTTTGCCGTGAAACCAGAGAGCTACGCTCTCTCTTGTGGGTCTTTGGACTGTTCCGTCAGTCCCTTGATTTTGATTTGTCACACCGAGCCTGCAACAAACTTGAGTCATAATGACAGAGAGGTTCCAGGAATAGATGCGATGTCCAAAATATGAAGGTCTGACAGTAGTTACTTTACTTTCAGTTGATTTAATTCAAAGACTGAATTTGCTTCAACGGTGATTCATGTTTGGAGTGTTTGTTGGAGTCAGTTGGTAGAAGAGTTTGTAATGAATGGAAGGGACGGGGAGACAACAGTAAGGATTCCCTGCAAGAACAACAATGAATAATTCATATTCAAACAAGAGAGAGAGAGAGAGAGAACTTTTTTCCTAAATGCTTTTGTCAGTGTGGTGCTTGCAATCAAATTGAAAGAGGGGTACTAAATTTTTATTTAAAAGGAACATTTCATGCTTAACCTTGTAGATAATTATTCTGTTTAAAATTTTACTTAGATGCAATATACATTGTTGTCAGAGTGGTTCCGTCCACTCTTGTTAGAGTTTGTGGTCTGAGTTAGGTACTTGGCTTTTCGCACATTAAACGGTTAGTCTTTTCTGGTTGTATTGGTTAGGTATCTGAGACTCAGAACTCCGAAGTTAAGTGAACTTGGGCAAGAGTAATTCTAGGATGGGTGACCTCCTAGGAAGCACTCTTGACTAAGACTTTGACATGGTATCAGAGCTAGGCACACCACGGCCCGCGTTCGTATCCCATGAGAAGCGGCTCCAGAATGGGCGGGGGTGGGTGTCAGAGTGGTTCCGTCCACTCTTGTTAGAGTTTGTGGTCTGAGTTAGGTACTTGGCTTTCTGCACCTTAAACGGCTAGTCTTTTCGAGTTGTATTGGCTAGGTATCTGACTCAGAACTTCGAAGTTAAGCGAGCTTGAGCAAGAGTAATTCTAGGAAGTACTCTTGCCTAAGACATTGACAGTTACAACAATCCTGTGTGCAAGTGTATATTTTTTCGCTTGTGCTCGATGACTACATACTGCTTCCACTTGGAATTATGAATTTGGTGGTACGACAACATGCTAAAAAATGAGAAACATAGTCCATGGTACAAGATATATCTGCCATGAGCTATGAAAGGTTATAAGAAAAAAGAAAGAAAAACTCACTCAATTCATATAAATCAACCTTTCTCTCATATTATTGAATAAACATTCACATTTAAATCTCATCACATAGTCCATCCCATTTTATGATACACTATTCATCCATTTACATAAGATATCTCATACATCAATTACATATTTTGGCATGAACAACCCCTTGCTACCAACACGATCTTCAATAGTATTACTGGGTTGCTTGGAACCACCGGATAGTGACATAATGAGAAGCTAAGGCCATGCATTAGATCACTAAAAAATTGAAACTTCATCTTGCTATGCTTTGATCTGACAAATTGTTACCGAAACAAACACGAGTGATGTCCAATAACACATCAAAAAGAAGAAAAACATAAAATGTAATGCACATACTTATCCACCATAGGCTCAAAAAGCGAATAAACAAACTATTCTTTTCTATACATTGTTCAAATATTCAAATTTCAATCTCAATCTTATAATTTGATATACATATTTACTGATACATTGCATTTACCTTTAAAATATTTCTTATAATTTTCTAGTAAGTCACTAATAGTAATAGGATTTTATTTAAAAGACTTTTTGGAAATATGTATCATAGGAAAAACATTTCTAGTTTTTGCTAGAATATAAATTTTCAACCAGGCTCGAACATAGGCAGGTTCAGGCTCGGCTCAGGTCGATGCCACCCCTGCTTCCCACCAGTGACATGTCTAGATAAGGAAGTCGGAGTAGCTTCTCTTGAAATGTTGTTCCATTCGACCTTGAAACGGTTAGGTAGTAGTTTCTGGTCAAGGTTTGTCTAGAAGGTTTTGACATAGTTGAAGACGTAATCCCATCTCCCACAAGTTCAACCCATCAAATTGGTCTTTCAATTCATACATAATTTCGTCCAACCGATTCACCGTCGGGAGTGCCTCTATCGGAATAGTAGTGCAAATGCTCTCTCTGGGTAACTTTGCATCCTTCTCCGCTGAATGCACAATTCTATATCTTGTCCTCCCTTCCAATTTACAATTTTGGTGTTAGAAACGAGGCGAAGAGAAACAACAAATTATAAACTAGGTCAATAGATGGAAGAAATTAGGATACCATCAATTGTAGTAAGCCAAAATTGAGTAGATGGTGGCGATTGTGGTGAGAGCGTTCTAGAAATCCATAGAGTCAACAAAATTGATAATATCCCATGGGATCTTGAAGCCCATGAAAACCTTCCACCGAGTTTTATTTTTAATTTTTAAGTTACTTATCTTATTTTGTTAATTGAAAAATCTAAATAAAACTATCTTAATAAGGTCAAATCTATCACAGTATTTTATTAATGTATTTTCCATTATGTACACTAACACAAGAGAGTACTTTACGTTGCACTTTCCATTGAGCACCCTAAGGCCTTATTAGTACACTCTGAAGTGAAAGTGAAAATGAAAGTACCTTCATTAGTGAAAATAGCCCAAAACCTGTTAGTGTGTACCGTAACTGGCGAGTGACACTCATTCTTGAGAAAAAAAACGAGGGAAAGTAAAATCACTCCTCCCTGAGGTTAGTGAATTCACTTTCACTCGCATGCTCACTTGCTCTCTCACTCTTGTTATGCTCATTTTGCCCTCTCATTTTCGCATTTGGATATAATAAAATTAAATATTTGTTTAAGTATTTTATTTTATACATTTAATTAAATTTAAAAAGATTAATTTAATTAATTAATTATTAATTTAAACAAGTTGAAATTTATCTTACATTATTAAAAAAGTTAAAATAATTAAATTATAAAAATTAAATCTAACTAAGTAATTTTAACTATTTTTATTTATATAAATTCATGATTTTAATATTATATTTGATTTCTAATTTAAGAGTGAGAATTTGGATTTTACACAAGTAACAATTTGATTAAGAATTTGGATATTATAAAAGAAAGTATTTGTTTGATCATATTTTTATATATTTAACTAAAAAATTAATTATTAATTTTTTTATTAATTTTAGATAAGTTTTATTTTTTAAAATTATTTATTTATTTAAAACAAGTTAATTTTTTATTAATTTAAAACTTCTTAAAATTTATTTTATTTTAGCCAAATATTGCTATCTAAATTAAAAGTAAAATCTATTAGATGATTTTGTAAAATAAAATAAAATTTTTTATATATATAAAATTCTTATTTTTCACATTATATTTAATGACTATTTTAAGAGTGAGAATTTAGATTTTTTAAAGTAACTATTTGATTAACATTTGGATAATATAAAAGCATGGATTTGTTTAATCATTTTATAAATATTTAATTAAATAAATTGTCATAATTTTTTTAATTATTTAATACTTTAAAATTAATTAGATATGTTTGAGTTTATTTAAATAAAAAATCTAATAAATTTAAAATTTAAAAGTATTTTTGAATAATAAAATACCATCTTTTTATTTACCTAAATTTATAAATTTTAATATTATATTTAATTATTATTTTAGGAGTGAGAATTTAGATATTAAAAAGTAACAATTTGATTAGGCATTTTGATATCATAAAAGTGAAAAATTTTAAGTTATTTATTTATATATAAGTAATTAATTAAATAAATAAAGTTTAATTATTATTATTATTGATGAATTAAGAAGAGTTAAAATCTATCCTAACTTATTAATACAAAATTTAGATAAACAATATCCTATAAAATTTAAATCTATTGGAGTATTTTATTAATAAATTTCTTATGTACTTTCCACTAAACTTTCCATTATGCATACTAACATAAAAAAATAATTCACTTTGACTTTCACTTTCAAAATGCACTAAACCCCCCTTGAAGTTTGTAGGAATGATTTCTTTGGAAAATATTCGCACGAAAGTAATCTTTCTTTTAAGATGTGCAAATATCTGAAAAAGAAAATTCCATATTGCCTTGTGACAAGAAAGGTGTATGAAAGGACCCGAAAATGTAAATAGCTAATGTCCATTAGGCTCAAGAAATAAGCACTTAAAGGGAAGACCTATCCCTTCCCAGAACTAGTGGAGGATATTTCTAGATTTGGATTTCTAAATTTTTTTGGGAAGGGCATTGAGATGGCCTTGAACATTATCTATATCAATTTTAGGAAGTTTTAATTTAACTTACTCAACAATTCCTTAGGTTGAATAGTACCAAGACGGTGGTTTGGTGGACAAGAAGAGAAGAATTCCTTTGGTGAGTATTAGGAGGAAGTTTCGAAGGTTTCTAATACTATTCACTTATATTGCATTTCTCATTATATCGAAGTTGGCATTTGGATGGAAAGGACTGAATGCGAAATGGAATCTGTTTGCTCACACAACTTCAGATTGGACGTTTTGATGGTTTCAAATTCTAGTCACATAAATTGTATTTTCTCATTGTATGAAAGTTGGAATTTGGATGAAAATGATTGAATGAGAAATGGAATCTATAGAGCAATATCCATAAAGAGCAAGAGGTAAAAAAAAGAAGACAAAAAAAATCTAACAAGACAAGTGTGAATAATAAACCATTCTTGTGCTCCTAAAACATCATTCTAATATTCAAATTTCAATAAGTACTTCATCACACAATATAATAAAAGTTATTACGATACATTAACCATCCTTTTAGAACATCTAAGAATTACACTCCCACATTCAATCATCACAACACATTTCTGAATGCTTAAACCAATGGTGTCAGATTAAAGAGCTTGTAACGGGTTTAGTTGGAACACCGAGCCTGCAACAAACTTGAGTCATAATGATAAGACGGTTCCAGGAATAGATGTGATGTCCGCAATATGAAAGTCTGACAGTTATGGGTGGTTTCAAACCAAGCTGGCTCGAGCTCGGCTCCGTTCTGGCACGGTTCAATTCAGTATACCTGGATCTTGAGCCGATTTTGAGATCCGGGATCGGCTCGTTTAAATTAACGAGCCGAGCTCAACTGAATCAAAGTTTGGCTCGAAAGCTCATGAGCCGGCTCGTTAATTTAACAAGCGGTGCAGGATTCGGGGGATTTGGGGGAGTCGGGACTAGGGAGCGGGACCAAGAGCTGGAGCGTCGAGCGGAGTGGGAGAGAGGGGAGAGAGAGCGAGGGGGGGGGGGGGGGGGGGGGGGGATTCTTCCTCCCCTCGTCACTGCTGAGCCCCTCCCATCCGTTGTTGTGGCCACCTTTGTCGTTGTCGACAATTGCCTCATCAGCCGCCTTCTGCCTTTTCGTCACCACTGATTTTGTGGCCACCGCTATATTTCTTCCCCCTAGTCTGCCTTCACCTTTGTTTCCGTCGTCACCGTTTCCGTCATCACAACCGTTATTGCTGAAAAAAGTTCCTTGCCGATGCCGCTGGAAACTTTTCCCTCCGCGTCGTTCCTCATCCTTGGTGGAAACCAGAGGACCTAAGTTAGAAGGAAAAAAATAATCCCCCCTAGCGAGAAGACAATTTCCTCATCAATAGACACCGCCGGTACCGCCCCCCCGGACACTCTCGATGTGGACCAGGCACACCTCCGCTTCTCTCATGTCAGGTTACCCTCCACCGCGAAAAATCTGACCCTATACACTACTTCCGTCGAGTACCGTCGCAGCTAGCTTCCATTTTTTCCCCGCTCTCGCCCATTAGAACGGTGTGACTCCTCCGTCAAGATCGTCGCCATTGAACAAGTTACTGGTGGAGATTGCCGAAGAGAAAGTCCTTATAATCGATGGAATTCTGGTGGACGAGCCGCCTGGTGCCGCTCGTGCTTGGTCATCGGCGTCGGAAATAGGCTTTTTCTCTCTCACAAACCCAATTCTTACAAGACAAGGGTATGCCGCCCGTGGGAGGACTTGGGCCCGTGCGCATGTGCGTCAAAATGCCTGGTGCTTACCTCTCGTTTCCGACGTCGTTCTGTACTGTTCACGCAGATATTTAATTGCTATTTCTATTGAATGTCGATTCTCAGTTTGCAAGCGGAAAAGAGCAGCTGCCATCAGCACGTCAGTTTCAAACGCCCTTGTTGAATTTCATATTTACTTGCCTTCTTGTTTCCTTTTCAGTTCCTTTCTTTGCTTCTCTACGTAAGATGCTCTTTGATTTTAAGCATTTTCAAATTTAATAATGAAAATGCCTAATACTATCCAGGAATGTAATTTTTCTGTATTTTTCCTGGTTATGTTTGGTTGATTCGACATAATGTCCAGGATAGCTAACTTTAGAAAGGCAAAAGTAAAAGTGGTTTTTTGGCTACATTTCCATGCTACACAAGTAAGCCTTTTGTTAAATATGACCTTATGTTAGAGCTAAGTTTATTTCCATTCCGGAATGTGGCTTTTTCATTGCTCTTGAAATGGCTATTTGGATAGATATCTCAGCATTTAGTTTTCATCTGACATTGTTTCAAGTTTCTTGAGCTAGAGCTACCACTGATTTGTGGAGAGGAATTGACCTATCATTTGGTTGCTCGTTGTATTGCCCTAATAATGATCTGATTTTTTTATTCTTGTTGATACTGGAAAGACAACAAAAACAAAAACAACCAAAGCCAATGTGGGGAATGAGAACTGCAAATGGTCGGATCCTATCTATGAGATTGCAATACTATTCCAAGATGCTAAAACTAAAATGTTTGAGGAGAAGCTCTACAACCTTGTGGTTGCAATGGTATCTGTCGTTCTTTTGAACTTCTCTCTCTCTCTCTCTCTCTCTCTCTCACTTGGACCCTATATCTCATCTCTTTCTTTTCTTATAGAAGCCTATTATTTTCTTATTGTGTTAAACTAATTTAGAGTTCTTTATCTTTAGTAGACATTTAGAAGGGATATTCTTCTGTTTTGTCAAGGATCATCTCGTTCTAGCATCCTTGGTGAGGCCACCATAAATCTGGCGGACTTGCAGACGCATCAAAACCTTTATCTGCTGCACTTCCTCTTCGGGGGGGCATTCTTGTGTTGGATTAGTTTCCTTTGTGTGCTGTTGATGGTGATCGTTTTTTCATGACTTGGTAACCATAAACTTGCTACTATTTTCTTCTTTTTCTTCCAAACTACTAATTGCACTCACAACTTCTTGAATTTTGGAAAGAAGAAAATCAGACTTGTAGGTGATCGGAAAAGAAAAAAAAATTCTATCTTTTGCTACTAATTGGGCCTGCTTAGATTCAACTTCATTAAGTGAATGCTTCAAACTCATGTGTTTTGTACTTCTCATAGTGTTTGCCTTGCGTCATGTAAAAGGTATAAAAAATGGTAATGTTGTGAATTTTATCTGTATGGCAGGTTACAATCCAACTTCTCACATCTAAAACTGGCTACAGGTGTTGCTTCAGTGATCCTACAAATTTGCATTGACTTCATTATTAACACTATAGTTTGAGACGTTGGATAAGGGTATTGATTCATCTAAGTGAAGCATGTTTTCCCAGAGCTAAGTGATTTGATGTGGAGGGAAGTTTTGTTGCATCAATCGTTGGGATTTTCCTATCATCTTCTTGCGGCTTCGTCTCGATTTTCTTGAAGTTTTGAGTTTTAATTATTTGTGAAATCGGTAGTTGGTCTAAATTTTCATTGGATTGTCATAGAGAGTTTGAACAACGATGAGATGTCAGAGAGAGGAGATTTTAGATGCCCACTGGTCCAAGCGTTCATGATAAATCTGCCAAAAAAGTGTCATCTTTTGCAGAGGCGGCAAATGATCAGATTGACAAGGTTTAGAATTGTCATTTCTTGCTAGAGTTTAAACGTACATTAAACAAACAATGAGAAACATATTTAGGAACTTACCGGAAATGGAATGAATCAAATTACTAACATGCATATATGCATATTGTTCATATACATTGTTATGAACTCAATAGCAGGCCGGGTAATGCAAAGGCACAATGGTTGAGTCTTTTAGTATTAAGTTAATTATTTTTCTTTCTATTTACTTTTGCTTCATTTTTATTTTAATTGATGAGTTAGTATGCCATAGGGGCAATACTGTAATTCTTTCTCTTGAACCCTTGTTAGCGTAAACCCTACTTAAGGGGTGAAAGGAATGAGAAAAGACAAGTCTGATTTTAGTCTAACCAAGGTTTTGAGTTCTCCTAAACGAGCTCAGGGGTGTGCGTTCTCCTTAATGAACTTAGGGTTTTCAAGCTTCCCTTCGACTTTATTCTTCTCTTCTCTTTTTCTTCCCTACGAATCACTGTGTTAGATCCGGGACCATAACAACTGGGTATTAGAGCAGGGTAACATGGGGTATTCCAGCATTGACGAGTTAAGAGATTTGGTTGTTAGAGTGTAGAATGTATGGGTAAAAAATGAGGTGAGGTTTGCTTATATCAGACAGCTGTTGGAACAAATCCCAACTCTTTGACTCCAAATCGACAGACTTGAAAAGGAGGTACGAAGGGCAGCAATGCAGGCATAAGCTGAGGCATGAATGAAAAGAATCGACCAGCAACTCGACAGACTCAAAATGGAAATGTGTATAGCAGCAATGCCTGATGATATACGTCCGTCTTCCATTGAAATGTCGAAGAGATTGAAAAGTCGTTGTTCTAGAAGAAGACGGGGCAACCTTTGTCTCAACAAATAATTTTGGCTGTTCCGAAGTCGATCGACCTCAAATTTCTTTGGAACAACCCGATTTGGGCTCATAAGTTTTCGTCGAGCTCCTCTGTACTCGGCAACCTAAACTAAAGCCCAGCCTCTAGAAATCTGAAGTCAGGGAGACTGGAAATTTTCGAGCCTAGAGGCTCAATGATAAAGTTTGCCCAGATACCTCCTTCGTCAACATAGTGGCTGTTGTTCGCCGTTGATAAAAATTTCCTAAGGTCATTCTTCTCGGCAACGACGGTGCGGGGAAGATCTCGTTGATAAATCAATGGGTCGTGCTAGCAGATGCAAACAAGAAAGACCAAAAACCCAAAATCTTTGATTTCACAGTGGAAATTGTTGCCTTGGCGGAAAAAGAGAATTCCGGCAGTAAAATTAAACAATTGTTTCCCCTTATCTCAATTTGTTTCTCACATGTTGTTCGTTACAATGGTAAACACCAGCCAGAAAATGGGCTATCGGAGAAATGGTGTCACAGTGTATTCTGGTGTGCCGTCTCTGCTTTACTATCCTGGTTGTGGTCTTGTTTCTGTGCAGGCAGTGGCCAATCTTTGAAGGAACCTTCATTGAGAAGATCAACTACTTCATCACCGTTGGTGCTTACAACTAATTCTTGCGAACCTTCAGAGGTCGTTTGTGGAACAAATCCTTTGGTTAACATGTATTCAGCCTGCGGAGATGTAGTGTCCGCTCGAACACTGTTCTATGAAATTATTCTACTAGGTCTGGTTTCTTGGAATTATATGGTGTACAGTTATGTAAAGTGTGGGGCTAAGGCGTCTCTACCAGGTAGCTATTCGACTTAATGCCGGAACGCGACGTTGTAGTTGGTGGACCGCCACCTAGCCTCTATATGTCATTAGTGGCCGTGGGGATGAAACCATAAAATCAAAGTGCCCATAAAATCAATGGCGCACCTGTATCTTCTTCCCTACAAATGCCTGGAACACAGTGCATATACAGGAAAACTTTTGGGTGTTTCCATAATTAGAGTGACAGTGAATATATGGCTGGTCAGCTTTGAGCATTTGGACATGTAATGCGTGATAATCCAGAGGAGGTAGATCCTTGGTTCACTAATACGTGTACTGTGAAATCTTCTAGTCCATCAGCCAAGGAAACTTTAAATTCAAAATGCAAAAAGGATGGTATGTCCCTTGTAGTGGCTGGATGTGTGTCTCAAGGAAGTAGATAATTGAAGGAGCTTGGAGGGATTAGTATAACTGAAGTGCATACATTGTTCTGGAATGCTCTAGGTGCTTGCCAGATATGTGTAGAAATGCTAAGAGGTATTAAGACAGGAGCTGGGAGCATGGTTGAAATCGTGCAAATTGATAGGGGAGGTGCAATGGCAATTTTGCACTCTATATCAATGGGAAGGCTTCCACTTGCCGAGGGAATGAACGCCAATTTATCTGCTGCTGCTACAACAATTCGCCAGAGAGCACTAATTGCTCTTTGTGAGTCATCTCAGAAGAATTATAGCGACATTGTTGCTGCCAAATCAGACCTAAACTATATTGGTCAGCAGATAGAGAAAATACTTCAACTGAAGAATTATATTGTTGTTTGTGAGAACATAATCAGGTATAGAATCTTTGTTAAAAAAATTATTGAGTCACATGATGTGATAAAAATGTGTGTTCTGAAGTGTGACCCAAATTTGGCAATAAGTCTCATGAATGTGAATGGCCGTCATTAGACCTATACAATGCATATCTACAAGCAAAAGCAAATATTACATGTCCTTGCTGATCTGGTGACATATACCATACTCCTAAATGTCTATTGTCTGGCTGAGAGTGTAGAGAGGGCACAAGATATTTACGAGAAAGTAAGACATATGGCATCAGTTGGGGCTTGCAGATTACATCTCACCACCTACAACACAATTATAAAGGTTTTTGCAGATGCCAAAATGTCGCAATTGGCATGGAAAATAACAGAAGAGATGGTCTCAGATGGTGTTAGTCCTAATGTTGTCACCTGGTCATCATTGATTAGTGCCTTTGCCAAAGCAGATCTAATGGAGCGTGCAATTCACACATTTGATGAAATGCTCCTCTCTGGCTATGAACCTTCATTGAAGCAGCAACTTCTAATCTCCATCATTTTTATGACTATTTGGATTGCAATTGTCAGCTACATTGCTCTGCCATCCAACTTCACCCTCTATGATTTTGGAGTTGCGAAACCAGTTAAGAATTGGCACTTCTTCTTCTGTGTTGCTATTGGATTGTGGGCTGGACTCATTATTGGATACACAATGGAGTATTACACTAGCAATGCTTACAGTCCTGTGCAGGATGTTGCTCCTTCTTGCAGAACAGGGGCAGCAAAAAATGTGATCTGTAGCCTCACACTGGGTTACAATTTTTTCATAATTCTACTTAGGTTTCAGTCTTGCTGCCATATATAGACTTTCTGTGGCAGTTTTGGGAATGTTTAACACAATTACAACCAGGCTTGCGCTTGACACCTATGGACTCAAGGGGGAGGAAGATCATGTAGCTTGCATGGTTGACCTACTTGGCCACAGTGGGTACCCTTTGATGTAAAATTTAGTTACATCGGCTTTAATACCTTGCAAGCGTACGAATCGTTCATGTAATCTAGCAGTAAGCGAGGGTCATATCCACAGGGAGGATTGAATTTTGTGTATTCTTCAGTCAACTAGCCTAACCAAATATGATGAATTAATCAGAACTAAACACTAATTATATCCTACATTATCAAGCAATAATCTAATTAACTACTTGCACAACAGGAAACGTCAACTCTGGATTTTATCGTGATTCGTGCCTCTCTCGAGCGCCACGAAACCACGAATCCGGATTCTCAATCCTTGCATCTAGCCCCTCTCGGGCGCCTAGAGTTAATGACAAAGAGCGGATTACAATAGAATGCAGAGAATCAATTTCCTTTTGTGATGATGCTAAAATTATCAACTCTGGATTTTACTGTGATTCGTGCCTCTCTCGAGCGCCATGTAATCACGAATCCGATTTCTCAAACCTTGCGTCTAGCCCCTCTCGGGCGCATAGAGTGAAAGACAGAAATCGGATTAAATAACCAAAATCCAACCTCAATTATAATCCTACCCTAATTAGCTAATTTAATCAAATATCTAGAAAACAAATCTTAAATACACATTAATTATCAAATCAGATTCAATTAACATTCAAAACCTAAGTTCAAACTATATAAAAAATTAAATTCAATAATGATGAATTACTCCCCTTCTTCTTCCTCTCGGTCGGGCAGCAACTCGTTCTCACGGGTGCTGCAATTTCCCGAAATTGGTGGCGTCGGGTGGCAATAGTGAGTGGCCGGAGGTAGAGACGACGCCGGCGACGAAGGTTGGAAGCCGACGGATGGAGGTAACGTCCGGCGAAAAACGAAACAGAGATGAAGTTCTCTAACCGGCTCTCTCGAGTCTCGGTCGGAGTCGGAATCGCTCCGAGAATGATCAAAAATACGTAACCGACGCCGGAGGATGGTCGAAAAGCGAAGTTGGCACCGGAGAAGCCCTCTCGGATCACTTCTCGGCCTGGCGAGCGACGACTGTCGAACGCACCTCGACGGAGACTCTCTCGAGCTCTCCTCGGGTTTGTTCTCGGTTGCTGGACGTCAATGGACGGCGGTGGACGATGGTGGCGCGGTGGAAGGTATTGGCCCGGCGAACGACGGCGGGGAACTCCTCTCGAGTCCTCCCCTGTTTCCGGTCAAAGTCCTCTGTTTTGGTCTCCGTCTCTGTTTTCTCTTCACGCTTCCCCCTCTCGGGTTTTCCCTCCTGGGTCTCTCCTCTTGGTCCCTCTCGTTCGATGCTCCCCTTCCTCTTTAAATATGATTTTTCTTATTTTAAAACTATTTGCCCTAGAAATTACCTCCATTTCACTAAGGGCATTTTGGTAAATATCTTCTTCTCCACCCAAATTCTCCTGAAATTCCATAATTGAATCTATAAAAAGCATTTCAGGAAGAAATAAAACTAAAAAATAATGAAATATAATTCAGGAGAGAGAAATATGCAATATAGACAGTGATTAATGCCAAATTCAATAAATGCTCATTTCATTTGAAAACCGATAAATAACCACCTATAACACAATTATAAAGGTTATTCTATTATAATTAACCTAGTTCTCATGTCAGAATATGGCATCTATCAGTACCCTGCAACAGCAACCAAAGTGATAGAGGATTACACTGGCCAGACTGGGTGCTGGCCCAACATATCATCCACGATTTTTACTGTTGCCTACAAACCAGTGATGTACATACCATCAATTCTAGATCAATTTATTGTAGTGGGTTTACTCACAGCTAGCGCGAATCTGGGTGCATTACATAAAGGGAAACTCTTGTAGGCTTACATCAAGAGAGATTTTAACTGCCCCCATTCACACTACTTTACAGAAGCTGAGGTTCTCACTAAAATTTGAGCATGGCTATTGGTGGCTTACTTGCATGAATATGCATGTGAGGCTTATGTTGCTGCCCTCTATTATGGGATAAACAATACAGGAAGTGGAAAATAGATACAAATGTTTTCAGGTCAACTATTTTTAGTGCCAATTGAACTTGATCTGGGTCCAAACCTTGAAATTGCTCGTGTTCCAAGAATTGGACTTATTTACACAGAATTAGTCAGAGCCTTAACCAGTACTGTTGCGGCTACGTGTGGATTTCACAAGGATATGTAGAGTGGTCTGAGGTCAGTAGTTTATGCCAAAAAAAAGAGATGGTACACTGACAGAACTTGGGTAGACAACAAGTCAATACATTATAGTTCCCTATTTTGTTAACTTTTCGCATTGGTGGGTTCATTCTCACATGGGTTTCCGAAGATTATGGTGGAACATCTTGTTGGCCAGTCATGGTCTTGCCAAATTGGAGCAGGTGATAGTTTAGACTATTGTTTGGTTGCTTGACCATGTGGTGGGTTGCTGCAGCGAGTAATGCTGGAAGTGTTGGATTCTCACCCAAAAAAACAATTTTCTGGAGGAACATTCTGTCAACGGGGGAAACCAGTGGTGGATTTCGGATACCGCAATCTCTCCGTCCGAGGTGTTACATTGGAGCGCTTACACTGTTTGGGTCGCCTAGTGGGTTGACACAGATGCCACAGATGTTACATGGGAAGATGTGGAGACGTTTCAGCACGCATACCCTACCTTCATGCTTGAGGAAGCTCTTTCTCCACGAGGGGAGTGATGTTATGAACTCAATAGCAGGCCGAGTCATACAGAGGTGTAGTGGCTGAGTCATCTAGTATTAAGTTAATTGTTTTTCTTTCTATTTACTTTTACTTTATTTTTATTTCAATAGATGAGTTAGTATGCCGTAGGGGTATTATTGTAATTCTTTATCTTGAACCCTTGTTAGCATAAACCCTACTTAAGGGGTGAAAGGAATTAGAAAGGGCAAGCCTGATTTTAGTCTAAACAGGGTTTTGAGTTCTCCTAAATGAACTTAGGGTTGTGCGTTCTCCTTGACGAACCTAGGGTTTTCAAGCTTCCATTCGGCTTGATTCTTCTCTTATCTTCTTCTTCCCTACGAATCACTGTGTTAGATCCGGGACCGCAACATCCACACACACGAGCACCCACGCACAACCTTCCCCTTCCCCCCCCCCCCCACACACACACACACACACACACACACACACACACACATACATATATACACTTTAGTTGATGATTTAAATAATTAAATTCTAATTGACAGTAAACTAAAGTTATAATTGATGTGACTGAAATTTAACCAACTTATTTGGAAAGATTCTATAAGATTTTCATTTGAACCTTTTATTTGTGGCAATATACGAATTTATGTTTTTTTTTTTTTAGACCATGAGAAGGTAGAATTCATTGAGAAACATGCGACCATGATATAACCAAGGATTTGCAAATGTCCCATTTAATTGAGTAAATGTTTACTGTAACTTTTGGAAGTGTATGTATTCTCTATTATTGACTTGCACAGTAAAATTTTTTTATTGAAACGTATTTGCTGTGTGTGCATGAAGTTTCGTAAAGATTTACTATAAAATTTAGGAAAACTTAAAAAGATTTTAAAAATTTTGGAAAATATTACTTTGTTTTGCAAATGAATATTCCCAAAAATATGTTGCCTACATGGAGAAAGATTTCAGGTAGCCATGGATGTCTTCTTGCTTGCTGCCTTTTCATAGTTTCAACGGGACGCCTGACCCTTATGATTTACTTGCTCTATTCTTACAGAAAATAAAAGTTGAATAATACTTCATTATGTTGCTATATCCTGATGTTTGTCATTGTGGTTTCTATTAAGGTTGCATGTTGCATGTGTGTGAATTTATATCTTTCTCTATTATCAAGTACTCTGCTACTTGCATGGTCTTTTCTTATTTTTCATTACTATGACACAGTTAACTTTGTCTTTGAAACTGATTTATAAAATTCACTTTCAGGTCAATGTTTTGATCTATCTAATAGGCTACTGGTGAAAATTCCATTGAAATGACACACTAAATTCTTCAGGTCTTACTGTTGGTTTTTGAAATTTTATTTCACTTCATTTTTTTCATATTTAATCTTTTCTGGGATGGGGTTTCATGCTTATTTTCACTTTTAAAGCAGGTAAATTCAATAGTAAGATTCAAATCAGACTCTACAGAGCTAATTAAATGCTTATTATCCTCAAATGTTGATGGTGCATTGACCCATCCAGAGGACATTCTAAAGTCTAGATTGCTTCGTCAAAAGTTAGATGTAGCTGAACCAAAAGACAAACTTTGGAATGAAGAGCCTGTTAAAAAGCTAACCGGTAGATCATTTCCATCACATGAAGAACTCTTGGTGGAGCAGAAAGCTGAACTTTCTGGGGTGTATGTACAAAATGTACATTTTGGGAGTGTCTTCAGATATTTTAGAAGGGGCTTTGGATGAAATCAATGGTAAGATTAAACTTCTGAAGCAAAAGATATAGATAGCTTGAGTAGCAGTTAAAGCATGAAGACGATTCTAGAGGATTTTTGACTCTTAAACTTCAATCTACGTTGCATGAGATCGAGATATTGAGGGACTCTGAAGTTGAGTGCATATCTAGATGCAATGATTTGAAGTCAGAAAATCATGTTCTGGAAGTAGAATTACAGAGTACCACAGCTGAGAACTCTCACCTCACTCATAAACTTGCTGAATGTGAAGAAGTTATCTCAGAACGCAGAAGTTACGAATTGTAAGTGCTGGGGAAAGTGAAAGTACTTTACCTAGTGAAAGTGACAATTAATTACTTGTTTGTGTTAGTGTGCGTAATGAAAAATGCAATATAAAGTACTTGTTTGTGTTAGTGTGCACTATGTAAAGTACAGTGTATAGTACTTGTTTGTGTTGGTATGCACAATGGAAAGTGCGGTGTAAAGTACAAAGAGATTATTTATTAATAAAATATTTTTATATATTTGACTTTTAGAAAATTAAATTAATATTAGTTAATTAATTAAATATAATAATTAAACAAATGCTTACTTTTATACTATTAAAATTTTAATCAAGGAAGGCCCACATATCCAAATGTGATGGAAGATGGGTCCAAGCCCATAAGATATGGACTCACCATGATCACACGAGCTAGTGGGACCCACCATGATCACATGAGGTGGCATGATAAGTCCTACACAATAATAAGTATTACAGTATTAGATTTATTATGGACACAAGTCTTGTAGAAGAGTTTTAGTTTAAAGTTATTTTAGTCATGTTAGTCTTCTTTTTATATTGGGTTATTTAATTATGCTAAGACTTATCAAGTGTTAAAGTTTGGGTGTAATTGGGATAAAGGTAGTTTAATTGTAAATGGACTCTACTACCTTCCTCTATTTGAGGTTCATGCACTCTATTACAACAAGTCAATAAAGTATTTTTTTTTTCCATAAATTCAACATGGTCTCAGAGCAGGTTCTGTGTGTTGACTCGGTCAACCCATAGAGATAATGCGATCATTTTTCTGATCTATTATCTCAAGCAGTTTAGCTTCGTATTTCTCTTTTTTTAGTCCCTATACTCATTATTTTATTTACGTTTTCACATATATGCTGAGATTTTTATATTTCATATTATATATTGATGGAAAGATATTCGAGTCTATTTTCCATAGAAAAATGACTTTTTTCAATCGGAGTTATCTACAAAGAGAAATCAATATTTGAAGCAGCAAAGGTCAGATTACAAAAGAGGTTCATGCAGCAGTAGAAAGCTTCAACTTCCGAGCTATTTTATGCTATCAAGAACGAGACTTTTGTTGAAACCATTGGGCTAAAAGGCTCGAACCTATTAGGAAAGCAACCCCACGGATCTTATATAAGGACTGGCCCGGTCGGTACAAATACAAATTCCAACACTCCCCCACACGGGAAAACCCGTGGACAAATTCACCAGAAAAACCCGGGACAAACTCCTGGAAAAACCCAGGACAAATTCAGCAGAAATACCTGGGACAAAATTCGGTGGGAGCGGGACTTGAACTCGGGACCAACCTGCTCTGATACCATGTTCTTCTTCTTCTCTTCTCCTTCTCTCTTCTTCTTCTTCTTCTTTCTTGTTGATCTAAAGTTCCTTTCATGAGATCCTAAATTCTACATGGTATCAGAGCAAGGAGTTTAGGATCTCTTCATGGATTTATTATGAAATCTGTTCAAGAAGTTGTAAAAGGAGTTCAGTCATAAAGAGATAAGTTCATTATCTTCTTATTTACATTTTTTTTTGTTCCTTTTTCTTATTTACGTACTCCTTTTTACTGTTTTTCTTTACTTCTTGAATTTTGAGTCACATCAAGTCAAGATAAATCTTTATATGTTGTAAAGATTTAGTTCTATGACTAAATTGATGTTATAATCTTGACTCCTTGTAAATCAATTACAAGAGTGATCAAGATCATTTGTTGTTTGCATCTTATTAAGATTGATGGGTGAAATTCAATTACCTTTATGTAATTTGGATCTATCTCATTTGAGGTAGAATTCCAGCATATGTTGTTGTATCTTCTCCTACTTTAGGTTGCTCATGGGTTTGTGTTGTGTTGTTGGATGCCCATTACATGTTTGATGAAATGCCAACAGCCATTTACCCTTTGTAGTTCCGTTTTTTTTAACTTCAACAATTGAATTTTTTTCTTATGTTGAAGTCTCCCATGAGCTGAAGATAAATCTCTTCCAAGTGTCTTGGTTTGTCATTAAATCTTCTCTAAATTTTTGTCTATTGCTCGTTTGTGTTGGAGTTTGGATTAAGGCCTAATCGGTTGCATCTACTTTCTTCTCTTTGTTCTTATGAATACAAGAGAAGTTGAGTGATGGATGGATGTTATTATCACTTTCTAAAGGCACAATTTTTTTGATAATTTGGTTCTTGCCCTTGTGAAAGAAATTGGTTCTTGTTCTCTTTTGTTGGTGATTGATTTGGTCTACGGGTTCTTCAAATTACATAGAGTAATTGTTCTTTGAAGAAGGCCTTTTCCCTTGACCTCCATATTTTACCTGCCTCATCATGGAGATTGGATACAATAGTAATAAGAGTTATATACTCCGTATTACTACAATTCCACTTAGAGGTCTCTCCAATTACATGAACTGGTCACAATCAGTTCGGAGGGTTCTTATTACTCGTGACCTCTTGAGCCACGTTGTTAACTTTCCTCCTCCGATTAATGATGAAGATGCGTCCTACCACAAGTGGGTTAAGGATGATAACATGGTGATAAGTTGGCTCATTAATAGCATGGAAGAGCAGGTGGCCAACAATGTGGTCCACTTGGAAACCACCAAGAACATATGGGACACTTGTGCCAAGCTTTACTCAAGCACTGTTTCATTACAAAAAATATATGATGTCTTACAAAACATGCTGCATACGAAACATGGAGATAATATTCATGAATTTTTGGCACGGTTTCGTGGTCTTCTTCAAGAATGGAAACTAGCTCAGCCATATTCCACTGATATTGCCGTTCAAGAACAACAAAGAGAAGCTTTGGCAGCAGCCATTTGCTTATCGAATATTAAACCATACCTTGAGGTGGCCAAAACTCAACTTCTAAGTTCTTCTGCTCTTCCATCATTCGATGATATTAGTGTTACATTACTTAGGATACCAGATCCATCCCCTCCTTCTCCTATTGATGCTCCATTGATGATGTTCTCTAGCAATCGGGGAATATCTTTCTCATCCAGAGGACGGGGCAGAAATATGAGAGGGGGTCGAACTATGAGAGGGGCTGAAAATAGAGGTGGTAGAATGGGTCAGAATTCTTTTCGTACTGAGCCTCAACTTTGCACTTATTGTGGCCGTCAAAACCACCTTGTGGCATCATGCTTGAAACTTCATGGCAATCCTGATTGGGCCACAGCTAACCCAGTCTCAGTTAACGTTGAGAAAAATGAAGATAAGGCTGAATCATCATCCGAAAATGTGACTCTTACAGCTGAGGACTATGCTACATTTCAGAAAATGAAGTCCTTCATGGAATCATCTATTCCCTCATCATCTACTGCTGCCACAACTATTGCCTCAGGTATGCTTTCTTCCTCTTCTTCCTCTTCCTCTTGGATCATCGACTCCGGGGCCTCCGAACATCTATCAGGTAACAAACACTTGTTGCAGTCCTTATCTCCTTGTTATCCTCATAAATTCGTTACTATTGCTGATGGTACCCAAACCAAGGTCCTTGGCAAAGGTTCCTCCTCTCTTACTTCATCTATTCCCCTTCAAGATGTTTTGTTTGTTCCTCAATTTCCTTTAAATTTGCTCTCGGTTAGCCAATTGACCAAACAATTAAATTGCTCTATCACCTTCTCACCGTCTTCTTGTGTCTTTCAGGATCTCACTACGAAGTGGGTGATTGGTGGCGGCCATGAAAAGGGGAGTTTGTACTACTTCACTCTTCCACCATTAGCTGCATTATCGTCCACTACATCTGAGGCCCAACTTTGGTACAACCGACTTGGTCATCCATCTACCCCTTCACTTCGTTCTTTGGTTCCATCTTTAAAAGGACTTTCTAATATCAGTTGTGAGGTTTGTCAATTAAGTAAACATGTCAGGAGTACATATTCTCCTCGTCTTACAACTACAAGTACTTCTCCGTTTGAGCTAATACATTCTGATGTATGGGGCCCTTTATGTGTTTCAAATATTTCCCAAGTTAAATATTTTGTCATTTTTGTTGATGATTTTACTCGAGTGACTTGGTTATTTCTATTTAAAGAGCGTTCTGAAATTCTTCCTTTGTTTAAAAATTTTCATGCTATGGTCTTGACACAATTTGGGAAAAAAATTCAAACCCTTAGATCTGATAATGCTAAGGAATACATGTCTCATGACTTCAAATCATTTTGTGAGAGTAATGGGCTTATTCATCAAACATCATGTGCCTATACTCCTCAACAAAATGGTGTTGCTTAAAGGAAGAATCGTCATCTTCTTGAAGTTGCTTGGGGCCTCCTCTACTCCATGAAGGTACCCTATTTCTATTGGCCTCATGCTATACTTACAGCATGCTTTCTCATTAATAGGTTACCTTCATCAGCCCTTCATCATAAAACTCCTTACTCTGTGTTATTTAATGGTGAAGATCCTTTTTCTCTTCCTTTGAAAGTGTTTGGATGTACGTGTTTTGTTCATGTTACATCTCCATATAAAAATAAACTTGATCCTCGGTCTATGAAGTGCATTTTTTTGGGATACTCTCGTTCCCAGAAAGGTTATGTCTGTTATAATCCTACCCTTCGGAGGATGTTTATCTCTAGGGATGTGACTTTCTTTGAGGACACTTCCTTCTACTCTTCCCATGATGCTCCTCCAGGATGGACTTGTCCTTCTACTACTCCTTGTCCGCTTGTGCCGTTCAATCTTGAAGTGGATCCATCCCCTGATGCACCAGCCGTACCTTCACCTGTGGAGTTTTCAGATCCACCTGAGGTAAGTCCTTCTCCTCCTATGTATGGGCCTGAATTTGATACTCGGCCTATTGCTTTAAGAAAAGAACGTCGCTCATGTACCACTTCGCATCCTATCTCAAATTTTATGTCTCACCATCGCTTGTCTTCCGAGTGTTTTCAGTTTCTTGTGTCCCTTTCTTCTTCTTCCGTTCCACAGTCGTATCAGGAGGCCCTGAGACATCCAGGATGGAAGGCGGCAATGGATGAAGAAATGCACGCTTTATATAAAAACCAAACCTGGTACTTAACATCACTCCCGAAAGGTAAAAGACCGGTTGGTTGTCGATGGGTTTTTTTGGTGAAACATAATCCGGATGGATCGGTTGCTCGTCTTAAAGATCGATTGGTTGCTAAGGGCTATACGCAGTGCTATGGGATAGATTATGAGGAGACCTTCTCTCCTGTTGCAAAATTGAATTCGGTATGCATCATCTTATCTATTGCTGCTAACTCCTCATGGCCCGTCTATCACTTGGATGTTAAAAATGCTTTTTTAAATGGTGATATCAGTGAGGGAATTTATATGGTTCAACCACCTGGTTATGTGGTTGAGGGGGAGTCAGTATGTCGGTTAAAAAAGTCTTTATATGGGCTTAAGCAGTCCCCTCGGGCTTGGTTTGATAAATTTAGTCAAACACTCCTACGGTTTCGTTTTCATCGGTGCTCAGTTGATCATTCCGTATATTATAAAGATACGGTCAAAGGGAAAATATTATTGGCCGTATACGTGGATGATATTATCTTAACCGGTGATGATGCTTTGAGCATACAAGAGGTGAAACAGATGATATGTCAGGAATTCAAGACTAAAGACCTTGGTATGCTTAAATATTTTTTGGGTATAGAAGTTCTTCAATCCAAACATGGGATAATATTGTCTCAAAGGAAATATGTCTTGGATCTCCTTGAAGAAACAGGAATGAAGGGTTGTAGACCAGTTGACACACCTATGGATACAAATGTAAAATTATGTGCCACAAATGAAGAAGATATTGATATTGGCAAATATCAAAGACTCGTGGGAAAACTGATTTATCTCACGGTAACTAGGCCAGACATATCATATGTTGTAAGTGTGGTGAGTCAATTCATGCACAAACCACAAATTACCCACTGGCAGGCTTTAGAGAGAATATTACGTTATCTAAAAGGAGCTCCAGGAAGAGGATTGCTATATAAAAAACATGGGCACTTCAATATAGAAGGCTTCTCAGATGTAGATTGGGCTGGATCTGATGATAGAAAATCTACATCAGGATATTGTACTCTGGTTGGGGGAAATTTGGTTACATGGAAAAGTAAGAAGCAAAATGTGGTTGCAAGATCTAGCACCGAAGCAGAATACAGAGCTATGGCCCATACCGTTAGTGAACTTTTATGGATTAGGACCCTTCTTACCAAACTAGGTTTTTATAAAAAAGGTTCCATGAATCTGCATTGTGATAATCAAGCAGCTATTCATATCACTTCAAATCCAAATTTTCATGAAAGAACTAAACATATTGAGGTGAATTGTCATTTTATACGGGAGAAGTTTCAAGCAGGAATAATCTCTCTCAAACATGTGTCATCTCAAGAGCAAATAGCTGATATTCTCACTAAACCCGTTACATCTAAAATCCTATCGTTTATATGTGGCAAGCTGGGTATTTATGATGTATTTTCTCCTCCAGCTTGAGGGGGAGTGTTGGAAGATGGGCTCAAGCCCACGAGCTCAAGACAAGAAGCACACACGTCAAAGGAGTGGCATATGTGTAAAATATGGTACTTTCCATATTTTACACATATGCCACTCCTTTGACGTGTGGGCTTCTTGTCTTGAGCTCGTGGGCTTGATCCCATCTTCCAACAACTTTATATGGAGAATTATATATAAAAATAAATATATAAAAGTCTATTTTCTTAATTATTCAACCAATTCTATATCTGACTTTTTTATATGGAGATATTGATCTTGGAAGAGTCAATGGTCATGCAAGAAAAAGGGGAAAAAATACTTAGTTCGGCATATACCCAAATATATCAGATTATATATCTCACTAGAAGTATATTTTATGAAAATAAATTATACTTTGATGAAAGGTATTTAAGTCTAGTTTTAGAAGGAGAAAATTTCATGTCAATCTGATCTATATTTAAGGATATATTCGCATTGGAAGAATTAAAGGTCATACTGGCATCCTGTGACTTTACAAAATCCAAATTTAAGCCAATTGTTTTGCGTCACTTTTTGAGTTGTTGTTATTGATCAATTGTATCAAAAAAATATCTCACTTACCCCCTTTTTTGGTTACTACATCTATGTTATTTAGTTCAAGATAGGAATATTACCATTACCTCCCAGCTTTAGGGAGAGAAGTACAAGAAAGAGGTATTTTATTCCATATGTTGTGGTAAGTTTCATGTGACCAATATATTCAAGAAAGGGGGAGCACAAAAGATGAAAATTTTGCATCTAAGAAGAAATTTTTTGCAGCAAAGAAAATTAAAGATAAAAAATCTTGACTCGCAGTAATAATTGTGGTAATTATTGGAGATACTTGATTCAACTCGACTCGATTCTATTTCTCTGGCTGGATTATTATTTTGAGGTATTCACAACATATTCCTTGGTCAACATATTAATTGGTACAAGTAATCGTATCAGATTATTTCATGGGTTTTTGCAAGGATTTTATTATTTTGGTTCATGTTATATGGGCTCGGGCAAATTTTAGCTGCATTTATTGTGTCTCTTTTGATGAGACATTATTATTGAAAAAGTGGTGGCCTCAGCATCCTATCTTCCTCTTTACCCATTACTTATTGGTTATTTGACAACCTTACTCCTACCATCCTTTATTTGACTCTTACATACTTCTTTGGGCCAACCTCTTGTGTGTTGCTTTGGTTGGGAGTTTAAGTCCATTGAGACTTTATATATATATATATATATATATATATATATATATATATATATATATATTGTGGGTATTTTATCACTGTCTTATGAATGACGGACATTACCCACTTATCAGGTCTTTTATTGTCGTCTTGTGAATAACAAGCATTTATCACGTATCAGTGCCCGGGTTGGGACACCGCGATGGAGGAGCTTATTACTACATATATGTTACCCCCCATAAGTGGTAGTTATTACTCCTGCCACTTGAAAGTCATTGTCCTAGGGAGGGACACGGTGATGGAGGAGTTTTTTCTGCACTTCTGAGCTCTACGTATAAACCCACTACCTACAAAAGATAGGAGTGCCACTACCTGAGAATGATAGGAGTAGGCCTTATATCCAGCATGGGTTATGACTGGAGTATGGAGTGATGTCATACGGCTTGGAGTGATTTTACTCTCACTTATCTTATGCCAGTTGGGCCTCATGAAAGAGAACACCAGTGTGAGGGGGAGTGTTGGATGATATGGAGGACTACCATTTTATACGGCAAGATCCTATACATCATTTGCAGCAAGATAGGAGTTCATAATGCTCTCTCGTCCCCAGTTTGAGGGGAAGTGTTGGAAGATGGGTCCAAACCCATAAGACATGGACTCGCCATGATCACACGAGCTGGTGGGACCCACCATGATAACGTGAGGTGGCATGATGAGTCCTACACAATAAGAAGTCTTACAGAACCAAAATTATTATGGAAGCATGTCTCTTAGAAGAGTTTCAGTTTAAAGGTGTTTTAGTCATGTTAGTTTTCTTTTTATATTGAGTTATTTAATTATGTTAGGACTTATCTTTAAGTGTTAGAGCTTGGGTGTAATTGGGACAAAGGTATAGTTTAATTGTAATTGGACTCTACTACCTTCCTATATTATAAATAGAAGTTCATGTACTCTGATTACAACAAATCAATGAAGTATTTATCTTTTCCATAAATTCAACAGTTATATAAAAAGGATATTATAAAATATTTTTATCTCAATATCTATTAGTAATATCAAAATAATATTAATTTATTAACTTAATATATAAAAATTAAAATATTCACACGAATACTTACTTTTATAATATAAAAAAACTTAATGCAATTATTATATTAAAAGTGTTTAAATTATCACACTTAAACTAACGTATATTCGTAGTTATATTTGTTTAAATTCATTACCCATTGTACTATGCTAACAACGTAATAATAAAAATAAAAAATAACATTGTTGATTTTCAGGACTCCATGAATTTATCTCATGGAGAAAAAGGAAAAGAAATCCATTGGGAGAAAACTTGAGGAAGAAGGGTTATGGAATTGATGATCCTAACCCTCCCCCTGAATCTCTATTTATAGATTTATGAACCTACTGTATTACAATAATACCCCTGAACTTAGGGTTTAGGGTTTTAACCCTAGAACTTTAACTTAATTACAATAATGCCAACTCTATGAAATGACTTTTTATTTACATCCTGCCATCATTGTATGTGGGCCTATGGGCCTTTTCCTTGATCTGTGGGCCTTAAGCCCGTCTTCTATATCTCTTGGTTACATGTCTTCCTTGGTCTTATGGGCTTGGGCCTTCCTTGGTCGTGTGGGCTTGGGCCCTATCTTCCAACACTCCCCCTCAAGTTGGGGGTGAGCGAACAATATGAATTCCCAGCTTGCTGCAAATGATGTATAATATTTTTGTATAAAATGGCACATTTTCCAATATGCCTTCATCTTCCAACACTCTCCCTCATGCTGGTGCTCTCATTCATGAGACCCAGTTGGCATAATATCAGTGAGAGTAAATCACTCCTAACCACTAAGACATTGCTCCATACTTCAGTCATAACTCATGTTGGATGTAGGACATACTCCGTCTTTTGTAGGTAGTGTGTCTATCGGAATTGCTCTGAAGTGTCCACCTCCACCACCGTGTCCCTCCACAGGACAACGAGTCTCAAGTGGTAGAGTAATATATGATATTAATGGGGGAAAGTAACATAAATATAATTATAATTTCCTCCATCATGGACTTCCAACTTCAAATATTTTTTATATTTTTTACGGGGATGAAGTTCCGATAAAACAGAGTAAGCTCAGCCCAGGAACATCGTAACAACAATCAAGAAGATAGCCAACGCAGAACTTTATTTTAATACAAAGCTGATTTCGTCCCACCACATACTCTTAGAAGAGCTTCAATGGCTTTTGGACTTACAGAAGAAGAAACTAAAAATGAAAACGAACAGGGAATAGGTATTACTCTGGATGCGATTTGTTGCTGAAGAACACCTCTATTTATAGGTGATTTGTAGCACTGAATCGAGGAAGACAGTAGGGAGACAGCTACGGAAATAAGATAAAGGAAGCTTCCTTTCTCTTCCGGCGCCGATGGATGCCTCTGTACCCTCTGTCCACTGGAACGGTCAGTACAGAGTCACCTCTATTTTTCGCTCCTTCCATTAATTCCCGTTTACAGTTGAGTCCTTTTAATTTTTCGTTCATGCTTGGGTCTCCCTGGACCCCGTCGCCAAGGGGGCCAGCCCCCTTGGACCCGCGTCGGGGCTGTCGCCCCGAACCCCGCGTTCGTTTTACATTTTCTTCACAAATAACCATTGCGGTCACAATTTGACCTCATCAGCGTCAAAGCCAGAACTGTTAACTAATTTACTCACTCTCGACATTGGCGCTCCTCATAATTGGGGGCCAGTGAATACATTAGATTGGCAATAATTCGTGAGAGGTGGGCATTGACACACTAACAATTCCTCCATCATGAACTTCCAACCAGAAATATTTTTGATCCTCTGTCATGGACTCCCAACCACAAATAATTTTGGTATTTTTTATTGGGATGAGGTTCCTCCGTCATAGACTCCCAACCACAAATAATTTTGATATTTTTGACGGGGATATAGTTCCTCCATCATGGACTCTCAATCACAAATATTTTTTACAGGAACAAATAAATAATGGTATGAGGTTATCTCTTCTTCAATAATAATGTCTCATCAAAAGAGACACAATAGCAGCAGGTGAAATGGGCTCGAGCCCATTTAACATGACCCAGAACAGAAGTCACGCTCGGTTGGAAAGCTATTGGGTTAACTCGCCGGTCCGGGTTATGGGATAGCTCATGCACTGAACCAGTGCTCAGATAAAATTTCTTAACTGAGGAACCTTTAATTGGGAAACAGTGCCTTCTTCCCCAACCGAACAGAGCGGCAAAAAACTTTCTTCGTCCAGAACCGGCAACAGCAAGATAATGATGGCAGAGCAATGGCTGGAGATCCTTATGAATAGAGCAAGATCGAATCAAGATCAGAAATAATCTTTCCAGAATAAAATAGCAGAGAAGATGGACACACAGAGATTTCCTCGGTGTCTCAGGCTGTTTCAGTGGCAAAGAAAATAATCTAGCGAAGAACTTGTATAATCAACAAGACATGCTCTTTTTGGAACTTTTTTGAGTTGCCTTAAAGCAGGTAAAATCAAATCAAGATCTTCCCGAAATATATGATTGGTAAGATGACTGATTCGAGCTTACTGGTGCTTTCCGAAAAAATATTTCCAACAGAAAACATGTTGGCTGGAAGATAATAAGCAACAACAAAATAATTCTGGATGGTGACTATTGATTTCAAGAATGATATTACGGTTGTTGGAATGACAGTGGTGGAGATTTCTAGCAAGATTTTTCCATCTCTCCACGAGAAATGGAACCTGTTAATGATAGTTCCCACTTACATTAGTGAGTATAAAAATCTTGCATTTATTAGTTGGCAGAAGAGGTTTCCTACGTGGCTAGTCATTTTGGGATAGGGACTTCGACCCAATTTGATATGGTATCAGAGCAAGGTTCTCATATGTGGTCATCCACCCAAATTATCCACGTGCTACCATGTGAATCCAAATTATCCTCATGCTACCACGTGAGGGGGAGTGTTAACGATAGTCCTACATACATTAGTGAGTATAAAAATCTTGCATTTATTAGTTGGCGAAAGAGGTTTCCTAAGTGGCTAGTCATTTTAGGATAGGGCCTTCAACCCAATTTGACAAAACCAAACTCGTCTTCTCCAGTGAAGGCAATAAACAGAGCGCATAGCTGGCGCTCAGGAAGCTTAGCAGCGTCAGTAGAGTGTTGTCAATGAAGGAGAAGGCAGACGAAGACAATGCTAGCGTAGACCGTCAAAAAGCAGTAGTAACATCCGACAGCAGCAACACAAGGATCTATGGGACGGAGAGAAGACCGGCCTCGTCGAAGAGATACCATGAAGCTTCCTCTGGCTCTTGAGCTTGCCGCATGACGAAAAGAAGCTATCTTCTTTTATAATATTTCCAATGAGAACAATAATGTGGCTAGTGCAGTAACGAAGCCAACTGGATCCCTGCCTCTGATGGGTCGCCAGAGTTATTTGTAGAAGGATACTCTCCTGGTTGAGAGACGAATCGGGTTGACAGGACCAAGTTGCATTCATGCTAAAAAGCAAAGAAGTAACCCATATACTGCTGCCTTCGATCGATTATCATGTTGGGCTCATGCTATAAAGACGAGTCAACTCGGCTCAACATAGATACGAAAAAAAAGTGTGCAGAGAGAGAGAGAGAGAGAGTTGTGGTTGCCTCGAGCATACAGGCATGGTGGATGATACAATTTAACCAAAAAAAAAAACAAACTGTCTAAGAATTAAAAGAGAGAAAAAAAATTCTAATCCGAAATGAAGGAGAATTAAACCTGAAAAATCATAGTAGGAATCCTGAAAATCATAGGTCTGATACCATGTTGATTTTCAGGACTCCATGAATTTAGCTCATGAAGAAAAAGGGAAAGAAACCCATTGGGAGAAAACTAGATGAAGAAATCTTATGGAATTGATGATCCTAACCCTCCCCCTGAAGCTTTATTTATAGATTAATAAAACTATTGTATTACAATAATACCCCTGAACTTAGGGTTTAGGGTTTTAACCCTGGAACTTTAACTTAATTACATCAATGCCATCTCTATGAGATGACTCTTTATTTACCATCTAACATCATTGTATGTGGGCCTATGGGCCTTCTCCTTCATTTGTGGGCCTTGAGCCCATCTTCTATATCTCTTGGTTGCATGGATCTTCCTTGGTCTTATGGGTTTGGGCCCATCTTCTAATACACTTTGATATGTGGGCCTTCCTAGGTCGTGTGGGCTTGGGCCCTATCTTCCAACAAACACATATAACTCAATCACCTATTTAATATAAAAAAGCTACAACTGTACACAAAATACAACCAAAAAAATATTTAATGCCATTAAAACATAATAGTCAATAATTTTTCCACATTTGAATTGCTAATACATCTCAAAAATATGATGCTCTTGTAGATTGTATTGCAGACTCCCTCTGAGTACTTATTTGAGTGTCCACATCGTCCTTAAAATCATCACCACTATCACTGTCTTCATTTTTAATTATATTGTTATCTTCACAATGTTCTTCACCAAAATCATCACTTGAATCATGTTTTTCATCTTTAAATAAATCCATGTAATCCTCCATGGGTATATAATTATGCAATATACAACAAGCAATCATAATTTTTACCTGGACATCAAAATCAAAAGGAGGAGCATCTTTTAATATCTTGAAATGAGCTTTTAAAGCCCCAAATATATACTCGATAGTATTCCGTTAAGATGAGTGTCTTTGATTAAATACTTCTCTTTCATCTGTAGGAGTATTATCTCCAAATTCTTGCAAGTGATAACGAGTCCTTCAATAGGGTGCCAAAAACCCTAAGCCCTCTCAATGCCCTTCCCAAAAAATGCTAGAAATCCATATCTAGCGATACCATCCACTAGTTTTGGGAAAGGACAGGTGCTCCCTTTCAGTGCTTATTTCTTGAGCCTAATGGACTAACTATTTACATTTTCGGGTCCTTTCATACACCTTTCTTGTCACAAGGCAATATGGAATTTTATTTTTCAAATATTTGCACACCTTAAAAGAAAAGATTACCTCAGTATGAATATTTTTCCTAGAAATCATTCCAAGAAACTTCAAGGGGGGGTTAGTGCATTTTCAAAGTGAAAGTGAAAGTGAACTATTTTTTTGTGTTTGTATGCACAATGCAAAATATAGAGGAAAGTACAAAAGAAAATTATTAATAAAATATTCTAATAGATTTAAATTTTATAGGATATTTTTTATCTAAGTTTTCTATTAATAAGTTAGGATAGATTTTAACTCTTCTTTCTTAATCAATAATAATAATAATAATAATTTAATTAATTAATTAATTAATTATATAAATAAAATAATTAAATTTTTTTACTTTTATGATATCCAAATGCATAATCAAATTGTTACTTTTTAATATCTAAATTCTCACTCTCGAAATATTAATTAAATATAATATTCAAATTTATAAACTTAATTAAATAAAAAAAGATGGTATTTTATTATTCAAAATTACTTCTAAAATTAAATTTTATAAGATTTTTTATTTAAATAGAAAAATATTTAATTTATTTTAAATGATTAAATAACTAAAAATAAATTAAGATTATTTATTTAATTAAATATATATAAAAGGATTAAACAAATCCATACTTTTATATTATTCAAATGTTAATCAAATTGTTAATTTAAAAACTCTAAATTCTCACTCTTAAATAAGTGATTAAATATAATGTTAAAAATAAGGATTTAATGTAAATAAAAAAGTTTATTGTGTTTTATAAAATCATCTAATATATTTACCTTTTACTTTAGATAACTATATTTAACTAAAATAAAATAATTTTAAGTTGTTTTAAATTAATAAAAAATTAAAAATTAACATTTTTAAATTAATAAGTAATTTTAAAAAATATTAACATGTTTTAAATTAATAAATGCTTTTTAAAAATAATTATTTATTTAATTAAATAGATTAAAAATGATCTAACAAATACTTACTTTTATAATATCCAAATTCTTAATGAAATTGTTACTTGTGTAAAATCTAAATTCTCACTCTTAAATTAGAAATCAAATATAATATTAAAATAAAGAATTTATATAAATAAAAAATAGGGTATTTTATTATATAAAACTATTCAATTAGATTTAACTTTTATAATATACTTTTATTTACTATTTTTTAATAAAGAAAGATAAATTGTAACTTGTTTAAATTAATAAATTAATTAAGCTTTTTAATTTACTTAAATGTTGTTAATTTTATTATATCCAAATGCAAAAGTGAGAGGGCAGAATGAGCATAACAAGAGTGAGAGAGCAAGTGAGCAGGCGAGTGAAAGTGAATTCACTAGCCTTAGGAGTGATTTAACTTTCTCTCGTTTTTCTCAAGAAAAATTGTCACTTGACACTTACGGTGCACACTAACAGGTTTTGGGTTATTTTCACTAGTGAAATTACTTTTATTTTGACTTTCACTTTGTACTAATGGGGCTTTAGTGTGCTCAATGAAAAGTGCAACGTAAAGTACTTTCTTGGGTTAGTGTACACAATGGAAAATATAATGGAAAGTAGAAGATGAGTTTATTAATAAAATATTGTGATAGATTTAACCTAATTAATATAGTTTTATTTAGAATTTTCAATTAACAAAATAAGATAAGTAACTTAAAAATTAAAAATAAAACTAGGTGGAAGGCTTTCATGGCCTTCATTCAAGAGCCCATGGGATATTTTCAATTTTGCCAACTCTATGAACTTCTAGAACGCTATCACCATGATCGCCACCATCTACCCAATTTTGATGGTATCCTAATTTCTTCCACCTATTGACCTAGTTAATAATTTGTTGTTTCTCTTCATCTCGTTTCTAACACCAAAATTGGAAACTGGAAGAGAGGACAAGATATGGAACTATCCATTCGAAAGGGCGGGGAAGGATGCAAGGTTACCCAGAGGGAGCATTTGCACTACTGTTCCGATAGGGGCACTCCCGACAACGTATCAATTGGAAAAAATTAGGTGTGAATTGAAAGACCAATCTGTTGCGTTGAACTTGTGAGCGACTGTGGAGAGCATTCTAGAAGCCCATAGAGTTGGCAAAATTGATAATATCGTCGAACTGATACACCGTCGGGAATGCCTCTATCGGAACAGTAGTGCAAATGCTCTCTCTAGGTAACTTTGTATCCTTCTCCACCCTTTTGAATGCACAGTTCCATATCTTGGCCTCCTTCCAATTTACAATTTTGGTGTTAGTAACGAGACAAAGAGAAACAACAAATTATATATTAGGTCAATAGGTGGAAGAAATTAGGATACCATCAATTGTAGTAACCCAAAATTGGGTAGATGGTGGCGATCGTGGTGAGAGCATTCTAGAAGTCCATAGAGTTGGAAAAATTGATAATATCCCATGGGCTCTTGAAGCCCATGAAAACCTTCCTCCTAGTTTATTTTTAATTTTTAAGTTTCTTATCTTATTTTTTTAATTGAAAAATCTAAATAAAACTATCTTAATAAGGTCAAATCTATCATAGTATTTTATTAATAAACCCATCTTCTACTTTCCATTATATTTTCCATTGTGTACACTAACACAGTAAAGTACTTTACTTTGTACTTTTCATTGAGCACACTAAGGCCTCGTTAGTACACTCTGAAGTGAAAGTGAAAGTGAAAATGAATTACTTTCACTAGCGAAAGTAACCCAAAACTTGTTAGTGTGCACTGTAAGTGGCGAGTGGCACTAATTCTTGAGAAAAAACGAGGGAAAGTGAAACCACTCCTCCCTAAGGCTAGTCAATTAGCTTTCACCAGCGCGCTAACTCACTCTTTCACTCTTCGTATGCTCATTCTGCCCTCTCACTTTTGCATTTGAAAATAATAAAATTAAATATTTATTTAAGTAATTAATTATTAATTTAAACAAGTTGAAATTTATCTTACGTTATAGATAGAATAGTTAAATAAAATTATATTATAAAAATTAAATCTAACAGAGTAATGTTAATATTTTTTGAAATTATTTATTTATTTAAAACGAGTTAGTTGTTTTTATTAATTTATAACTACTTAAATTTTATTTTATTTTAGCCAAATTTAGCTATCTAAAATAAATTTTAAATATATTAGATGATTTTATAAAATAAAAAAATTTATTTATATAAAATCCTTATTTTTACATTATATTTAATGACTATTTTAAGAGTGAGAATTTAGATTTTGTAAGGTAACAATTTGATTAACATTTGGATAATATAAAACTAAGGGATTGTTTAATCATTTTATATATACTTAATTAAATAAATTGTCTTAATTTATTTTTGATTATTTAATACTTTAAAATAAATTATATATATTAGAGTTTATTTAAATAAAAAATATAATAAAATTAAATTTGTAAAATTATTTTTTAATAATAAAATACCATATTTTTTATTTACATAAATTTATAAATTTTAATTTTATATTTAATTAATATTTCAAGAGTGAGAATTTAGATATTAAAAAGTAACAATTTGATTAAGCATTTGGATATCATAAAAGTAAAATTTGTTAAGTATTTTATTTATATATATATATATATATATATATATAATTAAATAAATAAATAAATTTTAATTTTATTATTATTGATGAATTAAGAAGAGTTAAAATCTATCCTAACTTATTAATAGAAAAGTTAGATAAAAATATCCTATAAAATTTAAATATATTAGAGTATTTTATTAATAAATCTCTTATGTACTTTCCACTAAACTTTCCATTGTGCATACTAACATAAAAAAATAATTCACTTTCACTTTAACTTTGAAAATGCACTTACCCCCCCTTGAAGTTTCTAGGAATGATTTCTACGGAACCTATTCGTACGAAAGTAATTTTTTCTTTTAAGATGTGCAAATATCTAAAAAAAGAAAATTCCATATTGCCTTGTGACAAGAAAGGTGTATGAAAGGACCTGAAAATGTAAATAGCTAAAGTCCATTAGGCTCAAGAAATAAGCACTGAAAGGGAGGACCTATCCCTTCCCAAAACTGGTGGAGGATATCGTTGGATTTGGATTTCTAGAATTTTTTGGGAAGGGCTTTGAGATGGCCTAGAGCATTATCTATATCATTTTTAGGAAGTTTTAATTTAACTTACTCAACAATTCCTTAGGTTGAATGGTACCAAGACGGTGGTTTGGTGGACAAGAAGAGAAGAATTCCTTTGGTGAGTATTAGGAGGAAGTTTTGAAGGTTTCTAATACTATTCACTTAAATTGCATTTCTCATTGTATCGAAGTTGGCATTTGGATGGAAAGGACTGAATGAGAAATGGTATATGTTTGATCACACAACTTCAGATTGGACGTTTTGATAGTTTCAAATTCTGGTCACATAAATTGTATCTTCTCACTATATGGAAGTTGGAATTTGGATGAAAAGGATTGAATGAGAAATGGAATATGTAGCGCAATATCCATAAAGAGCAAGAGGTGAAAAAAAAATGACAAAAAACACTAACAAGACAAGTGTGAATAATAAACCATTCTTGTGCTCCTAAAACATCATTCTAATATCCAAATTTCAATAAGTACTTCATCACACAATATAATAAAACTTATTATGATACATTAACCATCCTTTTAGAACATCTACGAATTACACTTCCACATTCAACCATCACAACACACATTTTTGAATGCTCAAATCAATGGTGTCAGATAAAAGAACTTTTAATGAATATAGTTGGAACACCGTGTTACGATATGTTAAAATGCATATTAAATGTAATTTATGTTCATAATTGTTGTATAATTTGGGATATGTACATAGGGTTATTTGATTAGGCTTAATGGGGGGGGGGGGGGGTATTGTCTTGGGCCCATGGGCCATTTTGTAACAGGAAAACCTAAAGGTTAAATGCCTAATGAAAGGGGGAAAATCCCCAATGAAAACATTTTGATTAATCTTTCGTCTGCTTCATTTCGCCGTGAAACCAGAGAGCTACGCTCTCTCTTGTGGGTGTTTGGACTGTTCCGCCAGTCCCTTGATTTTTATTTGCCGTGGTATCAGTGCTCTGAAGATTAACTGTCTGACACATTTTTGTCCGACGACCTATGTTGTTCGATGAGTTTTTTTTTGTTTTCGGCATTGATTTCGGGCGTCGTTAGAAAAACTTGTCGGGTGGTTCCGTTGCCGAAAAAGCTTTGGGGGTTCCGTTGCCAGGAAGAGGGTTCTAGCCGGATGGGGAAACGAAAGAAAGAGGGTTCTCGCCGGAAGGGGTGGTTTTTGGGGGTTGTCGGAAAGCATTGTCCGAACTCGGGAAAGTTGTGGTTTCGTCGGCAAAAAAACTTCATCGGTGGTTTCGTTGCCGGAGAAGCTACAACGGGAAGGGGGTTCTCGTCGGGAAACTCGCCGGAAGGGGGAACGAAGGTACGATTTTTTTTTCTCCCGCGCTTTCGATTGATTATTTGGCATAAGGTCGTTATGCAATTTGCGAACCTTTGGGGGCCAATTTGAAATTTCTGAAAGTTTTGGGGGCCATTCTGGAATTTCTGAAGGTGTGAGGGCATTTTTCGAATTTCTAATAGTTTGGGTGTCTAATTTGAATTTCTATTAACCTGGGGCAAATCTTGGATTTCTATTTGAAATTTCTTATCTTGTGGGGGTGCATTAGGAATTTTTCTAGATTCGATCTTATCATGTCAGCAGACCAGTCCGATTTCGCTCCTATTCGGTTCACGGGCAAGAACTACAGTACTTGGGAATTTCGGTTCCGGTTATTTGTTCAGGAAAGAGGTTTATGGGGTCATATTGATGGGAGTGATCTGGCACCTGGAGATGATAACGCATTGTCAAAATGGATCATCATGGATGCTAGAGTCATGACTTGGATACTTGGATCTCTTGAGCCTCACTAGACCCAAATCTGAGGCCCTACAAAACTGCCGCAGATATGTGGAATTACCTCCACAAGGTTTATCGTCAAACCAGCACGGCCCGTCGATTTTAGGTTGAATATGAACTTGGATGGAAAGGACTGAATGAGAAATGGAATTTGTTTGCTCACACAACTTCAGATTGGATGTTTTGATGGTTTCAAATTCTGGTCACATAAATTGTATTTTCTCACTGTATGAAAGTTGGAATTTGGATGAAAAGGATTGAATGAGAAATGGAATCTATAGAGCAATATCCATAAAGGGCAAGAGGTAAAAAAAAAGAAGACAAAAAAAATCTAACAAGACAAGTGTGAATAATAAACCATTCTTGTGCTCCTAAAACATCATTCTAATATTCAAATTTCAATAAGTACTTCATCACACAATGTAATAAAAGTTATTACGATACATTAACCATCCTTTTAGAACATCTAAGAATTACACTCCCACATTCAATCATCACAACACACATTTCTGAATGCTTAAACCAATGGTGTCAGATTAAAGAACTTGTAACAGGTTTAGTTGGAACACCGAGCCTGCAACAAACTTGAGTCATAATGATAAGACAGTTCCATGAATAGATGTGATGTCCGCAATATGAAAGTCTGACAGTTATGGGTGGTTTCAAACCAAGCCGGCTCGAGCTCGGCTCCATTCTGGCACGGTTTAATTCAGTATACCTGGATCTTGAGCCGATTTTGAGATCCGGGATCGGTTTGTTTAAATTAACGAGCCGAGCTCGACTGAATCAAGGTTTGGCTCGAAAACTCATGAGCCAGCTCATTAATTTAACAAGCGGTGCGGGATTCGGGGGAGTCGGGACTAGGGAGCGAGTGGGAGAGAGGGGAGAGAGAGCAACGGGGGAAAATTCTTCCTCCCTCGTCACCGCTGAACCCCTCCCCCCTCCCATCCGTTGTTGTGGCCACCTTTGTCGCTGTCGACAATTGCCTCACCGGCCGCCTTCTGCCTTTTCGTCACCACTGATTTTGTGGCCTCCACTATATTTCTTCCCCCTAGTCTGCCTTCACATTTGTTTCCGTTGTCACCGCTTCAGTCGTCACAACCGTTATCGCCAAAAAAAGTTCCTTGCCGACGCCGCTGGAAGCTTTTCCCTCCGCGTTGTTCCTCATCCATGGTGGAAACTAGAGGACCTAAGTTAGAAGGAAAAAAATAATCCCCCCTAGCTAGAAGACAATTTCCTCATCAATAGACGCCGCCGGTACCCCCCCCCCCCCCCCCCCCCCCCCCGGACACTCTCGATGTGGACCAGGCACACCTCCGCTTCTCTCGTGTCAGGTTACCCTCCGCCGCGAAAAATCTGACCCTATACACTACTTCCGTCGAGTACCATCGCAGCAAGCTTCCATTTTTTCCCCGCTTTCGGCCATCGAAACGCTGTGACTCCTCCGTCAAGATCGTCGCCATTGCACAAGTTACTGGTGGAGATTTCCGAAGAGAAAGTCCTTATAATAGATGGAATTTTGGTGGACGAGCCGCCTGGTGCCGCTCGTGCTCGGTCATCGGCGTCGGAAATAGGCTTTTTCTCTCTCACAAACCCCAATTCTTACAAGACAAGGGTATGCCGCTCGTGGGAGGACTTGGGCCCGTGCGCATGTGCGTCAAAATGCCTGGTGCTTACCTCTCGTTTCCGACGTCGTTCTGTACTGTTCACGCAAATATTTAATTGCTATTTCTATTGAATGTCGATTCTCACTTTGAAAACGGAAAAGAGCAGCTGCCATCAGTACGTCAGTTTCAAACGCCCTTGTTGAATTTCATATTTACTTGCCTTCTTGTTTCATTTTCAGTTCCTTTCTTTGCTTCTCTACGTAAGATGCTCTTTGATTTTAAGCATTTTCAAATTTAATAATGAAAAGGCCTAATACTATCCAGGAAAGTAATTTTTCTGTGTGAGTGAGCTGCAATTTCTATTGGTTTATGTTATCTATCTCATATGTTTCTAGAATGGATGAAGAGATTGTGGTTTTGTTTTTGATTTAATGTTGCAGGGAAAACTGATATTTTCCTAGTTATGATTGGTTGATTCGACATAATGTCCAGGATAGCTAACTTTAAAAAGGTAAAAGTAAAAGTTGTTTTTTGGCTACATTTCCATGCTACACAAGTAAGCCTTTTGTTAAATATGACCTTCTGTTAGAGCTAAGTTTATTTCCATTCCAGAATGTGGCTTTTTCATTGCTCTTGAAATGGCTATTTGGATAGATATCTCAGCATTTAGTTTTCATCTGGCATTGTTTCAAGTTTCTTGAGCTAGAGCTACCACTGATTTGTGGAGTGGAATTGACCTATCATTTGGTTGCTAGTTGTATTGCCCTAATAATGATCTGAAAGATTTTTTATTTTTTTATTCTTGTTGATACGGGAAAGACAACAAAAACAAAAACAACCAAAGCCAATGTGGGGAATGAGAACTGCAAATGGTCGGATCCTATCTATGAGACTGCAATACTATTCCAAGATGCTAAAACTAAAATGTTTGAGGAGAAGCTCTACAACCTTGTGGTTGCAATGGTATCTGTCGTTCTTTTGAACTTCTCTCTCTCTCTCTCTCTCTCTCTCTCTCTCTCTCTCACTCACTTGGACCCTGTATCTCATCTCTTTCTTTTCTTATAGAAGCCTATTATTTTGTTATTGTGTTAAACTAATTTTGAGTTCTTTATCTTCAGTAGACATTTAGAAGGGATATTCTTCTGTTTTGTCAAGGATCATCTCGTTCCAGCATACTTGGTGAGGCCACCATAAATCTGGCGGACTTGCAGACGCATCAAAACCTTTATCTACTGCACTTCCTCTTCGGGGGGTGGCAATTCTTGTGTTGGATTAGTTTCCTTTGTGTGTTGTTGATGATGATCGTTTTTTCATGCCTTGGTAACCAGCAACTAGCAAGTATTTTCTTCTTTTTCTTCCAAACTACTAACTGCACTCACAACTTCTTGAATTTTGGAAAGAAGAAAATCAGACTTGTAGGTGATCTGAAAAGAAAAAAAAATTCTATCTTTTGCTACTAATTGGGCCTGCTTAGATTCAACTTCATTAAGTGAATACTTCAAGCTCATGTGTTTTGTACTTCTCATAGTGTTTGCCTTGTGTCATGCAAAAGGTATAAAAAATGGTAATGTTGTGAATTTTATCTATATGGCAGGTTATAATCCAACTTCTCACATCTAAAACTGGCTTCAGCTGTTGCTTTAGTGATCCTACAAATTTGCATTGACTTCATTATTAAAACTATAGTTTGAGACGTTGGATAAGGGTATTGATTCATCTAAGTGAAGCATGTTTTCCCAGAGCTAAGTGATTTGATGTGGAGAGAAGTTTTGTTGCATCGATCTTTGGGGTTTTCCTATCATCTTCTTGTGGCTTCGTCTCGATTTTCTAGAAGTTTTGAGTTTTAATTATTTTTGAAATCGTTAGTTGGTCTAAATTTTCATTGGATTGTCATAGAGAGTTTGAACAACAATGAGATGTCAGAGAGAGGAGATTTTAGATGCCCACTGGTCCAAGCGTTCATGATAAATCTGCCAAAAAAGTGTCATCTTTTGCAGAGGCGGCAAATGATCAAATTGACAAGGTTTAGAATTGTCATTTCTTGCTAGAGTTTAAACGTACATTAAACAAACAATGAGAAACATATTTAGGAACTTACTGGAAATGGAATGAATCAAATTACTAACATGCATATATGCATATTGTTCATATACACTGTTATGAACTCAATAGCAGGCCGAGTAATGCAAAGGCACAATGGTTGAGTCTTTTATTATTAAGTTAATTATTTTTCTTTCTATTTACTTTTACTTCATTTTTATTTTAATTGATGAGTTAGTATGCCATAGGGGCATTATTGTAATTCTTTCTCTTGAACCCTTGTTAGCGTAAACCCTACTTAAGGGGTGAAAGGAATGAGAAAAGACAAGTCTGATTTTAGTATAACCAGGGTTTTGAGTTCTCCTAAAGGAGCTCAGGGGTGTGCGTTCACCTTAATGAACCTAGGGTTTTCAAGCTTCCTTTCGACTTGATTCTTCTCTTCTCTTCTTCTTCCCTATGAATCACTGTGTTAGATCCGGGACAATAACAACTGGGTATTAGAGCAGGGTAACATGGGGTATTCCAGCATTGACGAGTTAAGAGATTTGGTTGTTAGAGTGCAGAATGTATGGGTAAAAAATGAGGTGAGGTTTGCTTATATCAGACAGCTGATGGAACAAATCCCAACTCTTTGACTCCAAATCGACAGACTTGAAAAGGAGGTACGAAGGGCAGCAATGTAGGCATAAGCTGAGGCATGAATGAAAAGAATCAACCAGCAACTCGATAGACTCAAAATAGAAATGTGTATAGCAGCAATGCCTGATGATATACGTCCGTCTTCCATTGAAAAGTCTCCATTCTAGAAGAAGACGGGGCAACCTTTGTCTCGGCAAATAATTTTGGCTGTTCCGAAGTCGATCGACCTCAAATTTCTTCGGAACAACCCGATTTGGGTTCGTAAGTTTTTGTCGAGCTCCTCTATACTCGGCAACCTAAACTGAAGCCCAGCCTCTAGAAATCCGAAGTCAAGGAGACTGGAAATTTCCGAGCCTAGAGGCTCAATGATAAAGTTTGGCCAGATACCTCCTTCGTCAACATAGTGGCTGTTGTTCGCCGTCGATAAAAATTTCCTAAGGTCATTCTTCTCGGCAACGACGGCGCGGGGAAGATCTCGTTGACAAATCAACAGGTCGTGCTCGCAGATGCGAACAAGAAAGGCCAAAAACCCAAAATCTTTGATTTCACAGTGGAAATTGTTGCCTTGGCGGAAAAAGAGAATTCATGCAGTAAAATTAAACAATTGTCTCCCCTTATCTCAATTTGTTTCCCACATGTTGTTCGTTACAATGGTAAACACTAGCCAGAAAATGGGCTACCAGAGAAATGGCGTCACAGTGGATTCTGGTGTGCCGTCTCTGCCTTACTATCCTGGTTGTGGTCTTGTTTCTGTGCAGGCAGTGGCCAATCTTTGAAGGAACCTTCATTGAGAAGATCAACTACTTCATCACCGTTGGTGCTTACAACTAATTCTTGCGAACCTTTAGAGGTCGTTTGTGGAACAAATCCTTTGGTTCACATGTATTCAGCCTGAGAAGATGTAGTGTCCGCTCGAACACTGTTCTATGAAATTATTCCACCAGGTCTGGTTTCTTGGAATTATATGGTGTACCGTTATGCAAAGTGTGGGGCTATGGCGTCTACCAAGGAGCTATTCGACTTAATGCCGAAACAAGACGTTGTAGTTGGTGGACCGCCACCTAGCCTCTATATGTCATTAGTGGCCGTGGGGATGAAACCATAAAATCAAAGAGCCCGTAAAATCAATGGCGCACCTGTATCTTCTTCCCTAAAAATGCCTGGAACACAGTGCATATACAGGAAAACTTTTGGGTGTTTCCATAATTAGAGTGACAGTGAATTTATGGCTGGTCAGCTTTGAGCAATCGGATATGTAATGCGTGATAATCCAGAGGAGGCAGATCCTTGGTTCACTAATACGTGTACTGTGAAATCTCCTAGTCCATCAGCCAAGGAAACTTTAAATTCAAAATGCAAAAAGGATGGTATGTCCCTTGTAGTGGCTGGATGTGTGTCTCAAGGAAGTAGATACTTGAAGGAGCTTGGAGGGATTAGTATAACTGAAGTGCATACACTGTTCTGGAAAGCTCTTGGTGCTTGCCAGATATATGTTGAAATGCTAAGAGGTATTAAGACAGGAGCTGGGAGCATGGTTGAAATCATGCAAATTGATAGGGGAGGTGCTGCGGCAATTTTGCACTCTATATCAATAGGAAGGCTTCCACTTGCCGAGGCAATGAATGCCAATTTATCAGCTGCTGCTACAGCAATTCGCCAGAGAGCAGTAATTGGTCTTCGTGAGTCATCTCAGAAGAATTATAGCGACGTTGTTGCTGTCAAATCAGACCTAAACTATATTGGTCAGCGGATAGAGAAAATACTTCAACTGAAGAATTATATTGTTGTTAGTGAGCACATAATCAGGTATAGAATCTTTGTTAAAAAATTTATTGAGTCACCCGACGTGATAAAAATGTGTGTTCGGAAGTGTGACCCAAATATGGCAATAAGCCTCATGAATGTGAATGGCCACCATTAGACCTATACAATGCATATCTACAAGCGAAAGAAAATATTACATGTCCTTGCTGATCAGGTGACATATACCATACTCCTAAATGTCTATTGTCTGGCTGGGAGTGTAGAGAGGGCACAAGATATTTACGAGAAAGTAAGACATATGGCATCAGTTGGGGCTTGCAGATTACATCTCACCACCTACAACACAATTATAAAGGTTTTTGTAGATGCCAAAATGTGGCAATTGGCATGGAAAATAACAAAAGAGATGGTCTCAAATGGTGTTAGTCCTAATGTTGTCACCTGGTCATCATTGATTAGTGCCTTTGCTAAAGCAGATCTAATGGAGCGTGCAATTCACACATTTGATGAAATGCTCCTCTTTGGCTATGAACCTTCATTGAAGCGGCAACTTCTAATCTCCACCATTTTTATGACTGTTTGGATTGCAATTGTCAGCTACATTGCTCTGCCATCCAACTTCACCCTCTATGACTTTGGAGTTGCAAAACCAGTTAAGAATTGGCACTTCTTCTGTGTTGCTATTGAATTGTGGGTTGGACTCATTATTGGATACACAATGGAGTATTACACTAGCAATGCTTACAGTCCTGTGCAGGATGTTGTTGCTTCTTGCAGAACAGGGGCAACAAAAAATATGATTTGTGGCCTCATACTGGGTTACAAGTTTTTCATAATTCTACTTAGGTTTCTGTCTTGCTGCCATATATAGACTTTTTGTGGCAGTTTTGGGAATGTTTAGCACAATTACAACCAGGCTTGCGCTTGACACCTATGGACTCAGGGGGAGGAAGATCATGTAGCTTGCGTGGTTGACCTACTTGGCCACAGTGGGTACCCTGCAGCAGCAACCAAAGTGATAGAGGATTACACTGGCCAGACTGGGTGCTGTCCCAGCATATCATCCACGGTTTTTACTGTTGCCTACAAACCAGTGATGCACATACCATCAATTCTAGATCAATTTACTGTAGTGGGTTTACTCACAGCTAGCGCGAATCTGGGTGCATTACATCAAGGGAAACTCTTGTAGGCTTACATCAAGAGAGATTTTAACTGCCCCCATTCACACTATACAGAAGCTGAGGTTCTCATTGAAATTTGTGCACGGCTATTGGTGGCTTACTTGCATGAATATGCATGTGAGGCTTATGTTGCTGTTCTCTATTATGGGATAAACAATACAGGAAGTGGAAAATAGATGCAAATGTTTTCAGGCCAACTATTTTAAGTGCCAATTGAACCTGATCTGGGTCCAAGCCTTGGAGTTGCTCGTGTCCCAGGAATTGTACTTATTTACACAGAATTAGTCAGAGCCTTAACCAGTACTATTGCGGCTGCGTGTGGATTTCACAAGGATATGTAGAGTGATCCAAGGACAGTAGTTTATGCCAAAAAAAAGAGATGTTACACTGACAGAAATTGGGCAGACAACAAGTCAATACATTTTAGTTCCCTATTTTGTTAACTTTTCGCATTAGTGGGTTCATTCTCACATGGGTTTCCGAAGATTATGGTGGAACATCTTGTTGGCCAGTCATGGTCTTGCCAAATTGGAGCAGGTGATAGTTTAGACTATTGTTTGGTTGCTTGACCATGTGGTGGGTTGCTGCAGCGAGTAATGCTGGAAGTGTTGGATTCTCACCCAAAAAAACAATTTTCTGGAGGAACATTCTGTCAACGGGGGAAACCAGTGGTGGATTTCGGATACCGCAATCTCTCCGTTCGAGGTGTTACATTGGAGCGCTTACACGGCTTGTGTCGCCCAATGGGTTGACACAGATGCCACAAATGTTACATGGGAAGATGTGGAGACGTTTCGGCACACATACCCTACCTTCAAGCTTGAGGAAGCTCTTTCTCTACGGGGGGAGTGATGGTATGAACTCAATAGCAGGCCGAGTCATGCAGAGGCGTAGTGGCTGAGTCATCTAGTATTAAGTTAATTGTTTTTCTTTCTATTTACTTTTACTTCATTTTTATTTCAATAGATGAGTTAGTATGCCGTAGGGGTATTATTGTAATTCTTTATCTTGAACCCTTGTTAGCATAAACCCTACTTGAGGGGTGAAAGGAATTAGAAAAGGCAAGCCTGATTTTAGTGTAAATAGGGTTTTGAGTTCTCCTAAACGAACTTAGGGGTGTGCGTTCTCCTTGACGAACCTAGGGTTTCAAAGCTTCCCTTTGGCTTGATTCTTCTCTTATCATCTTCTTCCCTACGAATCACTGTGTTAGATCCGGGACCGCAACATACACACACACGAGCACCCATGCACACACCCCCCCCCCCCACACACACACACACACACATATATACACTTTAGTTGATGATTTAAATAATTAAATTCTATTTTACAGTAAACTAAAGGTATAATTGATGTGACTGAAATTTAACCAACTTATTTGGAAAGATTCTATAAGATTTTCATTTGAACCTTTTATTTCTGGCAATATACGAATTTATGTTTGTTTGTTTTTTAGACCATGAGAAGGTAGAATTCATTGAGATATCACCTGACAATAAGTGTTCCTCGAGGATCCCTAGCTACAGCAATTCCATTAGCCATCTAGAAACATGCGACCATGATATAGCCAAGGATTTGCAAATGTCCCATTTAATTGAGTAAATGTTTACTGTAACTTTTGGAAGTGTATGTATTATCTATTACTGACTTGCACAATAAATTTTTTTTTATTGAAACGTATCTGCTGTGTGCATGAAGTTTCGTAAAGATTTACTGTAAAATTTAGGAAAACTTAAAAAGATTTTAAAAATTTTGGAAAAATATTACTTGGTTTTGCAAATGAATATTCCTGAAAATATGTTGCTACATGGAGAAAGATTTCAGGTAGCCATAGATGTCTTCTTGCTTGTTGCCTTTTCATTGTTTCAACGGGACGCCTGACCCTTCTGATTTACTTGCTCTATTCTTACAGGAAATAAAAGTTGAATAATACTTCATTATGTTGCTATATCGTGATGTTTGTCATTGTGGTTTCTATTAAGGTTGCATGTTGCATGTGTGTGAATTTATATCTTTCTCTATTATCAAGTACTCTGCTAATTGCATGGTCATTTCTTATTTTTCATTACTATGACACAGTTAACATTGTCTTTGAAACTGGTTTATAAAATTCACTTTTAGGTCAATGTTTTGATCCATCTAATAGGCTACTGGTGAAAATTCCATTGAAATGACACACTAAATTCTTCAGGTCTTACTGTTGGTTTTTGAAATTTTATTTCACTTCATTTTTTTCATATTTAATCTTTTCTGGGATGGTGTTTCATGCTTAGTTCACTTTTAAAGTAGGTAAATTCAATAGTAAGATTCAAATCAGACTCTACGGAGCTGATTAAATGCTTATTATCCTCAAATGTTGATGGTGCATTGACCCATCCAGAGGACATTCTAAAGTCTAGATTGCATCGTCAAAAGTTAGATGTAGTTGAACCAAAAGACAAACTTTGGAATGAAGAGCCTGTTAAAAAGCTAATCGGTAGATCATTCCCATCACATGAAGAACTCTTGGTGGAGCAGAAAGCTGAACATTCTATGGTGTATGTACAAAATGTACATTTTGGGAGTGTCTTCAGATATTTTAGAAGGGGCTTTGGATGAAATCAATGGTAAGATTAAACTTCTGAAACAAAAGATATAGATAGCCTTGAGCAGCAGTTAAAGCATGAAGATGATTCTAGAGGATTTTTGATTCTTAAACTTCAATCTGCGTTGCATGAGATTGAGGTATTGAGGGACTCTGAAGTTGAGTGCATATCTAGATGCAATGATTTGAAGTCATTAAATCATGTTCTGGAAGCAAAATTACAGAGTACCACAGCTGAGAACTCTCTCCTCACTCATAAACTTGCTGAATGTGAAGAAGTTATCTCAGAACGCAGAAGTTACGAATTGTAAGTGCAGGGGAAAGTGAAAGTACTTTACCTAGTGAAAGTGACAGTTAATTACTTGTTTGTGGTAGTGTGCGCAATGAAAAATGCAATATAAAGTACTTGTTTGTGTTAGTGTGCACTATGTAAAGTGGAGTGTATAGTACTTGTTTGTGTTGGTATGCACAATGGAAAGTGCGGTGTAAAGTATAAAGAGATTATTTATTAATAAAATATTTTTATATATTTGACTTTTAGAAAATTAAATTAATATTAGTTAATTAATTAAATATAATAATTAAACAAATGCTTACTTTTATACTATTAAATTTTTAATCAAGGAAGGCCCACATATCCAAATGTGTTGGAAGATGGGTCCAAGCCCATAAGATATGGACTCACCATGATCACACGAGCTAGTGGGACCCACCATGATCACATGTGGCATGATAAGTCCTACACAATAATAAGTATTACAGTATTAGATTTATTATGGACACAAGTCTCGTAGAAGAGTTTTAGTTTAAAGTTATTTGAGTCATGTTATTCTTCTTTTTATATTGGGTTATTTAATTATGCTAAGACTTATCAAGTGTTAGAGTTTGGGTGTAATTGGGATAAAGGTAGTTTAATTATAAATGGACTCTACTACCTTCCTCTATTAGAGGTTTATGCCCTCTATTACAACAAGTCAATAAAGTATTTTTTTTCCATAAATTCAACATGGTCTCAGAGCAGGTTCTGTGTGTTGACTCGGTCAACCCACAGAGATAATGTGATCATTTTTCTGATCTATTATCTCAAGCAGTTTTGCTTCGTATTTCTCTTTTTATAGTCCCTATACCTATTATTTTATTTACGTTTTCACATCTATGCTGAGATTTTTATATTTCATATTATATATTGATGGAAAGATATTTGAGTCTATTTTCCATAGAAAAATTACTTTTTGAAATCGGAGTTATCTACAAAGAGAAATCAATATTTGAAGCAGCAAAGGTCAGATTACAAAAGAGGTTCATGTAGCAGTAGAAAGCTTCAACTTCCGAGCTATTTTATGCTATCAAGAACGAGACTTTATATGGAGAAATATATAAAAAGAAATATATACAAGTCTATTTTCTTAATTATTCAACCAATTCTATATCTGACTTTTTTATATGGAGATATTGATCTTGGAAGAGTCAATGGTCATGCTAGAAAAAGGGGAAAAAATACTTAGTTCGGCATATACCCAAATCTACCAAATTATATATCTCACTAGAAGTATATTTTATGAAAATAAATTATACTTGGATGAAAGGTATTTAAGTCTAGTTTTAGAAGGAGAAAATTTTATGTCAATCTGATCTATATTTAAGGATATATTCGCATTGGAAGAATTAAAGGTCATACTGGCATCCTGTGACTTTAAAAAATCCAAATTTAAGCCAATTGTTTTGCGTCACTTTTAGAGTTGTTGTTATTGATCAAGTGTATTAAAAAAAATATCTCACTTACCCCTTTTTTTGTTACTACATCTATGTTATTTAGTTCAAGATAGGAACATTACCATTACCTCCCAGCTTCAGGGAAAGAAATACAAGAAAGAGGTATTTTATTCCATATATTGTGGAAAGTTTCATGTGACCAATATATTCAAGAAATGGGGAGCACAAAAGATGAAACTTTTGCATCTAAGAAGAAATTTTTTGCAGCAAAGAAAATTAAAGATAAAAAATCTTGACTTGCAGTAATAATTGTGGTAATTATTGGAGATACTTGATTCAGCTGGACTCGATTCTATTTCTTTGGCTGAATTATTATTTTGAGGTATTCACAACATATTCCTTGGTCAACATATTATTTGGTGCAGGTAATCGTATCAAATTATTTCATGGGTTTTTACAAGGATTTTATTATTGTGGTCCATGTTATATGCGCTTGGGCACATTTTAGCTGCAGTTATTGTGTCTCTTTGGATGAGACATTATTATTGAAGAAGTGGTGGCCTCAGCATCCTATCTTCCCCTTTACCCATTACTTATTGGTTATTTGACAACCTTACTCCTACCATCCTTTATTTGACTCTTACATACTTCTTTGGGCCAACCTCTTGTGTGTTGCTTTGTTTGGGAGTTTAAGTCCATTGAGACTTTATATATATATATATATATATATATATATATCGTGGGTCTTTTATCACCGTCTTATGAATGACGGACATTACCCACTTATCAGGTCTTTTATTGTCGTCTTGTGAATAACAAGCATTTATCACGTATCACGTCTTTTATTGTCGTCTTGTGAATAACAAACATTTATCACATATCAATGCCGGGGTTGGGTCACCGCGATGGAGGAGATTATTACTACATATATGTTACCCCCCATAAGTGGTAGTTATTACTCCTGCCACTTGAAAGTCGTTGTCCTGTGGAGGGACACGGTGGTGGAGGAGTTTTTTCTGCACTTCTGAGCTCTACGTATAAACCCACTACCTGCAAAAGATAGGAGTGCCACTACCTGAGAATGATAGGAGTAGGCCTTATATCCAGCATGGGTTATGACTGGAGTATGGAGTGATGTCATACAGCTTGGAGTGATTTTACTCTCACTTATCTTATGCCAGTTGGGCCTCATGAAAGAGAACACCAGCGTGAGGGGGAGTATTGGATGATATGGAGGACTGCCATTTTATACGACAAGATCCTATACATCATTTGCAGCAAGCTAGGAGTTCATAATGCTCTCTCATCCCCAGTTTGAGGGGAAGTGTTGGAAGATGGACCCAAACCCATAAGACATGGACCCACCATGATCACACGAGCTGGTGGGACCTACCATGATAACGTGAGGTGGCATGATGAGTCCTACACAATAAGAAGTCTTACAGAACCAAAATTATTATGGAAGCAGGTCTCGTAGAAGGGTTCCAGTTTAAAGGTGTTTTAGTCATGTTAGTTTTCTTTTTATATTGAGTTATTTAATTATGTTAGGACTTATCTTTAAGTGTTAGAGTTTGGGTGTAATTGGGACAAAGGTATAGTTTAATTGTAATTGGACTCTACTACCTTCCTATATTATAAATTGAGGTTCATGTACTCTGATTACAACAAATCAATGAAGTATTTATCTTTTCCATAAATTCAACAGTTATATAAAAAGGATATTATAAAATATTTTTTAGCTCAATATCTATTAGTAATATCAAAATAATATTAATTTATTAACTTAATATATAAAAATTAAAATATTCACACAAATACTTACTTTTATAATATAAAAAAACTTAATGCCATTATTATATTAAAAGTGTTTAAATTCTCACACTTAAACTAACGTATATTCGCAGTTATATTTGTTTAAATTCATTACCCATTGTACTATGCAAACAACGTAATAATAAAAATAAAAAATAACATTGGTGATTTTCAAGACTCCATGAATTTATCTCATGGAGAAAAAGGAAAAGAAACCCATTGGGAGAAAACTGGAGGAAGAAGGGTTATGGAATTGATGATCCTAACCCTCCCCCTGAATCTCTATTTATAGATTTATGAACCTACTGTATTACAATAATACCCCTGAACTTAGGTTTAGGGTTTTAACCCTAGAACTTTAACTTAATTACAATAATACCATCTCTATGAAATGACTATTTATTTACAACCTGCCATCATTGTATGTGGGCCTATGGGCCTTTTCCTTGATCTGTGGGCCTTAAGCCCATCTTCTATATCTCTTGGTTGCATGTCTTCCTTGGTCTTATGGGCTTGGGCTTTCCTTGGTCGTGTGGGCTTGGGCCCTATCTTCCAACACTCCCCCTCAAGCTGGTGGTGAGAGAACAATATGAATTCCCAGCTTGCTACAAATGATGTATAATATCTTTGTATAAAATGGCGCATTTTCCAATATGCCTTCATCTTCCAACACTCTCCCTCATGTTGGTGCTCTCGTTCATGAGGCCCAGTTGGCATAATATCAGTGAGAGTAAATCACTCCTAACCACTAAGACATTACTCCATACTTCAGTCATAACTCATGTTGGATGTAGGGCACACTCCGTCTTTTGTAGGTAGTGTGTCTATCGGAATTGCTCTGAAGTGTCCACCTCCACCACCGTGTCCCTCCACAGGACAACGAGTCTCAAGTGGTAGAGTAATATATGATATTAATGGGGGAAAGTAACATAAATATAATTATAAGTTCCTCCATCATGGACTTCCAACTTTAAATATTTTTTATATTTTTTACGGGAATGAAGTTCCTATAAAACAGAGTAACCTCAACCCAGGAACATCGTAACAACAATCAAGAAGATAGCCAACGCAGAACTTTATTTTAATACAAAGCTGATTTCGTCCCACCACATGCTCTTAGAAGTGCTTCAATGGCTTATGGACTTACAGAAGAAGAAACTAAAAATGAAAACAAACAGGGAATAGGTATTACTCTGGATGTGATTTGTTGCTGAAGAACACCTCTATTTATAGGTGATTTGTAGCACTGAATCAAGGAAGACAGCTGGGAGACAGCTACGGAAATAAGATAAAGGAAGCTTCCTTTCTCTTCCGGCGCCGATGGATGCCTCTGTACCCTCTGTCCACTGCAACGGTCAGTACAGAGTCACCTCTATTTTTCGCTCCTTCCATTAATTCCCGTTCACACTTGAGTCCTTTTAATTTTTCGTTCATGCTTGGGTCTCCCCGTACCCCGCCGCCAAGGGGGCCAACCCCCTTGGACCCCCGTTGGGGCTGTCGCCCCGAACCCCACCTTCATTTTACAGTTTCTTCACAAATAACCATTGCGGTCACAATTTGACCTCATCAACGTCAAAGCCAGAACTGCTAACTAATTTACTCACTCTCGACATCGGCGCTCCTCATAATTGGGGGCCAGTGAATACATTAGATTAGCAATAACTCGTGAGAGGTGGGCATTGACACACTAACAATTCGTCCATCATGGACTTCCAACCACAAATATTTTTTATCCTCTGTCATGGACTCCCCAACCACAATTCCTTTTAATTTTTCGTTCATGCTTGGGTCTCCCCGGACCCCGCCGCCAAGGGGGGCAGCCCCCTTGGACCTCCGTCGGGGTTGTCGCCCCGAACCCTGCCTTCGTTTTACAGTTTCTTCACAAATAACCATTGCGGTCACAATTTGACCTCATCAGCGTCAAAGCCAGAACTGCTAACTAATTTACTCACTCTCGACATTGGCGCTCCTCATAATTGGGGGCCAGTGAATACATTAGATTAGCAATAACTCGTGAGAGGTGGGCATTGACACACTAACAATTCCTTCATCATGGACTTCCAACCACAAATATTTTTTATCCTCTGTCATGGACTCCCAACCACAAATAATTTTGGTATTTTTTATTGGGATGAGGTTCCTCCGTCATAGACTCCCAACCACAAATAATTTTGATATTTTTGACGGGGATATAGTTCCTCCGTCATGGACTCTCAATCACAAATATTTTTTACAGGAACAAATAAATAATGGTATGAGGCTATCTCTTCTTCAATAATAATGTCTCATCAAAAGAGACACAATAGCAGCAGGTGAAATGAGCTCGAGCCCATTTAACATGACCCAAAATAATCCTTGTAAAATGATCCATGAAATAATCCAATGCACATATCTTTTCTAAATAATATGCTGACCAAGGAATAATTTGTCAATGCTTCAAAAATAATAATCCAGTTAGAGAAAAAATTTACCGAGTCACGCTGAAATATTTATAAAACTTGGGCATGAATACCGAGGCAGAAATAGGTGGCCCGAATTAGGTTGACCTAGACCCAAGTTGACCCAGACTGAGTTGGTTGGAACAGAAGTCACGCTCGGTTGGAAAGCTATTGGGTTAACTCGCCGGTCCGGGTTGCGAGATAGCTCATGCACTGAACCGCTGCTCAGATAAAATTTCTTAACTTAGGAACCTTTAATTGGGAAACAGTGCCTTCTTCCCCGACCGAACAGAGCGGCAAAAAACTTTCTTCGTCTAGAACCGGCAACAGAAGGACAGTGATGGCAGAGCAATGGCTGGAGATCCTTATGAATAGAGCAAGATCGAATCAAGATCGGAAATAATCTTTCCGGAATAAAATAGCAGAGAAGATGGACACAGAGAGATTTCCTCGATGTCTCAGGCTGTTTCGGCGGCAAAGAAAATAATCTAGCGAAGAACTTGTATAATCAACAAGACATGCTCTTTTTGGAACTTTTTTGAGTTGCCTTAAAGCAGGTAAAATCAAATCAAGAGCTTCCCGAAATATATGATTGGTAAGATGACTGATTCGAGCTTACTGGTGCTTTCCGAAAAAATATTTCCAACAGAGAACATGTTGGTTGGAAGATAATAAGCAACAACAAAATAATTCTGGATGGTGACTGTTGATTTCAAGAATGATATTACGGTTGTTGGAATGACAGTGGTGGAGATATCTAGCAAGATTTTTCCATCTCTCCACGAGAAATGGAACCTGTTAATGATAGTTCCCACATATATTAGTGAGTATAAAAATCTTGCATTTATTAGTTGGCAGAAGAGGTTTCCTACGTGGCTAGTCATTTTGGGATAGGGACTTCGACCCAATTTGATATGGTATCAGAGCAAGGTTCTCATATGTGGTCATCCACCCAAATTATCCACGTGCTACCATGTGAGAGCCTCTACCTAAATTATCCACATCCTACCATGTGAGGGGGAGTGTTAAGGATAGTCCCACATACATTAGTGAGTATAAAAATCTTGCATTTATTAGTTGGCGAAAGAGGTTTCCTAAGTGGCTAGTCATTTTGGGATAGGGCCTTCGACCCAATTTGACAAAACCAAACTCGTCTTCTCCGGTGAAGGCAATAAACAAAGCGCATAGTCGGCGCTCAGGAAGCTTAGCAACGCCAGTAGAGTGTTGTCAATGAAGGAAAAGGCAGACGAAGACAATGCTAGCACAGACCGTCAAAGAGCAGCAGTAACATCCGACAACAGCAACACTCGGAACTATGGGACAGAGAGAAGACCAGCCTCGTCGAAAAGATACCGTGAAGCTTCCTTTGGCTCTTGAGCTTGCCGCATGACGAAAAGAAGCTATCTTCTTTTATAATATTTCCAATGAGAACAATAATGTGGCTAGTGCAATGCTGAAGCCAACTGGATCCCTGCCTCTGAGGGGTCGCCAGAGTTATTTGTAGAAGGATACTCTCCTGGTTGAGAGACGGATCGGGTTGACAGAACCAAGTTGCATTCATGCTAAAAAGCAAAGAAGAAACCCATATACTCCTGCATTCGATCGATTGTCGTGTTGGGCTCACGCTGTAAAGACGAGTCAACTCGGCTCAACATAGATACGAAAAAAAAGTGCGCGAGAGAGAGAGAGAGAGTTGTGGTTGCCTCGAGCATACAGGCATGGTGGATGATACAATTTAACCAAAAAAAAAAAAAAACTGTCTAAGAATTAAAAGAGAGAAAAAAAATTTCTAATCCTATATGAAGGAGAGTTAAACCTGAAAAACCATAGTAGGAATCCTGAAAATCATAGGTCTGATACCATGTTGATTTTCAGGACTCCATGAATTTAGCTCATGAAGAAAAAGGGAAAGAAACCCATTGGGAGAAAACTAGATGAAGAAATCTTATGGAATTGATGATCCTAACCCTCCCCCCTGAAGCTTTATTTATAGATTAATAAAACTACTGTATTACAATAATATGCCTGAACTTAGGGTTTAGGGTTTTAACCCTGGAACTTTAACTTAATTACATCAATGTCATCTCTATGAGATGACTCTTTATTTACCATCCTAACATCATTGTATGTGGGCCTATGGGCCTTCTCCTTGATTTGTGGCCTTGAGCCCGTCTTCTATATCTCTTGGTTGCATGGATCTTCCTTGGTCTTATGGGTTTGGGCCCATCTTCTAACACACTTGGATATGTGGGCCTTCCTAGGTCGTGTGGGCTTGGGCCCTATCTTCCAACAAACACATATAACTCAATCACGTATTTAATATAAAAAAGCTACAACTGTACATACAAAATACAACCAAAAAAAATATTTAATGCCATTAAAACATAATAGTCAATAATTTTTCCACATTTGAATTGCTAATACATCTAAAAAATATGATGCTCTTGTAGATTGTATTGCAGACTCCCTCTGAGTACTTATTTGAGTGTCCACATCGTCCTTAAAATCATCACCACTATCACTGTCTTCATTTTTAATTATATTGTTATCTTCACAATGTTCTTCACCAAAATCATCACTTGAATCATGTTCTTCATCTTTAAATAAATCCATGTAATCCTCCATGGGTATATAATTATGCAATATACAACAAACAATCATAATTTTTAGCTGGACATCAAAATCAAAAGGAGGAGCATCTTTTAATATCTTGAAATGAGCTTTTAAAGCCCCAAATATATGCTCGATAGTATTCCGTTAAGATGAGTGTCTTTGATTAAATACTTCTCTTTCATCTGTAGGAGTATTATCTCCAAATTCTTGCAAGTGATAACGAGTCCTTCAATAGGGTGCCAAAAACCCTAAGCCCTCTCAATGTCCTTCCCAAAAAATGCTAGAAATCCAAATCTAGCGATACCCTCCACTAGTTTTGGGAAGGGACTGGTCCTCCCTTTCAGTGCTTATTTCTTGAGCCTAATGGACTAGCTATTTACATTTTCGGGTCCATTCATACACCTTTCTTGTCACAAGGCAATATGGAATTTTATTTTTCAAATATTTGCACATCTTAAAAGAAAAGATTACCTCAATATGATTTCCTAGAAATCATTCCAAGAAACTTCAAGGGGGGGGGGTTAGTGCATTTTCAAAGTGAAAGTGAAAGTGAACTATTTTTTTGTGTTTGTATGCACAATGCAAAATATAGTGGAAAGTACAAAAGAAAATTATTAATAAAATATTCTAATAGATTTAAATTTTATTGGATATTTTTTATCAAAGTTTTCTATTAATAAGTTAGGATAGATTTTAACTCTTCTTACTTACTCAATAATAATAATAATTAAACTTTAATTAATTAATTAATTAATTAATTATATATATAAAATAATTAAATTTTTTTACTTTTATGATATCCAAATGCTTAATCAAATTGTTACTTTTTAATATCTAAATTCTCACTCTCGAAATATTAATTAAATATAATATTCAAATTTATAAACTTAATTAAATAAAAAAGATGGTATTTTATTATTCAAAATTATTTCTACAAATTTAATTTTATAAGATTTTTTATTTAAATAAACAAAAATATTTAATTTATTTTAATTTATTAAATAACTAAAAATAAATTAATATTATTTATTTAATTTAAAATGTATAAAAGGATTAAACAAATCCATACTTTTATATTATTCAAATGTTAATCAAATTGTTAATTTAAAAAATCTAAATTCTCACACTTAAAAAAGTCACTAAATATAATGTTAAAAATAAGGACTTAATATAAATAAAAAGTTTATTGTGTTTTATAAAATTATCTAATATATTTACCTTTCACTTTAGATAACTATATTTAACTAAAATAAAATAATTTTATGTTGTTTTAAATTAATAAAAAAATTAAAATTTAATTTTTTAAATTAATAAGTAATTTTAAAAAATATTAACATGTTTTAAATTAATAAATTCTTTTTAAAAATAATTATTTATTTAATTAAATAGATTAAAAATGATCTAACAAGTACTTACTTTTATGATATCCAAATTCTTAATGAAATTGTTACTTGTGTAAAATCTAAATTCTCACTCTTAAATTAGAAATCAAATATAATATTAAAATCAAGAATTTATATAAATAAAAAATAAGGTATTTTATTATATAAAACTATCAGTTAGATTTAACTTTTATAATATAATTTTATTTAACTATTTTTTAATAAAGTAAGATAAATTTCAACTTGTTTAAATTAATAAATTAATTAAGCTTTTTAATTTACTTAAATGTAGTTAATTTTATTATATCCAAATGCAAAAGTGAGAGGGCAGAATGAGCATAACAAGAGTGAGAGAGTGAGTGAGCAGGCGAGTGAAAGTGAATTCACTAGCCTTAGGAGTGATTTAACTTTCTCTCGTTTTTCTCAAGAATAAGTGTCACTTGACACTTATGGTGCACACTAACAGGTTTTGGGTTATTTTCACTAGTGAAATTAGTTTTATTTTCACTTTCACTTTGTACTAATGGGGCTTTAGTGTGCTCAATGAAAAGTGCAACGTAAAGTACTTTCTTGTGTTAGTGTACACAATGGAAAATATAATGGAAAGTAGAAGATGAGTTTATTAATAAAATATTGTGATAGATTTAACCTAATTAATATAGTTTTATTTAGAATTTTCAATTAACAAAATAAGATAAGTAACTTAAAAATTAAAAATAAAACTAGGTGGAAGGCTTTCATGGCCTTCATTCAAGAGCCCATGGGATATTTTCAATTTTGCCAATTCTATGAACTTCTAGAACGCTATCACCATGATCGCCACCATCTACCCAATTTTGATGGTATCCTAATTTCTTCCACCTATTGACCTAGTTAATAATTTGTTGTTTCTCTTCATCTCGTTTCTAACACCAAAATTGGAAACTGGAAGAGAGGCCAAGATATGGAACTGTCCATTCGAAAGGGCGGGGAAGGATGCAAGGTTACCCAGAGGGAGCATTTGCACTACTGTTCCGATAGGGGCACTCCCGACAACGTATCAATTAGAAAAAATTAGGTATGAATTGAAAGACCAATCTGTTGCGTTGAACTTGTGAGCGACTGTGGAGAGCATTCTAGAATCCCATAGAGTTGGCAAAATTGATAATATCGTCGAACTGATACACCGTCGGGAATGCCTCTATCGGAACAGTAGTGCAAATGCTCTCTCTAGGTAACTTTGTATCCTTCTCCACCCTTTCGAATGCACAATTCCATATCTTGGCCTCCTTCCAATTTACAATTTTGGTGTTAGTAACGAGACAAAGAGAAACAAAAAATTATATATTAGGTCAATAGGTGGAAGAAATTAGGATACCATCAATTGTAGTAACCCAAAATTGGGTAGATGGTGGCGATCGTGGTGAGAGCATTCTAGAAGTCCATAGAGTTGAAAAAATTGATAATATCCCATGGGCTCTTGAAGCCCATGAAAACCTTCCTCCTAGTTTATTTTTAATTTTTAAGTTTCTTATCTTATTTTGTTAATTGAAAAATCTAAATAAAGCTATCTTAATAAGTTCAAATCTATCATAGTATTTTATTAATAAACCCATCTTCTACTTTCCATTATATTTTCCATTGTGTACACTAACACAATAAAGTACTTTACTTTGTACTTTTCATCGAGCACACTAAGGCCTCGTTAGTACACTCTAAAGTGAAAGTGAAAGTGAAAATGAATTACTTTCACTAGCGAAAATAGCCCAAAACATGTTAGTGTGCACCGTAAATGGCGAGTGGCACTCATTCTTGAGAAAAAACGAGGGAAAGTGAAACCACTCCTCCCTAAGGCTAGTGAATTAACTTTCACCCGCGTGCTCACTCACTCTTTCACTCTTCTTATGCTCATTCTGCCCTCTCACTTTTGCATTTGAAAATAATAAAATTAAATATTTATTTAAGTATTTTATTTATATATTTAATGAAATTAAAAAATATTAATTTAATTAATTAATTATTAATTTAAACAAGTTGAAATTTATCTTACGTTATAAATAGAATAGTTAAATAAAATTATATTATAAAAATTAAATCTAACAGAGTAATGTTAATATTTTTTGAAATTATTTATATATTTAAAACGAGTTAGTTGTTTTTATTAGTTTATAACTACTTAAAATTTATTTTATTTTAGCCAAATATAGCTATCTAAAATAAAAGTTAAATCTATTAGATGATTTTATAAAAAAAATTTATTTATATAAAATCCTTATTTTTATCATTATATTTAATGACTATTTTAAGAGTGAGAATTTAGATTTTGTAAAGTAACAATTTGATTAACATTTGGATAATATAAAAGTAAGGGTTTATTTAATCATTTTATATATACTTAATTAAATAAATTTTCTTAATTTATTTTTAATTATTTAATACTTTAAAATAAATTATATATATTAGAGTTTATTTAAATAAAAATATAATAAAATTAAATTTGTAAAAGTATTTTTGAATAATAAATTACCATATTTTTATTTACATAAATTTATAAATTTTAATATTATATTTCAAGAGTGAGAATTTAGATATTAAAAAGTAACAATTTGATTAAGCATTTGGATATCATAAAAGTAAAATTTGTTAAGTATTTTATTTATTTATATATATATATATATATTTAATTAATTAAATTTATAAAGTTTAATTATTATTATTATTATTGATGAATTAAGAAGAGTTAAAATCTATCCTAACTTATTAATAGAAAAGTTAGATAAAAAATATCCTATAAAATTTAAATATATTAGAGTATTTTATTAATAAATCTCTTATGTACTTTCCACTAAAATTTCCATTGTGCATACTAACATAAAAAAAATAATTCACTTTCACTTTAACTTTGAAAATACACTTACCCCCCCTTGAAGTTTCTAGGAATGATTTCTAGGGAAACTATTCGTACGAAAGTAATCTTTTCTTTTAAGATGTGCAAATATCTGAAAAAAGAAAATTCCATATTGCCTTGTGACAAGAAAGGTGTATGAAAGGACCTGAAAATGTAAATAGCTAAAGTCCATTAGGCTCAAGAAATAAGCACTAAAAGGGTGGACCTACCCTATTCCCAAAACTGGTGGAGGATATCGCTGGATTTGGATTTCTAGAATTTTTTGGGAAGGGCATTGAGATGGCCTAGATCGTTATCTATATCATTTTTAGAAAGTTTTAATTTAACTTACTCAACAATTCCTTAGGTTGAATGGTACCAAGACGGTGGTTTGGTGGACAAGAAGAGAAGAATTCCTTTGGTGAGTATTAGGAGGAAGTTTTGAAGGTTTCTAATACTATTCACTTAAATTGCATTTCTCATTGTATCGAAGTTGGCATTTGGATGGAAATGACTGAATGAGATTTGGAATATGTTTGATCACACAACTTCAGATTGGACGTTTTGATGGTTTCAAATTCTGGTCACATAAATTGTATCTTCTCACTGTATGGAAGTTGGAATTTGGATGAAAAGGATTGAATGAGAAATGGAATGTGTAGCGCAATATCCATAAAGAGCAAGAGGTGAAAAAAAAATGGCAAAAACCAAGACAAGTGTGAATGATAAACCATTCTTGTGCTCCTAAAACATCATTCTAATATCCAAATTTCAAAGAAGTACTTCATCACACAATATAATAAAACTTATTATGACACATTAACCATCCTTTTAGAACATCTACGAATTACACTTCCACATTCAACCATCACAACACACATTTCTGAATGCTCAAATCAATGGTGTCAGATAAAAGAACTTGTAATGGATATAGTTGGAACACCGTGTTACGATATGTTAAAATGTATATTAAATGTAATTTATGTTCATAATTGTTGTATAATTTGGGATATGTACATAGGGTTATTTGATTAGCCTTAATGGGGGGGTGGTATTGTCTTGGGCCCATGGGCCATTTTGTAATAGGAAAACCTAAAGGTTAAATACCTAATGAAAGGGGGAAAATCCCCAACGGAAACATTTTGATTAATCTTTCATCTGCTTCGTTTCGCCGTGAAACCAGAGAGCTACGCTCTCTCTTGTGGGTGTTTGGACTGTTCCGTCAGTCCCTTGATTTTGATTTGTCATGGTATCAGAGCTCTGAAGATTAACCGTTCGACGCATTTTTGTCCGATGACCTATGTTGTTTGACGAGTTTTTTTTTTGTTTTCGGCATTGATTTCGGGCGTTGTTAGAAAAACTTGTCGGGTGGTTCCGTTGCCGGAAAAGCTACGGGGGGTTCCGTTGCCAGGAAGAGGGTTCTAGCCGGAAGGGGAAACGAAAGGAAGAGGGTTCTCGCCGGAAGGGGAAACGAAATGGGTGGTTTTCGGGGGTTGTCGGAAAGCATTGTCCGAGCTCGGGAAAGTTGTGGTTCCGTCGTCGGGAAAGCTCCATCGGTGGTTTCATTGTCAGAGAAGCTACAACGGGAAGGGGGTTCTCGTCGAAAAACTCGCCGGAAGGGGGAACGAAGGTACGATTTTTTTTTGTCCCGTGCATTCGATTGATTATTTTGCATAAGGTCGTTATGCAATTTGCAAACCTTTGGGGGCCAATTTGAAATTTTTGAAAGTTTTGGGGGCCATTCTGGAATTTTTGAAGGTGTTGAGGGTGTTTTTCGAATTTCTAATAGTTTGGGGGTCTAATTCGAATTTCTGTTAACCTGGGGGCAAATCTTGGATTGCTGCAAGTGTAGGGGTCTACTTGAAATTTCTGAAAAGTGGGGTATGTTTTAAATTTCTTATCCTACAGGGGTGCATTAGGAATTTTGCTAGATTCGATCTTATCATGCCAGCAGACAAGTCCGATTTCGCTACTATTCGATTCACGGGAAAGAACTACGGTACTTGGGAATTTTAGTTCCGGTTATTTGTTCAGGGAAGAGGTTTATGGGGTCATATTGATGGGAATGATCTGGCACCTGGCGATGATAACGCATTGTCAAAATGGATCATCATGGATGCTAGAGTCATGACTTGGATACTTGGATCTCTTGAGCCTCACTAGTCCCAAATCTGAGGCCCTACAAAACTGTCGTAGATATGTGGAATTACCTCCACAAGGTTTATCGTCAAACCAGCACGGCCCATCGATTTTAAGTTGAATATGAACTTGAAAATTTCACCCAAGGCAGTCGTTCGATTGAAGAATATTTTTTGGGCTTCCAAAATCTATGGGTTGATTACATTGACATTGTTTACGAGGATGTCCCTGTTGCTGCTCTCTCTGTTGTGCAAGCTGAACATGACACCAGTAAACGGGATCAATTCTTGATGAAGCTTCGTCCCGAGTTTGAGATTGCTTAATCACATCTGATGAATCGTCATCCAGTGCCGTCCCTGGATACCTGTTTGAGTGAACTTCTCTGGGAGGAGCAGCGCTTTACTACTCAGACTGGCATGGAACCTCGCGTTCAGGCTGATCTCTCTGCTCCTGTAGCTTAAGTAGCACAAGGAAGACCTAAGGGTCGGGATACCAGTTCTGTTCAGTGCTTCCACTGCAAGGCTTATGGTCACTTTGTTCGGAACTGCCCTCAGGCTGATCTCTTGGCTCCTTTAGCTTATGTAGCACAAGGAAGACCTAAGGGTCAGGACACCAGTTCTGTTCAGTGCTTCCACTACAAGGCTTATGGTCACTTTGTTCGGAACTGCCCCAAGAGGTCGGTTCTGTTCTATAGCTATTGTAAAAAGCCGGGTCATCACATCACCGTTTGCCCTACACGACCTGAAAGGAGGAAGCCAACAGCTTATCATGTATCCACCGATACATCTAGTTCTGCCGCATTGCCGCCTGCCACTTCAGTCCCTATCATTCCTGTTCCACCAGCACCTACCAGTTCCACCACTCTCACTCCTGAAATGGTACAACAGATGATCATTTCTGCCTTTTCTACTTTTGGTATCTCGGGTAAACAGAACCTTTCTACTCAACCATGGTATTTTGATTTTGGTGCCTCTAACCACATGACCAACAATGTGGTATCTCTTTCAAATGTCAGAAAGTATGATGGCAATATGTACATCAACACTGCTGATGGTAGTACTCTGCCTATCAGTGTTGTTGGTGATCTCTCTCCATCTTTAGTTGATGTCTTTGTGTCTCCTGACCTGTCGACAAACCTTTTGTATGGTTGTCAATTGGTTGATAAAAACTGTAATGTTCAGTTTTCTCGCTTTGGCTGTGTTGTGCAGGATCAAGCGTCGGGGAAGGTGATCGCGAAGGGGCCTAAAGTGGGCAGGCTATTTCCACTTAAAGTCTTTCTATCCACTGTTATTCCCCGTTCTCCTGTAATTTCTTTTGCTTGTAATGTTGTTGGATCTGGCCCTAAGTTGTGGCATAGACGTCTAGGCCACCCAAACTTGTCTGTACTTCGTACATTATTTAAATTGGGTTTATTAGGCAATCAAGATTGTACTTCTCATGATACGTCTTTTTACTGTTCATCATGTAAACTTGGCAAAAGTAAAACTCTATCATTTCTGCATCATTCCTCTCATGCCTCCCACTGATTTGACCTTATTCATAATGATGTTTGGGGAATTGCTCCCGTTATCTCGCATGAACAAATTAAGTACTTTGTCACCTTTATCGATGACTTTAGTCGATTTACCTTAGTCTACTTCCTACGGGCTAAGTCTAAAGTTTTTGTCGTTTTTAAGAGGTTTCTTGCACTCATTGAAACACAGTTCTCCGCTCTGACTCTGGAGGCGAGTACATGTCGACAGAATTCCAAGAATTTCTTCAAAGCAAAGGCATTATCTCTCAACATTCTTGTCCCTCGACACCCCAACAAAATGGTGTTGCTAAGCGCAAAAATCGTCACCTTCTCGATATGGTCTGCACCCTTCTCATTGAATCATCCATTCCCCCTAGGTTTTGGTGTGAAGCTCTCTCTACCTTCGTCCATTTAATTAACCCGCTGCCTTCGCTTGTCTTGCATCATGTCTCTCCCTTTGTTAAATTATTCGTGTTATTCTCCGTCCTACACAGATCTTCGGACGTTCGGTTGTGTTTGTTTCGTGCATTTACCTGATCATGAACGATATAAACCTACAACCCAATCTGTTATGTGTGCATTTCTTGGGTATGCCGGTTCTCAAAAGGGCTATGTTTGCTATGATCCTCAGGCGTGTCGAGTCCTTGTTTCTCGGAATGTGGTCTTCTTTGAAAACCAATATTTCTTTCCCTCTCAAGTTACACTTCCGTCTACCTCTTTTTCTAGTTTGCCGAGCTTTGATGAGCCTCAACCCACTGCCTCGCTGCCCTCTCCTCCTTCTGACCTAGCTCTTGCTCCTGATCCTCCCTCTGCTCCTGCTCCCCTCAATCTTCACAGATCCACACGTAGTTCTCACCCTCCTGACCGGTATGGTTTTCCCTCCCCTGTATCTCTGGTAGCTACTTTGTCTTCTATTTCCATTCCTTCTGGCCATAAACAGGCTATAGCACATGAGTGTTGGAAAAAGGCCATGCAAAACTGAACTACAAGCGCTAGAGGAGAATCACACCTGGGACATTGTGGCTTGCCCTCCTACTATTCAGCCTCTTGGAAGTAAGTGGGCTTCTCTGTCAAGCTGCGTTCAGATGGATCGTTGGATCGGTACAAAGCCCGTCTTGTGGCCCTGGGGAACAGGTAGGAATATGGGATTGATTATGAGGAAACTTTTGCCCCAGTTGCCAAGATGACCACAGTTCGTACTATCTTAGCCAGTGCGGCCTCTCAATCTTGGCCATTGCATCAGATGGATGTGAAGAATGCCTTTCTCCACGGTGATCTGCAGGAAGACGTCTATATAAAGCGTCCCTCGGGTATGTCTACATCCTCTCCTGATCATGTCTACAAGCTACAATGTCCTTTGTATGGGCTTAAACAAGTCCCCCGAGCTTGGTTTGAGAAATTTCACAGCATACTTATCCTCCACCAGTTTACCCAGAGTCAGTATGATTCGTCTCTCTTTAATCATAAGTCTATTGCGGGCAAGGTCATTCTCTTGGTTTATGTGGATGACATCATCATTACTAGCACTGATTCTGGACTGATTACCAAGCTTCAGAAGGTGTTGCATGCCACTTTTCATATGAAGGATCTTGGACGCCTCACTTACTTCTTAGGGCTGGAGGTCCATCACACACTCAAAGGTATTTTCTTAAACCAACATAAGTATATTCAAGATCTTATCACACTCGCTGGGTTGGAGGACACATCTTCGGTGGCTACCCCTGTGGAGGTCAATGTCACATATCGGAAAGATGAAGGGACTCTCCTTGATGATCCGACTATCTATCGACGACTAGTCGGGAGTCTCATCTACTTGACTACTACTCACCCGGACATTTCCCATGTTGTTCATAAGGTCAGTCAGTTTATGGCATCTCCTCGACAGCTTCATCTAGCGGCAGTTCAGCGCATCATCTACTATCTGCGCAGCTCCCCTACTCGTGGTTTATTCTTTCCTACCGGCTCCGCGCTACAACTGGTTGCCTACGGTGATGCTGATTGGGCAGGGTGCCCCGATACCCGTTGCTCTACTACAGGCTGGTGTATGTTTTTAGGCGATGCACTGATTTCTTGGAAATGTAAGAAACAAGATCGAGTGTCCAAGTCATCTACCGAGGCCGAGTATCGTGCTATGTCTACTGCGTGTTCGGAAGTTATTTGGCTCCGTGGTCTTCTTGCTGAGCTCCAGTTTCCTCAGCCCTCATCTACACAGCTTCATGCAAATAATACAAGTACCATACAGATTGCAGCCAATCCGATTTTTCATGAGTGTACCGAGCATATTGAGGTTGACTGTCACTCCATCCGCGACACTTTGGAGCGCCGGGTAATATCTCTTCTGTACATTTCTTCGGATCTTCAAGTGGCCGATGTCTTCACCAAAGCATCGTCTCAATCCCGACATAATTTTTTGGTTGGCAAATTGTTGTTGGTTGACTCACCATCATCAATTTGAGGGGGGATGTTACGATATGTTAAAATATATATTAAATGTAATTTATGTTCATAATTGTTGTATAATTTGGAATATGTGCATAGGGTTATTTCATTAGGCTTAATGGGACGGGGGGGGGGGGGGGGGGGGAGGGTGGGGGTGTCGTCTTGGGCCCATGGGCCAATTTTTAACAAGAAAACCTAAAGGTTAAATACCTAATGAAAGGGGGAAAATCCCCAATGGAAACATTTTTGATTAATCTTTCGTCTGCTTCGTTTCGCCGTGAAACCAGAGAGCTACGCTCTCTCTTGTGGGTGTTTGGACTGTTCCGTCAGTCCCTTGATTTTGATTTGTCACACCGAGCCTGCAACAAACTTGAGTCATAATGACAGGGAGGTTCCAGGAATAGATGCGATGTCCACAATATGAAGGCCTGATAGTAGTTACTTTACTTTCAATTGGTTTAATTCAAAGACTGAATTTGCTTCAACCGTGATTCATGTTTGGAGTGTTTGTTGGAGTCAGTTGGTAGAAGAGTTTGTAATGAAAGGGACGGAGAGACAACAGTAAGGATTCCCTGCAAGAACAACAATGAATAATTCATATTCAAACAAGAGAGAGAGAGAGAGAGAGAGAGAGAGAGAACTTTTTCCTAAATGCTTTTGTCAGTGTGGTGCTTGCAATCAATTGAAAGAGGGGTACTAAATTTTTATTTAAAAGGAACATTTCATGCTTAACCTTGTAGATAATTATTCTGTTTGAAATTTTACTTAGATGCAATAAACGATGTTGTCATAGTGGTTCCGTCCACTCTTGTTAGAGTTTGTGGTCTGAGTTAGGTACTTGGCTTTCCGCACATTAAACGGCTAGTCTTTTCGAGTTGTATTGGCTAGGTATCTGACTCAGAACTCCGAAGTTAAGCGAACTTGGGCAAGACTAATTCTAGGATGGGTGACCTCCTGGGAAGCACTCTTGCCTAAGACTTTGACATGGTATCAGAGCTAGGCATGCCACAGCCCGCGTTCGTATCCCATGAGAAGTGGCTCCAGAATGGGTGTGGGTGGGTGTCAGAGTGGTTCCGTCCACTCTTGTTAGAGTTTGTAGTCTGAGTTAGGTACTTCGCTTTCTACACCTTAAACGGCTAATCTTTTCGGGTTGTATTGGCTAGGTATCTGACTCAGAACTTCAAAGTTAAGCGAGATTGGGCAAGAGTAATTCTAGGAAGTGCTCTTGCCTAAGACATTGACAGTTACAACAATCTTGTGTGCAAGTGTATATTTTTTCGCTTGTGCTCGATGACTACATACTGCTTCCACTTGGAATTATGAATTTGGTGGTACGACAACATGCTAAAAAATGAGAAACATAGTCCATGGTACAAGATATATCTGCCATGAGCTGTGATAGGTTATAAGAAAAAAAAAAGAAAAACTCACTCAATTCATATAAATCAACCTTTCTCTCATATTATTGAATAAGCATTCACATTTAAATCTCATCACATAGTACATCCCATTTTATGATACACTATTCATCCATTTACATAAGATATCTCATACATCAATTACATATTTTGGCATGCACAACCCCTTGCTACCAACACGATCTTCAATAGTATTACTGGGTTGCTTGGAACCACCGGATAGTGACATAATGAGAAGCTAAGGCCATGCGTTAGATCACTAACAAATTGAAACTTCATCTTGCTATGCTTTGATCTGACAAATTATTACCGGAACAAACTAGAGTGATGTCCAATAACACATCAAAAAGAAGAAAAACATAAAATTTAATGCACATACTTATCCACCATAGGCTAATAAACAAATTATTCTTTTCTATACATTTATTTATTTAAAACAAGTTAATTTTTTATTAATTTAAAACTTCTTAAAATTTATTTTATTTGAGCCAAATATAGCTATCTAAATTAAAATTTAAATCTATTAGATAAATTTATAAAATAAAATAAACTTTTTTATTTATATAAAATTCTTATTTTGAAAATTATATTTAATGACTATTTTAAGAGTGAGAATTTAGATTTTTTAAAGTAACTAATTGATTAACATTTGGATAATATAAAAGCATGGATTTGTTTAATCATTTTATAAATATTTAATTAAATAAATTGTCGTAATTTTTTAATTATTTAATAATTTAAAATTAATTAGATAAGTTTGAGTTTATTTAAATAAAAAATTAATAAAATTAATTTTTTAAAATTATTTTTGAATAATAAAATACCATCTTTTTATTTACCTAAATTTATAAATTTTAATATTATATTTAATTAATATTTTAGGAGTGAGAATTTAGATATTAAAAAGTAACAATTTGATTAGGCATTTTGATATCATAAAAATAAAGTTTTTTAAGTTATTTATTTATATATAAGTAATTAATTAAATAAATAAACTTTAATTTTTATTATTATTGATGAATTAAGAAGAGTTAAAATCTATCCTAACTTATTAATAGAAAATTTAGATAATCAATATCCTATAAAATTTAAATCTATTGGAGTATTTTTTTAATAAATTTCTTATGTAATTTCCACTAAACTTTCCATTGTGCATACTAACATAAAAAAATAATTCACTTTCACTTTCACTTTCAAAATGCACTAAACCCCCCTTGAAGTTTGTAGGAATGATTTCTATGGTAAATATTCGCACGAAAGTAATATTTCTTTTAAGATGTGCAAATATCTGAAAAAGAAAATTCCATATTGCCTTGTGATAAGAAAGGTGTATGAAAGGACCCAAAAATGTAAATAGCTAATGTCCATTAGGCTCAAGAAATAAGCACTGAAAGGGAAGACCTATCCCTTCCCAGAACTAGTGGAGGATATTGCTAGATTTGAATTTCTAGATTTTTTTGGGAAGGGCATTGAGATGGCCTTGAGCATTATCTATATCAATTTTAGGAAATTTTAATTTAACTTACTCAACAATTCCTTAGGTTGAACAGTACCAAGACGGTGGTTTGGTGGACAGGAAGAGAAGAATTCCTTTGGTGAGTATTAGGAGGAAGTTTCGAAGGTTTCGAATACTATTCACTTAAATTGCATTTCTCATTGTATCGAAGTTGGCATTTGGATGGAAAGGACTGAATGAGAAATGGAATATGTTTGCTCACACAACTTCAGATTGGACGTTTTGATGGTTTCAAATTCTGGTCACATAAATTGTATTTTCTCACTGTATGAAAGTTGGAATTTGGATGAAAATGATTGAATGAGAAATGGAATCTATAGAGCAATATCCATAAAGAGCAAGAGGTAAAAAAAAAGAAGACAAAAAAATCTAACAAGACAAGTGTGAATAATAAACCATTCTTGTGCTCCTAAAACATCAGTATAATATTCAAATTTCAATAAGTACTTCATCACACAATATAATAAAAGTTATTACGATACATTAACCATCCTTTTAGAACATCTAAGAATTACACTCCCACATTCAATCATCACAACACACATTTTTGAATGCTTAAACCAATGGTGTCAGATTAAAGAACTTGTAATGGGTTTAGTTGGAAAGCCGAGCTTGCAACAAACTTGAGTCATAATGATAAGACGGTTCCAGGAATAGATGTGATGTCCGCTATATGAAAGTCTGATAGTTATGGGTAATTTCAAACCAAGTCGGCTCGAGCTCGGCTCCGTTCTGGCACGGTTCAATTCAGTATACCTGGATCTTGAGCTGATTTTGAGATCCGGGATCGGCTCATTTAAATTAATGAGTCGGGCTCGACTGAATCAAGGTTTGGTTCGAAAGCTCATGAGCCAGCTCTTTAATTTAACAAGCGGTGTGGGATTCGGGGGATTTGGGGGAGTCGGGACTAGGGAGCGGGACCAAGAGCTGGAGCACCGAGCGGAGTGGGAGAGAGAGCGAGGGGGGAAAATTCTTCCTCCCCTCGTCACCGCTGAGCCCCTCCCAACCGTTGTTGTGGCCACCTTTGTCGCTGTCGATAACTGCCTCACCGGCCGCCTTCTGCCTTTTTGTCACCACTGATTTTGTGGCCACCGCTATATTTCTTCCCCCTAGTCTGCCTTCTCCTTTGTTTCCGTCGTCACTGCTTCCGTCGTCACAACCGTTATCGCCGAAAAAAGTTCCTTGCCGATGCCACTGGAAGCTTTTCCAACTGCGTCATTCCTCATCCTTGGTGGAAACCAGAGGACCTAAGTTAGAAGGAAAAAAATAATCCCCCCTAGCGAGAAGACAATTTCGCACATGCGAGATTATAAACAAGTGAAAAATAATAATAAATTCTAGGGACTATTAGTGGTTTTGTTAATAAATGTTGAAAAAAATTTTTTAGTAGAAATACGTTTCTAGGGACTAGTAGTGCCTCAAGTTTTTTTGCAATAATTTTCTAATTGGAAATTCTTAGTAAAAAAAATCATATAATTTTCTAAGTAAGATTTTTCTGCGAAAATCGTAGAGAAAAGTTTTGAATAAGTATTTAACAGTTGATGCTATAATACTTTTAGCATGAGGCAATTTTCATAGCAATTTTGTGTTTGACATTTTATTTGATTAAAAATTTATCTATAAGTATAGTAATATATTAGATTAATTATCAATTTTTTTATTTCCCTAGAAGAGGCAATTAGAGGTCCATTTAACTTTCCTAAGAAAATTTTAAAATATTTCTTGTAATTTTCTAGTAAGTCACTAATAGTAATAGAATTTTATTTAAAAGTTTCTTTTGGAAATATGCATCATAGGAAAAATATTTCTAGTTTTTCCTAGAATATAAATTTTCAACCAGGGGCACTAAGGAGGCCATAGTAAATTTACATGCATATTCAAAAATTAAAAAATAAGCTAGACAACATTTTGGGTAAAAAAGATTAATATTAGTGCGTTCTAATCTATTATCGAGATTCAATCCTGAACCTCCCCTACCATTCTTTTTATAAAATGTATGCATAATTTTATATATATTTTATTTAACATATATTTTATGTAGAGTATTAAACGTATGTTAAGCTTGAACTCGGTTAAAATTATTAGGCTCGAGCTAGAGCTCAAGCTTGAACTCGGTTAAAATTATTAGGCTTGAGCTCGATTACAATTTTAGGCTCAAGGCTAGGATCGACTCGAGCTCGAGTTTGAAATATTTAAATCAAGCTTGGCTCTAACATAAGAAGGTTTAGGCTCAACTCAATTCGATGTCACCCTTATGCCAAATTTTAAGTAGAGGTCATGCCCAATTTTATGTAGAGGTCATGCCCAATTTTATGTAAAATGTATGCATAATTTTATATATAATTAATTTATTATATATTTTTTGAAAAATTTTAAATGTATGTTGAGCTCGAACTGGAGCTCGAACTAGAGACATATAATTTTTGAAAAGTTTTAAATGAATGTTGAAGTTCGAGTTCGGCTCGAACTTGGTTAAAATTATTGGGCTCGAGCTCGATAACAATTTTAGGCTCGAGGCTGGGCTCGGCTCGAGCTCGAGTTCGAAATATTTAAATCAAGCTTAGCTCGAACATCGGAAAGTTCGGGCACGACTCGACTCGATGCCACCCCTACTAACATTAGTTACTTTACTTTTAGTTGGTTTAATTCAAAGACTGAGTTTGCTTCAACCGTGATTCATGTTGGAGTGTTTGTTGGAGTTAGTTGGTAGAAGAGTTTGTAATGAATGGTAGGGAGATAGAGACAACAATAAGGATTCACTGCTAGAACAACAATGAATAATTCATATTCAAACAAGAGAGAGAGAGAGAGAGAGAGAATTATTTCTTAAATGCTTGTGTCAGTGTGCTTTCAATCGATTGAAAGAGGGTTATTAAAATTTTATTTAAAAAGAACATTTCATGCTTAACCATGCAAATAATTAATCTGTTTGAAATTTTGCTTAGATGCAATAAACGTTGCTTCAACAATCCTGTGTGCAAGTGTATATTTTTTCGCTTGTGCTCAACGACGACATATTGCTTCCATTGGGAATTAAGAATTTGGTACAACATGCTAAAAAACATGAGAAATAAAGTCCATCGTGAAAGATATATCTGCAATGAGCTGTGAAAGGTTATAAGAAAAAAAAAAGAAAAACTCACTCAATTCATATAAAACAACCTTTCTCTCATAATATTGAATAAGCATTCACATTTAAATCCCATCACACAGTACATCCCATTTTATCATACACTATTCATCTATTTACATAAGATATCTCATCTATCAATTACATACTTTGGCATGCCCAACCCCTGCTACCAACACGATCTTCGATAGTATTACTAGGTTGCTTGGAACCACCGGATAGTGATATAATGAGAAAGTAAGGCCATGCGTTAGATCACTGACAAATTGAAACTTCATCTTGCTTTGCTTTGATATGACAAATTGTTATCGAAACAAACACGGGTGATGTCCAAAAAAACTTTTAAAAGAAGAAAAACATAAACTGTAATGCACAAACTTATCCACCATAGGCTCAAAAAGCGAATAAACAAACCCTATCCAATTTAGAAGTGCAAAACTGAAAATGGCAAATCACAACTTGAGTATATCATTGTGGAAAATAAAATGATGGAAGAATTCATATATTAAACAATCTCAAAGAAAGTTATTTCATAAATTAAAATAACCAACCAAAATTAGCTGGGAACTCGTGAAACAGAGAAAAGAAAGAGAAGATAAAACATATGCAAGAGAAATAAATTGAAGACACGACAAACAATTTTCAGATAGATACAGAAAAGGAAAAGAAAAAGAAATTTTGTTTAGAAAGAGTTAAACGCATAAGCAGGAATTCAAGTTTGCAGCTAGTGGGTAATCAGATTATTACCTGAGAGAGAACGAACACAACCAGAAGGATAATAGAACTGAACAGGAATGGCCATAGAGAGCCGGAATCCTTGTGTGCACCGTGAGACTTACGACCATGACCGCTTCCTGTTTTGCAAAACATTCAACAGAAGAAGACCAGTTAATGTGATGGCAGAGAGCAGAAACTGCATCGCAGCTAGTATTTCCCTTGATAAGATTTCTATGCGTCATTTTTTTATACAATTAAAACAGCAATGCAGCTAATTCAGAGCATCAACCACAGCAAGGCAAGGCCACTTTCAACGCATAAGATGGAAAATGGAAATAAAGTATTGGATCTTTACCACTAATGATGTCGATCGTCACCATACTGAAGGACTCTCTCTAAGGAGGATGAGGTTGATAGTAGAGATACAGGGGAAACTGGAATCAGAAACTATTGTACACGAGAAAAAACAGAGCCACGGAAACAAATCCATATGAAAATGTTTCCCACTCATTTTTTGATAAACACAAACAGGCGAAGAAAATAAAAAAAATGAAATCACAAAGACTTTCCAAAGATTAACAGAAAATGAAATATAAATACCGCCACAATGAATCGAAAACAGAATTAAAACCATACAAATTTTTGCAATCCTGGAACCATTTTCATGTAAACACAAAACAAACAAACGTTGAAAATGAAAAATAAAAATAAAATCACAAAGACGTCCTAACATTAACAGAAAATGAAATATAATGGCTGCAATACAAAATGGCGGTCTGGGAATAATGAGAAGAGAAAGAATTTTTGTTAATGCCACAATGAATCGAAAAGAGAACTAAAACCATAAAAAAAAATCTCAAAATGAATATGCAATCGCGGAACCATTTTCTGATAAACACGAACAGACAAAGAAAATGAAAAAATAAAATAAAATCACAAAGACATCCAAACATTAATAGAAAATGGCACGACGCATGGATACCGTCGAAGAAGAAAGAAGAAGAGAAAGAATTTGTGTTACTGCTACAACGAATCGAAAAGATAATTAAAACCATAAATATTTTCTAATAAATAATAAAATCTCGGGAAAGAAATCAAAGAAGTCGAAGAAGGCAAACAAAGAAACAAGGTTAAGGTTAGAGGGAAAGAACTAACATATTGTTGTTTCAATCCGCAGACCACCGTTGTTGCGGATGAGAGTGAGCTCCGACGAAGATATGGAGGACTGCCATTTTATACGATAAGATCCTATACATCATTTGCAGCAAGCTAGGAGTTCATAATGCTCTCTCATCCCCAGTTTGAGGGGAAGTGTTGGAAGATGGGTCCAAACCCATAAGACATGGACCCACCATGATCACACGAGCTGGTGGGACCCACCATGATAACGTGAGGTGGCATGATGAGTCCTACACAATAAGAAGTCTTACAGAACCAAAATTATTATGGAAGCAGGTCTCATAGAAGAGTTTCAGTTTAAAGGTGTTTAAGTCATGTTAGTTTTCTTTTTATATTGAGTTATTTAATTATGTTAGGACTTATCTTTAAGTGTTAGAGTTCGGGTGTAATTGGGACAAAGGTATAGTTTAATTGTAATTGGACTCTACTACCTTCCTATATTATAAATAGAGGTTCATGTACTTTGATTACAACAAATCAATGAAGTATTTATCTTTTCCTTAAATTCAACAGTTATATAAAAAGGATATTATAAAATATTTTTCAGCTCAATATCTATTAGTAATATCAAAATAATATTAATTTATTAACTTAATATATAAAAATTAAAATATTCAAACAAATACTTACTTTTATAATATAAAAAACTTAATGCAATTATTATATTAAAAGAGTTTAAATTATCACACTTAAACTAACATATATTCGCAGTTATATTTGTTTAAATTCATTACCCATTGTACTATGCAAACAATGTACTAATAAAAATAAAAAATAACATTGTTGATTTTCAGGACTCCATGAATTTATCTCATGGAGAAAAAGGAAAAGAAACCCATTGGGAGAAAACTGGAGGAAGAAGGCTTATGGAATTGATGATCCTAACCCTCCCCTTGAAGCTCTATTTATAGATTTATGAACCTACTGTATTACAATAATACCCCTGAACTTAGGGTTTAGGGTTTAGGGTTTTAACCCTAGAACTTTAACTTAATTACAATAATGCCATCTCTATGAAATGACTCTTTATTTACATCCTGCCATCATTGTATATGGGCCTATGGGCCTTTTCCTTGATATGTGGGCCTTAAGCCCATCTTCTATATCTCTTAGTTGCATGTCTCCCTTGGTCTTATGGGCTTGGGCCTTCCTTGGTCGTGTGGGCTTGGGCCCTATCTTCCAACACTCCCCCTCAAGCTGGGGGTGAGAGAACAGTATGAATTCCCAGCTTGCTGCAAATGATGTATAATATCTTTGTATAAAATGGCACATTTTCCAATATGCCTTCATCTTCCAACACTCCCCCTCATGCTGGTTCTCTCGTTCATGAGGCCCAGTTGGCATAATATCAGTGAGAGTAAATCACTCCTAACCACTAAGACATTGCTCCATACTTCAGTCATAACTCATGTTGGCTGTAGGACACACTTCGTCTTTTGTAGGTAGTGTGTCTATCGGAATTGCTCTGAAGTGTCCACCTCCACCACCGTGTCCCTCCACGGGACAACAAGTCTCAAGTGGTAGAGTAATATATGATATTAATGGGGGAAAGTAACATAAATATAATTATAAGTTCCTCCATCATGGACTTCCTACTTCAAATATTTTTTATATTTTTTACGGGGATGAAGTTCCTATAAAACAGAGTAAGCTCAGCCCAGGAACATCGTAACAGCAATCAAGAAGATAACCAACGCTGGAAGAGCTTCAATGGTTTCTGGACTTACAGAAGAAGAAACTAAAAATGAAAACGAACAGGGAATAGGCATTACACTAGATGCGATTTGTTGCTGAAGAACACCTCTATTTATAGGTGATTTGTAGCACTGAATCGAGGAAGACAGCTGGGAGACAACTACGAAAATAATAGAAAGGAAGCTTCCTTTCTCTTCCGGCGCCGATGGAAGCCTCTATACCCTCTGTCCACTGCAACGGTCAGTACAGAGTCACCTCTATTTTTCGCTCCTTCCATTAATTCCCATTCACACTTGAGTCCTTTTAATTTTTCTTTCATGCTTACCCCGCCGCCAAGGGGGGCAGTCCCCTTGGACCCCCGTCGGGGCTGTCGCCCCGAACCCCGCCTTCGTTTTACAGTTTCTTCACAAATAACCATTGCGGTCACAATTTGACCTCATCAGCGTCAAAGCCAAAACTGCTAACTAATTTACTCACTCTCGACATTGGCGCTCCTCATAATTGGGGCCCAGTGAATACATTAGATTAGCAATAACTCGTGAGAGGTGGGCATTGACACACTAACAATTCCTCCATCATGGACTTCCAACCACAAATATTTTTTATCCTCTGTCATGAACTCCCAACCACAAATAATTTTGGTATTTTTTATTGGGATGAGGTTCCTCCGTCATAGACTCCCAACCACAAATAATTTTGATATTTTTGACGGGGATATAGTTCCTCCGTCATGGACTCTCAATCAAAAATATTTTTTACGGGAGCAAATAAATAATGGTATGAGGCTATCTCTTCTTCAATAATAAAGTCTCATCAAAAGAGACACAATAGCAGCAGGTGAAATGGGCTCGAGCCCATTTAACACAACCCAAAATAATCCTTGTAAAATGATCCATGAAATAATCCAATGCACATATCTGTTCTAAATAATATGCTGACCAAGGAATAATTTGTCAATGCTTCAAAAATAATAATCCAGTTAGAGAAAAAATTTACCGAGTCGCGCTGAAATATTTATAAAACTTGGGCATGTATACCGAGGCAGAAATAGGTGGCCCAAGTCAGGTTGACCTAGATCCAAGTTGACCCAAACTGAGTTGGTTTGAGATGACTCGGTTTGAAACAGAAGTCACGCTCGGTTGGAAAGCTATTGGGTTAACTCGCCGGTCCGGGTTGTGGGATAGCTCATGCACTGAACCGGTGCTCAGATAAAATTTCTTAACTTAAGAACCTTTAATCGGGAAACAGTGCCTTCTTCCCCAATCGAACAGAGCGGCCAAAAACTTTCTTCGTCCAGAACCGGCAATAGCAAGACAGTGATGGCAGAGCAATGGCTGGAGATCCTTATGAATAGAGCAATATCGAATCAAGATCGGAAATAATCTTTCCGGAATAAAATAGCAGAGAAGATGGACACACAGAGATTTCTTCGGTGTCTCTGGTTGTTTCTGCGGCGAAGAAAATAATCTAGCGAAGAACTTGTATAATCAACAAGATATGCTCTTTTTGGAACTTTTTTGAGTTGTCTTCAAGCAGGTAAAATCAAATCAAGAGCTTCTCGAAATATATGATTGGTAAGATGACTGATTCGAGCTTACTGGTGCTTTCCGAAAAAATATTTCCAACAGAGAACCTGTTGGCTGGAAGATAATAAGCAACAACAAAATAATTCTGGATGGTGACTGTTGATTTCAAGAATGATATTACGGTTGCTGGAATGACAGTGGTGGAGATTTCTAGCAAGATTTTTCCATCTCTCGACGAGAAATGGAACCTGTTAATGATAGTTCTCACATACATTAGTGAGTATAAAAATCTTGCATTTATTAGTTGGCAGAAGAGGTTTCCTACATGGCTAGTCATTTTGGGATAGGGCCTTCGACCCAATTTGATATGGTATCAGAGCAAGGTTATCATATGTGGTCATCCACCCAAATTATCCACGTGCTACCATGTGAGGGTCTCTACCCAAATTATCCACATGCTATCACGTGAGGGGGAGTGTTAAGGATAGTCCCACATACATTAGTGAGTATAAAAATCTTATATTTATTAGTTGGCAAAAGAGGTTTCCTAAGTGGCTAGTCATTTGGGATAGGGCCTTCGACCCAATTTGACAAAACCAAACTCGTCTTCTCCGGTGAAGGCAATAAACAGAGAGCATAGCTGGCGTTCAGGAGCCAGTAGAGTGTTGTCAATGAAGGAGAAGGCAGACGAAGACAATGCTAGCGCAGACCATCAAAGAGCAGCAGTAACATCCGACAGCAGCATCACATGATCTATGGGACAGAGAGAAGACTGGCCTCATCAAAAAGATACCGTGAAGCTTCCTCTGGCTCTTGAGCTTGCCGCATGCCGAAAAGAAGCTATCTTCTTTTATAATATTTCCAATGAGAACAATAATGTGGCTAGTGCAATAACGAAGCCAATTGGATCCATGCCTCTGATGGGTCGCCGGAGTTATTTGTAGAAGGATACTCTCCTGGTTGAGAGATGGGTCGGGTTGACAGGACCAAGTTGCATTCATGTTAAAAAGCAAAGAAGGAACCCATATACTCCTGCCTTCGATCGATTGTCGTGTTGGGCTCTCGCTGTAAAGATGAGTCAACTCGGCTCAACATAGATACGAAAAACAAAGTGCGCAGAGAGAGAGAGAGAGAGTTGTGGTTGCCTCGAGCATACAAGCATGGTGGATGATACAATTTAACCATAAAAAAAAAACTGTCTAAGAATTAAAAGAGAGAAAAAAAAATTCTAATCCTAAATGAAGGAGAATTAAACCTGAAAAACCATAGTAGGAATTCTGAAAATCATAGGTCTGATACCATGTTGATTTTCAAGACTCCATGAATTTAGCTCATGAAGAAAAAGGGAAAGAAACCCATTGGGAGAAAACTAGATGAAGAAATCTTATGGAATTGATGATCCTAACCCTCCCCCTGGAGCTTTATTTATAGATTAATAAAACTACTGTATTACAATAATACCCCTGAACTTAGGGTTTAGGGTTTTAATCCTGGAACTTTAACTTAATTACATCAATGCCATCTCTATGAGATGACTCTTTATTTACCATCTTAACATCATTGTATGTGGGCCATGGGCCTTCTCCTTGATTTGTGGGCCTTGAGTCCGTCTTCTATATCTCTTGGTTGTATGGATCTTCCTTGGTCTTATGGGTTTGGGCACATCTTCTAACACACTTGGATGTGTGGGCCTTCCTAGGTCGTGTGGGCTTGGGCCCTATCTTCCAACAAACACATATAACTCAATCACCTATTTAATATAAAAAAGCTATTACTGTACATACAAAATACAACCAAAAAAATATTTAATGCCATTAAAACATTATAGTCAATAATTTTTCCACATTTGAATTGCTAATACATTTCAAAAATATGATGCTCTTGTAGATTGTATTGCAGACTCCCTCTGAGTACTTATTTGAGTGTCCACATCATCCTTAAAATCATCACCACTATCACTGTCTTCATTTTTAATTATATTGTTATCTTCACAATGTTCTTCACCAAAATCATCACTTGAATCATGTTCTTCATCTTTAAATAAATCCATGGAATCCTCCATGGGTATATAATTATGCAATATACAACAAGCAATCATAATTTTTACCTGGACATCAAAATCAAAAGGAGGAGCATCTTTTAATATCTTGAAATGAGCTTTTAAAGCCCCAAATATATGCTCGATAGTATTCCGTTAAGATGAGTGTCTTCGATTAAATACTTCTCTTTCATCTGTAGGAGTATTATCTCCAAATTCTTGCAAGTGATAACGAGTCCTTCAATAGGGTGCCAAAAACCCTAAGCCCTCTCAATGCCCTTCCCAAAAAATGCTAGAAATCCAAATCTAGCGATACCCTCCACTAGTTTTGGGAAGGTACAGGTCCTCCCTTTCAGTGCTTATTTCTTGAGCCTAATGGACTAGCTATTTACATTTTCGGGTTCTTTCATACACCTTTCTTGTCACAAGGCAATATGGAATTTTATTTTTCAAATATTTGCACATCTTAAAAGAAAAGATTACCTCAGTATGAATATTTTTCTTAGAAATCATTCCAAGAAACTTCAAGGGGGGGGGGGGAGGTTAGTGTGTTTTCAAAGTGAAAGTGAAAGTGAAATTTTTTTGTGTTTGTATGCACAATGAAAAATATAGTGGAAAGTACAAAAGAAAATTATTAATAAAATATTCTAATAGATTTAAATTTTAACGGATATTTTTTATCTAAGTTTTCTAGTAATAAGTTAGGATAGATTTTAACTCTTCTTACTTAATCAATAATAATACTAATTAAACTTTAATTAATTAATTAATTAATTATATAAAAAAATAAAAAAAATTTACTTTTATGATATCCAAATGCTTAATCAAATTGTTATTTTTTATTTAAATAAACATAAATATTTAATTTATTTTAAATGATTAAATAACTAAAAATAAATTAAGATTATTTATTTAATTAAATATATATAAAAGGATTAAACAAATCCATACTTTTATATTATTCAAATGTTAATCAAATTGTTAATTTAAAAAATTTAAATTCTCACTCTTAAAATAGTCATTAATATAATGTTAAAAATAAGGATTTAATATAAATAAAAAAGTTTATTGTGTTTTATAAAATCATCTAATATATTTACCTTTTACTTTAGATAACTATATTTAACTAAAATAAAATAATTTTAAGTTGTTTTAAATTAATAAAAAATTTAAAAATTAACTTTTTTTAATTAATAAGTAATTTTAAAAAATATTAACATGTTTTAAATTAATAAATGCTTTTTAAAAATAATTATTTATTTAATTAAATAGATTAAAAATGATCTAACAAATACTTACTTTTATAATATCCAAATTCTTAATGAAACTGTTACTTGTGTAAAATCTAAATTCTCACTCTTAAATTAGAAATCAAATATAATATTAAAATCAAGAATTTGTATAAATAAAAAATAGGGTATTTTATTATATAAAACTATTCAGTTAGATTTAACTTTTATAATATAATTTTATTTAACTATTTTTTTAATAAAGTAAGATAAATTTCAACTTGTTTAAATTAATAAATTAATTAAGCTTTTTAATTTACTTAAATGTAGTTAATTTTATTATATCCAAATGCAAAAGTGAGAGGGCAGAATGAGCATAACAAGAGTGAGAGAGCGAGTGAGTGATTTAACTTTCTCTCGTTTTTCTCAAGAATAAGTGTCACTTGACACTTACGGTGCATACTAACAAGTTTTGGGTTATTTTCACTAGTGAAATTAGTTTTATTTTCACTTTCACTTTGTACTAATGGGGCCTTAGTGTGCTCAATGGAAAGTGCAACGTAAAGTACTTTCTTGTGTTAGTGTACACAATGGAAAATATAATGGAAAGTAGAAGATGAGTTTATTAATTGTGATAGATTTAACCTAATTAAGATAGTTTTATTTAGAATTTTCAATTAACAAAATAAGATAAGTAACTTAAAAATTAAAAATAAAACTAGGTGGAAGCCTTTCATGGGCTTCATTCAAGAGCCCATGGGATATTATCAATTTTGCCAACTCTATGAACTTCTAGAACGCTATCACCACGATCGCCACCATCTACCCAATTTTGATGGTATCCTAATTTCTTCCACCTATTGACCTAGTTAATAATTTGTTGTTTCTCTTCATCTCGTTTCTAACACCAAAATTGGAAACTGGAAGGGAGGCCAAGATATGGAACTGTCCATTCGAAAGGGCGGGGAAGGATGCAAGGTTACCCAGAGGGAGCATTTGCGCTACTGTTCCGATAGGGGCACTCCCGACAGCGTATCAATTGGACAAAATTAGGTATGAATTGAAAGACCAATCTGTTGCGTTGAACTTGTGAGCGATCGTGGAGAGCATTCTAGAAGCCCATAGAGTTGGCAAAATTGATAATATCGTCGAACTGATACACCGTCGGGAATGCCTCTATCGGAACAGTAGTGCAAATTCTCTCTCTAGGTAACTTTGTATCCTTCTCCACCCTTTCGAATGCACAGTTCCATATCTTGGCCTCCCTTCCAATTTACAATTTTGGTGTTAGTAACGAGACAAAGAGAAACAACAAATTATATTTTAGGTCAATAGGTGGAAGAAATTAGGATACCATCAATTGTAGTAAGCCAAAATTGGGTAGATGGTGGCGATTGTGGTGAGAGCATTCTAGAAATCCATAGAGTTGGAAAAATTGACCCACGGGCTCTTGAAGCCCATGAAAACCTTCCTCCTAGTTTATTTATAATTTTTAAGTTTCTTATCTTATTTTGTTAATTGAAAAATCTAAATAAAACTATCTTAATAAGGTCAAATCTATCATAGTATTTTATTAATAAACCCATCTTCTACTTTCCATTATATTTTCCATTGTGTACACTAACACAATAAAGTACTTTACTTTGTACTTTTCATTGAGCACACTAAGACCTCGTTAGTACACTCTAAAGTGAAAGTGAAAGTGAAAATGAATTACTTTCACTAGCAAAAATAACCCAAAACATGTTAGTGTGCACTGTAAGTGGCGAGTGGCACTCATTCCTGAGAAAAAAAGGAGGGAAAGTGAAACCACTCCTCCCTAAGGCTAGTGAATTAACTTTCACCCGCGCGCTCACTCACTCTTTCACTCTTCTTATGCTCATTTTGCCCTCTCACTTTTGCATTTGAAAATAATAAAATTAAATATTTATTTAAGTATTTTATTTATACATTTAATGAAATTAAAAAAGATAAATTTAATTAATTTAATTATTAATTTAAACAAGTTGAAATTTATCTTACGTTATAAATAGAATAGTTAAATAAAATTATATTATAAAAATTAAATCTAACAAAGTAATGTTAATATTTTTTGAAATTATTTATTTATTTAAAGCGAGTTAGTTGTTTTTATTAATTTATAACTACTTAAAATTTATTTTATTTTAGCCAAATATAGCTATCTAAAATAAAAGTTAAATCTATTAGATGATTTTATAAAATAAAACAAATTATTTAAATAAAATCTATATTTTTATCATTATATTTAATGACTATTTTAAGAGTGAGAATTTAGATTTTGCAAAGTAACAATTTGATTAAAATTTGGATAATATAAAAGTAAGGGTTTGTTTAATCATTTTATATATACTTAATTAAATAAATAGTATTAATTTATTTTTTAATTATTTAATACTTTAAAATAAATTATATATATTAGAGTTTATTTAAATAAAAAATATAATAAAATTAAAATTTTAAAAGTATTTTTGAATAATAAAATACCATATTTTTTATTTACATAAATTTATAAATTTTAATATTATATTTAATTAATATTTCAAGAGTGAGAATTTAGATATTAAAAAGTAACAATTTGATTAATCATTTGGATATCATAAAAGTAAAATTTGTTTAAGTATTTTATTTATATATATATAATTAATTAAATAAATAAAGTTTAATTACTATTATTATTGATGAATTAAGAAGAGTTAAAATCTATCCTAACTTATTAATAGAAAAGTTAGATAAAAAATATCCTATAAAATTTAAATATATTAGAGTATTTTATTAATAAATCTCTTAAGTACTTTCCACTAAACTTTGCATTGTGCATACTAACATAAAAAAATAATTCACTTTCACTTTAACTTTGAAAATGCACTTAGCCCCCCTTGAAGTTTCTAGGAATGATTTCTAGGGAAACTATTCGTACGAAAGTAATCTTTTCTTTTAAGATGTGCAAATATCTGAAAAAAGAAAATTCCATATTGCCTTGTGACAAGAAAGGTGTATGAAAGGACCTGAAAATGTAAATAGCTAAAGTCCATTAGGCTCAAGAAATAAGCACTAAAAGGGAGGACCTATCCCTTCCCAAAACTGGTGGAGGATATCGCTGGATTTGGATTTCTAGATTTTTTTGGGAAGGGCATTGAGATGGCCTAGAGCATTATCTATATCATTTTTAGGAAGTTTTAATTTAACTTACTCAACAATTCCTTAGGTTGAATGGTACCAAGACGGTGGTTTGGTGGACAAGAAGAGAAGAATTCCTTTGGTGAGTATTAGGAGGAAGTTTTGAAGGTTTCTAATACTATTCACTTAAATTGCATTTCTCATTGTATCGAAGTTGGCATTGGGATGGAAAGGACTGAATGAGAAATGGAATATGTTTGATCACACAACTTCAGATTGGACGTTTTGATGGTTTCAAATTCTGGTCACATAAATTGTATCTTCTCACTGTATGGAAGTTGGAATTTGGATGAAAAGGATTGAATGAGAAATGGAATATGTAGCGCAATATCCATAAAGAGCAAGAGGTGAAAAAAAAATGACAAAAAACACTAACAAGACAAGTGTGAATAATAAACCATTCTTGTGCTTCTAAAACATCATTCTAATATCCAAATTTCAACAAGTACTTCATCACACAATATAATAAAACTTATTATGATACATTAACCATCCTTTTAGAATGCTCAAATCATCGGTGTCAGATAAAAGAACTTCTAATGGATATAGTTGGAACACCGTGTTATGATATGTTAAAATGTATATTAAATGTAATTTATGTTCATAATTGATGTATAATTTGGGATATGTATATAGGGTTATTTGATTAGGCTTAATGGGGGGGGTGTTGTCTTGGGTCCATGGGCCATTTTGTAACAGGAAAACATAAAGGTTAAATACCTAATGAAAGAGAGAAAATCCCCAATGGAAACATTTTGATTAATATTTCGTCTGCTTTGTTTCGTCGTGAAACCAGAGAGCTACGCTCTCTCTTGTGGGTGTTTGGACTATTCTGTCAGTCCCTTGATTTTGATTTGTCATGGTATCAGTGCTCTGAAGATTAACCGTCCGACGCATTTTTGTCCGACGACCTATGTTGTTCGACGAGTTTTTTTTTGTTTTAGGCATTGATTTAGGGCATCGTTAGAAAAACTTGTCAGGTGGTTCCGTTGCCGGAAAAGCTACGGGGGTTCCGTTGCCAGGAAGAGGGTTCTAGCCGGAAGAGGAAACGAAAGGAAGAGGGTTCTTGCCGGAAGGGGAAACAAAAGGAAGAGGGTTCTTGCCAGAAGGGGAAACGAAAGGGGTGGTTTTCGGGGGTTGTGGGAAAGCATTGTCCGAGCTCGGGAAAGTTGCGGTTCCGTCGTCGGAAAAGCTCCATTGATGGTTTCGTTGTCGGAGAAGCTACAACGGGAAGGGGGTTCTAGTCAGGAAACTCACCGAAAGGGGGAACGAAGGTATGATTTTTTTTTTCCCGCGCGTTCGATTCATTATTTGGCTTAAGGTCGTTATGCAATTTGCGAACCTTTGGGGGCCGATTTGAAATTTCTGAAAGTTTTGGGGGCCATTCTGGAATTTATGAAGGTGTGAGGGTGTTTTTCGAATTTCTAATAGTTTGGGGGTCTAATGCAAATTTCTGTTAACCTGGGGGCAAATCTTGGATTTATGCAAGTGTAGGGGTCTATTTGAAATTTCTGAAAAGTGGGGGTATGTTTTGAATTTCTTATCTTGCAGGGGTGCATTAGGAATTTTGCCAGATTCGATCTTATCATGTCAGCAGACAAGTCCGATTTCGCTCTATTCGGTTCACAGGCAAGAACTACGGTACTTGGGAATTTCAATTCCGGTTATTTGTTCAGGGAAGAGGTTTATGGGGTCATATTGATGGGAGTGATCTGGCACCTGGCGATGCTAACATATTGTCAAAATGGATCATCATGGATGCTAGAGTCATGACTTGGATACTTAGATCTCTTGAGCCTCCCTAATCCCAAATCTGAGGCCCTACAAAACTGCCGCAGATATGTGGAATTACCTCCACAAGGTTTATCGTCAAACCAGCATGGCCCGTCGATTTTAAGTTGAATATGAACTTGCAAATTTCACCCAAGGCAGTCGTTCGATTGAAGAATATTTTTCGGGCTTCCAAAATCTATGGGCTGATTACACCGACATTGTTTACGAGGATATCCATGCTGCTGCTCTCTCTGTTGTGCAAGCTGTACATGACACCAGTAAACGGGTTCAATTCTTGATGAAGCTTCGTCCCGAGTTTGAGATTGCTCAATCACATCTGATGAATCGTCATCCAGTGCCGTCCCTGGATACCTATTTGAGTGAACTTCTCTAGGAGGAGGAGCGCTTTACTACTCAGGCTGGCATGGAACCTCGTGTTTAGGCTGATCTCTTGGCTCCTGTATCTTATGTAACACAAGGAAGACCTAAGGGTCGGGACACCAGTTCTGTTCAGTGCTTCCACTACAAGGCTTATGGTCACTTTGTTCGGGACTGCCCCAAGAGGTCGGTTCTGTTCTGTAGCTACTATAAGAAGTCGGGTCATCACATCACCGTTTGCCCTACACGACCTGAAAGGAGGAAGCCTACAACTTATCATGCATCCACCGATACATCTAGTTCTGCCACATTGCCGCCTGCCGTTTGAGTCCTTATCATTCCTGTTCCACCAGCACCTGCCAGTTCCACCACTCTCACTCCTGAAATGGCATAACAGATGATCATTTCTGCCTTTTCTACTTTTCGTATCTCAGGTAAACAGAACCTTTCTACTCAACCATGGTATTTTGATTCTAGTGCCTCTAACCACATGACCAACAATGTGGTATCTCTTTCAAATGTCAGAAAGTATGATGGCAATCTGCACATCAACACTGCTGATGACAGTACTCTACCTATCAGTGTTGTTGGTGATCTCTCTCCATCTTTAGCTGATGTCTTTGTATCTCCTGACCTGTCGACAAACCTTTTGTATGTTGGTCAATTGGTTGATAAAAATTATAATGTTCAGTTTTCTCGCTTTGGCTGTGTTGTTCAGGATCAAGCGTCGGGGAAGGTGATCGCGAAAGGGCCTAAAGTGGGCAGGCTATTTCCACTTAAAGTCTTTCTATCCACTGTTATTCCCGTTCTCCTGTAATTTCTTTTGCTTTTAATGTTGTTGGATCTGGCCCTAAGTTGTGGCATAGACGTCTAGGCCACCGAAACTCGTCTGTACTTCGTACATTATTTAAATCGGGTTTATTAGGCAATCAAGATTGTACTTCTCATGATACGTGTTTTGACTGTTCATCATGTAAACTTAGCAAAAGTAAAACTCTATCATTTCCGCATCATTCCTCGCATGCCTCCCACTGATTTGACCTTATTCATAGTGATGTTTGGGGAATTGCTCCCGTTATCTCGCATGCACAAATTAAGTACTTTGTCACCTTTATCGATGACTTTAGTCGATTTACCTTAGTCTACTTCCTACGGGCTAAGTCTAAAGTTTTTGTCATTTTTAAGAGGTTTCTTTCACTCATTGAAACATAGTTCTCCGCTCTTACTCTGGAGGCGAGTACATGTCGGCAGAATTCCAAGAATTTCTTCAAAGCAAAGGCATTATCTCTCAACGTTCTTGTCCCTCGACACCCCAACAAAATGGTGTTGCTAAGCACAAAAATCGTCACCTTCTTGATATGGTCTGCACCCTTCTCATTGAATCATCTGCTCCTCCTAGGTTTTGGTGTGAAGCTCTCTCTACCGCCGTCCATTTAATTTACCCCCTGCCCTCGCCTGTCTTGCATCATGTCTCTCCCTTTGTTAAATTATTCGGTTATTCTCCGTCCTACACAAATCTTCGGACGTTCGGTTGTGTTTGTTTCGTGCATTTACCAGATCATGAACGATATAAACTTACAACCCAATCTGTTATGTGCGCATTTCTTGGGTATGCCGGTTCTCAAAAGGGCTATATTTGCTATGATCCTCAGGCGTGTCGAGTCCTTGTTTCTCGGAATGTGGTCTTCTTTGAAAACCATTATTTCTTTCCCTCTCAAGTTACACTTCCGTCTACCTCTTTGTCTAGTTTGTCGAGCATTGATGAGCCTCAACTCACTGCCTCACTACCCTCTCCTCCTTCTGACCTAGCGCTTGCTCCTGATCCTCCCTCTGCTCTTGGTCCCCTCAATCATCAGAGATCCACACGTAGTTCTCACCCCCCTGACCGGTATGGTTTTCCCTCCCCTGTATCTCTGGTAGCTACTTTGTCTTCTATTTCCATTCCTTCTGGCCATAAACAGGCTATAGCACATGAGTGTTGGAAAAAGGCCATGCAAACTGAATTACAAGCGCTAGAGGAGAATCACACCTGGGACATTGTGGCTTGCCCTCCTACTATTCGGCCTCTTGGAAGAAAGTGGGTCTTCTCTGTCAAGCTGCGTTCAGATGGATCGTTGGATCGGTACAAAGCCCGTCTTGTGGCTCTGGGGAACAGGCAGGAATATGGGATTGATTATATGGAAACTTTTGCCTCAGTTGCCAAGATGACCACAGTTCGTACTATCTTAGCCATCGCAGCATCTCAATCTTGGCCATTGCATCAGATGGATGTGAAGAATGCCTTTCTCCACGGTGATCTACAGGAAAACGTCTATATAAAGCTTCCCTCGGGTATGTCTACATCCTCTCCTGATCATGTCTACAAGCTACAACGTCCTTTGTATGGGCTTAAACAAGCCCCCCGAGCTTGGTTTGAGAAATTTCGCAGCACACTTATCCTCCACTGGTTTACCCAGAGTCAGTATGATTCATCTCTCTTTAATCATAAGTCTGTTGCGGGCATGGTCATTCTCTTGGTTTATGTGGATGACATCATCATTACTGGCACTGATTCTGGACTGATTACCAAGCTTCAGAAGGTGTTGCATGCCACTTTTCATATGAAGGATCTTGGACGCCTCACTTACTTCTTAGGGCTGGAGGTCCATCACACACTTAAAGGTATTTTCTTAAACCAACATAAGTATATTCAAGATCTTATCACACTCGTTGGGTTGGAGGACACATCTTCGGTGGCTACCCCTATGGAGGTCAATGTCAAATATCGAAAAGATGAAGGGACTCTCCTTGATGATCCGACTATCTATCGACGATTAGCCGGGAGTCTCATCTACTTGACTACTACTCGCCCGGACATTTCCTAAGTTGTTCATAAGGTCAGTCAGTTTATGGCATCTCCTCGACACCTTCATCTTGCGGCAGTTCAGCGCATCATCTGCTATCTGCGCGGCTCCCCTGCTAGTGGTTTATTCTTTCCTACCGGCTCCGCGCTACAACTGGTTGCCTACAGTGATGCTGATTGGGCAGGGTGCCCCGATACCCGTCGCTCTACTACAGGCTGGTGTATGTTTTTAGGCGATGCACTGATTTCTTGGAAATGTAAGAAACAAGATCGAGTGTCCAAGTCATCTACCGAGGCCGAGCATATTGTAGCCAATCCGGTTTTTCATGAGCGTACCGAGCATATTGAGGTTGACTGTCACTCCATCCGTGACACTTTGGAGCATCGGATAATATCTCTTCTGTATATTTCTTCGGATCTTCAAGTGGCTGATGTCTTCACCAAAGCATTGTCTCAATCCCAACATAATTTTTTTGTTGGTAAATTATTACTGGTTGACTCACCATCATCAATTTGAGGGGGGAGGTTACGATATGTTAAAATGTATATTAAATGTAATTTATGTTCATAATTGTTGTATAATTTGGGATATGTACATAGGGTTATTTCATTAGGCTTAATGGGACGGGGGGGGGGGGGGAGTTGTCGTCTTGGGCCAATGGGGCATTTTGTAACAGGAAAACCTAAAGGTTAAATACCTAATGAAAGGGGGAAAATCCCCAACGAAAACATTTTGATTAATCTTTCGTTTGCTTCGTTTCACTGTGAAACCAGAGAGGTACGCTCTCTCTTGTGGGTGTTTGGACTGTTCCGTCAGTCCCTTGATTTTGATTTGTCACACCGAGCCTGCAACAAACTTGAGTCGTAATGATAAGGAGGTTCCAGGAATAGATGTGATGTCCACAATATGAAGGCCTGACAGTAGTTACTTTACTTTCAGTTGGTTTAATTCAAAGGCAGAGTTTGCTTCAACCGTGATTCATGTTTGGAGTGTTTGTTGGAGTCAGTAGGTAGAAGAGTTTGTAATGAATGGTAGGGACGGAGAGACAACAGTAAGGATTCCCTGCAAGAACAACAATGAATAATTCATATTCAAACAAGAGAGAGAGAGAGAGAGAGAGAGAGAGAACTTTTTCCTAAATGCTTTTGTCAGCGTGGTGCTTGCAATCAATTGAAAGAGGGGTACTAAATTTTTTTTTAATAGGAACATTTCATGCTTAACCTTGTAGATAATTATTCTGTTTGAAATTTTACTTAGATGCAATAAGCGTTGTTGTCAGAGTGGTTTCGTCCACTTTTGTTAGAGTTTGTGGTCTGAGTTAGGTACTTGGCTTTCCGCACATTAAACGGCTAGTCTTTTCGGGTTGTATTGGTTAGGTATCTGACTCAGAACTCCGAAGTTAAGCCAACTTGGGCAAGAGTAATTCTAGGATGGGTGACCTCCTGGGAAGTACTCTTGCCTAAGACTTTGACATGGTATCAGAGCTATGCACGCCACGGCCCGCGTTCGTATCCCGTGAGAAGCGGCTCCAGAATGGGCAGGGGTGGGTGTCAGAGTGGTTCCGTCCACTCTTGTTAGAGTTTGTAGTCTGAGTTAGGTACTTGGCTTTCTGCACCTTAAACGGCTAGTCTTTTTCGGGTTGTATTGGCTAGGTATCTGACTCAAAACTCCGAAGTTAAACGAGCTTGGGCAAAAGTAATTCTAGGATGGGTGACCTCCTGGGAAGTACTCTTGCCTAAGACATTGACAGATACAACAATCCTGTGTGCAAGTGTATATTTTTTCGTTTGTGCTCGATGACTACATACTGCTTCTACTTGGAATTATGAATTTGGTGGTACGACAACATGCTAAAAAATGAGAAACAAAGTCCATGGTACAAGATATATCCGCCATCAGCTGTGAAAGGTTATAAGAAAAAAGAAAGAAAAACTCACTCAATTCGTATAAATCAACCTTTCTCTCATATTATTGAATAAGCATTCACATTTAAATCTCATCACATAGTACATCCCATTTTATGATACACTATTCATCCATTTACATAAGATATCTCATACATCAATTATATATTTTGGCATGCACAACCCCCTGCTACCAACACAATCTTCAATAGTATTACTAGGTTGCTTGGAACCACCGGATAGTGACATAATTAGAAGCTAAGGCCATGTGTTAGATCACTAACAAATTGAAACTTCATCTTGCTATGCATTGATCTGACAAATTGTTACCGGAACAAACACGAGTGATGTCCAATAACACATCAAAAAGAAGAAAAACATAAAATGTAATGCACATACTTATCCACCATAGGCTCAAAAAGCGAATAAACAAACTATTCTTTTCTATACATTGTTAAAATATTCAAATTTCAATCTCAGTCTTATAATTTGATATACATATTTACTGATACATTGCATTTACCTTCTTTTATTGTCTTCTATGAATTACACATTTCAACTTGTTTCAAACATGGTTACTGTTTGGGTGATTGGAGAATGATACCACATGCAGGATTGCTTGGAACCACACATTACTAAAAAAAATTGAACTTGTAAATACCAAATGTGATTAAAAATTGGTAAACCGTGAGTTGCGATAGCCACAAAAATGTGAATTTGCATTAGTCGCATTTGGGATAAAGAGAATTTTTTGCGAAGGGCATTGAGATGGCCTAGAGCATTATCTATATCATTTTTAGGAAGTTTTAATTTAACTTACTCAACAATTCAATTAGGTTGAATGGTACCAAGACGGTGGTTTGGTGGACAAGAAGAGAAGAATTCCTTTGGTGAGTATTAGGAGGAAGTTTTGAAGGTTTCTAATGCTATTCACTTAAATTGCATTTCTCATTGTATCGAAGTTGACATTTGGACGGAAATGACTGAATGAGAAATGGAATTTGTTTGCTCACACAACTTTAGATTGGACATTTTGATGGTTTCAAATTCCGGTCACATAAATTGTATCTTCGCACTGTATGGAAGTTGGAATTTGGATGAAAAGGATTGAATGAGAAATGGAATCTGTAGCGCAATATCCATAAAGAGCAAGAGGTGAAAAAAAGAAGACAAAAAACTCAAACAATACAAGTGTGAATAATAAACCATTCTTGTGCTCCTAAAACATCATTCTATTATTCAAATTTCAATAAGTACTTCATCACACAATATAATAAAAGTTGTTATGATATATTAACCATCCTTTTAGAACATCTAACAATTACACCTCCACATTCAACCATCACAACACACATTTCTGAATGCTCAAATCAATGGTGTTAGATAAAAGAATTTGTAATGGGTTTAGTTGGAACACTGAATCTACAACAAACTTGAGTCATAATGATAGGGCGGTTCCAAGAATAGATGTGATGTCCACAATATGAAGGTCTAACATTAGTTACTTTTCTTTCAACCGGTTTAATTCAAAGACTGAGTTTGCTTTAACTATGATTCATTTTGGAGTGTTTGTTGGAGTCAATTGGTAAAAGGGTTTGTAATGAATGGTAGGGAGAGAGAGAGACAACAATAAGGATTCCCTGCTAGAACAACAATGAATAATTCATATTCAAACAAGAGAGAGAGAGAGAGAGAGAGAGAGAGAGAGAGAGAGAATTGTTTCCTAAATGCTTTTATCAGTGTGCTTGCAATCAATTGAAAGAGGGGTACTAAATTTTTATTTAAAAAGAACATTTCATGCTTAACCTTGTCGATAATTAATCTGTTTGAAATTTTGCTTAGATGCAATAAACGCTGCTTCAACAATCCTGTGTGCAAGTCTATATTTTTTCGCTTGTGCTGGACGACTACAAACTGCTTCCATTTGGAATTAAGAATTTGGTGGTCTGACAACATGCTAAAAAAATGAGAAACAAAGTCCATGGAGCAAGATTTATCTGCCATGAGTTGTGAAAGGTTAAAACAAAAAAGAAAGAAAAACTCATTCAATTTGTATAAATCAACCTCTCTCTTAATATTGAATAAGCATTTACATTTAAATCTCATCACATAGTACATCCCATTTTATGATACACTATTTATCCATTTACATAAGATATCTCGTCTATCAGTTACATACTTTGGCATGCACAACCCCCTGCTACCAACACGATCTTCGATAGTATTACTGAGTAGCCGGGAACCACCGGATAGTGATATAACAAGACGCTAAGGCCATACTTTAGATCACTAACAAATTGAAACTTCATCTTGCTTTGCTTTGATTTGACAAATTGTTAAAGGGTGATGTCCAATAACACATCAAAAAGAAAAAAAACATAAAATGTAATGCACAAACTTATCCACCATAGGCTCAAAAAGCTAATAAATAAACTATTCTTTTCTATACATTGTTCAAATATTCTAATTTCAATCTCGTCTTATAATTTGATATACATATTTACTGATAATTTGCATTTACCTTTTTTTACTGCCTTCTATGAATTACACATTTCAACTTGTTTCAAACATGGTTACTGTTAGGGTGATTGGAGAATAATACCACATGCAGGATTGCTTGGAACCACACATTGCTAAAAAAAATTGAACTTGTAAACACAAAATGTGATTAAAAACTGGTAAACCGTGAGTTGCGATGGCCACGAAAATGCAAATTTGCATTTGCCACATTCGGGATAAAGAGAAGAAAACTCTTTCAATTGGCAAAACAGTTCCATTAACTTAGAAACTTGCAAACGGTTTAACAAAAAGACAGAGCTCGCATTAAACGTATTCAAATTAGGGGTGATACCCGTAGTAATAAAATGGAGAATGAGAGGTTGTAATGCAAGAGAGCTAGAGAGGAAGATAAAGAAAAACTAATGCTCACAGCGGGCCTTAAAACTGCCCAGGGGAGGGGAGGGACGGGCTACAACAGGTACAAAAACAAAAGAATAGCCTTGTCTACTCCCATCTCCTCCCCGCCCAAAAGAACAAAAAAAAAACACCAGTTTTATTGATATTTGTTTGACTGGCCCGCAAGCGCACCTGCTAAGGCACAACCGCCCTGAAGCTTATTACAATTTACAGTCTAGATGTCCCCAATCACTCCTCAACAATTTACACCATGCATACCCCCAATCTGAGACCTAAGTACAAGAACCCCTTACTGCTTACTCATTCATAAGACCTAGGAATCATTCACCGTAGACCTCCTCTCATTCTCCTTGTCATGTGATATCTTCACGCCAAGAAACAAACCCAATCCAATTTAGAAGTGCAAAACTGAAAATGGCAAATCACAACTTGAGTATATCATTGTGGAAAATAAAATGATGGAAGAATTCATATATTAAACAATCTCAAAGAAAGTTAATTCGTAAAGTTATTTTAGAAAGAGTTAAACGCATAAGCAGGAATTCAAGTTTGCAGCTAGTGGGTAATCAGATTATTACCTGAGAGAGAACGAACACAACCAGAAGGATAATAGAACTGAACAGGAATGGCCATAGAGAGCCGGAATCCTTGCCTCTGCTTGCAGCCCAGAATGTGTGCACCGTGAGACTTACGACCATGACCGCTTCCTGTTTTGCAAAACATTCAACAGAAGAAGACCAGTTAATGTGATGGCAGAGAGCAGAAACTGCATCGCAGCTAGTATTTCCCTTGATAAGATTTCTATGCGTCATTTTTTTATACAATTAAAACAGCAATGCAGCTAATTCAGAGCATCAACCACAGCAAGGCAAGGCCACTTTCAACGCATAAGATGGAACATGGAAACAGAGTATAGGATCTTTACCACTAATGATGTCGATCGTCGCCATACTGAAGGACTCTCTGTAAGGAGGATGAAGTTGATAGTAGAGATACAGGGGACGTGGAACTGCAAAAATAGACAACAAAAAACTGGAATCAGAAACTGTTGTACGCGAGAAAAAACAGAGAGCCACGGAAACAAAATCCAGATGAAACAACAAAACAGACAAAAAAAACAGAGAGCCACGGAAACTGTATCTGAATACAGTAATCTGTTTCCCACTCATTTACCCGGCGGAGGAGTTTCCAAGAAAAATAACAGAAAATGAAATATAACGGCTGCAATACAAAATGGAGGGCAGGGATACCGACAAGGAATAACGAGAAGAGAAAGAATTTGCGTTAATGCCACAATGAATCGAAGAGAGAACTAAAACCATAAAAAAAATAAACTAAAAAAATAAAATCTCCTAATGAATATGCAATCGCGGAACCATTTTCTGATAAATACAAACAGACAAAGAAAATGAAAAATAAAAATAAAATCACAAAGACGTCCAAACATTAACAGAAAAATCAAGATTATCGCAACTGCAATATAAAATGGCACGACGCAGGGATACCGTCGAAGAAGAAAGAAGAAGAGAAAGAATTTGTGTTACCACTACAATGTATCGAAGAGATAATTAAAACCATAAATATTTCCTAATGAATAATCAAATCCCGGGAAAGAAATCAAAGAAGCCGAAGAAGGCAAACAGAGAAACAAGGATAAGGTTAGAGGGAAAGAACTAACATATTGTTGTTCAATCCGCAGACCACCGTCGTTGCGGATGACAGCGAGCTCCGACGAAGAAAGCCCATTGCCACCGTATTTGTCTCCACCGGTCCGACGCGCGCTTGAAGACATGGAAACTCAGACCACCCCTGCCGTCTCTTCTTCTACATCGCTTTCGCGTGCCTTGGCGCCAGAAGACACCGCCGGACCGCCGCTGCCTGACGAGGACACGACTTAACAAGAACAGAAAGAGAGGCGGGAAAGGCGATTTTGAGGGAAGATGTGATGTGAGACAGGTTTATATACTAATTCCTACTTGGGTGGACCATGAAATGTGGCCCTCACTAGTCTGATTATGGCCCGTGGACTCTGGATCTTCCGTCAGTAGGAAGAAATTAAACTGATAAGAGAAAATTATTTTAAATTTTCCAAGTAGAAAATGTGAATTCGATTTTATCAAAAGAATTTAACATTTGAGACTGCTTACAAAATAATTAAAAAACTAATCCCAACTTTTAACATTAATGCTACTAACTTACAACAAATATGAAAATAAATTATTGAAAAAATATAAACTAATTAATTATTTTTATTTAATATTTATTGGAAAATAAATTAATTTTTTTATTTAATATTTTCATGGTTAATAACAAAAAAACAGCATTTTTATTCTTTAATGTCATTTTTCCTTAGATGCAACTTATATCAATTGATTGTGGTAATATTTACATTTTCCAAGAACGGACGTCAAATAAGAAAAAAAACTAAGAACCATCACCAAGCAAAAATAAATAAATAGTCGTTAAACAAGTATAAAACACACAAATAAAAAGAGAAGAAGACTTGGAGGAAAAGAGAAAATTGGCTCTCAAAAGTTGAACTTTGGAAAACAGTGTAAACGAACTTTCGTATAAACAAAACAAAAAATGAATAACTAAACTATAACAGAAAACCCAATTTGCTACAAAGATGAATCATCATCAATCAATGGATTTCATTAGGAGAGGAAGGAGTTCAACCATCCACACCCCTCCCCCACCCCCCACCCCCCCCCTCGCCACCACGCGTGAAGACGATTTCACACGTGCGAGATCATAAGCAAGTGAAAAAAAAATTCATAAACTCCGGTTGTCCCTTTGTTGTTGCTCTTGAAGAAATTGAAAAGTCATTTTAGTAGAAATACATTTCTAGGGACTATTAGTGGTTTTTTCAAACAATGTTAAAAATACATTTTTAATAGAAATACGTTTCTAGGACCGCTAGTGCCTCATATTTTTTGGAAGTATTTTTCTAATTGAAAATTATTATTAAAAAATCATATAATTTTCTAAGTTAGATTTTCCTGCCAAGATGGGCTAAAAAACCGTATAGAATTTTTTTAAATAAGTATTTGACAATTGATGTTGTAATAATTTTAGCACGAGGCAATCTTCATAGCAATTTTGTGTTTGACATTTTATTTGATTAAAATTTTATCAATAAGTATAGTAATATATTAGATTAATTATTAATTTTTATTTATTTTCCTTTAAGAGGCAATAAGAGGTCCATTTAACTTTCCTAAGAAAATTTGAAAATATTTCTTATAATTTTCTAGTAAGTCACTAATAGTAATAGGATTCTATTTAAAAGACTTTTTGGAAATATGTATCATAGGAAAAACATTTCTAGTTTTTACTAGAATATAAATTTTCAACCAGGCTTGAACATAGGCAGGTTGAGGCTCGGCTCAGGTCGATGCCGATGACATGTCTAGATAAGGAGGTCGGAGTAGCTTCTCTTGAATTGTTGTTCCATTCCGACCTCGAAACGGTTAGGTAGTAGCTGGTCAAGGTTTGTCTGGAAGGTTTTGACATAGTTGAAGATGTAATCACATCTCCCACAAGTTCAACCCAACAAATTGGTCTTTCAATTCATACATAATTTCGTCCAATCGATTCACCGTCGGGAGTGCCTCTATCGGAATAGTAGTGCAAATGCTCTCTCTGGGTAACTTTGCATCCTTCTCCGCTGAATGCACAATTCTATATCTTGTCCTCCCTTCCAATTTACAATTTTGGTGTTAGAAACGAGGTGAAGAGAAACAACAAATTATAAACTAGGTCAATAGATGGAAGAAATTAGGATACCATCAATTGTAGTAAGCCAAAATTGGGTAGATGGTGGCGATTGTGGTGAGAGCGTTCTAGAAATCCATAGAGTCAGCAAAATTGATAATATCCCATGGGATCTTGAAGCCCATGAAAACCTTCCACCTAGTTTTATTTTTAATTTTTAAGTTATCCTATTTTGTTATTTGAAAAATCTAAATAAAACTATCTTAATAAGGTCAAATCTATCACAGTATTTTATTAATAAACTCATCATCCACTTTACATTATATTTTCCATTATGTACACTAACACAAGAGAGTATTTTACGTTATACTTTCCATTGAGCACCCTAAGGCCTTATTAGTACACTCTGAAGTGAAAGTGAAAATTAAAGTACTTTCATTAGTGAAAATAGCCCAAAACCTGTTAGTGTGTACCATAACTGGCGAGTGACACTCATTCTTGAGAAAAAAAACGAGGGAAAGTGAAATCACTCCTCCCTGAGGTTAGTGAATTCACTTTCACTCGCACGCTCACTCGCTCTCTCACTCTTGTTATGCTCATTTTGCCCTCTCACTTTCGCATTTGGATATTATAAAATTAAATATTTGTTTAAGAATTTTATTTTATACATTTAATTAAATTCAAAAAGATTAATTTAATTAATTAATTATTAATTTAAACAAGTTGAAATTTATCTTACATTATTAAAAAAATAGTTAAAATAATTATATTATTAAAATTAAATCTAACTAAGCAATTTTAACTATTTTTATTTATAAAAATTCATGATTTTAATATTATATTTGATTTCTAATTTAAGAGTGAAAATTTGGATTTTACACAAGTAACAATTTGATTAAGAATTTGGATATTATAAAAGAAAGTATTTGTTTGATCATATTTTTATATATTTAACTAAAAAATTAATTATTATTTTTTTATTTATTTTAGATAAGTTTTATTTTTTAAAATTATATTTTTATTTAAAACAAGTTAATTTTTAATTAATTTAAAACTTCTTAAAATTTATTTTATTTTAGCCAAATATAGCTATCTAAATTAAAATTTAAATCTATTAGATGAATTTTTAAAATAAAATAAACTTTTTTATTTATATAAAATTCTTATTTTTAACATTATATTTAATGACTATTTTAAGAGTGAGAATTAAGATTTTTTAAAGTAACTATTTGATTAACATTTGGATAATATAAAAGCAGGGATTTGTTTAATCATTTTATAAATATTTAATTTAATAAATTGTCGTAATTTGTTTTAATTATTTAATACTTTAAAATTAATTAGATGTGTTTGAGTTTATTTAAATAAAAAATCTAATAAAATTAAAATTTTAAAAGTATTTTTGAATAATAAAATACCATCTTTTTATTTAAGATGTGCAAATATCTGAAAAAAAAAATTCCATATTGCCTTGTGACAAGAAAGGTGTATGAAAGGACCCGAAAATGTAAATAGCTAATGTCCATTAGGCTCAAGAAATAAGCATTGAAAGGGAAGACCTATCCCTTCCCAGAACTGGTGGAGGATATTGCTAGATTTGAATTTCTAGATTTTTTTGGGAAGGGCATTGAGATGGCCTTGAGCATTATCTATATCAATTTTAGGAAGTTTTAATTTAACTTACTCAACAATTCCTTAGGTTGAACAAGACCAAGACGGTGGTTTGGTGGACAAGAAGAGAAGAATTCCTTTGGTGAGTATTAGGAGGAAGTTTCGAAGGTTTCTAATACTATTCACTTAAATTGCATTTCTCATTGTATCGAAGTTGGCATTTGGATGGAAAGGACTGAATGAGAAATGGAATCTGTTTGCTCACACAACTTCAGATTGGACGTTTTGATGGTTTCAAAGTCTGGTCACATAAATTGTATTTTCTCACTGTATGAAAGTTGGAATTTGGATGAAAAGGATTGAATGAGAAATGGAATCTATAGAGCAATATTGTCTGGTTGGGAGTGTAGAGAGGGCACAAGATATTTACGAGAAAGAAAGACATATGGCATCAGTTGGGGCTTGCAGATTACATCTCACCACTTAAAACACAATTATAAAGGTTTTTGCAGATGCCAAAATGTGGCAATTGGCATGGAAAATAACAGAAGAGATGGTCTCATATGGTGTTAGTCCTAATGTTGTCACCTGGTCATCATTGATAAGTGCCTTTGCCAAAGCAGATCTAATGGAGCATGCAATTCAGACATTTGATGAAATGCTCCTCTCTGGCTATGAACCTTCATATAAGCGGCAACTTCTAATTTCCACCATTTTTATGACTATTTGGATTGCAATTGTCAGCTACATTGCTCTGCCATCCAACTTCACCCTCTATGATTTTGGAGTTGTGAAACCAGTTAAGAATTGGCACTTGTTCTTCTGTGTTGCTATTGGATTGTGGGCTGGACTCATTATTGGATACACAATGGAGTATTACACTAGCAATGCTTACAGTCCTGTGCAGGATGTTGCTGCTTCTTGCAGAACAGGGGCAGCAAAAAATGTAATCTGTGGCCTCACACTACGTTACAAGTTTTTCATAATTCTACTTAGGTTTCAGTCTTGCTGCCATATATAGACTTTCTGTGGCAATTTTGGGAATGTTTAGCACAATTACAACCAGGCTTGCGCTTGACACCTATGGATTCAAGGGGGAGGAAGATCATGTAGCTTTTGTGGTTGACCTACTTGGCCACAGTGATTACCCTGCAGCAGCAACCAAAGTGATAGAGGATTACACTGGCCAAACTGGGTGCTGGCCCAGCATATCATCCACGGTTTTTACTGTTGCCTAAAAACTAGTGATGCACATACCATCAATTCTAGATCAATTTACTGTAGTGGGTTTACTCATGGCTAGCGCGAATCTGGGTGCATTACATCAAGGGAAACTCTTGTAGGCTTTCATCAAGAGAGATTTTAACTGCCCCCATTCACACTACTTTACAGAAGCTGAGGTTCTCACTGAAATTTGTGCACGGCTATTGGTGGCTTACTTGCATGAATATGCATGTGAGGCTTATGTTGCTGCTCTCTATTATGGGATAAACAATACAGGAAGTGGAAAATAGATGCAAATGTTTTCAGGCAAACTATTTTCAGTGCCAATTGAACCTGATCTGGGTCCAAGCCTTGGAGTTGCTCGTGTCCCAGGAATTGGACTTATTTACACAGAATTAGTCAGAGCCTTAACCAGTACTGTTGCGGTTGCGTGTGGATTTCACAAGGATATGTAGAGTGATCCGAGGTCAGTAGTTTATGCCAAAAAAAAGAGATGGTACACTGACAAAACTTGGGTAGAGAACAAATCAATACATTTTAGTTCCCTATTTTGTTAACTTTTCGCATTGGTGGGTTCATTCTCACATTGGTTTCCGAAGATTATGGTGGAACATCTTGTTGGCCAGTCATGGTCTTGCCATATTGGAGCAGGTGATAGTTTAGACTATTGTTTGGTTGCTTGACCATGTGGTGGATTGCTGCAACGAGTAATGCTGGAAGTGTGGGATTCTCACCCAAAAAAACAATTTTCTGGAGTAACACTCTGTCAACGGGGGAAACCAGTGGTGGATTTCGGATACCGCAATCTCTCCGTCCGTGGTGTTACATTGGAGCGCTTACACCGCTTGTGTCGCCCAGTGGGTTGACACAGATGCCACAGATGTTACATGGGAAGATGTGGAGACGTTTCGGCACGCATACCTACTTCGAGCTTGAGGAAGCTCTTTCTCCACTGGGGGGAGTGATGTTATGAACTCAATAGTAGGCCGAGTCATGCAGAGGCATAGTGGATGACTGGCTAAGTCATCTAGTATTAAGTTAATTGTTTTTCTTTCTATTTACTTTTACTTCATTTTTATTTCAATAGATGAGTTAGTATGCCGTAGGGGTATTATTGTAATTCTATATCTTGAACCCTTGTTAGCATAAACCCTACGTAAGGGGTGAAAGGAATTAGAAAAGGCAAGCCTGATTTTAGTCTAAACAGGGTTTTGAGTGCTCCTAAACGAACTTAGGGGTGTGTGTTCCCCTTGACGAACCTAGGGTTTTCAAGCTTCCCTTCGACTTGATTATTCTCTTATCTTCTTGTTCCCTACGTATCAATTGGACAAAATTAGGTATGAATTGAAAGACCAATCTGTTGCGTTGAACTTGTGAGCGACCGTGGAGAGCATTCTAGAAGCCCATAGAGTTGGCAAAATTGATAATATCGTCGAACTGATACACCGTCGGGAATGCCTCTATCGGAACAGTAGTGCAAATGCTCTCTCTAGGTAACTTTGTATCCTTCTCCACCCTTTCGAATGCACAATTCCATATCTTGGCCTCCCTTCCATTTTACAATTTTGGTGTTAGTAACGAAACAAAGAGAAACAACAAATTATATATTAGGTCAATAGGTGGAAGAAATTAGGATACCATCAATTGTAGTAAGTCAAAATTGGGTAGATGGTGGCGATCGTGGTGAGAGCATTCTAGAACTCCATAGAGTTGGAAAAATTGATAATATCCCAGGGGCTCTTGAAGCCCATGAAAACCTTCCTCCGAGTTTATTTTTAATTTTTAAGTTTCTTATCTTATTTTTTTAATTGAAAAATCTAAATAAAACTATCTTAATAAGGTCAAATCTATCGTAGTATTTTATTAATAAACCCATCTTCTACTTTCCATTATATTTTCCATTGTGTACACTAACACAATAAAGTACGTTACTTTGTACTTTTCATTGAGCACACTAAGGCCTTGTTAGTACACCCTGAAGCGAAAGTGAAAGTGAAAATGAATTACTTTCACTAGCGAAAATAGCCCAAAACATGTTAGTGTGCACCGTAAGTGGCGAGTGGCACTCATTCTTGAGAAAAAAACGAGGGAAAGTGAAACCACTCCTCCCTAAGGCTAGTGAATTAACTTTCACCCGCGCGCTCACTCACTCTTTCACTCTTCTTATGCTCATTCTGCCCTCTCACTTTTGCATTTGAAAATAATAAAACTAAATATTTATTTAATTATTTTATTTATACATTTAATGAAATTAAAAAATATTAATTTAATTAATTTAATTATTAATTTAAACAAGTTGAAATTTATCTTACGTTATAAATAGAATAGTTAAATAAAATTATATTATAAAAATTAAATCTAAAAGAGTAATGTTAATATTTTTTGAAATTATTTATTTATTTAAAACGAGTTAGTTGTTTTTATTAATTTATAACTACTTAAAATTTATTTTATTTTAGCCAAATATAGCTATCTAAAAAAAATTATTTATATAAAATCCTTATTTTTATCATTATATTTAATGACTATTTTAAGAGTGAGAATTTAGATTTTGTAAAGTAACAATTTGATTAACATTTGGATAATATAAAAGTTAGGGTTTGTTTAATCATTTTATATATACTTAATTAAATAAATAGTCTTAATTTATTTTAATTATTTAATACTTTAAATTAAATTATATATATTAGATTTTATTTAAATAAAAATATAATAAAATTAAATTTGTAAAAGTATTTTTGAATAATAAAATACCATATTTTTTATTTACATAAATTTATAAATTTTAATATTATATTTCAAGAGTGAGAATTTAGATATTAAAAAGTAACAATTTGATTAAGCATTTGGATATCATAAAAGTAAAATTTGTTAAGTATTTTATTTATATATATATTTAATTAATTAAATATATAAAGTTTAATTATTATTATTATTGATGAATTAAGAAGAGTTAAAATCTATCCTAACTTATTAATAGAAAAGTTAGATAAAAAATATCCTATAAAATTTAAATATATTAGAGTATTTTATTAATAAATCTCTTACGTACTTTCCACTAAACTTTCCATTGTGCATACTAACATAAAAAAATAATTCACTTTCACTTTAACTTTGAAAATGCACTTACCCCCCCCTTGAAGTTTCTAGGAATGATTTCTAGGGAAACTATTCGTACGAAAGTAATCTTTTCTTTTAAGATGTGCAAATATCTGAAAAAAGAAAATTCCATATTGCCTTGTGACAAGAAAGGTGTATGAAAGGACCTGAAAATGTAAATAGCTAAAGTCCATTAGGCTCAAGAAATAAGCACTAAAAGGGAGGACCTATTCCCAAAACTGGTGGAGGATATCGCTAGATTTGGATTTCTAGAATTTTTTGGGAAGGGCATTGAGATGGCCTAGATCATTATCTATATCATTTTTAGGAAGTTTTAATTTAACTTACTCAACAATTCCTTAGGTTGAATGGTACCAAGACGGTGGTTTGGTGGACAAGAAGAGAAGAATTCCTTTGGTGAGTATTAGGAGGAAGTTTTGAAGGTTTCTAATACTACTCACTTAAATTGCATTTCTCATTGTATCGAAGTTGGCATTTGGATGGAAATGACTGAATGAGAAATGGAATATGTTTGATCACACAACTTCAGATTGGACATTTTGATGGTTTCAAATTCTGGTCACATAAATTGTATCTTCTTGCCGTATGGAAGTTGGAATTTGGATGAAAAGGATTGAATGAGAAATGGAATATGTAGCGCAATATCCATAAAGAGCAAGAGGTGGAAAAAAAATGACAAAAAACAAGACAAGTGTGAATAATAAACCATTCTTGTGCTCCTAAAACATCATTCTAATATCCAAATTTCAATAAGTACTTCATCACACAATATAATAAAACTTATTATGACACATTAACCATCCTTTTAGAACATCTACGAATTACACTTCCACATTCAACCATCACAACACACATTTCTGAATGCTCAAATCAATGGTGTCAGATAAAAGAACTTGTAATGGATATAGTTGGAACACCGTGTTACGATATGTTAAAATGTATATTAAATATAATTTATGTTCATAATTGTTGTATAATTTGGGATATGTACATAGGGTTATTTGATTAGGCTTAATGGGATGGGGGGGTGGGTGTATTGTCTTGGGCCCATGGGCCATTTTGTAACAGGAAAACCTAAAGGTTAAATACCTAATGAAAGGGGGAAAATCCCCAACGGAAACATTTTGATTAATCTTTCGTCTGCTTCGTTTTGCCGTGAAACCAGAGAGCTACGCTCTCTCTTGTGGGTGTTTGGACTGTTCCGTCAGTCCCTTGATTTTGATTTGTCATGGTATCAGAGCTTTGAAGATTAACCGTCCGACGCATTTTTGTCCGATGACCTATGTTGTTCGACGAGTTTTTTTTTTTTCGGCATTGATTGCGGGCGTCATTAGAAAAACCTGTCGGGTGGTTCCGTTGCTGGAAAAGCTACGGGGGTTCCGTTGCCAGGAAGAGGGTTCTAGCCGGAAGGGGAAATGAAAGGGAGAGGGTTCTCGCCGGAAGGGGAAACGAAAGGGCTGGTTTTCGGGGGTTGTCGGAAAGCATTGTTCGAGCTCGGGAAAGTTGTGGTTCCATCGTCGGAAAAGCTCCATCGGTGGTTTCGTTGCCGGAGAAGCTACAACGGGAAGGGGGTTCTCGTCGGGAAACTCGCCGGAAGGGGGAACGAAGGTACGATTTTTTTTTCTCCTGCGCGTTCGATTGATTATTTGGCATAAGGTCGTTATGCAATTTGCGAACCTTTGTGGGGTGATTTGAAACTTCTGAAAGTTTTGGGGGCCATTCTGGAATTTCTGAAGGTGTGAGGGTGTTTTTCCAATTTCTAATAGTTTGGGGGTCTAATTCGAATTTCTGTTAACCTGGGGGCAAATCTTGGATTTCTGCAAGTGTAGGGGTCCACTTGAAATTTATGAAAAGTGGGGGTATGTTTTGAATTTCTTATCTTGCGGGGGTGCATTAGGAATTTTGCTAGATTCGATCTTATCATGCCAGCAGACAAGTTCGATTTCACTACTATTCGATTCACGGGCAAATACTACGGTACTTGGGAATTTCAGTTCTAGTTATTTGTTCAGGGAAGAGGTTTATGGGGTCATATTGATGGGAGTGATCTGGCACCTGGCGATGCTAACGCATTGTCAAAATGGATCATCATGGATGCTAGAGTCATGACTTGGATACTTGCATCTCTTGAGCCTCACTAGTCCCAAATCTGAGGCCCTACAAAACTGCCGCAGATATGTGGAATTACCTCCACAAGGTTTATCGTCAAACCAACACGGCCCATCGATTTTAAGTTGAATATGAACTTGCAAATTTCACCCAAGGCAGTCGTTCGATTGAAGAATATTTTTCGGGCTTCCAAAATCTATGGGTTGATTACATTGACATTGTTTACGAGGATGTCCCTGCTGCTACTCTCTCTGTTGTGCAAGCTGTACATGACACCAGTAAACGGGATCAATTCTTGATGAAGCTTCGTCCCGAGTTTGAGATTGCTCAATCACATCTGATGAATCGTCATCCAGTGCCGTCCCTGGATACCTGTTTGAGTGAACTTCTCTGGGAGGAGCAGCGCTTTACTACTCAGGCTGGCATGGAACCTCGCGTTCAGGCTGATCTCTCGGCTCCTGTAGCTTATGTAGCACCAGGAAGACCTAAGGGTCGGGACACCAGTTCTGTTTAGTGCTTCCACTGCAAAGCTTATAGTCACTTTGTTCGGAACTCCCCCAAGGGGTCGGTTCTGTTCTATAGCTACTGTAAAAAGCCGGGTTATCACATCACCGTTTGCCCTACACAACCTGAAAGGAGGAAGCCAACAGCTTATCATGCATCCACCGATACATCTAGTTCTGCCACATTGCCACCTGCCGTTTCAGTCCCTATCATTCCTGTTCCACCAGCACCTGCCAGTTCCACCATTCTCACTCCTGAAATGGTACAACAGATGAACATTTCTGCCTTTTCTACTTTTGGTATCTCAGGTAAACAGAACCTTTCTACTCAACCATGGTATTTTGATTATAGTGCCTCTAACCACATGACCAACAATGTGGTATGTCTTTCAAATGTCAGAAAGTATGATGGCAATATGCACATCAACACTGCTGATGGTAGTACTCTCTGCCTATCAGTGTTGTTGGTGACCTCTCTCCATCTTTAGTTGATGTCTTTGTGTCTCCTGACTTGTCGACAAACCTTTTGTATGTTGGTCAATTAGTTGATAAAAACTGTAATATTCAGTTTTCTCGCTTTGGTTGTGTTATGCAGGATCAAGCGTCGGGGAAGGTGATCGCGAAGGGGCCTAAAGTGGGCAGGCTATTTTCACTTAAAGTCTTTCTATCCACTGTTATTCTCCGTTCTCCTGTAATTTCTTTTGCTTGTAATGTTGTTGGATTTGGCCCTAAGTTGTGGCATAGACGTCTAGGCCACCCAAACTTGTTTGTACTTCGTACATTATTTAAATCGGGTTTATTAGGCAATCAAGATTGTACTTCTCGTGATACGTCTTTTGACTGTTCATCATGTAAACTTGGCAAAAGTAAAACTCTATCATTTCTGCAACATTCCTTGCATTCCTCCCACTGATTTGACCTTATTCATAGTGATGTTTGGGGAATTGCTCCCGTTATCTCGCATGAACAAATTAAGTACTTTGTCACCTTTATTGATGACTTTAGTCGATTTACCTTATTCTACTTCCTACGGGCTAAGTCTAAAGTTTTAGTCATTTTTAAGAGGTTTCTTGCACTCATTGAAACACAGTTCTCCGCTCTGACTCTAGAGGCGAGTACATGTCGGCAGAATTCCAAGAATTTCTTCAAAGCAAAGGCATTATCTCTCAACGTTCTTCTCCCTCGACACCCAACAAAATGGTGTTGCTAAGCGCAAAAATCGTCACCTTCTTGATATGGTCTGCACCCTTCTCATTGAATCATCCGTTCCTCCTAGGTTTTGGTGTGAAACTCTCTCTACCTTCGTCCATTTAATTAACCCCCTGCCTTCGCCTGTCTTGCATCATGTCTCTCCCTTTGTTAAATTATTCGGTTATTCTCTGTCCTACATAGATCTTCGGACGTTCGGTTGTGTTTGTTTCGTGCATTTACCTGATCATGAACGATATAAACTTACAACCCAATCTGTTATGTGTGCATTTCTTGGGTATGGCGGTTCTCAAAAGGGCTATGTTTGCTACGATCCTCAGACGTGTCGAGTCCTTGTTTCTCGGAATGTGGTCTTCTTTGAAAACCAATATTTCTTTCCCTCTCAAGTTACACTTCCGTCTACCTCTTTTTCTAGTTTGCCGAGCTTTGATGAGCCTCAACCCACTGCCTCGCTGCCCTCTCCTCCTTCTGACCTAGCGCTTGCTCCTGATCCTCCCTCTGCTCCTGCTCCCCTCAATCTTCACAGATCCACATGTAGTTCTCACCCTCCTGACTGGTATGGTTTTCCCTCCCCTGTATCTTTGGTAGCTACTTTGTCTTCTATTTCCATTCCTTCTAGCCATAAACAGGCTATAGCACATGAGTGTTGGAAAAAGGCCATGCAAAACTGAACTACAAGCGCTAGAGGAGAATCACACCTGGGACATTGTGGCTTGCCCTCCTACTATTCGACCTCTTGGAAGTAAGTGAATCTTCTCTGTCAAGCTGCGTTCAGATGGATCGTTGGATCGGTACAAAGCCCGTCTTGTGGCCCTGGGGAACAGGCAGGAATATGGGATTGATTATGAGGAAACTTTTGCCCCAGTTGCCAAGATGACCACAGTTCGTACTATCTTAGCCAGTACGGCCTCTCAATCTTGGCCATTGCATCAGATGGATGTGAAGAATGCCTTTCTCCACGGTGATCTGCAGGAAGATGTCTATATAAAGCTTCCCTCGGGTATGTCTACATCCTCTCCTGATCATGTCTGCAAGCTCCGACGTCCTTTGTATGGGCTTAAAGAAGCCCCCCGAGCTTGGTTTGAGAAATTTTTTAGGACACTTATCCTCCACCGGTTTACCCAGAGTCAGTATGATTCATCTCTCTTTAATCATAAGTCTGTTGCGGGCATGGTCATTCTCTTGGTTTATGTGGATGACATCATCATTACTGGCACTGATTCTGGACTGATTACCAAGCTTCAGAAGGTGTTGCATGCCACTTTTCATATGAAGGATCTTGGACGCCTCTCTTACTTCTTAGGGCTGGAGGTCCATCACACACTCAAAGGTATTTTCTTAAACCAACATAAGTATATTCAAGATCTTATCACACTCGTTGGGTTGGAGGACACATCTTCGGTGGCTACCCCTATGGAGGTTAATGTCAAATATCGGAAAGATGAAGGGACTCTCCTTGACGATCCGACTATCTATCGATGACTAGTCGGGAGTCTCATCTACTTGACTACTACTCGCCCGGACATTTCCTATGTTGTTCATAAGGTCAGTCAGTTTATGGCATCTCCTTGACACCTTCATCTTGCGGCAGTTCAGCGCATCATCTGCTATCTACGCGGCTCCCCTACTCGTGGTTTATTTTTTCCTACTGGCTCCGCGCTACAACTGGTTGCCTACAATGATGCTGATTGGGCAGGGTGCCCCGATACCCGTTGCTCTACTACAGGCTGGTGTATGTTTTTAGGCGATGCACTGATTTCTTGGAAATGTAAGAAACAAGATCGAGTGTCCAAGTCATCTACTGAGGCCGAGTATCGTGCTATGTCTACTGCGTGTGCGGAAGTTATTTGGCTCCGTGGTCTTCTTGCTGAGCTCCAGTTTCCTCAGCCTTCATCTACACCGCTTCATGCAAATAATACAAGTGCTATACAGATTGCAGCCAATCCGGTTTTTCATGAGCGTACCAAGCATATTGAGGTTGACTGTCACTCCATCCATGACACTTTGGAGCGCCGGGTAATATCTCTTCTGTACATTTCTTCGGATCTTCAAGTGGCCGATGTCTTCACCAAAGCATTGTCTCAATCTCGACATAATTTTTTGGTTGGCAAATTGTTGCTGGTTGACTCACCATCATCAATTTGAGGGGGGATGTTACGATATGTTAAAATGTATATTAAATGTAATTTATGTTGATAATTGTGTTATAATTTGGGATATGTACATAGGGTTATTTCACTAGGCTTTATGGGACAAGAGGGGGGGGGGGGGTGTCGTCTTGGGCCCATGGGCCATTTTGTAACAGGAAAACCTAAAGGTTAAATACCTAATGAAAGGGGGAAAATCCCAACGAAAACATTTTGATTAATCTTTTGTCTGCTTCGTTTCGCCGTGAAACCAGAGAGCTATGCTCTCTCTTGTGGGTGTTTGGACTGTTCCGTCAGTCCCTTGATTTTGATTTGTCACACCGAGCCTGCAACAAACTTGAGTCATAATGACAGAGAGGTTCCAGGAATAGATGCGATGTCCAAAATATGAAGGTCTGACAGTAGTTACTTTACTTTCAGTTGATTTAATTCAAAGACTGAATTTGCTTCAACGGTGATTCATATTTGGAGTGTTTGTTGGAGTCAGTTGGTAGAAGAGTTTGTAATGAATGGAAGGGACGGGGAGACAACAGTAAGGATTCCCTGCAAGAACAACAATGAATAATTCATATTCAAACAAGAGAGAGAGAGAGAGAGAACTTTTTTCCTAAATGCTTTTGTCAGTGTGGTGCTTGCAATCAAATTGAAAGAGGGGTACTAAATTTTTATTTAAAAGGAACATTTCATGCTTAACCTTGTAGATAATTATTCTGTTTAAAATTTTACTTAGATGCAATATACATTGTTGTCAGAGTGGTTCCGTCCACTCTTGTTAGAGTTTGTGGTCTGAGTTAGGTACTTGGCTTTTCGCACATTAAACGGTTAGTCTTTTCTGGTTGTATTGGTTAGGTATCTGAGACTCAGAACTCCGAAGTTAAGTGAACTTGGGCAAGAGCAATTCTAGGATGGGTGACCTCCTAGGAAGCACTCTTGACTAAGACTTTGACATGGTATCAGAGCTAGGCACACCACGGCCCGCGTTCGTATCCCATGAGAAGCGGCTCCAGAATGGGCGGGGGTGGGTGTCAGAGTGGTTCCGTCCACTCTTGTTAGAGTTTGTGGTCTGAGTTAGGTACTTGGCTTTCTGCACCTTAAACGGCTAGTCTTTTCGAGTTGTATTGGCTAGGTATCTGACTCAGAACTTCGAAGTTAAGCGAGCTTGAGCAAGAGTAATTCTAGGAAGTACTCTTGCCTAAGACATTGACAGTTACAACAATCATGTGTGCAAGTGTATATTTTTTCGCTTGTGCTCGATGACTACATACTGCTTCCACTTGGAATTATGAATTTGGTGGTACGACAACATGCTAAAAAATGAGAAACATAGTCCATGGTACAAGATATATCTGCCATGAGCTATGAAAGGTTATAAGAAAAAAGAAAGAAAAACTCACTCAATTCATATAAATCAACCTTTCTCTCATATTATTGAATAAGCATTCACATTTAAATCTCATCACATAGTCCATCCCATTTTATGATACACTATTCATCCATTTACATAAGATATCTCATACATCAATTACATATTTTGGCATGAACAACCCCTTGCTACCAACACGATCTTCAATAGTATTACTGGGTTGCTTGGAACCACCGGATAGTGACATAATGAGAAGCTAAGGCCATGCATTAGATCACTAAAAAATTGAAACTTCATCTTGCTATGCTTTGATCTGACAAATTGTTACCGAAACAAACACGAGTGATGTCCAATAACACATCAAAAAGAAGAAAAACATAAAATGTAATGCACATACTTATCCACCATAGGCTCAAAAAGCGAATAAACAAACTATTCTTTTCTATACATTGTTCAAATATTCAAATTTCAATCTCAATCTTATAATTTGATATACATATTTACTGATACATTGCATTTACCTTTAAAATATTTCTTATAATTTTCTAGTAAGTCACTAATAGTAATAGGATTTTATTTAAAAGACTTTTTGGAAATATGTATCATAGGAAAAACATTTCTAGTTTTTGCTAGAATATAAATTTTCAACCAGGCTCGAACATAGGCAGGTTCAGGCTCGGCTCAGGTCGATGCCACCCCTGCTTCCCACCAGTGACATGTCTAGATAAGGAAGTCGGAGTAGCTTCTCTTGAAATGTTGTTCTATTCGACCTTGAAACGGTTAGGTAGTAGTTTCTGGTCAAGGTTTGTCTAGAAGGTTTTGACATAGTTGAAGACGTAATCCCATCTCCCACAAGTTCAACCCATCAAATTGGTCTTTCAATTCATACATAATTTCGTCCAACCGATTCACCGTCGGGAGTGCCTCTATCGGAATAGTAGTGCAAATGCTCTCTCTGGGTAACTTTGCATCCTTCTCCGCTGAATGCACAATTCTATATCTTGTCCTCCCTTCCAATTTACAATTTTGGTGTTAGAAACGAGGCGAAGAGAAACAACAAATTATAAACTAGGTCAATAGATGGAAGAAATTAGGATACCATCAATTGTAGTAAGCCAAAATTGAGTAGATGGTGGCGATTGTGGTGAGAGCGTTCTAGAAATCCATAGAGTCAACAAAATTGATAATATCCCATGGGATCTTGAAGCCCATGAAAACCTTCCACCGAGTTTTATTTTTAATTTTTAAGTTACTTATCTTATTTTGTTAATTGAAAAATCTAAATAAAACTATCTTAATAAGGTCAAATCTATCACAGTATTTTATTAATGTATTTTCCATTATGTACACTAACACAAGAGAGTACTTTACGTTGCACTTTCCATTGAGCACCCTAAGGCCTTATTAGTACACTCTGAAGTGAAAGTGAAAATGAAAGTACTTTCATTAGTGAAAATAGCCCAAAACCTGTTAGTGTGTACCGTAACTGGCGAGTGACACTCATTCTTGAGAAAAAAAACGAGGGAAAGTAAAATCACTCCTCCCTGAGGTTAGTGAATTCACTTTCACTCGCATGCTCACTTGCTCTCTCACTCTTGTTATGCTCATTTTGCCCTCTCATTTTCGCATTTGGATATAATAAAATTAAATATTTGTTTAAGTATTTTATTTTATACATTTAATTAAATTTAAAAAGATTAATTTAATTAATTAATTATTAATTTAAACAAGTTGAAATTTATCTTACATTATTAAAAAAGTTAAAATAATTAAATTATAAAAATTAAATCTAACTAAGTAATTTTAACTATTTTTATTTATATAAATTCATGATTTTAATATTATATTTGATTTCTAATTTAAGAGTGAGAATTTGGATTTTACACAAGTAACAATTTGATTAAGAATTTGGATATTATAAAAGAAAGTATTTGTTTGATCATATTTTTATATATTTAACTAAAAAATTAATTATTAATTTTTTTATTAATTTTAGATAAGTTTTATTTTTTAAAATTATTTATTTATTTAAAACAAGTTAATTTTTTATTAATTTAAAACTTCTTAAAATTTATTTTATTTTAGCCAAATATTGCTATCTAAATTAAAAGTAAAATCTATTAGATGATTTTGTAAAATAAAATAATATTTTTTATTTATATAAAATTCTTATTTTTCACATTATATTTAATGACTATTTTAAGAGTGAGAATTTAGATTTTTTAAAGTAACTATTTGATTAACATTTGGATAATATAAAAGCATGGATTTGTTTAATCATTTTATAAATATTTAATTAAATAAATTGTCATAATTTTTTTAATTATTTAATACTTTAAAATTAATTAGATATGTTTGAGTTTATTTAAATAAAAAATCTAATAAATTTAAAATTTAAAAGTATTTTTGAATAATAAAATACCATCTTTTTATTTACCTAAATTTATAAATTTTAATATTATATTTAATTATTATTTTAGGAGTGAGAATTTAGATATTAAAAAGTAACAATTTGATTAGGCATTTTGATATCATAAAAGTGAAAAATTTTAAGTTATTTATTTATATATAAGTAATTAATTAAATAAATAAAGTTTAATTATTATTATTATTGATGAATTAAGAAGAGTTAAAATCTATCCTAACTTATTAATACAAAATTTAGATAAACAATATCCTATAAAATTTAAATCTATTGGAGTATTTTATTAATAAATTTCGTATGTACTTTCCACTAAACTTTCCATGATGCATACTAACATAAAAAAATAATTCACTTTGACTTTCACTTTCAAAATGCACTAAACCCCCCTTGAAGTTTGTAGGAATGATTTCTTTGGAAAATATTCGCACGAAAGTAATCTTTCTTTTAAGATGTGCAAATATCTGAAAAAGAAAATTCCATATTGCCTTGTGACAAGAAAGGTGTATGAAAGGACCCGAAAATGTAAATAGCTAATGTCCATTAGGCTCAAGAAATAAGCACTTAAAGGGAAGACCTATCCCTTCCCAGAACTAGTGGAGGATATTTCTAGATTTGGATTTCTAAATTTTTTTGGGAAGGGCATTGAGATGGCCTTGAACATTATCTATATCAATTTTAGGAAGTTTTAATTTAACTTACTCAACAATTCCTTAGGTTGAATAGTACCAAGACGGTGGTTTGGTGGACAAGAAGAGAAGAATTCCTTTGGTGAGTATTAGGAGGAAGTTTCGAAGGTTTCTAATACTATTCACTTATATTGCATTTCTCATTATATCGAAGTTGGCATTTGGATGGAAAGGACTGAATGCGAAATGGAATCTGTTTGCTCACACAACTTCAGATTGGACGTTTTGATGGTTTCAAATTCTAGTCACATAAATTGTATTTTCTCATTGTATGAAAGTTGGAATTTGGATGAAAATGATTGAATGAGAAATGGAATCTATAGAGCAATATCCATAAAGAGCAAGAGGTAAAAAAAAGAAGACAAAAAAAATCTAACAAGACAAGTGTGAATAATAAACCATTCTTGTGCTCCTAAAACATCATTCTAATATTCAAATTTCAATAAGTACTTCATCACACAATATAATAAAAGTTATTACGATACATTAACCATCCTTTTAGAACATCTAAGAATTACACTCCCACATTCAATCATCACAACACACATTTCTGAATGCTTAAACCAATGGTGTCAGATTAAAGAGCTTGTAACGGGTTTAGTTGGAACACCGAGCCTGCAACAAACTTGAGTCATAATGATAAGACGGTTCCAGGAATAGATGTGATGTCCGCAATATGAAAGTCTGACAGTTATGGGTGGTTTCAAACCAAGCTGGCTCGAGCTCGGCTCCGTTCTGGCACGGTTCAATTCAGTATACCTGGATCTTGAGCCGATTTTGAGATCCGGGATCGGCTCGTTTAAATTAACGAGCCGAGCTCAACTGAATCAAAGTTTGGCTCGAAAGCTCATGAGCCGGCTCGTTAATTTAACAAGCGGTGCAGGATTCGGGGGATTTGGGGGAGTCGGGACTAGGGAGCGGGACCAAGAGCTGGAGTGTCGAGCGGAGTGGGAGAGAGGGGAGAGAGAGCGAGGGGGGGGGGGGGGGGGGGGAGATTCTTCCTCCCCTCGTCACTGCTGAGCCCCTCCCATCCGTTGTTGTGGCCACCTTTGTCGTTGTCGACAATTGCCTCATCAGCCGCCTTCTGCCTTTTCGTCACCACTGATTTTGTGGCCACCGCTATATTTCTTCCCCCTAGTCTGCCTTCACCTTTGTTTCCGTCGTCACCGTTTCCGTCATCACAACCGTTATTGCTGAAAAAAGATCCTTGCCGACGCCGCTGGAAACTTTTCCCTCCGTGTCGTTCCTCATCCTTGGTGGAAACCAGAGGACCTAAGTTAGAAGGAAAAAAATAATCCCCCCTAGCGAGAAGACAATTTCCTCATCAATAGACACTGCCGGTACCGCCCCCCCGGACACTCTCGATGTGGACCAGGCACACCTCCGCTTCTCTCATGTCAGGTTACCCTCCACCGCGAAAAATCTGACCCTATACACTACTTCCGTCGAGTACCATCGCAGCTAGCTTCCATTTTTTCCCCGCTCTCGCCCATTAGAACGGTGTGACTTCTCCGTCAAGATCGTCGCCATTGAACAAGTTACTGGTGGAGATTGCCGAAGAGAAAGTCCTTATAATCGATGGAATTCTGGTGGACGAGCCGCCTGGTGCCGCTCGTGCTTGGTCATCGGCGTCGGAAATAGGCTTTTTCTCTCTCACAAACCCAATTCTTACAAGACAAGGGTATGCCGCCCGTGGGAGGACTTGGGCCCGTGCGCATGTGCGTCAAAATGCCTGGTGCTTACCTCTCGTTTCCGACGTCGTTCTGTACTGTTCACGCAGATATTTAATTGCTATTTCTATTGAATGTCGATTCTCAGTTTGCAAGCGGAAAAGAGCAGCTGCCATCAGCACGTCAGTTTCAAACGCCCTTGTTGAATTTCATATTTACTTGCCTTCTTGTTTCCTTTTCAGTTCCTTTCTTTGCTTCTCTACGTAAGATGCTCTTTGATTTTAAGCATTTTCAAATTTAATAATGAAAATGCCTAATACTATCCAGGAATGTAATTTTTCTGTATTTTTCCTGGTTATGTTTGGTTGATTCGACATAATGTCCAGGATAGCTAACTTTAGAAAGGCAAAAGTAAAAGTGGTTTTTTGGCTACATTTCCATGCTACACAAGTAAGCCTTTTGTTAAATATGACCTTATGTTAGAGCTAAGTTTATTTCCATTCCGGAATGTGGCTTTTTCATTGCTCTTGAAATGGCTATTTGGATAGATATCTCAGCATTTAGTTTTCATCTGACATTGTTTCAAGTTTCTTGAGCTAGAGCTACCACTGATTTGTGGAGAGGAATTGACCTATCATTTGGTTGCTCGTTGTATTGCCCTAATAATGATCTGATTTTTTTATTCTTGTTGATACTGGAAAGACAACAAAAACAAAAACAACCAAAGCCAATGTGGGGAATGAGAACTGCAAATGGTCGGATCCTATCTATGAGATTGCAATACTATTCCAAGATGCTAAAACTAAAATGTTTGAGGAGAAGCTCTACAACCTTGTGGTTGCAATGGTATCTGTCGTTCTTTTGAACTTCTCTCTCTCTCTCTCTCTCTCTCTCTCTCACTTGGACCCTATATCTCATCTCTTTCTTTTCTTATAGAAGCCTATTATTTTGTTATTGTGTTAAACTAATTTAGAGTTCTTTATCTTTAGTAGACATTTAGAAGGGATATTCTTCTGTTTTGTCAAGGATCATCTCGTTCTAGCATCCTTGGTGAGGCCACCATAAATCTGGCGGACTTGCAGACGCATCAAAACCTTTATCTGCTGCACTTCCTCTTCGGGGGGCCATTCTTGTGTTGGATTAGTTTCCTTTGTGTGCTGTTGATGGTGATCGTTTTTTCATGACTTGGTAACCATAAACTTGCTACTATTTTCTTCTTTTTCTTCCAAACTACTAATTGCACTCACAACTTCTTGAATTTTGGAAAGAAGAAAATCAGACTTGTAGGTGATCGGAAAAGAAAAAAAAATTCTATCTTTTGCTACTAATTGGGCCTGCTTAGATTCAACTTCATTAAGTGAATGCTTCAAACTCATGTGTTTTGTACTTCTCATAGTGTTTGCCTTGCGTCATGTAAAAGGTATAAAAAATGGTAATGTTGTGAATTTTATCTGTATGGCAGGTTACAATCCAACTTCTCACATCTAAAACTGGCTACAGGTGTTGCTTCAGTGATCCTACAAATTTGCATTGACTTCATTATTAACACTATAGTTTGAGACGTTGGATAAGGGTATTGATTCATCTAAGTGAAGCATGTTTTCCCAGAGCTAAGTGATTTGATGTGGAGGGAAGTTTTGTTGCATCAATCGTTGGGATTTTCCTATCATCTTCTTGCGGCTTCGTCTCGATTTTCTTGAAGTTTTGAGTTTTAATTATTTGTGAAATCGGTAGTTGGTCTAAATTTTCATTGGATTGTCATAGAGAGTTTGAACAACGATGAGATGTCAGAGAGAGGAGATTTTAGATGCCCACTGGTCCAAGCGTTCATGATAAATCTGCCAAAAAAGTGTCATCTTTTGCAGAGGCGGCAAATGATCAGATTGACAAGGTTTAGAATTGTCATTTCTTGCTAGAGTTTAAACGTACATTAAACAAACAATGAGAAACATATTTAGGAACTTACCGGAAATGGAATGAATCAAATTACTAACATGCATATATGCATATTGTTCATATACATTGTTATGAACTCAATAGCAGGCCGGGTAATGCAAAGGCACAATGGTTGAGTCTTTTAGTATTAAGTTAATTATTTTTCTTTCTATTTACTTTTGCTTCATTTTTATTTTAATTGATGAGTTAGTATGCCATAGGGGCAATACTGTAATTCTTTCTCTTGAACCCTTGTTAGCGTAAACCCTACTTAAGGGGTGAAAGGAATGAGAAAAGACAAGTCTGATTTTAGTCTAACCAAGGTTTTGAGTTCTCCTAAACGAGCTCAGGGGTGTGCGTTCTCCTTAATGAACTTAGGGTTTTCAAGCTTCCCTTCGACTTTATTCTTCTCTTCTCTTTTTCTTCCCTACGAATCACTGTGTTAGATCCGGGACCATAACAACTGGGTATTAGAGCAGGGTAACATGGGGTATTCCAGCATTGACGAGTTAAGAGATTTGGTTGTTAGAGTGTAGAATGTATGGGTAAAAAATGAGGTGAGGTTTGCTTATATCAGACAGCTGTTGGAACAAATCCCAACTCTTTGACTCCAAATCGACAGACTTGAAAAGGAGGTACGAAGGGCAGCAATGCAGGCATAAGCTGAGGCATGAATGAAAAGAATCGACCAGCAACTCGACAGACTCAAAATGGAAATGTGTATAGCAGCAATGCCTGATGATATACGTCCGTCTTCCATTGAAATGTCGAAGAGATTGAAAAGTCGTTGTTCTAGAAGAAGACGGGGCAACCTTTGTCTCAACAAATAATTTTGGCTGTTCCAAAGTCGATCGACCTCAAATTTCTTTGGAACAACCCGATTTGGGCTCATAAGTTTTCGTCGAGCTCCTCTGTACTCGGCAACCTAAACTAAAGCCCAGCCTCTAGAAATCTGAAGTCAGGGAGACTGGAAATTTTCGAGCCTAGAGGCTCAATGATAAAGTTTGCCCAGATACCTCCTTCGTCAACATAGTGGCTGTTGTTCGCCGTTGATAAAAATTTCCTAAGGTCATTCTTCTCGGCAACGACGGTGCAGGGAAGATCTCGTTGATAAATCAATGGGTCGTGCTAGCAGATGCAAACAAGAAAGACCAAAAACCCAAAATCTTTGATTTCACAGTGGAAATTGTTGCCTTGGCGGAAAAAGAGAATTCCGGCAGTAAAATTAAACAATTGTTTCGCCTTATCTCAATTTGTTTCTCACATGTTGTTCGTTACAATGGTAAACACCAGCCAGAAAATGGGCTATCGGAGAAATGGTGTCACAGTGTATTCTGGTGTGCCGTCTCTGCTTTACTATCCTGGTTGTGGTCTTGTTTCTGTGCAGGCAGTGGCCAATCTTTGAAGGAACCTTCATTGAGAAGATCAACTACTTCATCACCGTTGGTGCTTACAACTAATTCTTGCGAACCTTCAGAGGTCGTTTGTGGAACAAATCCTTTGGTTAACATGTATTCAGCCTGCGGAGATGTAGTGTCCGCTCGAACACTGTTCTATGAAATTATTCTACTAGGTCTGGTTTCTTGGAATTATATGGTGTACAGTTATGCAAAGTGTGGGGCTAAGGCGTCTCTACCAGGTAGCTATTCGACTTAATGCCGGAACGCGACGTTGTAGTTGGTGGACCGCCACCTAGCCTCTATATGTCATTAGTGGCCGTGGGGATGAAACCATAAAATCAAAGTGCCCATAAAATCAATGGCGCACCTGTATCTTCTTCCCTACAAATGCCTGGAACACAGTGCATATACAGGAAAACTTTTGGGTGTTTCCATAATTAGAGTGACAGTGAATATATGGCTGGTCAGCTTTGAGCATTTGGACATGTAATGCGTGATAATCCAGAGGAGGTAGATCCTTGGTTCACTAATACGTGTACTGTGAAATCTTCTAGTCCATCAGCCAAGGAAACTTTAAATTCAAAATGCAAAAAGGATGGTATGTCCCTTGTAGTGGCTGGATGTGTGTCTCAAGGAAGTAGATACTTGAAGGAGCTTGGAGGGATTAGTATAACTGAAGTGCATACATTGTTCTGGAATGCTCTAGGTGCTTGCCAGATATGTGTAGAAATGCTAAGAGGTATTAAGACAGGAGCTGGGAGCATGGTTGAAATCGTGCAAATTGATAGGGGAGGTGCAATGGCAATTTTGCACTCTATATCAATGGGAAGGCTTCCACTTGCCGAGGGAATGAACGCCAATTTATCTGCTGCTGCTACAACAATTCGCCAGAGAGCACTAATTGCTCTTTGTGAGTCATCTCAGAAGAATTATAGCGACGTTGTTGCTGCCAAATCAGACCTAAACTATATTGGTCAGCAGATAGAGAAAATACTTCAACTGAAGAATTATATTGTTGTTTGTGAGAACATAATCAGGTATAGAATCTTTGTTAAAAAAATTATTGAGTCACATGATGTGATAAAAATGTGTGTTCTGAAGTGTGACCCAAATTTGGCAATAAGTCTCATGAATGTGAATGGCCGTCATTAGACCTATACAATGCATATCTACAAGCAAAAGCAAATATTACATGTCCTTGCTGATCTGGTGACATATACCATACTCCTAAATGTCTATTGTCTGGCTGAGAGTGTAGAGAGGGCACAAGATATTTACGAGAAAGTAAGACATATGGCATCAGTTGGGGCTTGCAGATTACATCTCACCACCTACAACACAATTATAAAGGTTTTTGCAGATGCCAAAATGTCGCAATTGGCATGGAAAATAACAGAAGAGATGGTCTCAGATGGTGTTAGTCCTAATGTTGTCACCTGGTCATCATTGATTAGTGCCTTTGCCAAAGCAGATCTAATGGAGCGTGCAATTCACACATTTGATGAAATGCTCCTCTCTGGCTATGAACCTTCATTGAAGCAGCAACTTCTAATCTCCATCATTTTTATGACTATTTGGATTGCAATTGTCAGCTACATTGCTCTGCCATCCAACTTCACCCTCTATGATTTTGGAGTTGCGAAACCAGTTAAGAATTGGCACTTCTTCTTCTGTGTTGCTATTGGATTGTGGGCTGGACTCATTATTGGATACACAATGGAGTATTACACTAGCAATGCTTACAGTCCTGTGCAGGATGTTGCTCCTTCTTGCAGAACAGGGGCAGCAAAAAATGTGATCTGTGGCCTCACACTGGGTTACAATTTTTTCATAATTCTACTTAGGTTTCAGTCTTGCTGCCATATATAGACTTTCTGTGGCAGTTTTGGGAATGTTTAACACAATTACAACCAGGCTTGCGCTTGACACCTATGGACTCAAGGGGGAGGAAGATCATGTAGCTTGCATGGTTGACCTACTTGGCCACAGTGGGTACCCTTTGATGTAAAATTTAGTTACATCGGCTTTAATACCTTGCAAGCGTACGAATCGTTCATGTAATCTAGCAGTAAGCGAGGGTCATATCCACAGGGAGGATTGAATTTTGTGTATTCTTCAGTCAACTAGCCTAACCAAATATGATGAATTAATCTGAACTAAACACTAATTATATCCTACATTATCAAGCAATAATCTAATTAACTACTTGCACAACAGGAAACGTCAACTCTGGATTTTATCGTGATTCGTGCCTCTCTCGAGCGCCACGAAACCACGAATCCGGATTCTCAATCCTTGCATCTAGCCCCTCTCGGGCGCCTAGAGTTAATGACAAAGAGCGGATTACAATAGAATGCAGAGAATCAATTTCCTTTTGTGATGATGCTAAAATTATCAACTCTGGATTTTACTGTGATTCGTGCCTCTCTCGAGCGCCATGTAATCACGAATCCGATTTCTCAAACCTTGCGTCTAGCCCCTCTCGGGCGCATAGAGTGAAAGACAGAAATTGGATTAAATAACCAAAATCCAACCTCAATTATAATCCTACCCTAATTAGCTAATTTAATCAAATATCTAGAAAACAAATCTTAAATAAACATTAATTATCAAATCAGATTCAATTAACATTCAAAACCTAAGTTCAAACTATATAAAAAATTAAATTCAATAATGATGAATTACTCCCCTTCTTCTTCCTCTCGGTCGGGCAGCAACTCGTTCTCACGGGTGCTGCAATTTCCCGAAATTGGTGGCGTCGGGTGGCAATAGTGAGTGGCCGGAGGTAGAGACGACGCCGGCGACGAAGGTTGGAAGCCGACGGATGGAGGTAACGTCCGGCGAAGAACGAAACAGAGATGAAGTTCTCTAACCGGCTCTCTCGAGTCTCGGTCGGAGTCGGAATCGCTCCGAGAATGATCAAAAATACGTAACCGACGCCGGAGGATGGTCGAAAAGCGAAGTTGGCACCGGAGAAGCCCTCTCGGATCACTTCTCGGCCTGGCGAGCGACGACTGTCGAACGCACCTCGACGGAGACTCTCTCGAGCTCTCCTCGGGTTTGTTCTCGGTTGCTGGACGTCAATGGACGACGGTGGACGATGGTGGCGCGGTGGAAGGTATTGGCCCGGCGAACGACGGCGGGGAACTCCTCTCGAGTCCTCCCCTGTTTCCGGTCAAAGTCCTCTGTTTTGGTCTCCGTCTCTGTTTTCTCTTCACGCTTCCCCCTCTCGGGTTTTCCCTCCTGGGTCTCTCCTCTTGGTCCCTCTCGTTCGATGCTCCCCTTCCTCTTTAAATATGATTTTTCTTATTTTAAAACTATTTGCCCTAGAAATTACCTCCATTTCACTAAGGGCATTTTGGTAAATATCTTCTTCTCCACCCAAATTCTCCTGAAATTCCATAATTGAATCTATAAAAAGCATTTCAGGAAGAAATAAAACTAAAAAATAATGAAATATAATTCAGGAGAGAGAAATATGCAATATAGACAGTGATTAATGCCAAATTCAATAAATGCTCATTTCATTTGAAAACCGATAAATAACCACCTATAACACAATTATAAAGGTTATTCTATTATAATTAACCTAGTTCTCATGTCAGAATATGGCATCTATCAGTACCCTGCAACAACAACCAAAGTGATAGAGGATTACACTGGCCAGACTGGGTGCTGGCCCAACATATCATCCACGATTTTTACTGTTGCCTACAAACCAGTGATGTACATACCATCAATTCTAGATCAATTTATTGTAGTGGGTTTACTCACAGCTAGCGCGAATCTGGGTGCATTACATAAAGGGAAACTCTTGTAGGCTTACATCAAGAGAGATTTTAACTGCCCCCATTCACACTACTTTACAGAAGCTGAGGTTCTCACTAAAATTTGAGCATGGCTATTGGTGGCTTACTTGCATGAATATGCATGTGAGGCTTATGTTGCTGCTCTCTATTATGGGATAAACAATACAGGAAGTGGAAAATAGATACAAATGTTTTCAGGTCAACTATTTTTAGTGCCAATTGAACTTGATCTGGGTCCAAACCTTGAAATTGCTCGTGTTCCAAGAATTGGACTTATTTACACAGAATTAGTCAGAGCCTTAACCAGTACTGTTGCGGCTACGTGTGGATTTCACAAGGATATGTAGAGTGGTCTGAGGTCAGTAGTTTATGCCAAAAAAAAGAGATGGTACACTGACAGAACTTGGGTAGACAACAAGTCAATACATTATAGTTCCCTATTTTGTTAACTTTTCGCATTGGTGGGTTCATTCTCACATGGGTTTCCGAAGATTATGGTGGAACATCTTGTTGGCCAGTCATGGTCTTGCCAAATTGGAGCAGGTGATAGTTTAGACTATTGTTTGGTTGCTTGACCATGTGGTGGGTTGCTGCAGCGAGTAATGCTGGAAGTGTTGGATTCTCACCCAAAAAAACAATTTTCTGGAGGAACATTCTGTCAACGGGGGAAACCAGTGGTGGATTTCGGATACCGCAATCTCTCCGTCCGAGGTGTTACATTGGAGCGCTTACACTGTTTGGGTCGCCTAGTGGGTTGACACAGATGCCACAGATGTTACATGGGAAGATGTGGAGACGTTTCAGCACGCATACCCTACCTTCATGCTTGAGGAAGCTCTTTCTCCACGAGGGGAGTGATGTTATGAACTCAATAGCAGGCCGAGTCATACAGAGGTGTAGTGGCTGAGTCATCTAGTATTAAGTTAATTGTTTTTCTTTCTATTTACTTTTACTTTATTTTTATTTCAATAGATGAGTTAGTATGCCGTAGGGGTATTATTGTAATTCTTTATCTTGAACCCTTGTTAGCATAAACCCTACTTAAGGGGTGAAAGGAATTAGAAAGGGCAAGCCTGATTTTAGTCTAAACAGGGTTTTGAGTTCTCCTAAATGAACTTAGGGTTGTGCGTTCTCCTTGACGAACCTAGGGTTTTCAAGCTTCCATTCGGCTTGATTCTTCTCTTATCTTCTTCTTCCCTACGAATCACTGTGTTAGATCCGGGACCGCAACATCCACACACACGAGCACCCACGCACAACCTTCCCCCCCCCCCCCCCCCCCCCCCCCCCCCCACACACACACACACACACACACACACACATACATATATACACTTTAGTTGATGATTTAAATAATTAAATTCTAATTGACAGTAAACTAAAGTTATAATTGACGTGACTGAAATTTAACCAACTTATTTGGAAAGATTCTATAAGATTTTCATTTGAACCTTTTATTTGTGGCAATATACGAATTTATGTTTTTTTTTTTTTTAGACCATGAGAAGGTAGAATTCATTGAGAAACATGCGACCATGATATAACCAAGGATTTGCAAATGTCCCATTTAATTGAGTAAATGTTTACTGTAACTTTTGGAAGTGTATGTATTCTCTATTATTGACTTGCACAGTAAAATTTTTTTATTGAAACGTATTTGCTGTGTGTGCATGAAGTTTCGTAAAGATTTACTATAAAATTTAGGAAAACTTAAAAAGATTTTAAAAATTTTGGAAAATATTACTTTGTTTTGCAAATGAATATTCCCAAAAATATGTTGCCTACATGGAGAAAGATTTCAGGTAGCCATGGATGTCTTCTTGCTTGCTGCCTTTTCATAGTTTCAACGGGACACCTGACCCTTATGATTTACTTGCTCTATTCTTACAGAAAATAAAAGTTGAATAATACTTCATTATGTTGCTATATCCTGATGTTTGTCATTGTGGTTTCTATTAAGGTTGCATGTTGCATGTGTGTGAATTTATATCTTTCTCTATTATCAAGTACTCTGCTACTTGCATGGTCTTTTCTTATTTTTCATTACTATGACACAGTTAACTTTGTCTTTGAAACTGATTTATAAAATTCACTTTCAGGTCAATGTTTTGATCTATCTAATAGGCTACTGGTGAAAATTCCATTGAAATGACACACTAAATTCTTCAGGTCTTACTGTTGGTTTTTGAAATTTTATTTCACTTCATTTTTTTCATATTTAATCTTTTCTGGGATGGGGTTTCATGCTTATTTTCACTTTTAAAGCAGGTAAATTCAATAGTAAGATTCAAATCAGACTCTACAGAGCTAATTAAATGCTTATTATCCTCAAATGTTGATGGTGCATTGACCCATCCAGAGGACATTCTAAAGTCTAGATTGCTTCGTCAAAAGTTAGATGTAGCTGAACCAAAAGACAAACTTTGGAATGAAGAGCCTGTTAAACAGCTAACCGGTAGATCATTTCCATCACATGAAGAACTCTTGGTGGAGCAGAAAGCTGAACTTTCTGGGGTGTATGTACAAAATGTACATTTTGGGAGTGTCTTCAGATATTTTAGAAGGGGCTTTGGATGAAATCAATGGTAAGATTAAACTTCTGAAGCAAAAGATATAGATAGCTTGAGTAGCAGTTAAAGCATGAAGACGATTCTAGAGGATTTTTGACTCTTAAACTTCAATCTACGTTGCATGAGATCGAGATATTGAGGGACTCTGAAGTTGAGTGCATATCTAGATGCAATGATTTGAAGTCAGAAAATCATGTTCTGGAAGTAGAATTACAGAGTACCACAGCTGAGAACTCTCACCTCACTCATAAACTTGCTGAATGTGAAGAAGTTATCTCAGAACGCAGAAGTTACGAATTGTAAGTGCTGGGGAAAGTGAAAGTACTTTACCTAGTGAAAGTGACAATTAATTACTTGTTTGTGTTAGTGTGCGTAATGAAAAATGCAATATAAAGTACTTGTTTGTGTTAGTGTGCACTATGTAAAGTACAGTGTATAGTACTTGTTTGTGTTGGTATGCACAATGGAAAGTGCGGTGTAAAGTACAAAGAGATTATTTATTAATAAAATATTTTTATATATTTGACTTTTAGAAAATTAAATTAATATTAGTTAATTAATTAAATATAATAATTAAACAAATGCTTACTTTTATACTATTAAAATTTTAATCAAGGAAGGCCCACATATCCAAATGTGATGGAAGATGGGTCCAAGCCCATAAGATATGGACTCACCATGATCACACGAGCTAGTGGGACCCACCATGATCACATGAGGTGGCATGATAAGTCCTACACAATAATAAGTATTACAGTATTAGATTTATTATGGACACAAGTCTTGTAGAAGAGTTTTAGTTTAAAGTTATTTTAGTCATGTTAGTCTTCTTTTTATATTGGGTTATTTAATTATGCTAAGACTTATCAAGTGTTAAAGTTTGGGTGTAATTGGGATAAAGGTAGTTTAATTGTAAATGGACTCTACTACCTTCCTCTATTTGAGGTTCATGCACTCTATTACAACAAGTCAATAAAGTATTTTTTTTTTCCATAAATTCAACATGGTCTCAGAGCAGGTTCTGTGTGTTGACTCGGTCAACCCATAGAGATAATGCGATCATTTTTCTGATCTATTATCTCAAGCAGTTTAGCTTCGTATTTCTCTTTTTTTAGTCCCTATACTCATTATTTTATTTACGTTTTCACATATATGCTGAGATTTTTATATTTCATATTATATATTGATGGAAAGATATTCGAGTCTATTTTCCATAGAAAAATGACTTTTTTCAATCGGAGTTATCTACAAAGAGAAATCAATATTTGAAGCAGCAAAGGTCAGATTACAAAAGAGGTTCATGCAGCAGTAGAAAGCTTCAACTTCCGAGCTATTTTATGCTATCAAGAACGAGACTTTTGTTGAAACCATTGGGCTAAAAGGCTCGAACCTATTAGGAAAGCAACCCCACGGATCTTATATAAGGACTGGCCCGGTCGATACAAATACAAATTCCAACACTCCCCCACACGGGAAAACCCGTGGACAAATTCACCAGAAAAACCCGGGACAAACTCCTGGAAAAACCCAGGACAAATTCAACAGAAATACCTGGGACAAAATTCGGTGGGAGCGGGACTTGAACTCGGGACCAACCTGCTCTGATACCATGTTCTTCTTCTTCTCTTCTCCTTCTCTCTTCTTCTTCTTCTTCTTTCTTGTTGATCTAAAGTTCCTTTCATGAGATCCTAAATTCTACATGGTATCAGGGCAAGGAGTTTAGGATCTCTTCATGGATTTATTATGAAATCTGTTCAAGAAGTTGTAAAAGGAGTTCAGTCATAAAGAGATAAGTTCATTATCTTCTTATTTACATTTTTTTTTGTTCCTTTTTCTTATTTACGTACTCCTTTTTACTGTTTTTCTTTACTTCTTGAATTTTGAGTCACATCAAGTCAAGATAAATCTTTATATGTTGTAAAGATTTAGTTCTATGACTAAATTGATGTTATAATCTTGACTCCTTGTAAATCAATTACAAGAGTGATCAAGATCATTTGTTGTTTGCATCTTATTAAGATTGATGGGTGAAATTCAATTACCTTTATGTAATTTGGATCTATCTCATTTGAGGTAGAATTCCAGCATATGTTGTTGTATCTTCTCCTACTTTAGGTTGCTCATGGGTTTGTGTTGTGTTGTTGGATGCCCATTACATGTTTGATGAAATGCCAACAGCCATTTACCCTTTGTAGTTCCGTTTTTTTTAACTTCAACAATTGAATTTTTTTCTTATGTTGAAGTCTCCCATGAGCTGAAGATAAATCTCTTCCAAGTGTCTTGGTTTGTCATTAAATCTTCTCTAAATTTTTGTCTATTGCTCGTTTGTGTTGGAGTTTGGATTAAGGCCTAATCGGTTGCATCTACTTTCTTCTCTTTGTTCTTATGAATACAAGAGAAGTTGAGTGATGGATGGATGTTATTATCACTTTCTAAAGGCACAATTTTTTTGATAATTTGGTTCTTGCCCTTGTGAAAGAAATTGGTTCTTGTTCTCTTTTGTTGGTGATTGATTTGGTCTACGGGTTCTTCAAATTACATAGAGTAATTGTTCTTTGAAGAAGGCCTTTTCCCTTGACCTCCATATTTTACCTGCTTCATCATGGAGATTGGATACAATAGTAATAAGAGTTATATACTCCGTATTACTACAATTCCACTTAGAGGTCTCTCCAATTACATGAGCTGGTCACAATCAGTTCGGAGGGTTCTTATTACTCGTGACCTCTTGAGCCACGTTGTTAACTTTCCTCCTCCGATTAATGATGAAGATGCGTCCTACCACAAGTGGGTTAAGGATGATAACATGGTGATAAGTTGGCTCATTAATAGCATGGAAGAGCAGGTGGCCAACAATGTGGTCCACTTGGAAACCACCAAGAACATATGGGACACTTGTGCCAAGCTTTACTCAAGCACTGTTTCATTACAAAAAATATATGATGTCTTACAAAACATGCTGCATACGAAACATGGAGATAATATTCATGAATTTTTGGCACGGTTTCGTGGTCTTCTTCAAGAATGGAAACTAGCTCAGCCATATTCCACTGATATTGCCGTTCAAGAACAACAAAGAGAAGCTTTGGCAGCAGCCATTTGCTTATCGAATATTAAACCATACCTTGAGGTGGCCAAAACTCAACTTCTAAGTTCTTCTGCTCTTCCATCATTCGATGATATTAGTGTTACATTACTTAGGATACCAGACCCATCCCCTCCTTCTCCTATTGATGCTCCATTGATGATGTTCTCTAGCAATCGGGGAATATCTTTCTCATCCAGAGGACGGGGCAGAAATATGAGAGGGGGTCGAACTATGAGAGGGGCTGAAAATAGAGGTGGTAGAATGGGTCAGAATTCTTTTCGTACTGAGCCTCAACTTTGCACTTATTGTGGCCGTCAAAACCACCTTGTGGCATCATGCTTGAAACTTCATGGCAATCCTGATTGGGCCACAGCTAACCCAGTCTCAGTTAACGTTGAGAAAAATGAAGATAAGGCTGAATCATCATCCGGAAATGTGACTCTTACAGCTGAGGACTATGCTACATTTCAGAAAATGAAGTCCTTCATGGAATCATCTATTCCCTCATCATCTACTGCTGCCACAACTATTGCCTCAGGTATGCTTTCTTCCTCTTCTTCCTCTTCCTCTTGGATCATCGACTCCGGGGCCTCCGAACATCTATCAGGTAACAAACACTTGTTGCAGTCCTTATCTCCTTGTTATCCTCATAAATTCGTTACTATTGCTGATGGTACCCAAACCAAGGTCCTTGGCAAAGGTTCCTCCTCTCTTACTTCATCTATTCCCCTTCAAGATGTTTTGTTTGTTCCTCAATTTCCTTTAAATTTGCTCTCGGTTAGCCAATTGACCAAACAATTAAATTGCTCTATCACCTTCTCACCGTCTTCTTGTGTCTTTCAGGATCTCACTACGAAGTGGGTGATTGGTGGCGGCCATGAAAAGGGGAGTTTGTACTACTTCACTCTTCCACCATTAGCTGCATTATCGTCCACTACATCTGAGGCCCAACTTTGGTACAACCGACTTGGTCATCCATCTACCCCTTCACTTCGTTCTTTGGTTCCATCTTTAAAAGGACTTTCTAATATCAGTTGTGAGGTTTGTCAATTAAGTAAACATGTCAGGAGTACATATTCTCCTCGTCTTACAACTACAAGTACTTCTCCGTTTGAGCTAATACATTCTGATGTATGGGGCCCTTTATGTGTTTCAAATATTTCCCAAGTTAAATATTTTGTCATTTTTGTTGATGATTTTACTCGAGTGACTTGGTTATTTCTATTTAAAGAGCGTTCTGAAATTCTTCCTTTGTTTAAAAATTTTCATGCTATGGTCTTGACACAATTTGGGAAAAAAATTCAAACCCTTAGATCTGATAATGCTAAGGAATACATGTCTCATGACTTCAAATCATTTTGTGAGAGTAATGGGCTTATTCATCAAACATCATGTGCCTATACTCCTCAACAAAATGGTGTTGTTGAAAGGAAGAATCATCATCTTCTTGAAGTTGCTTGGGGCCTCCTCTACTCCATGAAGGTACCCTATTTCTATTGGCCTCATGCTATACTTACAGCATGCTTTCTCATTAATAGGTTACCTTCATCAGCCCTTCATCATAAAACTCCTTACTCTGTGTTATTTAATGGTGAAGATCCTTTTTCTCTTCCTTTGAAAGTGTTTGGATGTACGTGTTTTGTTCATGTTACATCTCCATATAAAAATAAACTTGATCCTCGGTCTATGAAGTGCATTTTTTTGGGATACTCTCGTTCCCAGAAAGGTTATGTCTGTTATAATCCTACCCTTCGGAGGATGTTTATCTCTAGGGATGTGACTTTCTTTGAGGACACTTCCTTCTACTCTTCCCATGATGCTCCTCCAGGATGGACTTGTCCTTCTACTACTCCTTGTCTGCTTGTGCCGTTCAATCTTGAAGTGGATCCATCCCCTGATGCACCAGCCGTACCTTCACCTGTGGAGTTTTCAGATCCACCTGAGGTAAGTCCTTCTCCTCCTATGTATGGGCCTGAATTTGATACTCGGCCTATTGCTTTAAGAAAAGAACGTCGCTCATGTACCACTTCGCATCCTATCTCAAATTTTATGTCTCACCATCGCTTGTCTTCCGAGTGTTTTCAGTTTCTTGTGTCCCTTTCTTCTTCTTCCGTTCCACAGTCGTATCAGGAGGCCCTGAGACATCCAGGATGGAAGGCGGCAATGGATGAAGAAATGCACGCTTTATATAAAAACCAAACCTGGTACTTAACATCACTCCCGAAAGGTAAAAGACCGGTTGGTTGTCGATGGGTTTTTTTGGTGAAACATAATCCGGATGGATCGGTTGCTCGTCTTAAAGATCGATTGGTTGCTAAGGGCTATACGCAGTGCTATGGGATAGATTATGAGGAGACCTTCTCTCCTGTTGCAAAATTGAATTCGGTATGCATCATCTTATCTATTGCTGCTAACTCCTCATGGCCCGTCTATCACTTGGATGTTAAAAATGCTTTTTTAAATGGTGATATCAGTGAGGGAATTTATATGGTTCAACCACCTGGTTATGTGGTTGAGGGGGAGTCAGTATGTCGGTTAAAAAAGTCTTTATATGGGCTTAAGCAGTCCCCTCGGGCTTGGTTTGATAAATTTAGTCAAACACTCCTACGGTTTCGTTTTCATCGGTGCTCAGTTGATCATTCCGTATATTATAAAGATACGGTCAAAGGGAAAATATTATTGGTCGTATACGTGGATGATATTATCTTAACCGGTGATGATGCTTTGAGCATACAAGAGGTGAAACAGATGATATGTCAGGAATTCAAGACTAAAGACCTTGGTATGCTTAAATATTTTTTGGGTATAGAAGTTCTTCAATCCAAACATGGGATAATATTGTCTCAAAGGAAATATGTCTTGGATCTCCTTGAAGAAACAAGAATGAAGGGTTGTAGACCAGTTGACACACCTATGGATACAAATGTAAAATTATGTGCCACAAATGAAGAAGATATTGATATTGGCAAATATCAAAGACTCGTGGGAAAACTGATTTATCTCACGGTAACTAGGCCAGACATATCATATGTTGTAAGTGTGGTGAGTCAATTCATGCACAAACCACAAATTACCCACTGGCAGGCTTTAGAGAGAATATTACGTTATCTAAAAGGAGCTCCAGGAAGAGGATTGCTATATAAAAAACATGGGCACTTCAATATAGAAGGCTTCTCAGATGTAGATTGGGCTGGATCTGATGATAGAAAATCTACATCAGGATATTGTACTCTGGTTGGGGGAAATTTGGTTACATGGAAAAGTAAGAAGCAAAATGTGGTTGCAAGATCTAGCACCGAAGCAGAATACAGAGCTATGGCCCATACCGTTAGTGAACTTTTATGGATTAGGACCCTTCTTACCAAACTAGGTTTTTATAAAAAAGGTTCCATGAATCTGCATTGTGATAATCAAGCAGCTATTCATATCACTTCAAATCCAAATTTTCATGAAAGAACTAAACATATTGAGGTGAATTGTCATTTTATACGGGAGAAGTTTCAAGCAGGAATAATCTCTCTCAAACATGTGTCATCTCAAGAGCAAATAGCTGATATTCTCACTAAACCCGTTACATCTAAAATCCTATCGTTTATATGTGGCAAGCTGGGTATTTATGATGTATTTTCTCCTCCAGCTTGAGGGGGAGTGTTGGAAGATGGGCTCAAGCCCACGAGCTCAAGACAAGAAGCACACACGTCAAAGGAGTGGCATATGTGTAAAATATGGTACTTTCCATATTTTACACATATGCCACTCCTTTGACGTGTGGGCTTCTTGTCTTGAGCTCGTGGGCTTGATCCCATCTTCCAACAACTTTATATGGAGAATTATATATAAAAATAAATATATAAAAGTCTATTTTCTTAATTATTCAACCAATTCTATATCTGACTTTTTTATATGGAGATATTGATCTTGGAAGAGTCAATGGTCATGCAAGAAAAAGGGGAAAAAATACTTAGTTCGGCATATACCCAAATATATCAGATTATATATCTCACTAGAAGTATATTTTATGAAAATAAATTATACTTTGATGAAAGGTATTTAAGTCTAGTTTTAGAAGGAGAAAATTTCATGTCAATCTGATCTATATTTAAGGATATATTCGCATTGGAAGAATTAAAGGTCATACTGGCATCCTGTGACTTTACAAAATCCAAATTTAAGCCAATTGTTTTGCGTCACTTTTTGAGTTGTTGTTATTGATCAACTGTATCAAAAAAATATCTCACTTACCCCCTTTTTTGGTTACTACATCTATGTTATTTAGTTCAAGATAGGAATATTACCATTACCTCCCAGCTCTAGGGAGAGAAGTACAAGAAAGAGGTATTTTATTCCATATGTTGTGGTAAGTTTCATGTGACCAATATATTCAAGAAAGGGGGAGCACAAAAGATGAAAATTTTGCATCTAAGAAGAAATTTTTTGCAGCAAAGAAAATTAAAGATAAAAAATCTTGACTCGCAGTAATAATTGTGGTAATTATTGGAGATACTTGATTCAACTCGACTCGATTCTATTTCTCTGGCTGGATTATTATTTTGAGGTATTCACAACATATTCCTTGGTCAACATATTAATTGGTACAAGTAATCGTATCAGATTATTTCATGGGTTTTTGCAAGGATTTTATTATTTTGGTTCATGTTATATGGGCTCGGGCAAATTTTAGCTGCACTTATTGTGTCTCTTTTGATGAGACATTATTATTGAAAAAGTGGTGGCCTCAACATCCTATCTTCCTCTTTACCCATTACTTATTGGTTATTTGACAACCTTACTCCTACCATCCTTTATTTGACTCTTACATACTTCTTTGGGCCAACCTCTTGTGTGTTGCTTTGGTTGGGAGTTTAAGTCCATTGAGACTTTATATATATATATATATATATTGTGGGTATTTTATCACTGTCTTATGAATGACGGACATTACCCACTTATCAGGTCTTTTATTGTCGTCTTGTGAATAACAAGCATTTATCACGTATCAGTGCCCGGGTTGGGACACCGCGATGGAGGAGCTTATTACTACATATATGTTACCCCCCATAAGTGGTAGTTATTACTCCTGCCACTTGAAAGTCATTGTCCTAGGGAGGGACACGGTGATGGAGGAGTTTTTTCTGCACTTCTGAGCTCTACGTATAAACCCACTACCTACAAAAGATAGGAGTGCCACTACCTGAGAATGATAGGAGTAGGCCTTATATCCAGCATGGGTTATGACTGGAGTATGGAGTGATGTCATACGGCTTGGAGTGATTTTACTCTCACTTATCTTATGCCAGTTGGGCCTCATGAAAGAGAACACCAGTGTGAGGGGGAGTGTTGGATGATATGGAGGACTACCATTTTATACGACAAGATCCTATACATCATTTGCAGCAAGATAGGAGTTCATAATGCTCTCTCGTCCCCAGTTCGAGGGGAAGTGTTGGAAGATGGGTCCAAACCCATAAGACATGGACTCGCCATGATCACACGAGCTGGTGGGACCCACCATGATAACGTGAGGTGGCATGATGAGTCCTACACAATAAGAAGTCTTACAGAACCAAAATTATTATGGAAGCATGTCTCTTAGAAGAGTTTCAGTTTAAAGGTGTTTTAGTCATGTTAGTTTTCTTTTTATATTGAGTTATTTAATTATGTTAGGACTTATCTTTAAGTGTTAGAGCTTGGGTGTAATTGGGACAAAGGTATAGTTTAATTGTAATTGGACTCTACTACCTTCCTATATTATAAATAGAGGTTCATGTACTCTGATTACAACAAATCAATGAAGTATTTATCTTTTCCATAAATTCAACAGTTATATAAAAAGGATATTATAAAATATTTTTATCTCAATATCTATTAGTAATATCAAAATAATATTAATTTATTAACTTAATATATAAAAATTAAAATATTCACACGAATACTTACTTTTATAATATAAAAAAACTTAATGCAATTATTATATTAAAAGTGTTTAAATTATCACACTTAAACTAACGTATATTCGCAGTTATATTTGTTTAAATTCATTACCCATTGTACTATGCTAACAACGTAATAATAAAAATAAAAAATAACATTGTTGATTTTCAGGACTCCATGAATTTATCTCATGGAGAAAAAGGAAAAGAAATCCATTGGGAGAAAACTTGAGGAAGAAGGGTTATGGAATTGATGATCCTAACCCTCCCCCTGAATCTCTATTTATAGATTTATGAACCTACTGTATTACAATAATACCCCTGAACTTAGGGTTTAGGGTTTTAACCCTAGAACTTTAACTTAATTACAATAATGCCAACTCTATGAAATGACTTTTTATTTACATCCTGCCATCATTGTATGTGGGCCTATGGGCCTTTTCCTTGATCTGTGGGCCTTAAGCCCGTCTTCTATATCTCTTGGTTGCATGTCTTCCTTGGTCTTATGGGCTTGGGCCTTCCTTGGTCGTGTGGGCTTGGGCCCTATCTTCCAACACTCCCCCTCAAGTTGGGGGTGAGCGAACAATATGAATTCCCAGCTTGCTGCAAATGATGTATAATATTTTTGTATAAAATGGCACATTTTCCAATATGCCTTCATCTTCCAACACTCTCCCTCATGCTGGTGCTCTCGTTCATGAGACCCAGTTGGCATAATATCAGTGAGAGTAAATCACTCCTAACCACTAAGACATTGCTCCATACTTCAGTCATAACTCATGTTGGATGTAGGACATACTCCGTCTTTTGTAGGTAGTGTGTCTATCGGAATTGCTCTGAAGTGTCCACCTCCACCACCGTGTCCCTCCACAGGACAACGAGTCTCAAGTGGTAGAGTAATATATGATATTAATGGGGGAAAGTAACATAAATATAATTATAATTTCCTCCATCATGGACTTCCAACTTCAAATATTTTTTATATTTTTTACGGGGATGAAGTTCCGATAAAACAGAGTAAGCTCAGCCCAGGAACATCGTAACAACAATCAAGAAGATAGCCAACGCAGAACTTTATTTTAATACAAAGCTGATTTCGTCCCACCACATACTCTTAGAAGAGCTTCAATGGCTTTTGGACTTACAGAAGAAGAAACTAAAAATGAAAACGAACAGGGAAAAGGTATTACTCTGGATGCGATTTGTTGCTGAAGAACACCTCTATTTATAGGTGATTTGTAGCACAGAATCGAGGAAGACAGTAGGGAGACAGCTACGGAAATAAGATAAAGGAAGCTTCCTTTCTCTTCCGGCGCCGATGGATGCCTCTGTACCCTCTGTCCACTGGAACGGTCAGTACAGAGTCACCTCTATTTTTCGCTCCTTCCATTAATTCCCGTTTACAGTTGAGTCCTTTTAATTTTTCGTTCATGCTTGGGTCTCCCTGGACCCCGTCGCCAAGGGGGCCAGCCCCCTTGGACCCGCGTCGGGGCTGTCGCCCCGAACCCCGCGTTCGTTTTACATTTTCTTCACAAATAACCATTGCGGTCACAATTTGACCTCATCAGCGTCAAAGCCAGAACTGTTAACTAATTTACTCACTCTCGACATTGGCGCTCCTCATAATTGGGGGCCAGTGAATACATTAGATTGGCAATAATTCGTGAGAGGTGGGCATTGACACACTAACAATTCCTCCATCATGAACTTCCAACCAGAAATATTTTTGATCCTCTGTCATGGACTCCCAACCACAAATAATTTTGGTATTTTTTATTGGGATGAGGTTCCTCCGTCATAGACTCCCAACCACAAATAATTTTGATATTTTTGACGGGGATATAGTTCCTCCATCATGGACTCTCAATCACAAATATTTTTTACAGGAACAAATAAATAATGGTATGAGGTTGTCTCTTCTTCAATAATAATGTCTCATCAAAAGAGACACAATAGCAGCAGGTGAAATGGGCTCGAGCCCATTTAACATGACCCAGAACAGAAGTCACGCTCGGTTGGAAAGCTATTGGGTTAACTCGCTGGTCCGGGTTATGGGATAGCTCATGCACTGAACCAGTGCTCAGATAAAATTTCTTAACTGAGGAACCTTTAATTGGGAAACAGTGCCTTCTTCCCCAACCGAACAGAGCGGCAAAAAACTTTCTTCGTCCAGAACCGGCAACAGCAAGATAATGATGGCAGAGCAATGGCTGGAGATCCTTATGAATAGAGCAAGATCGAATCAAGATCAGAAATAATCTTTCCAGAATAAAATAGCAGAGAAGATGGACACACAGAGATTTCCTCGGTGTCTCAGGCTGTTTCAGTGGCAAAGAAAATAATCTAGCGAAGAACTTGTATAATCAACAAGACATGCTCTTTTTGAAACTTTTTTGAGTTGCCTTAAAGCAGGTAAAATCAAATCAAGATCTTCCCGAAATATATGATTGGTAAGATGACTGATTCGAGCTTACTGGTGCTTTTCGAAAAAATATTTCCAACAGAAAACATGTTGGCTGGAAGATAATAAGCAACAACAAAATAATTCTGGATGGTGACTATTGATTTCAAGAATGATATTACGGTTGTTGGAATGACAGTGGTGGAGATTTCTAGCAAGATTTTTCCATCTCTCCACAAGAAATGGAACCTGTTAATGATAGTTCCCACTTACATTAGTGAGTATAAAAATCTTGCATTTATTAGTTGGCAGAAGAGGTTTCCTACGTGGCTAGTCATTTTGGGATAGGGACTTCGACCCAATTTGATATGGTATCAGAGCAAGGTTCTCATATGTGGTCATCCACCCAAATTATCCACGTGCTACCATGTGAATCCAAATTATCCTCATGCTACCACGTGAGGGGGAGTGTTAACGATAGTCCTACATACATTAGTGAGTATAAAAATCTTGCATTTATTAGTTGGCGAAAGAGGTTTCCTAAGTGGCTAGTCATTTTAGGATAGGGCCTTCAACCCAATTTGACAAAACCAAACTCGTCTTCTCCAGTGAAGGCAATAAACAGAGCGCATAGCTGGCGCTCAGGAAGCTTAGCAGCGTCAGTAGAGTGTTGTCAATGAAGGAGAAGGCAGACGAAGACAATGCTAGCGTAGACCGTCAAAAAGCAGTAGTAACATCCGACAGCAGCAACACACGGATCTATGGGACGGAGAGAAGACCGGCCTCGTCGAAGAGATACCATGAAGCTTCCTCTGGCTCTTGAGCTTGCCGCATGACGAAAAGAAGCTATCTTCTTTTATAATATTTCCAATGAGAACAATAATGTGGCTAGTGCAGTAACGAAGCCAACTGGATCCCTGCCTCTGATGGGTCGCCAGAGTTATTTGTAGAAGGATACTCTCCTGGTTGAGAGACGAATCGGGTTGACAGGACCAAGTTGCATTCATGCTAAAAAGCAAAGAAGTAACCCATATACTGCTGCCTTCGATCGATTATCATGTTGGGCTCATGCTATAAAGACGAGTCAACTCGGCTCAACATAGATACGAAAAAAAAGTGTGCAGAGAGAGAGAGAGAGAGAGAGTTGTGGTTGCCTCGAGCATACAGGCATGGTGGATGATACAATTTAACCAAAAAAAAAACAAACTGTCTAAGAATTAAAAGAGAGAAAAAAAATTCTAATCCGAAATGAAGGAGAATTAAACCTGAAAAATCATAGTAGGAATCCTGAAAATCATAGGTCTGATACCATGTTGATTTTCAGGACTCCATGAATTTAGCTCATGAAGAAAAAGGGAAAGAAACCCATTGGGAGAAAACTAGATGAAGAAATCTTATGGAATTGATGATCCTAACCCTCCCCCTGAAGCTTTATTTATAGATTAATAAAACTATTGTATTACAATAATACCCCTGAACTTAGGGTTTAGGGTTTTAACCCTGGAACTTTAACTTAATTACATCAATGCCATCTCTATGAGATGACTCTTTATTTACCATCTAACATCATTGTATGTGGGCCTATGGGCCTTCTCCTTCATTTGTGGGCCTTGAGCCCATCTTCTATATCTCTTGGTTGCATGGATCTTCCTTGGTCTTATGGGTTTGGGCCCATCTTCTAATACACTTTGATATGTGGGCCTTCCTAGGTCGTGTGGGCTTGGGCCCTATCTTCCAACAAACACATATAACTCAATCACCTATTTAATATAAAAAAGCTACAACTGTACACAAAATACAACCAAAAAAATATTTAATGCCATTAAAACATAATAGTCAATAATTTTTCCACATTTGAATTGCTAATACATCTCAAAAATATGATGCTCTTGTAGATTGTATTGCAGACTCCCTCTGAGTACTTATTTGAGTGTCCACATCGTCCTTAAAATCATCACCACTATCACTGTCTTCATTTTTAATTATATTGTTATCTTCACAATGTTCTTCACCAAAATCATCACTTGAATCATGTTTTTCATCTTTAAATAAATCCATGTAATCCTCCATGGGTATATAATTATGCAATATACAACAAGCAATCATAATTTTTACCTGGACATCAAAATCAAAAGGAGGAGCATCTTTTAATATCTTGAAATGAGCTTTTAAAGCCCCAAATATATACTCGATAGTATTCCGTTAAGATGAGTGTCTTTGATTAAATACTTCTCTTTCATCTGTAGGAGTATTATCTCCAAATTCTTGCAAGTGATAACGAGTCCTTCAATAGGGTGCCAAAAACCCTAAGCCCTCTCAATGCCCTTCCCAAAAAATGCTAGAAATCCATATCTAGCGATACCATCCACTAGTTTTGGGAAAGGACAGGTGCTCCCTTTCAGTGCTTATTTCTTGAGCCTAATGGACTAACTATTTACATTTTCGGGTCCTTTCATACACCTTTCTTGTCACAAGGCAATATGGAATTTTATTTTTCAAATATTTGCACATCTTAAAAGAAAAGATTACCTCAGTATGAATATTTTTCCTAGAAATCATTCCAAGAAACTTCAAGGGGGGGTTAGTGCATTTTCAAAGTGAAAGTGAAAGTGAACTATTTTTTTGTGTTTGTATGCACAATGCAAAATATAGAGGAAAGTACAAAAGAAAATTATTAATAAAATATTCTAATAGATTTAAATTTTATAGGATATTTTTTATCTAAGTTTTCTATTAATAAGTTAGGATAGATTTTAACTCTTCTTTCTTAATCAATAATAATAATAATAATAATTTAATTAATTAATTAATTAATTATATAAATAAAATAATTAAATTTTTTTACTTTTATGATATCCAAATGCATAATCAAATTGTTACTTTTTAATATCTAAATTCTCACTCTCGAAATATTAATTAAATATAATATTCAAATTTATAAACTTAATTAAATAAAAAAAGATGGTATTTTATTATTCAAAATTACTTCTAAAATTAAATTTTATAAGATTTTTTATTTAAATAGAAAAATATTTAATTTATTTTAAATGATTAAATAACTAAAAATAAATTAAGATTATTTATTTAATTAAATATATATAAAAGGATTAAACAAATCCATACTTTTATATTATTCAAATGTTAATCAAATTGTTAATTTAAAAACTCTAAATTCTCACTCTTAAATAAGTGATTAAATATAATGTTAAAAATAAGGATTTAATGTAAATAAAAAAGTTTATTGTGTTTTATAAAATCATCTAATATATTTACCTTTTACTTTAGATAACTATATTTAACTAAAATAAAATAATTTTAAGTTTTTTTAAATTAATAAAAAATTAAAAAATTAACATTTTTAAATTAATAAGTAATTTTAAAAAATATTAACATGTTTTAAATTAATAAATGCTTTTTAAAAATAATTATTTATTTAATTAAATAGATTAAAAATGATCTAACAAATACTTACTTTTATAATATCCAAATTCTTAATGAAATTGTTACTTGTGTAAAATCTAAATTCTCACTCTTAAATTAGAAATCAAATATAATATTAAAATAAAGAATTTATATAAATAAAAAATAGGGTATTTTATTATATAAAACTATTCAATTAGATTTAACTTTTATAATATACTTTTATTTACTATTTTTTAATAAAGAAAGATAAATTGTAACTTGTTTAAATTAATAAATTAATTAAGCTTTTTAATTTACTTAAATGTTGTTAATTTTATTATATCCAAATGCAAAAGTGAGAGGGCAGAATGAGCATAACAAGAGTGAGAGAGCAAGTGAGCAGGCGAGTGAAAGTGAATTCACTAGCCTTAGGAGTGATTTAACTTTCTCTCATTTTTCTCAAGAAAAATTGTCACTTGACACTTACGGTGCACACTAACAGGTTTTGGGTTATTTTCACTAGTGAAATTACTTTTATTTTGACTTTCACTTTGTACTAATGGGGCTTTAGTGTGCTCAATGAAAAGTGCAACGTAAAGTACTTTCTTGGGTTAGTGTACACAATGGAAAATATAATGGAAAGTAGAAGATGAGTTTATTAATAAAATATTGTGATAGATTTAACCTAATTAATATAGTTTTATTTAGAATTTTCAATTAACAAAATAAGATAAGTAACTTAAAAATTAAAAATAAAACTAGGTGGAAGGCTTTCATGGCCTTCATTCAAGAGCCCATGGGATATTTTCAATTTTGCCAACTCTATGAACTTCTAGAACGCTATCACCATGATCGCCACCATCTACCCAATTTTGATGGTATCCTAATTTCTTCCACCTATTGACCTAGTTAATAATTTGTTGTTTCTCTTCATCTCGTTTCTAACACCAAAATTGGAAACTGGAAGAGAGGACAAGATATGGAACTATCCATTCGAAAGGGCGGGGAAGGATGCAAGGTTACCCAGAGGGAGCATTTGCACTACTGTTCCGATAGGGGCACTCCCGACAACGTATCAATTGGAAAAAATTAGGAGTGAATTGAAAGACCAATCTGTTGCGTTGAACTTGTGAGCGACTGTGGAGAGCATTCTAGAAGCCCATAGAGTTGGCAAAATTGATAATATCGTCGAACTGATACACCGTCGGGAATGCCTCTATCGGAACAGTAGTGCAAATGCTCTCTCTAGGTAACTTTGTATCCTTCTCCACCCTTTTGAATGCACAGTTCCATATCTTGGCCTCCTTCCAATTTACAATTTTGGTGTTAGTAACGAGACAAAGAGAAACAACAAATTATATATTAGGTCAATAGGTGGAAGAAATTAGGATACCATCAATTGTAGTAACCCAAAATTGGGTAGATGGTGGCGATCGTGGTGAGAGCATTCTAGAAGTCCATAGAGTTGGAAAAATTGATAATATCCCATGGGCTCTTGAAGCCCATGAAAACCTTCCTCCTAGTTTATTTTTAATTTTTAAGTTTCTTATCTTATTTTTTTAATTGAAAAATCTAAATAAAACTATCTTAATAAGGTCAAATCTATCATAGTATTTTATTAATAAACCCATCTTCTACTTTCCATTATATTTTCCATTGTGTACACTAACACAGTAAAGTACTTTACTTTGTACTTTTCATTGAGCACACTAAGGCCTCGTTAGTACACTCTGAAGTGAAAGTGAAAGTGAAAATGAATTACTTTCACTAGCGAAAGTAACCCAAAACTTGTTAGTGTGCACCGTAAGTGGCGAGTGGCACTAATTCTTGAGAAAAAACGAGGGAAAGTGAAACCACTCCTCCCTAAGGCTAGTCAATTAGCTTTCACCAGCGCGCTAACTCACTCTTTCACTCTTCGTATGCTCATTCTGCCCTCTCACTTTTGCATTTGAAAATAATAAAATTAAATATTTATTTAAGTAATTAATTATTAATTTAAACAAGTTGAAATTTATCTTACGTTATAGATAGAATAGTTAAATAAAATTATATTATAAAAATTAAATCTAACAGAGTAATGTTAATATTTTTTGAAATTATTTATTTATTTAAAACGAGTTAGTTGTTTTTATTAATTTATAACTACTTAAATTTTATTTTATTTTAGCCAAATTTAGCTATCTAAAATAAATTTTAAATATATTAGATGATTTTATAAAATAAAAAAATTTATTTATATAAAATCCTTATTTTTACATTATATTTAATGACTATTTTAAGAGTGAGAATTTAGATTTTGTAAGGTAACAATTTGATTAACATTTGGATAATATAAAACTAAGGGATTGTTTAATCATTTTATATATACTTAATTAAATAAACTGTCTTAATTTATTTTTGATTATTTAATACTTTAAAATAAATTATATATATTAGAGTTTATTTAAATAAAAAATATAATAAAATTAAATTTGTAAAATTATTTTTTAATAATAAAATACCATATTTTTTATTTACATAAATTTATAAATTTTAATTTTATATTTAATTAATATTTCAAGAGTGAGAATTTAGATATTAAAAAGTAACAATTTGATTAAGCATTTGGATATCATAAAAGTAAAATTTGTTAAGTATTTTATTTATATATATATATATATATATATATATATATATATATATATATATATATATATATATATATATATATATATATATATATATATAAAATTAAATAAATAAATAAAGTTTAATTTTATTATTATTGATGAATTAAGAAGAGTTAAAATCTATCCTAACTTATTAATAGAAAAGTTAGATAAAAATATCCTATAAAATTTAAATATATTAGAGTATTTTATTAATAAATCTCTTATGTACTTTCCACTAAACTTTCCATTGTGCATACTAACATAAAAAAATAATTCACTTTCACTTTAACTTTGAAAATGCACTTACCCCCCCTTGAAGTTTCTAGGAATGATTTCTAGGGAACCTATTCGTACGAAAGTAATTTTTTCTTTTAAGATGTGCAAATATCTAAAAAAAGAAAATTCCATATTGCCTTGTGACAAGAAAGGTGTATGAAAGGACCTGAAAATGTAAATAGCTAAAGTCCATTAGGCTCAAGAAATAAGCACTGAAAGGGAGGACCTATCCCTTCCCAAAACTGGTGGAGGATATCGTTGGATTTGGATTTCTAGAATTTTTTGGGAAGGGCTTTGAGATGGCCTAGAGCATTATCTATATCATTTTTAGGAAGTTTTAATTTAACTTACTCAACAATTCCTTAGGTTGAATGGTACCAAGACGGTGGTTTGGTGGACAAGAAGAGAAGAATTCCTTTGGTGAGTATTAGGAGGAAGTTTTGAAGGTTTCTAATACTATTCACTTAAATTGCATTTCTCATTGTATCGAAGTTGGCATTTGGATGGAAAGGACTGAATGAGAAATGGTATATGTTTGATCACACAACTTCAGATTGGACGTTTTGATGGTTTCAAATTCTGGTCACATAAATTGTATCTTCTCACTATATGGAAGTTGGAATTTGGATGAAAAGGATTGAATGAGAAATGGAATATGTAGCGCCATATCCATAAAGAGCAAGAGGTGAAAAAAAAATGACAAAAAACACTAACAAGACAAGTGTGAATAATAAACCATTCTTGTGCTCCTAAAACATCATTCTAATATCCAAATTTCAATAAGTACTTCATCACACAATATAATAAAACTTATTATGATACATTAACCATCCTTTTAGAACATCTACGAATTACACTTCCACATTCAACCATCACAACACACATTTTTGAATGCTCAAATCAATGGTGTCAGATAAAAGAACTTTTAATGAATATAGTTGGAACACCGTGTTACGATATGTTAAAATGCATATTAAATGTAATTTATGTTCATAATTGTTGTATAATTTGGGATATGTACATAGGGTTATTTGATTAGGCTTAATGGGGGGGGGTATTGTCTTGGGCCCATGGGCCATTTTGTAACAGGAAAACCTAAAGGTTAAATGCCTAATGAAAGGGGGAAAATCCCCAATGAAAACATTTTGATTAATCTTTCGTCTGCTTCATTTCGCCGTGAAACCAGAGAGCTACGCTCTCTCTTGTGGGTGTTTGGACTGTTCCGCCAGTCCCTTGATTTTTATTTGCCATGGTATCAGTGCTCTGAAGATTAACTGTCTGACACATTTTTGTCCGACGACCTATGTTGTTCGATGAGTTTTTTTTTGTTTTCGGCATTGATTTCGGGCGTCGTTAGAAAAACTTGTCGGGTGGTTCCGTTGCCGAAAAAGCTTTGGGGGTTCCGTTGCCAGGAAGAGGGTTCTAGCCGGATGGGGAAACGAAAGAAAGAGGGTTCTCGCCGGAAGGGGTGGTTTTTGGGGGTTGTCGGAAAGCATTGTCCGAACTCGGGAAAGTTGTGGTTTCGTCGGCAAAAAAGCTCCATCGGTGGTTTCGTTGCCAGAGAAGCTACAACGGGAAGGGGGTTCTCGTCGGGAAACTCGCCGGAAGGGGGAACGAAGGTACGATTTTTTTTTCTCCCGCGCTTTCGATTGATTATTTGGCATAAGGTCGTTATGCAATTTGCGAACCTTTGGGGGCCAATTTGAAATTTCTGAAAGTTTTGGGGGCCATTCTGGAATTTCTGAAGGTGTGAGGGCATTTTTCGAATTTCTAATAGTTTGGGTGTCTAATTTGAATTTCTATTAACCTGGGCCAAATCTTGAATTTCTATTTGAAATTTCTTATCTTGTGGGGGTGCATTAGGAATTTTTCTAGATTCGATCTTATCATGTCAGCAGACCAGTCCGATTTCGCTCCTATTCGGTTCACGGGCAAGAACTACAGTACTTGGGAATTTCGGTTCCGATTATTTGTTCAGGAAAGAGGTTTATGGGGTCATATTGATGGGAGTGATCTGGCACCTGGAGATGATAACGCATTGTCAAAATGGATCATCATGGATGCTAGAGTCATGACTTGGATACTTGGATCTTTTGAGCCTCACTAGACCCAAATCTGAGGCCCTACAAAACTGCCGCAGATATGTGGAATTACCTCCACAAGGTTTATCGTCAAACCAGCACGGCCCGTCGATTTTAAGTTGAATATGAACTTGGATGGAAAGGACTGAATGAGAAATGGAATTTGTTTGCTCACACAACTTCAGATTGGATGTTTTGATGGTTTCAAATTCTGGTCACATAAATTGTATTTTCTCACTGTATGAAAGTTGGAATTTGGATGAAAAGGATTGAATGAGAAATGGAATCTATAGAGCAATATCCATAAAGAGCAAGAGGTAAAAAAAAAGAAGACAAAAAAAATCTAACAAGACAAGTGTGAATAATAAACCATTCTTGTGCTCCTAAAACATCATTCTAATATTCAAATTTCAATAAGTACTTCATCACACAATGTAATAAAAGTTATTACGATACATTAACCATCCTTTTAGAACATCTAAGAATTACACTCCCACATTCAATCATCACAACACACATTTCTGAATGCTTAAACCAATGGTGTCAGATTAAAGAACTTGTAACAGGTTTAGTTGGAACACCGAGCCTGCAACAAACTTGAGTCATAATGATAAGACAGTTCCATGAATAGATGTGATGTCCGCAATATGAAAGTCTGACAGTTATGGGTGGTTTCAAACCAAGCCGGCTCGAGCTTGGCTCCATTCTGGCACGGTTTAATTCAGTATACCTGGATCTTGAGCCGATTTTGAGATCCGGGATCGGTTTGTTTAAATTAACGAGCCGAGCTCGACTGAATCAAGGTTTGGCTCGAAAACTCATGAGCCAGCTCATTAATTTAACAAGCGGTGCGGGATTCGGGGGAGTCGGGACTAGGGAGCGAGTGGGAGAGAGGGGAGAGAGAGCAACGGGGGAAAATTCTTCCTCCCTCGTCACCGCTGAACCCCTCCCCCCTCCCATCCGTTGTTGTGGCCACCTTTGTCGCTGTCGACAATTGCCTCACCGGCCGCCTTCTGCCTTTTCGTCACCACTGATTTTGTGGCCACCACTATATTTCTTCCCCCTAGTCTGCCTTCACATTTGTTTCCGTTGTCACCGCTTCAGTCGTCACAACCGTTATCGCCAAAAAAAGTTCCTTGCCGACGCCGCTGGAAGCTTTTCCCTCCGCGTTGTTCCTCATCCATGGTGGAAACTAGAGGACCTAAGTTAGAAGGAAAAAAATAATCCCCCCTAGCGAGAAGACAATTTCCTCATCAATAGACGCCGCCGGTACCCCCCCCGGACACTCTCGATGTGGACCAGGCACACCTCCGCTTCTCTCGTGTCAGGTTACCCTCCGCCGCGAAAAATCTGACCCTATACACTACTTCCGTCGAGTACCATCGCAGCAAGCTTCCATTTTTTCCCCGCTTTCGGCCATCGAAACGCTGTGACTCCTCCGTCAAGATCGTCGCCATTGCACAAGTTACTGGTGGAGATTTCCGAAGAGAAAGTCCTTATAATAGATGGAATTTTGGTGGACGAGCCGCCTGGTGCCGCTCGTGCTCGGTCATCGGCGTCGGAAATAGGCTTTTTCTCTCTCACAAACCCCAATTCTTACAAGACAAGGGTATGCCGCTCGTGGGAGGACTTGGGCCCGTGCGCATGTGCGTCAAAATGCCTGGTGCTTACCTCTCGTTTCCGACGTCGTTCTGTACTGTTCACGCAAATATTTAATTGCTATTTCTATTGAATGTCGATACTCACTTTGAAAACGGAAAAGAGCAGCTGCCATCAGTACGTCAGTTTCAAACGCCCTTGTTGAATTTCATATTTACTTGCCTTCTTGTTTCATTTTCAGTTCCTTTCTTTGCTTCTCTACGTAAGATGCTCTTTGATTTTAAGCATTTTCAAATTTAATAATGAAAAGGCCTAATACTATCCAGGAAAGTAATTTTTCTGTGTGAGTGAGCTGCAATTTCTATTGGTTTATGTTATCTATCTCATATGTTTCTAGAATGGATGAAGAGATTGTGGTTTTGTTTTTCATTTAATGTTGCAGGGAAAGCTGATATTTTCCTAGTTATGATTGGTTGATTCGACATAATGTCCAGGATAGCTAACTTTAAAAAGGTAAAAGTAAAAGTTGTTTTTTGGCTACATTTCCATGCTACACAAGTAAGCCTTTTGTTAAATATGACCTTCTGTTAGAGCTAAGTTTATTTCCATTCCAGAATGTGGCTTTTTCATTGCTCTTGAAATGGCTATTTGGATAGATATCTCAGCATTTAGTTTTCATCTGGCATTGTTTCAAGTTTCTTGAGCTAGAGCTACCACTGATTTGTGGAGTGGAATTGACCTATCATTTGGTTGCTAGTTGTATTGCCCTAATAATGATCTGAAAGATTTTTTATTTTTTTATTCTTGTTGACACGGGAAAGACAACAAAAACAAAAACAACCAAAGCCAATGTGGGGAATGAGAACTGCAAATGGTCGGATCCTATCTATGAGACTGCAATACTATTCCAAGATGCTAAAACTAAAATGTTTGAGGAGAAGCTCTACAACCTTGTGGTTGCAATGGTATCTGTCGTTCTTTTGAACTTCTCTCTCTCTCTCTCTCTCTCTCTCTCTCTCTCTCACTCACTTGGACCCTGTATCTCATCTCTTTCTTTTCTTATAGAAGCCTATTATTTTGTTATTGTGTTAAACTAATTTTGAGTTCTTTATCTTCAGTAGACATTTAGAAGGGATATTCTTCTGTTTTGTCAAGGATCATCTCGTTCCAGCATACTTGGTGAGGCCACCATAAATCTGGCGGACTTGCAGACGCATCAAAACCTTTATCTACTGCACTTCCTCTTCGGGGGGTGGCAATTCTTGTGTTGGATTAGTTTCCTTTGTGTGTTGTTGATGATGATCGTTTTTTCATGCCTTGGTAACCAGCAACTAGCAAGTATTTTCTTCTTTTTCTTCCAAACTACTAACTGCACTCACAACTTCTTGAATTTTGGAAAGAAGAAAATCAGACTTGTAGGTGATCTGAAAAGAAAAAAAAATTCTATCTTTTGCTACTAATTGGGCCTGCTTAGATTCAACTTCATTAAGTGAATACTTCAAACTCATGTGTTTTGTACTTCTCATAGTGTTTGCCTTGTGTCATGCAAAAGGTATAAAAAATGGTAATGTTGTGAATTTTATCTATATGGCAGGTTATAATCCAACTTCTCACATCTAAAACTGGCTTCAGCTGTTGCTTTAGTGATCCTACAAATTTGCATTGACTTCATTATTAAAACTATAGTTTGAGACGTTGGATAAGGGTATTGATTCATCTAAGTGAAGCATGTTTTCCCAGAGCTAAGTGATTTGATGTGGAGAGAAGTTTTGTTGCATCGATCTTTGGGGTTTTCCTATCATCTTCTTGTGGCTTCGTCTCGATTTTCTAGAAGTTTTGAGTTTTAATTATTTTTGAAATCGTTAGTTGGTCTAAATTTTCATTGGATTGTCATAGAGAGTTTGAACAACAATGAGATGTCAGAGAGAGGAGATTTTAGATGCCCACTGGTCCAAGCGTTCATGATAAATCTGCCAAAAAAGTGTCATCTTTTGCAGAGGCGGCAAATGATCAAATTGACAAGGTTTAGAATTGTCATTTCTTGCTAGAGTTTAAACGTACATTAAACAAACAATGAGAAACATATTTAGGAACTTACTGGAAATGGAATGAATCAAATTACTAACATGCATATATGCATATTGTTCATATACACTGTTATGAACTCAATAGCAGGCCGAGTAATGCAAAGGCACAATGGTTGAGTCTTTTATTATTAAGTTAATTATTTTTCTTTCTATTTACTTTTACTTCATTTTTATTTTAATTGATGAGTTAGTATGCCATAGGGGCATTATTGTAATTCTTTCTCTTGAACCCTTGTTAGCGTAAACCCTACTTAAGGGGTGAAAGGAATGAGAAAAGACAAGTCTGATTTTAGTATAACCAGGGTTTTGAGTTCTCCTAAAGGAGCTCAGGGGTGTGCGTTCACCTTAATGAACCTAGGGTTTTCAAGCTTCCTTTCGACTTGATTCTTCTCTTCTCTTCTTCTTCCCTATGAATCACTGTGTTAGATCCGGGACAATAACAACTGGGTATTAGAGCAGGGTAACATGGGGTATTCCAGCATTGACGAGTTAAGAGATTTGGTTGTTAGAGTGCAAAATGTATGGGTAAAAAATGAGGTGAGGTTTGCTTATATCAGACAGCTGATGGAACAAATCCTAACTCTTTGACTCCAAATCGACAGACTTGAAAAGGAGGTACGAAGGGCAGCAATGTAGGCATAAGCTGAGGCATGAATGAAAAGAATCAACCAGCAACTCGATAGACTCAAAATAGAAATGTGTATAGCAGCAATGCCTGCTGATATACGTCCGTCTTCCATTGAAAAGTCTCCATTCTAGAAGAAGACGGGGCAACCTTTGTCTCGGCAAATAATTTTGGCTGTTCCGAAGTCGATCGACCTCAAATTTCTTCGGAACAACCCGATTTGGGTTCGTAAGTTTTTGTCGAGCTCCTCTATACTCGGCAACCTAAACTGAAGCCCAGCCTCTAGAAATCCGAAGTCAAGGAGACTGGAAATTTCCGAGCCTAGAGGCTCAATGATAAAGTTTGGCCAGATACCTCCTTCGTCAACATAGTGGCTGTTGTTCGCCGTCGATAAAAATTTCCTAAGGTCATTCTTCTCGGCAACGACGGCGCGGGGAAGATCTCGTTGACAAATCAACAGGTCGTGCTAGCAGATGCGAACAAGAAAGGCCAAAAACCCAAAATCTTTGATTTCACAGTGGAAATTGTTGCCTTGGCGGAAAAAGAGAATTCATGCAGTAAAATTAAACAATTGTCTCCCCTTATCTCAATTTGTTTCCCACATGTTGTTCGTTACAATGGTAAACACTAGCCAGAAAATGGGCTACCAGAGAAATGGCGTCACAGTGGATTCTGGTGTGCCGTCTCTGCCTTACTATCCTGGTTGTGGTCTTGTTTCTGTGCAGGCAGTGGCCAATCTTTGAAGGAACCTTCATTGAGAAGATCAACTACTTCATCACCGTTGGTGCTTACAACTAATTCTTGCGAACCTTTAGAGGTCGTTTGTGGAACAAATCCTTTGGTTCACATGTATTCAGCCTGAGAAGATGTAGTGTCCGCTCGAACACTGTTCTATGAAATTATTCCACCAGGTCTGGTTTCTTGGAATTATATGGTGTACCGTTATGCAAAGTGTGGGGCTATGGCGTCTACCAAGGAGCTATTCGACTTAATGCCGAAACAAGACGTTGTAGTTGGTGGACCGCCACCTAGCCTCTATATGTCATTAGTGGCCGTGGGGATGAAACCATAAAATCAAAGAGCCCGTAAAATCAATGGCGCACCTGTATCTTCTTCCCTAAAAATGCCTGGAACACAGTGCATATACAGGAAAACTTTTGGGTGTTTCCATAATTAGAGTGACAGTGAATTTATGGCTGGTCAGCTTTGAGCAATCGGATATGTAATGCGTGATAATCCAGAGGAGGCAGATCCTTGGTTCACTAATACGTGTACTGTGAAATCTCCTAGTCCATCAGCCAAGGAAACTTTAAATTCAAAATGCAAAAAGGATGGTATGTCCCTTGTAGTGGCTGGATGTGTGTCTCAAGGAAGTAGATACTTGAAGGAGCTTGGAGGGATTAGTATAACTGAAGTGCATACACTGTTCTGGAAAGCTCTTGGTGCTTGCCAGATATATGTTGAAATGCTAAGAGGTATTAAGACAGGAGCTGGGAGCATGGTTGAAATCATGCAAATTGATAGGGGAGGTGCTGCGGCAATTTTGCACTCTATATCAATAGGAAGGCTTCCACTTGCCGAGGCAATGATTGCCAATTTATCAGCTGCTGCTACAGCAATTCGCCAGAGAGCAGTAATTGGTCTTCGTGAGTCATCTCAGAAGAATTATAGCGACGTTGTTGCTGTCAAATCAGACCTAAACTATATTGGTCAGCGGATAGAGAAAACACTTCAACTAAAGAATTATATTGTTGTTAGTGAGCACATAATCAGGTATAGAATCTTTGTTAAAAAATTTATTGAGTCACCCGACGTGATAAAAATGTGTGTTCGGAAGTGTGACCCAAATATGGCAATAAGCCTCATGAATGTGAATGGCCACCATTAGACCTATACAATGCATATCTACAAGCGAAAGAAAATATTACATGTCCTTGCTGATCAGGTGACATATACCATACTCCTAAATGTCTATTGTCTGGCTGGGAGTGTAGAGAGGGCACAAGATATTTACGAGAAAGTAAGACATATGGCATCAGTTGGGGCTTGCAGATTACATCTCACCACCTACAACACAATTATAAAGGTTTTTGTAGATGCCAAAATGTGGCAATTGGCATGGAAAATAACAAAAGAGATGGTCTCAAATGGTGTTAGTCCTAATGTTGTCACCTGGTCATCATTGATTAGTGCCTTTGCTAAAGCAGATCTAATGGAGCGTGCAATTCACACATTTGATGAAATGCTCCTCTTTGGCTATGAACCTTCATTGAAGCGGCAACTTCTAATCTCCACCATTTTTATGACTGTTTGGATTGCAATTGTCAGCTACATTGCTCTGCCATCCAACTTCACCCTCTATGACTTTGGAGTTGCAAAACCAGTTAAGAATTGGCACTTCTTCTGTGTTGCTATTGAATTGTGGGTTGGACTCATTATTGGATACACAATGGAGTATTACACTAGCAATGCTTATAGTCCTGTGCAGGATGTTGTTGCTTCTTGCAGAACAGGGGCAACAAAAAATATGATTTGTGGCCTCATACTGGGTTACAAGTTTTTCATAATTCTACTTAGGTTTCTGTCTTGCTGCCATATATAGACTTTTTGTGGCAGTTTTGGGAATGTTTAGCACAATTACAACCAGGCTTGCGCTTGACACCTATGGACTCAGGGGGAGGAAGATCATGTAGCTTGCGTGGTTGACCTACTTGGCCACAGTGGGTACCCTGCAGCAGCAACCAAAGTGATAGAGGATTACACTGGCCAGACTGGGTGCTGTCCCAGCATATCATCCATGGTTTTTACTGTTGCCTACAAACCAGTGATGCACATACCATCAATTCTAGATCAATTTACTGTAGTGGGTTTACTCACAGCTAGCGCGAATCTGGGTGCATTACATCAAGGGAAACTCTTGTAGGCTTACATCAAGAGAGATTTTAACTGCCCCCATTCACACTATACAGAAGCTGAGGTTCTCATTGAAATTTGTGCACGGCTATTGGTGGCTTACTTGCATGAATATGCATGTGAGGCTTATGTTGCTGCTCTCTATTATGGGATAAACAATACAGGAAGTGGAAAATAGATGCAAATGTTTTCAGGCCAACTATTTTAAGTGCCAATTGAACCTGATCTGGGTCCAAGCCTTGGAGTTGCTCGTGTCCCAGGAATTGGACTTATTTACACAGAATTAGTCAGAGCCTTAACCAGTACTATTGCGGCTGCGTGTGGATTTCACAAGGATATGTAGAGTGATCCAAGGACAGTAGTTTATGCCAAAAAAAAGAGATGTTACACTGACAGAAATTGGGCAGACAACAAGTCAATACATTTTAGTTCCCTATTTTGTTAACTTTTCGCATTAGTGGGTTCATTCTCACATGGGTTTCCGAAGATTATGGTGGAACATCTTGTTGGCCAGTCATGGTCTTGCCAAATTGGAGCAGGTGATAGTTTAGACTATTGTTTGGTTGCTTGACCATGTGGTGGGTTGCTGCAGCGAGTAATGCTGGAAGTGTTGGATTCTCACCCAAAAAAACAATTTTCTGGAGGAACATTCTGTCAACGGGGGAAACCAGTGGTGGATTTCGGATACCGCAATCTCTCCGTTCGAGGTGTTACATTGGAGCGCTTACACGGCTTGTGTCGCCCAATGGGTTGACACAGATGCCACAAATGTTACATGGGAAGATGTGGAGACGTTTCGGCACACATACCCTACCTTCAAGCTTGAGGAAGCTCTTTCTCTACGGGGGGAGTGATGGTATGAACTCAATAGTAGGCCGAGTCATGCAGAGGCGTAGTGGCTGAGTCATCTAGTATTAAGTTAATTGTTTTTCTTTCTATTTACTTTTACTTCATTTTTATTTCAATAGATGAGTTAGTATGCCGTAGGGGTATTATTGTAATTCTTTATCTTGAACCCTTGTTAGCATAAACCCTACTTGAGGGGTGAAAGGAATTAGAAAAGGCAAGCCTGATTTTAGTGTAAATAGGGTTTTGAGTTCTCCTAAACGAACTTAGGGGTGTGCGTTCTCCTTGACGAACCTAGGGTTTCAAAGCTTCCCTTTGGCTTGATTCTTCTCTTATCATCTTCTTCCCTACGAATCACTGTGTTAGATCCAGGACCGCAACATACACACACACGAGCACCCATGCACACCCCCCCCCCCCCCCCCCCCCCACACACACACACACACATATATACACTTTAGTTGATGATTTAAATAATTAAATTCTATTTTACAGTAAACTAAAGGTATAATTGATGTGACTGAAATTTAACCAACTTATTTGGAAAGATTCTATAAGATTTTCATTTGAACCTTTTATTTCTGGCAATATACGAATTTATGTTTGTTTTTTTTTTAGACCATGAGAAGGTAGAATTCATTGAGATATCACCTGACAATAAGTGTTCCTCGAGGATCCCTAGCTACAGCAATTCCATTAGCCATCTAGAAACATGCGACCATGATATAGCCAAGGATTTGCAAATGTCCCATTTAATTGAGTAAATGTTTATTGTAACTTTTGGAAGTGTATGTATTATCTATTACTGACTTGCACAATAAATTTTTTTTTATTGAAACGTATCTGCTGTGTGCATGAAGTTTCGTAAAGATTTACTGTAAAATTTAGGAAAACTTAAAAAGATTTTAAAAATTTTGGAAAAATATTACTTTGTTTTGCAAATATTCCTGAAAATATGTTGCCTACATGGAGAAAGATTTCAGGTAGCCATAGATGTCTTCTTGCTTGTTGCCTTTTCATTGTTTCAACGGGACGCCTGACCCTTCTGATTTACTTGCTCTATTCTTACAGGAAATAAAAGTTGAATAATACTTCATTATGTTGCTATATCGTGATGTTTGTCATTGTGGTTTCTATTAAGGTTGCATGTTGCATGTGTGTGAATTTATATCTTTCTCTATTATCAAGTACTCTGCTAATTGCATGGTCATTTCTTATTTTTCATTACTATGACACAGTTAACATTGTCTTTGAAACTGGTTTATAAAATTCACTTTTAGGTCAATGTTTTGATCCATCTAATAGGCTACTGGTGAAAATTCCATTGAAATGACACACTAAATTCTTCAGGTCTTACTGTTGGTTTTTGAAATTTTATTTCACTTCATTTTTTTCATATTTAATCTTTTCTGGGATGGTGTTTCATGCTTAGTTCACTTTTAAAGTAGGTAAATTCAATAGTAAGATTCAAATCAGACTCTACGGAGCTGATTAAATGCTTATTATCCTCAAATGTTGATGGTGCATTGACCCATCCAGAGGACATTCTAAAGTCTAGATTGCATCGTCAAAAGTTAGATGTAGTTGAACCAAAAGACAAACTTTGGAATGAAGAGCCTGTTAAAAAGCTAATCGGTAGATCATTCCCATCACATGAAGAACTCTTGGTGGAGCAGAAAGCTGAACATTCTGTGGTGTATGTACAAAATGTACATTTTGGGAGTGTCTTCAGATATTTTAGAAGGGGCTTTGGATGAAATCAATGGTAAGATTAAACTTCTGAAACAAAAGATATAGATAGCCTTGAGCAGCAGTTAAAGCATGAAGACGATTCTAGAGGATTTTTGATTCTTAAACTTCAATCTGCGTTGCATGAGATTGAGGTATTGAGGGACTCTGAAGTTGAGTGCATATCTAGATGCAATGATTTGAAGTCATTAAATCATGTTCTGGAAGCAAAATTACAGAGTACCACAGCTGAGAACTCTCTCCTCACTCATAAACTTGCTGAATGTGAAGAAGTTATCTCAGAACGCAGAAGTTACGAATTGTAAGTGCAGGGGAAAGTGAAAGTACTTTACCTAGTGAAAGTGACAGTTAATTACTTGTTTGTGGTAGTGTGCGCAATGAAAAATGCAATATAAAGTACTTGTTTGTGTTAGTGTGCACTATGTAAAGTGGAGTGTATAGTACTTGTTTGTGTTGGTATGCACAATGGAAAGTGTGGTGTAAAGTATAAAGAGATTATTTATTAATAAAATATTTTTATATATTTGACTTTTAGAAAATTAAATTAATATTAGTTAATTAATTAAATATAATAATTAAACAAATGCTTACTTTTATACTATTAAATTTTTAATCAAGGAAGGCCCACATATCCAAATGTGTTGGAAGATGGGTCCAAGCCCATAAGATATGGACTCACCATGATCACACGAGCTAGTGGGACCCACCATGATCACATGTGGCATGATAAGTCCTACACAATAATAAGTATTACAGTATTAGATTTATTATGGACACAAGTCTCGTAGAAGAGTTTTAGTTTAAAGTTATTTGAGTCATGTTATTCTTCTTTTTATATTGGGTTATTTAATTATGCTAAGACTTATCAAGTGTTAGAGTTTGGGTGTAATTGGGATAAAGGTAGTTTAATTATAAATGGACTCTACTACCTTCCTCTATTAGAGGTTTATGCCCTCTATTACAACAAGTCAATAAAGTATTTTTTTTCCATAAATTCAACATGGTCTCAGAGCAGGTTCTGTGTGTTGACTCGGTCAACCCACAGAGATAATGTGATCATTTTTCTGATCTATTATCTCAAGCAGTTTTGCTTCGTATTTCTCTTTTTATAGTCCCTATACCTATTATTTTATTTACGTTTTCACATCTATGCTGAGATTTTTATATTTCATATTATATATTGATGGAAAGATATTCGAGTCTATTTTCCATAGAAAAATTACTTTTTGAAATCGGAGTTATCTACAAAGAGAAATCAATATTTGAAGCAGCAAAGGTCAGATTACAAAAGAGGTTCATGTAGCAGTAGAAAGCTTCAACTTCCGAGCTATTTTATGCTATCAAGAACGAGACTTTATATGGAGAAATATATAAAAAGAAATATATACAAGTCTATTTTCTTAATTATTCAACCAATTCTATATCTGACTTTTTTATATGGAGATAATTGATCTTGGAAGAGTCAATGGTCATGCTAGAAAAAGGGGAAAAAATACTTAGTTCGGCATATACCCAAATCTACCAAATTATATATCTCACTAGAAGTATATTTTATGAAAATAAATTATACTTGGATGAAAGGTATTTAAGTCTAGTTTTAGAAGGAGAAAATTTTATGTCAATCTGATCTATATTTAAGGATATATTCGCATTGGAAGAATTAAAGGTCATACTGGCATCCTGTGACTTTAAAAAATCCAAATTTAAGCCAATTGTTTTGCGTCACTTTTAGAGTTGTTGTTATTGATCAAGTGTATTAAAAAAAATATCTCACTTACCCCTTTTTTTGTTACTACATCTATGTTATTTAGTTCAAGATAGGAACATTACCATTACCTCCCAGCTTCAGGGAAAGAAATACAAGAAAGAGGTATTTTATTCCATATATTGTGGAAAGTTTCATGTGACCAATATATTCAAGAAATGGGGAGCACAAAAGATGAAACTTTTGCATCTAAGAAGAAATTTTTTGCAGCAAAGAAAATTAAAGATAAAAAATCTTGACTTGCAGTAATAATTGTGGTAATTATTGGAGATACTTGATTCAGCTGGACTCGATTCTATTTCTTTGGCTGAATTATTATTTTGAGGTATTCACAACATATTCCTTGGTCAACATATTATTTGGTGCAGGTAATCGTATCAAATTATTTCATGGGTTTTTACAAAGATTTTATTATTGTGGTCCATGTTATATGCGCTTGGGCACATTTTAGCTGCAGTTATTGTGTCTCTTTGGATGAGACATTATTATTGAAGAAGTGGTGGCCTCAGCATCCTATCTTCCCCTTTACCCATTACTTATTGGTTATTTGACAACCTTACTCCTACCATCCTTTATTTGACTCTTACATACTTCTTTGGGCCAACCTCTTGTGTGTTGCTTTGTTTGGGAGTTTAAGTCCATTGAGACTTTATATATATATATATATATATATATATATCGTGGGTCTTTTATCACCGTCTTATGAATGACGGACATTACCCACTTATCAGGTCTTTTATTGTCGTCTTGTGAATAACAAGCATTTATCACGTATCACGTCTTTTATTGTCGTCTTGTGAATAACAAACATTTATCACATATCAATGCCGGGGTTGGGTCACCGCGATGGAGGAGATTATTACTACATATATGTTACCCCCCATAAGTGGTAGTTATTACTCCTGCCACTTGAAAGTCGTTGTCCTGTGGAGGGACACGGTGATGGAGGAGTTTTTTCTGCACTTCTGAGCTCTACGTATAAACCCACTACCTGCAAAAGATAGGAGTGCCACTACCTGAGAATGATAGGAGTAGGCCTTATATCCAGCATGGGTTATGACTGGAGTATGGAGTGATGTCATACGGCTTGGAGTGATTTTACTCTCACTTATCTTATGCCAGTTGGGCCTCATGAAAGAGAACACCAGCGTGAGGGGGAGTATTGGATGATATGGAGGACTGCCATTTTATACGACAAGATCCTATACATCATTTGCAGCAAGCTAGGAGTTCATAATGCTCTCTCATCCCCAGTTTGAGGGGAAGTGTTGGAAGATGGACCCAAACCCATAAGACATGGACCCACCATGATCACACGAGCTGGTGGGACCTACCATGATAACGTGAGGTGGCATGATGAGTCCTACACAATAAGAAGTCTTACAGAACCAAAATTATTATGGAAGCAGGTCTCGTAGAAGAGTTCCAGTTTAAAGGTGTTTTAGTCATGTTAGTTTTCTTTTTATATTGAGTTATTTAATTATGTTAGGACTTATCTTTAAGTGTTAGAGTTTGGGTGTAATTGGGACAAAGGTATAGTTTAATTGTAATTGGACTCTACTACCTTCCTATATTATAAATTGAGGTTCATGTACTCTGATTACAACAAATCAATGAAGTATTTATCTTTTCCATAAATTCAACAGTTATATAAAAAGGATATTATAAAATATTTTTTAGCTCAATATCTATTAGTAATATCAAAATAATATTAATTTATTAACTTAATATATAAAAATTAAAATATTCACACAAATACTTACTTTTATAATATAAAAAAACTTAATGCCATTATTATATTAAAAGTGTTTAAATTCTCACACTTAAACTAACGTATATTCGCAGTTATATTTGTTTAAATTCATTACCCATTGTACTATGCAAACAACGTAATAATAAAAATAAAAAATAACATTGGTGATTTTCAAGACTCCATGAATTTATCTCATGGAGAAAAAGGAAAAGAAACCCATTGGGAGAAAACCGGAGGAAGAAGGGTTATGGAATTGATGATCCTAACCCTCCCCCTGAATCTCTATTTATAGATTTATGAACCTACTGTATTACAATAATACCCCTGAACTTAGGGTTTAGGGTTTTAACCCTAGAACTTTAACTTAATTACAATAATACCATCTCTATGAAATGACTATTTATTTACAACCTGCCATCATTGTATGTGGGCCTATGGGCCTTTTCCTTGATCTGTGGGCCTTAAGCCCATCTTCTATATCTCTTGGTTGCATGTCTTCCTTGGTCTTATGGGCTTGGGCTTTCCTTGGTCGTGTGGACTTGGGCCCTATCTTCCAACACTCCCCCTCAAGCTGGTGGTGAGAGAACAATATGAATTCCCAGCTTGCTACAAATGATGTATAATATCTTTGTATAAAATGGCGCATTTTCCAATATGCCTTCATCTTCCAACACTCTCCCTCATGTTGGTGCTCTCGTTCATGAGGCCCAGTTGGCATAATATCAGTGAGAGTAAATCACTCCTAACCACTAAGACATTACTCCATACTTCAGTCATAACTCATGTTGGATGTAGGACACACTCCGTCTTTTGTAGGTAGTGTGTCTATCGGAATTGCTCTGAAGTGTCCACCTCCACCACCGTGTCCCTCCATAGGACAACGAGTCTCAAGTGGTAGAGTAATATATGATATTAATGGGGGAAAGTAACATAAATATAATTATAAGTTCCTCCATCATGGACTTCCAACTTTAAATATTTTTTATATTTTTTACGGGAATGAAGTTCCTATAAAACAGAGTAACCTCAACCCAGGAACATCGTAACAACAATCAAGAAGATAGCCAACGCAGAACTTTATTTTAATACAAAGCTGATTTCGTCCCACCACATGCTCTTAGAAGTGCTTCAATGGCTTATGGACTTACAGAAGAAGAAACTAAAAATGAAAACAAACAGGGAATAGGTATTACTCTGGATGCGATTTGTTGCTGAAGAACACCTCTATTTATAGGTGATTTGTAGCACTGAATCGAGGAAGACAGCTGGGAGACAGCTACGGAAATAAGATAAAGGAAGCTTCCTTTCTCTTCCGGCGCCGATGGATGCCTCTGTACCCTCTGTCCACTGCAACGATCAGTACAGAGTCACCTCTATTTTTCGCTCCTTCCATTAATTCCCGTTCACACTTGAGTCCTTTTAATTTTTCGTTCATGCTTGGGTCTCCCCGTACCCCGCCGCCAAGGGGGCCAACCCCCTTGGACCCTCGTCGGGGCTGTCGCCCCGAACCCCACCTTCATTTTACAGTTTCTTCACAAATAACCATTGCGGTCACAATTTGACCTCATCAACGTCAAAGCCAGAACTGCTAACTAATTTACTCACTCTCGACATCGGCGCTCCTCATAATTGGGGGCCAGTGAATACATTAGATTAGCAATAACTCGTGAGAGGTGGGCATTGACACACTAACAATTCGTCCATCATGGACTTCCAACCACAAATATTTTTTATCCTCTGTCATGGACTCCCCAACCACAATTCCTTTTAATTTTTCGTTCATGCTTGGGTCTCCCCGGACCCCGCCGCCAAGGGGGGCAGCCCCCTTGGACCCCCGTCGGGGTTGTCGCCCCGAACCCTGCCTTCGTTTTACAGTTTCTTCACAAATAACCATTGCGGTCACAATTTGACCTCATCAGCGTCAAAGCCAGAACTGCTAACTAATTTACTCACTCTCGACATTGGCGCTCCTCATAATTGGGGGCCAGTGAATACATTAGATTAGCAATAACTCGTGAGAGGTGGGCATTGACACACTAACAATTCCTTCATCATGGACTTCCAACCACAAATATTTTTTATCCTCTGTCATGGACTCCCAACCACAAATAATTTTGGTATTTTTTATTGGGATGAGGTTCCTCCGTCATAGACTCCCAACCACAAATAATTTTGATATTTTTGACGGGGATATAGTTCCTCCGTCATGGACTCTCAATCACAAATATTTTTTACAGGAACAAATAAATAATGGTATGAGGCTATCTCTTCTTCAATAATAATGTCTCATCAAAAGAGACACAATAGCAGCAGGTGAAATGGGCTCGAGCCCATTTAACATGACCCAAAATAATCCTTGTAAAATGATCCATGAAATAATCCAATGCACATATCTTATCTAAATAATATGCTGACCAAGGAATAATTTGTCAATGCTTCAAAAATAATAATCCAGTTAGAGAAAAAATTTACCGAGTCACGCTGAAATATTTATAAAACTTGGGCATGAATACCGAGGCAGAAATAGGTGGCCCGAATTAGGTTGACCTAGACCCAAGTTGACCCAGACTGAGTTGGTTGGAACAGAAGTCACGCTCGGTTGGAAAGCTATTGGGTTAACTCGCCGGTCCGGGTTGCGAGATAGCTCATGCACTGAACCGCTGCTCAGATAAAATTTCTTAACTTAGGAACCTTTAATTGGGAAACAGTGCCTTCTTCCCCGACCGAACAGAGCGGCAAAAAACTTTCTTCGTCTAGAACCGGCAACAGAAGGACAGTGATGGCAGAGCAATGGCTGGAGATCCTTATGAATAGAGCAAGATCGAATCAAGATCGGAAATAATCTTTCCGGAATAAAATAGCAGAGAAGATGGACACAGAGAGATTTCCTCGATGTCTCAGGCTGTTTCGGCGGCAAAGAAAATAATCTAGCGAAGAACTTGTATAATCAACAAGACATGCTCTTTTTGGAACTTTTTTGAGTTGCCTTAAAGCAGGTAAAATCAAATCAAGAGCTTCCCGAAATATATGATTGGTAAGATGACTGATTCGAGCTTACTGGTGCTTTCCGAAAAAATATTTCCAACAGAGAACATGTTGGTTGGAAGATAATAAGCAACAACAAAATAATTCTGGATGGTGACTGTTGATTTCAAGAATGATATTACGGTTGTTGGAATGACAGTGGTGGAGATATCTAGCAAGATTTTTCCATCTCTCCACGAGAAATGGAACCTGTTAATGATAGTTCCCACATATATTAGTGAGTATAAAAATCTTGCATTTATTAGTTGGCAGAAGAGGTTTCCTACGTGGCTAGTCATTTTGGGATAGGGACTTCGACCCAATTTGATATGGTATCAGAGCAAGGTTCTCATATGTGGTCATCCACCCAAATTATCCACGTGCTACCATGTGAGAGCCTCTACCTAAATTATCCACATCCTACCATGTGAGGGGGAGTGTTAAGGATAGTCCCACATACATTAGTGAGTATAAAAATCTTGCATTTATTAGTTGGCGAAAGAGGTTTCCTAAGTGGCTAGTCATTTTGGGATAGGGCCTTCGACCCAATTTGACAAAACCAAACTCGTCTTCTCCGGTGAAGGCAATAAACAAAGCGCATAGTCGGCGCTCAGGAAGCTTAGCAACGCCAGTAGAGTGTTGTCAATGAAGGAAAAGGCAGACGAAGACAATGCTAGCACAGACCGTCAAAGAGCAGCAGTAACATCCGACAACAGCAACACACGGAACTATGGGACAGAGAGAAGACCAGCCTCGTCGAAAAGATACCGTGAAGCTTCCTTTGGCTCTTGAGCTTGCCGCATGACGAAAAGAAGCTATCTTCTTTTATAATATTTCCAATGAGAACAATAATGTGGCTAGTGCAATGCTGAAGCCAACTGGATCCCTGCCTCTGAGGGGTCGCCGGAGTTATTTGTAGAAGGATACTCTCCTGGTTGAGAGACGGATCGGGTTGACAGGACCAAGTTGCATTCATGCTAAAAAGCAAAGAAGAAACCCATATACTCTTGCATTCGATCGATTGTCGTGTTGGGCTCACGCTGTAAAGACGAGTCAACTCGGCTCAACATAGATACGAAAAAAAAGTGCGCGAGAGAGTGAGAGAGAGTTGTGGTTGCCTCGAGCATACAGGCATGGTGGATGATACAATTTAACCAAAAAAAAAAAAACTGTCTAAGAATTAAAAGAGAGAAAAAAAATTTCTAATCCTATATGAAGGAGAATTAAACCTGAAAAACCATAGTAGGAATCCTGAAAATCATAGGTCTGATACCATGTTGATTTTCAGGACTCCATGAATTTAGCTCATGAAGAAAAAGGGAAAGAAACCCATTGGGAGAAAACTAGATGAAGAAATCTTATGGAATTGATGATCCTAACCCTCCCCCCTGAAGCTTTATTTATAGATTAATAAAACTACTGTATTACAATAATATGCCTGAACTTAGGGTTTAGGGTTTTAACCCTGGAACTTTAACTTAATTACATCAATGTCATCTCTATGAGATGACTCTTTATTTACCATCCTAACATCATTGTATGTGGGCCTATGGGCCTTCTCCTTGATTTGTGGCCTTGAGCCCGTCTTCTATATCTCTTGGTTGCATGGATCTTCCTTGGTCTTATGGGTTTGGGCCCATCTTCTAACACACTTGGATATGTGGGCCTTCCTAGGTCGTGTGGGCTTGGGCCCTATCTTCCAACAAACACATATAACTCAATCACGTATTTAATATAAAAAAGCTACAACTGTACATACAAAATACAACCAAAAAAAATATTTAATGCCATTAAAACATAATAGTCAATAATTTTTCCACATTTGAATTGCTAATACATCTAAAAAATATGATGCTCTTGTAGATTGTATTGCAGACTCCCTCTGAGTACTTATTTGAGTGTCCACATCGTCCTTAAAATCATCACCACTATCACTGTCTTCATTTTTAATTATATTGTTATCTTCACAATGTTCTTCACCAAAATCATCACTTGAATCATGTTCTTCATCTTTAAATAAATCCATGTAATCCTCCATGGGTATATAATTATGCAATATACAACAAACAATCATAATTTTTAGCTGGACATCAAAATCAAAAGGAGGAGCATCTTTTAATATCTTGAAATGAGCTTTTAAAGCCCCAAATATATGCTCGATAGTATTCCGTTAAGATGAGTGTCTTTGATTAAATACTTCTCTTTCATCTGTAGGAGTATTATCTCCAAATTCTTGCAAGTGATAACGAGTCCTTCAATAGGGTGCCAAAAACCCTAAGCCCTCTCAATGTCCTTCCCAAAAAATGCTAGAAATCCAAATCTAGCGATACCCTCCACTAGTTTTGGGAAGGGACTGGTCCTCCCTTTCAGTGCTTATTTCTTGAGCCTAATGGACTAGCTATTTACATTTTCGGGTCCATTCATACACCTTTCTTGTCACAAGGCAATATGGAATTTTATTTTTCAAATATTTGCACATCTTAAAAGAAAAGATTACCTCAATATGATTTCCTAGAAATCATTCCAAGAAACTTCAAGGGGGGGGGGGTTAGTGCATTTTCAAAGTGAAAGTGAAAGTGAACTATTTTTTTGTGTTTGTATGCACAATGCAAAATATAGTGGAAAGTACAAAAGAAAATTATTAATAAAATATTCTAATAGATTTAAATTTTATTGGATATTTTTTATCAAAGTTTTCTATTAATAAGTTAGGATAGATTTTAACTCTTCTTACTTACTCAATAATAATAATAATTAAACTTTAATTAATTAATTAATTAATTATATATATATAAAAAATAATTAAATTTTTTTACTTTTATGATATCCAAATGCTTAATCAAATTGTTACTTTTTAATATCTAAATTCTCACTCTCGAAATATTAATTAAATATAATATTCAAATTTATAAACTTAATTAAATAAAAAAGATGGTATTTTATTATTCAAAATTATTTCTACAAATTTAATTTTATAAGATTTTTTATTTAAATAAACAAAAATATTTAATTTATTTTAATTTATTAAATAACTAAAAATAAATTAATATTATTTATTTAATTAAAAATATATAAAAGGATTAAACAAATCCATACTTTTATATTATTCAAATGTTAATCAAATTGTTAATTTAAAAAATCTAAATTCTCACACTTAAAAAAGTCACTAAATATAATGTTAAAAATAAGGACTTAATATAAATAAAAAGTTTATTGTGTTTTATAAAATTATCTAATATATTTACCTTTTACTTTAGATAACTATATTTAACTAAAATAAAATAATTTTATGTTGTTTTAAATTAATAAAAAAAATTAAAATTTAATTTTTTAAATTAATAAGTAATTTTAAAAAATATTAACATGTTTTAAATTAATAAATTCTTTTTAAAAATAATTATTTATTTAATTAAATAGATTAAAAATGATCTAACAAGTACTTACTTTTATGATATCCAAATTCTTAATGAAATTGTTACTTGTGTAAAATCTAAATTCTCACTCTTAAATTAGAAATCAAATATAATATTAAAATCAAGAATTTATATAAATAAAAAATAAGGTATTTTATTATATAAAACTATTCAGTTAGATTTAACTTTTATAATATAATTTTATTTAACTATTTTTTAATAAAGTAAGATAAATTTCAACTTGTTTAAATTAATAAATTAATTAAGCTTTTTAATTTACTTAAATGTAGTTAATTTTATTATATCCAAATGCAAAAGTGAGAGGGCAGAATGAGCATAACAAGAGTGAGAGAGTGAGTGAGCAGGCGAGTGAAAGTGAATTCACTAGCCTTAGGAGTGATTTAACTTTCTCTCGTTTTTCTCAAGAATAAGTGTCACTTGACACTTATGGTGCACACTAACAGGGTTTTGGGTTATTTTCACTAGTGAAATTAGTTTTATTTTCACTTTCACTTTGTACTAATGGGGCTTTAGTGTGCTCAATGAAAAGTGCAACGTAAAGTACTTTCTTGTGTTAGTGTACACAATGGAAAATATAATGGAAAGTAGAAGATGAGTTTATTAATAAAATATTGTGATAGATTTAACCTAATTAATATAGTTTTATTTAGAATTTTCAATTAACAAAATAAGATAAGTAACTTAAAAATTAAAAATAAAACTAGGTGGAAGGCTTTCATGGCCTTCATTCAAGAGCCCATGGGATATTTTCAATTTTGCCAATTCTATGAACTTCTAGAACGCTATCACCATGATCGCCACCATCTACCCAATTTTGATGGTATCCTAATTTCTTCCACCTATTGACCTAGTTAATAATTTGTTGTTTCTCTTCATCTCGTTTCTAACACCAAAATTGGAAACTGGAAGAGAGGCCAAGATATGGAACTGTCCATTCGAAAGGGCGGGGAAGGATGCAAGGTTACCCAGAGGGAGCATTTGCACTACTGTTCCGATAGGGGCACTCCCGACAACGTATCAATTAGAAAAAATTAGGTATGAATTGAAAGACCAATCTGTTGCGTTGAACTTGTGAGCGACTGTGGAGAGCATTCTAGAATCCCATAGAGTTGGCAAAATTGATAATATCGTCGAACTGATACACCGTCGGGAATGCCTCTATCGGAACAGTAGTGCAAATGCTCTCTCTAGGTAACTTTGTATCCTTCTCCACCCTTTCGAATGCACAATTCCATATCTTGGCCTCCTTCCAATTTACAATTTTGGTGTTAGTAACGAGACAAAGAGAAACAAAAAATTATATATTAGGTCAATAGGTGGAAGAAATTAGGATACCATCAATTGTAGTAACCCAAAATTGGGTAGATGGTGGCGATCGTGGTGAGAGCATTCTAGAAGTCCATAGAGTTGAAAAAATTGATAATATCCCATGGGCTCTTGAAGCCCATGAAAACCTTCCTCCTAGTTTATTTTTAATTTTTAAGTTTCTTATCTTATTTTGTTAATTGAAATATCTAAATAAAGCTATCTTAATAAGTTCAAATCTATCATAGTATTTTATTAATAAACCCATCTTCTACTTTCCATTATATTTTCCATTGTGTACACTAACACAATAAAGTACTTTACTTTGTACTTTTCATCGAGCACACTAAGGCCTCGTTAGTACACTCTAAAGTGAAAGTGAAAGTGAAAATGAATTACTTTCACTAGCGAAAATAGCCCAAAACATGTTAGTGTGCACCGTAAATGGCGAGTGGCACTCATTCTTGAGAAAAAACGAGGGAAAGTGAAACCACTCCTCCCTAAGGCTAGTGAATTAACTTTCACCCGCGTGCTCACTCACTCTTTCACTCTTCTTATGCTCATTCTGCCCTCTCACTTTTGCATCTGAAAATAATAAAATTAAATATTTATTTAAGTATTTTATTTATATATTTAATGAAATTAAAAAATATTAATTTAATTAATTAATTATTAATTTAAACAAGTTGAAATTTATCTTACGTTATAAATAGAATAGTTAAATAAAATTATATTATAAAAATTAAATCTAACAGAGTAATGTTAATATTTTTTGAAATTATTTATATATTTAAAACGAGTTAGTTGTTTTTATTAGTTTATAACTACTTAAAATTTATTTTATTTTAGCCAAATATAGCTATCTAAAATAAAAGTTAAATCTATTAGATGATTTTATAAAAAAAATTTATTTATATAAAATCCTTATTTTTATCATTATATTTAATGACTATTTTAAGAGTGAGAATTTAGATTTTGTAAAGTAACAATTTGATTAACATTTGGATAATATAAAAGTAAGGGTTTATTTAATCATTTTATATATACTTAATTAAATAAATTTTCTTAATTTATTTTTAATTATTTAATACTTTAAAATAAATTATATATATTAGAGTTTATTTAAATAAAAATATAATAAAATTAAATTTGTAAAAGTATTTTTGAATAATAAATTACCATATTTTTATTTACATAAATTTATAAATTTTAATATTATATTTCAAGAGTGAGAATTTAGATATTAAAAAGTAACAATTTGATTAAGCATTTGGATATCATAAAAGTAAAATTTGTTAACTATTTTATTTATTTATATATATATATATATTTAATTAATTAAATTTATAAAGTTTAATTATTATTATTATTATTGATGAATTAAGAAGAGTTAAAATCTATCCTAACTTATTAATAGAAAAGTTAGATAAAAAATATCCTATAAAATTTAAATATATTAGAGTATTTTATTAATAAATCTCTTATGTACTTTCCACTAAAATTTCCATTGTGCATACTAACATAAAAAAAATAATTCACTTTCACTTTAACTTTGAAAATACACTTACCCCCCCTTGAAGTTTCTAGGAATGATTTCTAGGGAAACTATTCGTACGAAAGTAATCTTTTCTTTTAAGATGTGCAAATATCTGAAAAAAGAAAATTCCATATTGCCTTGTGACAAGAAAGGTGTATGAAAGGACCTGAAAATGTAAATAGCTAAAGTCCATTAGGCTCAAGAAATAAGCACTAAAAGGGTGGACCTACCCTATTCCCAAAACTGGTGGAGGATATCGCTGGATTTGGATTTCTAGAATTTTTTGGGAAGGGCATTGAGATGGCCTAGATCGTTATCTATATCATTTTTAGAAAGTTTTAATTTAACCTACTCAACAATTCCTTAGGTTGAATGGTACCAAGACGGTGGTTTGGTGGACAAGAAGAGAAGAATTCCTTTGGTGAGTATTAGGAGGAAGTTTTGAAGGTTTCTAATACTATTCACTTAAATTGCATTTCTCATTGTATCGAAGTTGGCATTTGGATGGAAATGACTGAATGAGAAATGGAATATGTTTGATCACACAACTTCAGATTGGACGTTTTGATGGTTTCAAATTCTGGTCACATAAATTGTATCTTCTCACTGTATGGAAGTTGGAATTTGGATGAAAAGGATTGAATGAGAAATGGAATGTGTAGCGCAATATCCATAAAGAGCAAGAGGTGAAAAAAAAATGGCAAAAACCAAGACAAGTGTGAATGATAAACCATTCTTGTGCTCCTAAAACATCATTCTAATATCCAAATTTCAAAGAAGTACTTCATCACACAATATAATAAAACTTATTATGACACATTAACCATCCTTTTAGAACATCTACGAATTACACTTCCACATTCAACCATCACAACACACATTTCTGAATGCTCAAATCAATGGTGTCAGATAAAAGAACTTGTAATGGATATAGTTGGAACACCGTGTTACGATATGTTAAAATGTATATTAAATGTAATTTATGTTCATAATTGTTGTATAATTTGGGATATGTACATAGGGTTATTTGATTAGCCTTAATGGGGGGGTGGTATTGTCTTGGGCCCATGGGCCATTTTGTAATAGGAAAACCTAAAGGTTAAATACCTAATGAAAGGGGGAAAATCCCCAACGGAAACATTTTGATTAATCTTTCATCTGCTTCGTTTCGCCGTGAAACCAGAGAGCTACGCTCTCTCTTGTGGGTGTTTGGACTGTTCCGTCAGTCCCTTGATTTTGATTTGTCATGGTATCAGAGCTCTGAAGATTAACCGTTCGACGCATTTTTGTCCGATGACCTATGTTGTTTGACGAGTTTTTTTTTGTTTTCGGCATTGATTTCGGGCGTTGTTAGAAAAACTTGTCGGGTGGTTCCGTTGCCGGAAAAGCTACGGGGGGTTCCGTTGCCAGGAAGAGGGTTCTAGCCGGAAGGGGAAACGAAAGGAAGAGGGTTCTCGCCGGAAGGGGAAACGAAAGGGGTGGTTTTCGGGGGTTGTCGGAAAGCATTGTCCGAGCTCGGGAAAGTTGTGGTTCCGTCGTCGGGAAAGCTCCATCGGTGGTTTCATTGTCAGAGAAGCTACAACGGGAAGGGGGTTCTCGTCGGAAAACTCGCCGGAAGGGGGAACGAAGGTACGATTTTTTTTTGTCCCGCGCATTCGATTGATTATTTTGCATAAGGTCGTTATGCAATTTGCAAACCTTTGGGGGCCAATTTGAAATTTTTGAAAGTTTTGGGGGCCATTCTGGAATTTTTGAAGGTGTTGAGGGTGTTTTTCGAATTTCTAATAGTTTGGGGGTCTAATTCGAATTTCTGTTAACCTGGGGGCAAATCTTGGATTGCTGCAAGTGTAGGGGTCTACTTGAAATTTCTGAAAAGTGGGGTATGTTTTAAATTTCTTATCCTACAGGGGTGCATTAGGAATTTTGCTAGATTCGATCTTATCATGCCAGTAGACAAGTCCGATTTCGCTACTATTCGATTCACGGGAAAGAACTACGGTACTTGGGAATTTTAGTTCCGGTTATTTGTTCAGGGAAGAGGTTTATGGGGTCATATTGATGGGAGTGATCTGGCACCTGGCGATGATAACGCATTGTCAAAATGGATCATCATGGATGCTAGAGTCATGACTTGGATACTTGGATCTCTTGAGCCTCACTAGTCCCAAATCTGAGGCCCTACAAAACTGTCGTAGATATGTGGAATTACCTCCACAAGGTTTATCGTCAAACCAGCACGGCCCATCGATTTTAAGTTGAATATGAACTTGAAAATTTCACCCAAGGCAGTCGTTCGATTGAAGAATATTTTTCGGGCTTCCAAAATCTATGGGTTGATTACATTGACATTGTTTACGAGGATGTCCCTGTTGCTGCTCTCTCTGTTGTGCAAGCTGAACATGACACCAGTAAACGGGATCAATTCTTGATGAAGCTTCGTCCCGAGTTTGAGATTGCTTAATCACATCTGATGAATCGTCATCCAGTGCCGTCCCTGGATACCTGTTTGAGTGAACTTCTCTGGGAGGAGCAGCGCTTTACTACTCAGACTGGCATGGAACCTCGCGTTCAGGCTGATCTCTCTGCTCCTGTAGCTTAAGTAGCACAAGGAAGACCTAAGGGTCGGGATACCAGTTCTGTTCAGTGCTTCCACTGCAAGGCTTATGGTCACTTTGTTCGGAACTGCCCTCAGGCTGATCTCTCGGCTCCTTTAGCTTATGTAGCACAAGGAAGACCTAAGGGTCAGGACACCAGTTCTGTTCAGTGCTTCCACTACAAGGCTTATGGTCACTTTGTTCGGAACTGCCCCAAGAGGTCGGTTATGTTCTATAGCTATTGTAAAAAGCCGGGTCATCACATCACCGTTTGCCCTACACGACCTGAAAGGAGGAAGCCAACAGCTTATCATGTATCCACCGATACATCTAGTTCTGCCGCATTGCCGCCTGCCACTTCAGTCCCTATCATTCCTGTTCCACCAGCACCTACCAGTTCCACCACTCTCACTCCTGAAATGGTACAACAGATGATCATTTCTGCCTTTTCTACTTTTGGTATCTCGGGTAAACAGAACCTTTCTACTCAACCATGGTATTTTGATTTTGGTGCCTCTAACCACATGACCAACAATGTGGTATCTCTTTCAAATGTCAGAAAGTATGATGGCAATATGTACATCAACACTGCTGATGGTAGTACTCTGCCTATCAGTGTTGTTGGTGATCTCTCTCCATCTTTAGTTGATGTCTTTGTGTCTCCTGACCTGTCGACAAACCTTTTGTATGGTTGTGAATTGGTTGATAAAAACTGTAATGTTCAGTTTTCTCGCTTTGGCTGTGTTGTGCAGGATCAAGCGTCGGGGAAGGTGATCGCGAAGGGGCCTAAAGTGGGCAGGCTATTTCCACTTAAAGTCTTTCTATCCACTGTTATTCCCCGTTCTCCTGTCATTTCTTTTGCTTGTAATGTTGTTGGATCTGGCCCTAAGTTGTGGCATAGACGTCTAGGCCACCCAAACTTGTCTGTACTTCGTACATTATTTAAATTGGGTTTATTAGGCAATCAAGATTGTACTTCTCATGATACGTCTTTTTACTGTTCATCATGTAAACTTGGCAAAAGTAAAACTCTATCATTTCTGCATCATTCCTCTCATGCCTCCCACTGATTTGACCTTATTCATAATGATGTTTGGGGAATTGCTCCCGTTATCTCGCATGAACAAATTAAGTACTTTGTCACCTTTATCGATGACTTTAGTCGATTTACCTTAGTCTACTTCCTACGGGCTAAGTCTAAAGTTTTTGTCGTTTTTAAGAGGTTTCTTGCACTCATTGAAACACAGTTCTCCGCTCTGACTCTGGAGGCGAGTACATGTCGACAGAATTCCAAGAATTTCTTCAAAGCAAAGGCATTATCTCTCAACATTCTTGTCCCTCGACACCCCAACAAAATGGTGTTGCTAAGCGCAAAAATCGTCACCTTCTCGATATGGTCTGCACCCTTCTCATTGAATCATCCATTCCCCCTAGGTTTTGGTGTGAAGCTCTCTCTACCTTCGTCCATTTAATTAACCCGCTGCCTTCGCTTGTCTTGCATCATGTCTCTCCCTTTGTTAAATTATTCGTGTTATTCTCCGTCCTACACAGATCTTCGGACGTTCGGTTGTGTTTGTTTCGTGCATTTACCTGATCATGAACGATATAAACTTACAACCCAATCTGTTATGTGTGCATTTCTTGGGTATGCCGGTTCTCAAAAGGGCTATGTTTGCTATGATCCTCAGGCGTGTCGAGTCCTTGTTTCTCGGAATGTGGTCTTCTTTGAAAACCAATATTTCTTTTCCTCTCAAGTTACACTTCCGTCTACCTCTTTTTCTAGTTTGCCGAGCTTTGATGAGCCTCAACCCACTGCCTCGCTGCCCTCTCCTCCTTCTGACCTAGCTCTTGCTCCTGATCCTCCCTCTGCTCCTGCTCCCCTCAATCTTCACAGATCCACACGTAGTTCTCACCCTCCTGACCGGTATGGTTTTCCCTCCCCTGTATCTCTGGTAGCTACTTTGTCTTCTATTTCCATTCCTTCTGGCCATAAACAGGCTATAGCACATGAGTGTTGGAAAAAGGCCATGCAAAACTGAACTACAAGCGCTAGAGGAGAATCACACCTGGGACATTGTGGCTTGCCCTCCTACTATTCAGCCTCTTGGAAGTAAGTGGGCTTCTCTGTCAAGCTGCGTTCAGATGGATCGTTGGATCGGTACAAAGCCCGTCTTGTGGCCCTGGGGAACAGGTAGGAATATGGGATTGATTATGAGGAAACTTTTGCCCCAGTTGCCAAGATGACCACAGTTCGTACTATCTTACCCAGTGCGGCCTCTCAATCTTGGCCATTGCATCAGATGGATGTGAAGAATGCCTTTCTCCACGGTGATCTGCAGGAAGACGTCTATATAAAGCGTCCCTCGGGTATGTCTACATCCTCTCCTGATCATGTCTACAAGCTACAATGTCCTTTGTATGGGCTTAAACAAGTCCCCCGAGCTTGGTTTGAGAAATTTCACAGCATACTTATCCTCCACCAGTTTACCCAGAGTCAGTATGATTCGTCTCTCTTTAATCATAAGTCTATTGCGGGCAAGGTCATTCTCTTGGTTTATGTGGATGACATCATCATTACTAGCACTGATTCTGGACTGATTACCAAGCTTCAGAAGGTGTTGCATGCCACTTTTCATATGAAGGATCTTGGATGCCTCACTTACTTCTTAGGGCTGGAGGTCCATCACACACTCAAAGGTATTTTCTTAAACCAACATAAGTATATTCAAGATCTTATCACACTCGCTGGGTTGGAGGACACATCTTCGGTGGCTACCCCTGTGGAGGTCAATGTCACATATCAGAAAGATGAAGGGACTCTCCTTGATGATCCGACTATCTATCGACGACTAGTCGGGAGTCTCATCTACTTGACTACTACTCACCCGGACATTTCCCATGTTGTTCATAAGGTCAGTCAGTTTATGGCATCTCCTCGACAGCTTCATCTTGCGGCAGTTCAGCGCATCATCTGCTATCTGCGCAGCTCCCCTACTCGTGGTTTATTCTTTCCTACCGGCTCCGCGCTACAACTGGTTGCCTACGGTGATGCTGATTGGGCAGGGTGCCCCGATACCCGTTGCTCTACTACAGGCTGGTGTATGTTTTTAGGCGATGCACTGATTTCTTGGAAATGTAAGAAACAAGATCGAGTGTCCAAGTCATCTACCGAGGCCGAGTATCGTGCTATGTCTACTGCGTGTTCGGAAGTTATTTGGCTCCGTGGTCTTCTTGCTGAGCTCCAGTTTCCTCAGCCCTCATCTACACCTCTTCATGCAGATAATACAAGTACCATACAGATTGCAGCCAATCCGATTTTTCATGAGTGTACCGAGCATATTGAGGTTGACTGTCACTCCATCCGCGACACTTTGGAGCGCCGGGTAATATCTCTTCTGTACATTTCTTCGGATCTTCAAGTGGCCGATGTCTTCACCAAAGCATCGTCTCAATCCCGACATAATTTTTTGGTTGGCAAATTGTTGTTGGTTGACTCACCATCATCAATTTGAGGGGGGATGTTACGATATGTTAAAATATATATTAAATGTAATTTATGTTCATAATTGTTGTATAATTTGGAATATGTGCATAGGGTTATTTCATTAGGCTTAATGGGACGGGGGGGGGAAGGGTGGGGGTGTCATCTTGGGCCCATGGGCCAATTTGTAACAAGAAAACCTAAAGGTTAAATACCTAATGAAAGGGGGAAAATCCCCAATGGAAACATTTTTGATTAATCTTTCGTCTGCTTCGTTTCGCCGTGAAACCAGAGAGCTACGCTCTCTCTTGTGGGTGTTTGGACTGTTCCGTCAGTCCCTTGATTTTGATTTGTCACACCGAGCCTGCAACAAACTTGAGTCATAATGACAGGGAGGTTCCAGGAATAGATGCGATGTCCACAATATGAAGGCCTGATAGTAGTTACTTTACTTTCAATTGGTTTAATTCAAAGACTGAATTTGCTTCAACCGTGATTCATGTTTGGAGTGTTTGTTGGAGTCAGTTGGTAGAAGAGTTTGTAATGAAAGGGACGGAGAGACAACAGTAAGGATTCCCTGCAAGAACAACAATGAATAATTCATATTCAAACAAGAGAGAGAGAGAGAGAGAGAGAGAGAGAGAACTTTTTCCTAAATGCTTTTGTCAGTGTGGTGCTTGCAATCAATTGAAAGAGGGGTACTAAATTTTTATTTAAAAGGAACATTTCATGCTTAACCTTGTAGATAATTGTTCTGTTTGAAATTTTACTTAGATGCAATAAACGATGTTGTCATAGTAGTTCCGTCCACTCTTGTTAGAGTTTGTGGTCTGAGTTAGGTACTTGGCTTTCCGCACATTAAACGGCTAGTCTTTTCGAGTTGTATTGGCTAGGTATCTGACTCAGAACTCCGAAGTTAAGCGAACTTGGGCAAGACTAATTCTAGGATGGGTGACCTCCTGGGAAGCACTCTTGCCTAAGACTTTGACATGGTATCAGAGCTAGGCACGCCACGGCCCGCATTCGTATCCCATGAGAAGTGGCTCCAGAATGGGTGGGGGTGGGTGTCAGAGTGGTTCCGTCCGGTATCTGACTCAGAACTCCGAAGTTAAGCAAACTTGGGCAAGACTAATTCTAGGATGGGTGACCTCCTGGGAAGCACTCTTGCCTAAGACTTTGACATGGTATCAGAGCTAGGCATGCCACAGCCCGCGTTCGTATCCCATTAGAAGTGGCTCCAGAATGGGTGGGGGTGGGTGTCAGAGTGGTTCCGTCCACTCTTGTTAGAGTTTGTAGTCTGAGTTAGGTACTTCGCTTTCTACACCTTAAACGGCTAATCTTTTCGGGTTGTATTGGCTAGGTATCTGACTCAGAACTTCAAAGTTAAGCGAGATTGGGCAAGAGTAATTCTAGGAAGTACTCTTGCCTAAGACATTGACAGTTACAACAATCTTGTGTGCAAGTGTATATTTTTTCGCTTGTGCTCGATGACTACATACTGCTTCCACTTGGAATTATGAATTTGGTGGTACGACAACATGCTAAAAAATGAGAAACATAGTCCATGGTACAAGATATATCTGCCATGAGCTGTGATAGGTTATAAGAAAAAAAAAAGAAAAACTCACTCAATTCATATAAATCAACCTTTCTCTCATATTATTGAATAAGCATTCACATTTAAATCTCATCACATAGTACATCCCATTTTATGATACACTATTCATCCATTTACATAAGATATCTCATACATCAATTACATATTTTGGCATGCACAACCCCTTGCTACCAACACGATCTTCAATAGTATTACTGGGTTGCTTGGAACCACCGGATAGTGACATAATGAGAAGCTAAGGCCATGTGTTAGATCACTAACAAATTGAAACTTCATCTTGCTATGCTTTGATCTGACAAATTATTACCGGAACAAACTAGAGTGATGTCCAATAACACATCAAAAAGAAGAAAAACATAAAATTTAATGCACATACTTATCCACCATAGGCTAATAAACAAATTATTCTTTTCTATACATTTATTTATTTAAAACAAGTTAATTTTTTATTAATTTAAAACTTCTTAAAATTTATTTTATTTTAGCCAAATATAGCTATCTAAATTAAAATTTAAATCTATTAGATAAATTTATAAAATAAAATAAACTTTTTATTTATATAAAATTCTTATTTTGAAAATTATATTTAATGACTATTTTAAGAGTGAGAATTTAGATTTTTTAAAGTAACTAATTGATTAACATTTGGATAATATAAAAGCATGGATTTGTTTAATCATTTTATAAATATTTAATTAAATAAATTGTCGTAATTTTTTAATTATTTAATAATTTAAAATTAATTAGATAAGTTTGAGTTTATTTAAATAAAAAATTAATAAAATTAATTTTTTGAAATTATTTTTGAATAATAAAATACCATCTTTTTATTTACCTAAATTTATAAATTTTAATATTATATTTAATTAATATTTTAGGAGTGAGAATTTAGATATTAAAAAGTAACAATTTGATTAGGCATTTTGATATCATAAAAATAAAGTTTTTTAAGTTATTTATTTATATATAAGTAATTAATTAAATAAATAAACTTTAATTTTTATTATTATTGATGAATTAAGAAGAGTTAAAATCTATCCTAACTTATTAATAGAAAATTTAGATAATCAATATCCTATAAAATTTAAATCTATTGGAGTATTTTTTTAATAAATTTCTTATGTAATTTCCACTAAACTTTCCATTGTGCATACTAACATAAAAAAATAATTCACTTTCACTTTCACTTTCAAAATGCACTAAACCCCCCTTGAAGTTTGTAGGAATGATTTCTATGGTAAATATTCGCACGAAAGTAATATTTCTTTTAAGATGTGCAAATATCTGAAAAAGAAAATTCCATATTGCCTTGTGATAAGAAAGGTGTATGAAAGGACCCAAAAATGTAAATAGCTAATGTCCATTAGGCTCAAGAAATAAGCACTGAAAGGGAAGACCTATCCCTTCCCAGAACTAGTGGAGGATATTGCTAGATTTGAATTTCTAGATTTTTTTGGGAAGGGCATTGAGATGGCCTTGAGCATTATCTATATCAATTTTAGGAAATTTTAATTTAACTTACTCAACAATTCCTTAGGTTGAACAGTACCAAGACGGTGGTTTGGTGGACAGGAAGAGAAGAATTCCTTTAGTGAGTATTAGGAGGAAGTTTCGAAGGTTTTGAATACTATTCACTTAAATTGCATTTCTCATTGTATCGAAGTTGGCATTTGGATGGAAAGGACTGAATGAGAAATGGAATATGTTTGCTCACACAACTTCAGATTGGACGTTTTGATGGTTTCAAATTCTGGTCACATAAATCGTATTTTCTCACTGTATGAAAGTTGGAATTTGGATGAAAATGATTGAATGAGAAATGGAATCTATAGAGCAATATCCATAAAGAGCAAGAGGAAAAAAAAAAGAAGACAAAAAAATCTAACAAGACAAGTGTGAATAATAAACCATTCTTGTGCTCCTAAAACATCAGTATAATATTCAAATTTCAATAAGTACTTCATCACACAATATAATAAAAGTTATTACGATACATTAACCATCCTTTTAGAACATCTAAGAATTACACTCCCACATTCAATCATCACAACACACATTTTTGAATGCTTAAACCAATGGTGTCAGATTAAAGAACTTGTAATGGGTTTAGTTGGAAAGCCGAGCTTGCAACAAACTTGAGTCATAATGATAAGACGGTTCCAGGAATAGATGTGATGTCCGCTATATGAAAGTCTGATAGTTATGGGTAATTTCAAACCAAGTCGGCTCGAGCTCGGCTCCGTTCTGGCACGGTTCAATTCAGTATACCTGGATCTTGAGCTGATTTTGAGATCCGGGATCGGCTCATTTAAATTAACGAGTCGGGCTCGACTGAATCAAGGTTTGGTTCGAAAGCTCATGAGCCAGCTCTTTAATTTAACAAGCGGTGTGGGATTCGGGGGATTTGGGGGAGTCGGGACTAGGGAGCGGGACCAAGAGCTGGAGCACCGAGCGGAGTGGGAGAGAGAGCGAGGGGGGAAAATTCTTCCTCCCCTCGTCACCGCTGAGCCCCTCCCAACCGTTGTTGTGGCCACCTTTGTCGCTGTCGATAACTGCCTCACCGGCCGCCTTCTGCCTTTTTGTCACCACTGATTTTGTGGCCACCGCTATATTTCTTCCCCCTAGTCTGCCTTCTCCTTTGTTTCCGTCGTCACCGCTTCCGTCGTCACAACCGTTATCGCCGAAAAAAGTTCCTTGCCGATGCCACTGGAAGCTTTTCCAACTGCGTCATTCCTCATCCTTGGTGGAAACCAGAGGACCTAAGTTAGAAGGAAAAAAATAATCCCCCCTAGCGAGAAGACAATTTCGCACATGCGAGATTATAAACAAGTGAAAAAAATAATAATAAATTCTAGGGACTATTAGTGGTTTTGTTAATAAATGTTGAAAAAATATTTTTAGTAGAAATACGTTTCTAGGGACTAGTAGTGCCTCAAGTTTTTTTGCAATAATTTTCTAATTGGAAATTCTTAGTAAAAAAAATCATATAATTTTCTAAGTAAGATTTTTCTGCGAAAATCGTAGAGAAAAGTTTTGAATAAGTATTTAACAGTTGATGCTATAATACTTTTAGCATGAGGCAATTTTCATAGCAATTTTGTGTTTGACATTTTATTTGATTAAAAATTTATCTATAAGTATAGTAATATATTAGATTAATTATCAATTTTTTTATTTCCCTAGAAGAGGCAATTAGAGGTCCATTTAACTTTCCTAAGAAAATTTTAAAATATTTCTTGTAATTTTCTAGTAAGTCACTAATAGTAATAGAATTTTATTTAAAAGTTTCTTTTGGAAATATGCATCATAGGAAAAATATTTCTAGTTTTTCCTAGAATATAAATTTTCAACCAGGGGCACTAAGGAGGCCATAGTAAATTTACATGCATATTCAAAAATTAAAAAATAAGCTAGACAACATTTTGGGTAAAAAAGATTAATATTAGTGCGTTCTAATCTATTATCGAGATTCAATCCTGAACCTCCCCTACCATTCTTTTTATAAAATGTATGCATAATTTTATATATATTTTATTTAACATATATTTTATGTAGAGTATTAAACGTATGTTAAGCTTGAACTCGGTTAAAATTATTAGGCTCGAGCTAGAGCTCAAGCTTGAACTCGGTTAAAATTATTAGGCTTGAGCTCGATTACAATTTTAGGCTCAAGGCTAGGATCGACTCGAGCTCGAGTTTGAAATATTTAAATCAAGCTTGGCTCTAACATAAGAAGGTTTAGGCTCAACTCAATTCGATGTCACCCTTATGCCAAATTTTAAGTAGAGGTCATGCCCAATTTTATGTAGAGGTCATGCCCAATTTTATGTAAAATGTATGCATAATTTTATATATAATTAATTTATTATATATTTTTTGAAAAATTTTAAATGTATGTTGAGCTCGAACTGGAGCTCGAACTAGAGACATATAATTTTTGAAAAGTTTTAAATGAATGTTGAAGTTCGAGTTCGGCTCGAACTTGGTTAAAATTATTGGGCTCGAGCTCGATAACAATTTTAGGCTCGAGGCTGGGCTCGGCTCGAGCTCGAGTTCGAAATATTTAAATCAAGCTCAGCTCGAACATCGGAAATTTCGGGCACGACTCGACTCGATGCCACCCCTACTAACATTAGTTACTTTACTTTTAGTTGGTTTAATTCAAAGACTGAGTTTGCTTCAACCGTGATTCATGTTGGAGTGTTTGTTGGAGTTAGTTGGTAGAAGAGTTTGTAATGAATGGTAGGGAGATAGAGACAACAATAAGGATTCACTGCTAGAACAACAATGAATAATTCATATTCAAACAAGAGAGAGAGAGAGAGAGAGAGAATTATTTCTTAAATGCTTGTGTCAGTGTGCTTTCAATCGATTGAAAGAGGGTTATTAAAATTTTATTTAAAAAGAACATTTCATGCTTAACCATGCAAATAATTAATCTGTTTGAAATTTTGCTTAGATGCAATAAACGTTGCTTCAACAATCCTGTGTGCAAGTGTACATTTTTTCGCTTGTGCTCAACGACGACATATTGCTTCCATTGGGAATTAAGAATTTGGTACAACATGCTAAAAAACATGAGAAATAAAGTCCATCGTGTAAGATATATCTGCAATGAGCTGTGAAAGGTTATAAGAAAAAAAAAAGAAAAACTCACTCAATTCATATAAAACAACCTTTCTCTCATAATATTGAATAAGCATTCACATTTAAATCCCATCACACAGTATATCCCATTTTATCATACACTATTCATCTATTTACATAAGATATCTCATCTATCAATTACATACTTTGGCATGCCCAACCCCTGCTACCAACACGATCTTCGATAGTATTACTAGGTTGCTTGGAACCACCGGATAGTGATATAATGAGAAAGTAAGGCCATGCGTTAGATCACTGACAAATTGAAACTTCATCTTGCTTTGCTTTGATATGACAAATTGTTATCGAAACAAACACGGGTGATGTCCAAAAAAACTTTTAAAAGAAGAAAAACATAAACTGTAATGCACAAACTTATCCACCATAGGCTCAAAAAGCGAATAAACAAACCCTATCCAATTTAGAAGTGCAAAACTGAAAATGGCAAATCACAACTTGAGTATATCATTGTGGAAAATAAAATGATGGAAGAATTCATATATTAAACAATCTCAAAGAAAGTTATTTCATAAATTAAAATAACCAACCAAAATTAGCTGGGAACTCGTGAAACAGAGAAAAGAAAGAGAAGATAAAACATATGCAAGAGAAATAAATTGAAGACACGACAAACAATTTTCAGATAGATACAGAAAAGGAAAAGAAAAAGAAATTTTGTTTAGAAAGAGTTAAACGCATAAGCAGGAATTCAAGTTTGCAGCTAGTGGGTAATCAGATTATTACCTGAGAGAACGAACACAACCAGAAGGATAATAGAACTGAACAGGAATGGCCATAGAGAGCCGGAATCCTTGTGTGCACCGTGAGACTTACGACCATGACCGCTTCCTGTTTTGCAAAACATTCAACAGAAGAAGACCAGTTAATGTGATGGCAGAGAGCAGAAACTGCATCGCAGCTAGTATTTCCCTTGATAAGATTTCTATGCGTCATTTTTTTATACAATTAAAACAGCAATGCAGCTAATTCAGAGCATCAACCACAGCAAGGCAAGGCCACTTTCAACGCATAAGATGGAAAATGGAAATAAAGTATTGGATCTTTACCACTAATGATGTCGATCGTCACCATACTGAAGGACTCTCTCTAAGGAGGATGAGGTTGATAGTAGAGATACAGGGGAAACTGGAATCAGAAACTATTGTACACGAGAAAAAACAGAGCCACGGAAACAAATCCATATGAAAATGTTTCCCACTCATTTTTTGATAAACACAAACAGGCGAAGAAAATAAAAAAAATGAAATCACAAAGACTTTCCAAAGATTAACAGAAAATGAAATATAAATACCGCCACAATGAATCGAAAACAGAATTAAAACCATACAAATTTTTGCAATCCTGGAACCATTTTCTTGTAAACACAAAACAAACAAACGTTGAAAATGAAAAATAAAAATAAAATCACAAAGACGTCCTAACATTAACAGAAAATGAAATATAATGGCTGCAATACAAAATGGCGGTCTGGGAATAATGAGAAGAGAAAGAATTTTTGTTAATGCCACAATGAATCGAAAAGAGAACTAAAACCATAAAAAAAAATCTCAAAATGAATATGCAATCGCGGAACCATTTTCTGATAAACACGAACAGAGAAAGAAAATGAAAAAATAAAATAAAATCACAAAGACATCCAAACATTAATAGAAAATGGCACGACGCAGGGATACCGTCGAAGAAGAAAGAAGAAGAGAAAGAATTTGTGTTACTGCTACAACGAATCGAAAAGATAATTAAAACCATAAATATTTTCTAATAAATAATAAAATCTCGGGAAAGAAATCAAAGAAGTCGAAGAAGGCAAACAAAGAAACAAGGTTAAGGTTAGAGGGAAAGAACTAACATATTGTTGTTTCAATCCGCAGACCACCGTTGTTGCGGATGAGAGTGAGCTCCGACGAAGATATGGAGGACTGCCATTTTATACGATAAGATCCTATACATCATTTGCAGCAAGCTAGGAGTTCATAATGCTCTCTCATCCCCAGTTTGAGGGGAAGTGTTGGAGGATGGGTCCAAACCCATAAGACATGGACCCACCATGATCACACGAGTTGGTGGGACCCACCATGATAACGTGAGGTGGCATGATGAGTCCTACACAATAAGAAGTCTTACAGAACCAAAATTATTATGGAAGCAGGTCTCATAGAAGAGTTTCAGTTTAAAGGTGTTTAAGTCATGTTAGTTTTCTTTTTATATTGAGTTATTTAATTATGTTAGGACTTATCTTTAAGTGTTAGAGTTCGGGTGTAATTGGGACAAAGGTATAGTTTAATTGTAATTGGACTCTACTACCTTCCTATATTATAAATAGAGGTTCATGTACTTTGATTACAACAAATCAATGAAGTATTTATCTTTTCCTTAAATTCAACAGTTATATAAAAAGGATATTATAAAATATTTTTCAGCTCAATATCTATTAGTAATATCAAAATAATATTAATTTATTAACTTAATATATAAAAATTAAAATATTCAAACAAATACTTACTTTTATAATATAAAAAACTTAATGCAATTATTATATTAAAAGAGTTTAAATTATCACACTTAAACTAACATATATTCGCAGTTATATTTGTTTAAATTCATTACCCATTGTACTATGCAAACAATGTACTAATAAAAATAAAAAATAACATTGTTGATTTTCAGGACTCCATGAATTTATCTCATGGAGAAAAAGGAAAAGAAACCCATTGGGAGAAAACTGGAGGAAGAAGGCTTATGGAATTGATGATCCTAACCCTCCCCTTGAAGCTCTATTTATAGATTTATGAACCTACTGTATTACAATAATACCCCTGAACTTAGGGTTTAGGGTTTAGGGTTTTAACCCTAGAACTTTAACTTAATTACAATAATGCCATCTCTATGAAATGACTCTTTATTTACATCCTGCCATCATTGTATATGGGCCTATGGGCCTTTTCCTTGATATGTGGGCCTTAAGCCCATCTTCTATATCTCTTGGTTGCATGTCTCCCTTGGTCTTATGGGCTTGGGCCTTCCTTGGTCGTGTGGGCTTGGGCCCTATCTTCCAACACTCCCCCTCAAGCTGGGGGTGAGAGAACAGTATGAATTCCCAGCTTGCTGCAAATGATGTATAATATCTTTGTATAAAATGGCACATTTTCCAATATGCCTTCATCTTCCAACACTCCCCCTCATGCTGGTTCTCTCGTTCATGAGGCCCAGTTGGCATAATATCAGTGAGAGTAAATCACTCCTAACCACTAAGACATTGCTCCATACTTCAGTCATAACTCATGTTGGCTGTAGGACACACTTCGTCTTTTGTAGGTAGTGTGTCTATCGGAATTGCTCTGAAGTGTCCACCTCCACCACCGTGTCCCTCCACGGGACAACAAGTCTCAAGTGGTAGAGTAATATATGATATTAATGGGGGAAAGTAACATAAATATAATTATAAGTTCCTCCATCATGGACTTCCTACTTCAAATATTTTTTATATTTTTTACGGGGATGAAGTTCCTATAAAACAGAGTAAGCTCAGCCCAGGAACATCGTAACAGCAATCAAGAAGATAACCAACGCTGGAAGAGCTTCAATGGTTTCTGGACTTACAGAAGAAGAAACTAAAAATGAAAACGAACAGGGAATAGGTTTTACACTAGATGCGATTTGTTGCTGAAGAACACCTCTATTTATAGGTGATTTGTAGCACTGAATCGAGGAAGACAGCTGGGAGACAACTACGAAAATAATAGAAAGGAAGCTTCCTTTCTCTTCCGGCGCCGATGGAAGCCTCTATACCCTCTGTCCACTGCAACGGTCAGTACAGAGTCACCTCTATTTTTCGCTCCTTCCATTAATTCCCATTCACACTTGAGTCCTTTTAATTTTTCTTTCATGCTTACCCCGCCGCCAAGGGGGGCAGTCCCCTTGGACCCCCGTCGGGGCTGTCGCCCCGAACCCCGCCTTCGTTTTACAGTTTCTTCACAAATAACCATTGCGGTCACAATTTGACCTCATCAGCGTCAAAGCCAAAACTGCTAACTAATTTACTCACTCTCGACATTGGCGCTCCTCATAATTGGGGCCCAGTGAATACATTAGATTAGCAATAACTCGTGAGAGGTGGGCATTGACACACTAACAATTCCTCCATCATGGACTTCCAACCACAAATATTTTTTATCCTCTGTCATGAACTCCCAACCACAAATAATTTTGGTATTTTTTATTGGGATGAGGTTCCTCCGTCATAGACTCCCAACCACAAATAATTTTGATATTTTTGACGGGGATATAGTTCCTCCGTCATGGACTCTCAATCAAAAATATTTTTTACGGGAACAAATAAATAATGGTATGAGGCTATCTCTTCTTCAATAATAAAGTCTCATCAAAAGAGACACAATAGCAGCAGGTGAAATGGGCTCGAGCCCATTTAACACAACCCAAAATAATCCTTGTAAAATGATCCATGAAATAATCCAATGCACATATCTGTTCTAAATAATATGCTGACCAAGGAATAATTTGTCAATGCTTCAAAAATAATAATCCAGTTAGAGAAAAAATTTACCGAGTCGCGCTGAAATATTTATAAAACTTGGGCATGTATACCGAGGCAGAAATAGGTGGCCCAAGTCAGGTTGACCTAGATCCAAGTTGACCCAAACTGAGTTGGTTTGAGATGACTCGGTTTGAAACAGAAGTCACGCTCGGTTGGAAAGCTATTGGGTTAACTCGCCGGTCCGGGTTGTGGGATAGCTCATGCACTGAACCGGTGCTCAGATAAAATTTCTTAACTTAAGAACCTTTAATCGGGAAACAGTGCCTTCTTCCCCAATCGAACAGAGCGGCCAAAAACTTTCTTCGTCCAGAACCGGCAATAGCAAGACAGTGATGGCAGAGCAATGGCTGGAGATCCTTATGAATAGAGCAATATCGAATCAAGATCGGAAATAATCTTTCCGGAATAAAATAGCAGAGAAGATGGACACACAGAGATTTCTTCGGTGTCTCTGGTTGTTTCTGCGGCGAAGAAAATAATCTAGCGAAGAACTTGTATAATCAACAAGATATGCTCTTTTTGGAACTTTTTTGAGTTGTCTTCAAGCAGGTAAAATCAAATCAAGAGCTTCTCGAAATATATGATTGGTAAGATGACTGATTCGAGCTTACTGGTGCTTTCCGAAAAAATATTTCCAACAGAGAACCTGTTGGCTGGAAGATAATAAGCAACAACAAAATAATTCTGGATGGTGACTGTTGATTTCAAGAATGATATTACGGTTGCTGGAATGACAGTGGTGGAGATTTCTAGCAAGATTTTTCCAGCTCTCGACGAGAAATGGAACCTGTTAATGATAGTTCTCACATACATTAGTGAGTATAAAAATCTTGCATTTATTAGTTGGCAGAAGAGGTTTCCTACATGGCTAGTCATTTTGGGATAGGGCCTTCGACCCAATTTGATATGGTATCAGAGCAAGGTTATCATATATGGTCATCCACCCAAATTATCCACGTGCTACCATGTGAGGGTCTCTACCCAAATTATCCACATGCTATCACGTGAGGGGGAGTGTTAAGGATAGTCCCACATACATTAGTGAGTATAAAAATCTTATATTTATTAGTTGGCAAAAGAGGTTTCCTAAGTGGCTAGTCATTTGGGATAGGGCCTTCGACCCAATTTGACAAAACCAAACTCGTCTTCTCCGGTGAAGGCAATAAACAGAGAGCATAGCTGGCGTTCAGGAGCCAGTAGAGTGTTGTCAATGAAGGAGAAGGCAGACGAAGACAATGCTAGCGCAGACCATCAAAGAGCAGCAGTAACATCCGACAGCAGCATCACATGATCTATGGGACAGAGAGAAGACTGGCCTCATCAAAAAGATACCGTGAAGCTTCCTCTGGCTCTTGAGCTTGCCGCATGCCGAAAAGAAGCTATCTTCTTTTATAATATTTCCAATGAGAACAATAATGTGGCTAGTGCAATAACGAAGCCAATTGGATCCATGCCTCTGATGGGTCGCCGGAGTTATTTGTAGAAGGATACTCTCCTGGTTGAGAGATGGGTCGGGTTGACAGGACCAAGTTGCATTCATGTTAAAAAGCAAAGAAGGAACCCATATACTCCTGCCTTCGATCGATTGTCGTGTTGGGCTCTCGCTGTAAAGACGAGTCAACTCGGCTCAACATAGATACGAAAAAAAAGTGCGCAGAGAGAGAGAGAGAGAGTTGTGGTTGCCTCGAGCATACAAGCATGGTGGATGATACAATTTAACCATAAAAAAAAAACTGTCTAAGAATTAAAAGAGAGAAAAAAAATTTCTAATCCTAAATGAAGGAGAATTAAACCTGAAAAACCATAGTAGGAATTCTGAAAATCATAGGTCTGATACCATGTTGATTTTCAAGACTCCATGAATTTAGCTCATGAAGAAAAAGGGAAAGAAACCCATTGGGAGAAAACTAGATGAAGAAATCTTATGGAATTGATGATCCTAACCCTCCCCCTGAAGCTTTATTTATAGATTAATAAAACTACTGTATTACAATAATACCCCTGAACTTAGGGTTTAGGGTTTTAATCCTGGAACTTTAACTTAATTACATCAATGCCCTCTCTATGAGATGACTCTTTATTTACCATCTTAACATCATTGTATGTGGGCCATGGGCCTTCTCCTTGATTTGTGGGCCTTGAGTCCGTCTTCTATATCTCTTGGTTGTATGGATCTTCCTTGGTCTTATGGGTTTGGGCACATCTTCTAACACACTTGGATGTGTGGGCCTTCCTAGGTCGTGTGGGCTTGGGCCCTATCTTCCAACAAACACATATAACTCAATCACCTATTTAATATAAAAAAGCTATTACTGTACATACAAAATACAACCAAAAAAATATTTAATGCCATTAAAACATAATAGTCAATAATTTTTCCACATTTGAATTGCTAATACATTTCAAAAATATGATGCTCTTGTAGATTGTATTGCAGACTCCCTCTGAGTACTTATTTGAGTGTCCACATCATCCTTAAAATCATCACCACTGTCACTGTCTTCATTTTTAATTATATTGTTATCTTCACAATGTTCTTCACCAAAATCATCACTTGAATCATGTTCTTCATCTTTAAATAAATCCATGGAATCCTCCATGGGTATATAATTATGCAATATACAACAAGCAATCATAATTTTTACCTGGACATCAAAATCAAAAGGAGGAGCATCTTTTAATATCTTGAAATGAGCTTTTAAAGCCCCAAATATATGCTCGATAGTATTCCGTTAAGATGAGTGTCTTCGATTAAATACTTCTCTTTCATCTGTAGGAGTATTATCTCCAAATTCTTGCAAGTGATAACGAGTCCTTCAATAGGGTGCCAAAAACCCTAAGCCCTCTCAATGCCCTTCCCAAAAAATGCTAGAAATCCAAATCTAGCGATACCCTCCACTAGTTTTGGGAAGGTACAGGTCCTCCCTTTCAGTGCTTATTTCTTGAGCCTAATGGACTAGCTATTTACATTTTCGGGTTCTTTCATACACCTTTCTTGTCACAAGGCAATATGGAATTTTATTTTTCAAATATTTGCACATCTTAAAAGAAAAGATTACCTCAGTATGAATATTTTTCTTAGAAATCATTCCAAGAAACTTCAAGGGGGGGGGGGAGGTTAGTGTGTTTTCAAAGTGAAAGTGAAAGTGAAATTTTTTTGTGTTTGTATGCACAATGAAAAATATAGTGGAAAGTACAAAAGAAAATTATTAATAAAATATTCTAATAGATTTAAATTTTAACGGATATTTTTTATCTAAGTTTTCTAGTAATAAGTTAGGATAGATTTTAACTCTTCTTACTTAATCAATAATAATACTAATTAAACTTTAATTAATTAATTAATTAATTATATAAAAAAATAAAAAAAATTTACTTTTATGATATCCAAATGCTTAATCAAATTGTTATTTTTTATTTAAATAAACATAAATATTTAATTTATTTTAAATGATTAAATAACTAAAAATAAATTAAGATTATTTATTTAATTAAATATATATAAAAGGATTAAACAAATCCATGCTTTTATATTATTCAAATGTTAATCAAATTGTTAATTTAAAAAATTTAAATTCTCACTCTTAAAATAGTCATTAATATAATGTTAAAAATAAGGATTTAATATAAATAAAAAAGTTTATTGTGTTTTATAAAATCATCTAATATATTTACCTTTTACTTTAGATAACTATATTTAACTAAAATAAAATAATTTTAAGTTGTTTTAAATTAATAAAAAATTTAAAAATTAACTTTTTTTAAATTAATAAGTAATTTTAAAAAATATTAACATGTTTTAAATTAATAAATGCTTTTTTAAAATAATTATTTATTTAATTAAATAGATTAAAAATGATCTAACAAATACTTACTTTTATAATATCCAAATTCTTAATGAAACTGTTACTTGTGTAAAATCTAAATTCTCAGTCTTAAATTAGAAATCAAATATAATATTAAAATCAAGAATTTGTATAAATAAAAAATAGGGTATTTTATTATATAAAACTATTCAGTTAGATTTAACTTTTATAATATAATTTTATTTAACTATTTTTTTAATAAAGTAAGATAAATTTCAACTTGTTTAAATTAATAAATTAATTAAGCTTTTTAATTTACTTAAATGTAGTTAATTTTATTATATCCAAATGCAAAAGTGAGAGGGCAGAATGAGCATAACAAGAGTGAGAGAGCGAGTGAGTGATTTAACTTTCTCTCGTTTTTCTCAAGAATAAGTGTCACTTGACACTTACGGTGCATACTAACAAGTTTTGGGTTATTTTCACTAGTGAAATTACTTTTATTTTCACTTTCACTTTGTACTAATGGGGCCTTAGTGTGCTCAATGGAAAGTGCAACGTAAAGTACTTTCTTGTGTTAGTGTACACAATGGAAAATATAATGGAAAGTAGAAGATGAGTTTATTAATTGTGATAGATTTAACCTAATTAAGATAGTTTTATTTAGAATTTTCAATTAACAAAATAAGATAAGTAACTTAAAAATTAAAAATAAAACTAGGTGGAAGCCTTTCATGGGCTTCATTCAAGAGCCCATGGGATATTATCAATTTTGCCAACTCTATGAACTTCTAGAACGCTATCACCACGATCGCCACCATCTACCCAATTTTGATGGTATCCTAATTTCTTCCACCTATTGACCTAGTTAATAATTTGTTGTTTCTCTTCATCTCGTTTCTAACACCAAAATTGGAAACTGGAAGGGAGGCCAAGATATGGAACTGTCCATTCGAAAGGGCGGGGAAGGATGCAAGGTTACCCAGAGGGAGCATTTGCGCTACTGTTCCGATAGGGGCACTCCCGACAGCGTATCAATTGGACAAAATTAGGTATGAATTGAAAGACCAATCTGTTGCGTTGAACTTGTGAGCGATCGTGGAGAGCATTCTAGAAGCCCATAGAGTTGGCAAAATTGATAATATCGTCGAACTGATACACCGTCGGGAATGCCTCTATCGGAACAGTAGTGCAAATTCTCTCTCTAGGTAACTTTGTATCCTTCTCCACCCTTTCGAATGCACAGTTCCATATCTTGGCCTCCCTTCCAATTTACAATTTTGGTGTTAGTAACGAGACAAAGAGAAACAACAAATTATATTTTAGGTCAATAGGTGGAAGAAATTAGGATACCATCAATTGTAGTAAGCCAAAATTGGGTAGATGGTGGCGATTGTGGTGAGAGCATTCTAGAAATCCATAGAGTTGGAAAAATTGACCCACGGGCTCTTGAAGCCCATGAAAACCTTCCTCCTAGTTTATTTATAATTTTTAAGTTTCTTATCTTATTTTGTTAATTGAAAAATCTAAATAAAACTATCTTAATAAGGTCAAATCTATCATAGTATTTTATTAATAAACCCATCTTCTACTTTCCATTATATTTTCCATTGTGTACACTAACACAATAAAGTACTTTACTTTGTACTTTTCATTGAGCACACTAAGACCTCGTTAGTACACTCTAAAGTGAAAGTGAAAGTGAAAATGAATTACTTTCACTAGCAAAAATAACCCAAAACATGTTAGTGTGCACTGTAAGTGGCGAGTGGCACTCATTCCTGAGAAAAAAAGGAGGGAAAGTGAAACCACTCCTCCCTAAGGCTAGTGAATTAACTTTCACCCGCGCGCTCACTCACTCTTTCACTCTTCTTATGCTCATTTTGCCCTCTCACTTTTGCATTTGAAAATAATAAAATTAAATATTTATTTAAGTATTTTATTTATACATTTAATGAAATTAAAAAAGATAAATTTAATTAATTTAATTATTAATTTAAACAAGTTGAAATTTATCTTACGTTATAAATAGAATAGTTAAATAAAATTATATTATAAAAATTAAATCTAACAAAGTAATGTTAATATTTTTTGAAATTATTTATTTATTTAAAGCGAGTTAGTTGTTTTTATTAATTTATAACTACTTAAAATTTATTTTATTTTAGCCAAATATAGCTATCTAAAATAAAAGTTAAATCTATTAGATGATTTTATAAAATAAAAAAATTTATTTATATAAAATCTTTATTTTTATCATTATATTTAATGACTATTTTAAGAATGAGAATTTAGATTTTGTAAAGTAACAATTTGATTAAAATTTGGATAATATAAAAGTAAGGGTTTGTTTAAACATTTTATATATACTTAATTAAATAAATAGTATTAATTTATTTTTTAATTATTTAATACTTTAAAATAAATTATATATATTAGAGTTTATTTAAATAAAAAATATAATAAAATTAAAATTTTAAAAGTATTTTTGAATAATAAAATACCATATTTTTTATTTACATAAATTTATAAATTTTAATATTATATTTAATTAATATTTCAAGAGTGAGAATTTAGATATTAAAAAGTAACAATTTGATTAATCATTTGGATATCATAAAAGTAAAATTTGTTTAAGTATTTTATTTATATATATATAATTAATTAAATAAATAAAGTTTAATTACTATTATTATTGATGAATTAAGAAGAGTTAAAATCTATCCTAACTTATTAATAGAAAAGTTAGATAAAAAATATCCTATAAAATTTAAATATATTAGAGTATTTTATTAATAAATCTCTTAAGTACTTTCCACTAAACTTTGCATTGTGCATACTAACATAAAAAAATAATTCACTTTCACTTTAACTTTGAAAATGCACTTAGCCCCCCTTGAAGTTTCTAGGAATGATTTCTAGGGAAACTATTCGTACGAAAGTAATCTTTTCTTTTAAGATGTGCAAATATCTGAAAAAAGAAAATTCCATATTGCCTTGTGACAAGAAAGGTGTATGAAAGGACCTGAAAATGTAAATAGCTAAAGTCCATTAGGCTCATGAAATAAGCACTAAAAGGGAGGACCTATCCCTTCCCAAAACTGGTGGAGGATATCGCTGGATTTGGATTTCTAGATTTTTTGGGAAGGGCATTGAGATGGCCTAGAGCATTATCTATATCATTTTTAGGAAGTTTTAATTTAACTTACTCAACAATTCCTTAGGTTGAATGGTACCAAGACGGTGGTTTGGTGGACAAGAAGAGAAGAATTCCTTTGGTGAGTATTAGGAGGAAGTTTTGAAGGTTTCTAATACTATTCACTTAAATTGCATTTCTCATTGTATCGAAGTTGGCATTGGGATGGAAAGGACTGAATGAGAAATGGAATATGTTTGATCACACAACTTCAGATTGGACGTTTTGATGGTTTCAAATTCTGGTCACATAAATTGTATCTTCTCACTGTATGGAAGTTGGAATTTGGATGAAAAGGATTGAATGAGAAATGGAATATGTAGCGCAATATCCATAAAGAGCAAGAGGTGAAAAAAAATGACAAAAAACACTAACAAGACAAGTGTGAATAATAAACCATTCTTGTGCTTCTAAAACATCATTCTAATATCCAAATTTCAACAAGTACTTCATCACACAATATAATAAAACTTATTATGATACATTAACCATCCTTTTAGAATGCTCAAATCATCGGTGTCAGATAAAAGAACTTCTAATGGATATAGTTGGAACACCGTGTTATGATATGTTAAAATGTATATTAAATATAATTTATGTTCATAATTGATGTATAATTTGGGATATGTATATAGGGTTATTTGATTAGGCTTAATGGGGGGGGTGGTGTTGTCTTGGGTCCATGGGCCATTTTGTAACAGGAAAACATAAAGGTTAAATACCTAATGAAAGAGAGAAAATCCCCAATGGAAACATTTTGATTAATATTTCGTCTGCTTTGTTTCGTCGTGAAACCAGAGAGCTACGCTCTCTCTTGTGGGTGTTTGGACTATTCTGTCAGTCCCTTGATTTTGATTTGTCATGGTATCAGTGCTCTGAAGATTAACCGTCCGACGCATTTTTGTCCGACGACCTATGTTGTTCGACGAGTTTTTTTTTGTTTTAGGCATTGATTTAGGGCATCGTTAGAAAAACTTGTCAGGTGGTTCCGTTGCCAGGAAGAGGGTTCTAGCCGGAAGAGGAAACGAAAGGAAGAGGGTTCTTGCCGGAAGGGGAAACAAAAGGAAGAGGGTTCTTGCCAGAAGGGGAAACGAAAGGGGTGGTTTTCGGGGGTTGTGGGAAAGCATTGTCCGAGCTCGGGAAAGTTGCGGTTCCGTCGTCGGAAAAGCTCCATTGATGGTTTCGTTGTCGGAGAAGCTACAACGGGAAGGGGGTTCTAGTCAGGAAACTCGCCGAAAGGGGGAACGAAGGTATGATTTTTTTTTTCCCGCGCGTTCGATTCATTATTTGGCTTAAGGTCGTTATGCAATTTGCGAACCTTTGGGGGCCGATTTGAAATTTCTGAAAGTTTTGGGGGCCATTCTGGAATTTATGAAGGTGTGAGGGTGTTTTTCGAATTTCTAATAGTTTGGGGGTCTAATTCAAATTTCTGTTAACCTGGGGGCAAATCTTGGATTTATGCAAGTGTAGGGGTCTATTTGAAATTTTTGAAAAGTGGGGGTATGTTTTGAATTTCTTATCTTGCAGGGGTGCATTAGGAATTTTGCCAGATTCGATCTTATCATGTCAGCAGACAAGTCCGATTTCGCTCTATTCGGTTCACAGGCAAGAACTACGGTACTTGGGAATTTCAATTCCGGTTATTTGTTCAGGGAAGAGGTTTATGGGGTCATATTGATGGGAGTGATCTGGCACCTGGCGATGCTAACATATTGTCAAAATGGATCATCATGGATGCTAGAGTCATGACTTGGATACTTAGATCTCTTGAGCCTCCCTAATCCCAAATCTGAGGCCCTACAAAACTGCCGCAGATATGTGGAATTACCTCCACAAGGTTTATCGTCAAACCAGCATGGCCCGTCGATTTTAAGTTGAATATGAACTTGCAAATTTCACCCAAGGCAGTCGTTCGATTGAAGAATATTTTTCGGGCTTCCAAAATCTATGGGCTGATTACACCGACATTGTTTACGAGGATATCCATGCTGCTGCTCTCTCTGTTGTGCAAGCTGTACATGACACCAGTAAACGGGTTCAATTCTTGATGAAGCTTCGTCCCGAGTTTGAGATTGCTCAATCACATCTGATGAATCGTCATCCAGTGCCGTCCCTGGATACCTATTTGAGTGAACTTCTCTAGGAGGAGGAGCGCTTTACTACTCAGGCTGGCATGGAACCTCGTGTTTAGGCTGATCTCTTGGCTCCTGTATCTTATGTAACACAAGGAAGACCTAAGGGTCGGGACACCAGTTCTGTTCAGTGCTTCCACTACAAGGCTTATGGTCACTTTGTTCGGGACTGCCCCAAGAGGTCGGTTCTGTTCTGTAGCTACTATAAGAAGTCGGGTCATCACATCACCGTTTGCCCTACACGACCTGAAAGGAGGAAGCCTACAACTTATCATGCATCCACCGATACATCTAGTTCTGCCACATTGCCGCCTGCCGTTTGAGTCCTTATCATTCCTGTTCCACCAGCACCTGCCAGTTCCACCACTCTCACTCCTGAAATGGCATAACAGATGATCATTTCTGCCTTTTCTACTTTTCGTATCTCAGGTAAACAGAACCTTTCTACTCAACCATGGTATTTTGATTCTAGTGCCTCTAACCACATGACCAACAATGTGGTATCTCTTTCAAATGTCAGAAAGTATGATGGTAATCTGCACATCAACACTGCTGATGACAGTACTCTACCTATAAGTGTTGTTGGTGATCTCTCTCCATCTTTAGCTGATGTCTTTGTATCTCCTGACCTGTCGACAAACCTTTTGTATGTTGGTCAATTGGTTGATAAAAATTATAATGTTCAGTTTTCTCGCTTTGGCTGTGTTGTTCAGGATCAAGCGTCGGGGAAGGTGATCGCGAAAGGGCCTAAAGTGGGCAGGCTATTTCCACTTAAAGTCTTTCTATCCACTGTTATTCCCGTTCTCCTGTAATTTCTTTTGCTTTTAATGTTGTTGGATCTGGCCCTAAGTTGTGGCATAGACGTCTAGGCCACCGAAACTCGTCTGTACTTCGTACATTATTTAAATCGGGTTTATTAGGCAATCAAGATTGTACTTCTCATGATACGTGTTTTGACTGTTCATCATGTAAACTTAGCAAAAGTAAAACTCTATCATTTCCGCATCATTCCTCGCATGCCTCCCACTGATTTGACCTTATTCATAGTGATGTTTGGGGAATTGCTCCCGTTATCTCGCATGCACAAATTAAGTACTTTGTCACCTTTATCGATGACTTTAGTCGATTTACCTTAGTCTACTTTCTACGGGCTAAGTCTAAAGTTTTTGTCGTTTTTAAGAGGTTTCTTTCACTCATTGAAACATAGTTCTCCGCTCTTACTCTGGAGGCGAGTACATGTCGGCAGAATTCCAAGAATTTCTTCAAAGCAAAGGCATTATCTCTCAACGTTCTTGTCCCTCGACACCCCAACAAAATGGTGTTGCTAAGCACAAAAATCGTCACCTTCTTGATATGGTCTGCACCCTTCTCATTGAATCATCTGCTCCTCCTAGGTTTTGGTGTGAAGCTCTCTCTACCGCCGTCCATTTAATTTACCCCCTGCCCTCGCCTGTCTTGCATCATGTCTCTCCCTTTGTTAAATTATTCGGTTATTCTCCGTCCTACACAAATCTTCGGACGTTCGGTTGTGTTTGTTTCGTGCATTTACCAGATCATGAACGATATAAACTTACAACCCAATCTGTTATATGCGCATTTCTTGGGTATGCCGGTTCTCAAAAGGGCTATATTTGCTATGATCCTCAGGCGTGTCGAGTCCTTGTTTCTCGGAATGTGGTCTTCTTTGAAAACCATTATTTCTTTCCCTCTCAAGTTACACTTCCGTCTACCTCTTTGTCTAGTTTGTCGAGCATTGATGAGCCTCAACTCACTGCCTCACTACCCTCTCCTCCTTCTGACCTAGCGCTTGCTCCTGATCCTCCCTCTGCTCTTGGTCCCCTCAATCATCAGAGATCCACACCTAGTTCTCACCCCCCTGACCGGTATGGTTTTCCCTCCCCTGTATCTCTGGTAGCTACTTTGTCTTCTATTTCCATTCCTTCTGGCCATAAACAGGCTATAGCACATGAGTGTTGGAAAAAGGCCATGCAAACTGAATTACAAGCGCTAGAGGAGAATCACACCTGGGACATTGTGGCTTGCCCTCCTACTATTCGGCCTCTTGGAAGAAAGTGGGTCTTCTCTGTCAAGCTGCGTTCAGATGGATCGTTGGATCGGTACAAAGCCCGTCTTGTGGCTCTGGGGAACAGGCAGGAATATGGGATTGATTATATGGAAACTTTTGCCTCAGTTGCCAAGATGACCACAGTTCGTACTATCTTAGCCATCGCAGCATCTCAATCTTGGCCATTGCATCAGATGGATGTGAAGAATGCCTTTCTCCACGGTGATCTACAGGAAAACGTCTATATAAAGCTTCCCTCGGGTATGTCTACATCCTCTCCTGATCATGTCTACAAGCTACAACGTCCTTTGTATGGGCTTAAACAAGCCCCCCGAGCTTGGTTTGAGAAATTTTGCAGCACACTTATCCTCCACTGGTTTACCCAGAGTCAGTATGATTCATCTCTCTTTAATCATAAGTCTGTTGCGGGCATGGTCATTCTCTTGGTTTATGTGGATGACATTATCATTACTGGCACTGATTCTGGACTGATTACCAAGCTTCAGAAGGTGTTGCATGCCACTTTTCATATGAAGGATCTTGGACGCCTCACTTACTTCTTAGGGCTGGAGGTCCATCACACACTCAAAGGTATTTTCTTAAACCAACATAAGTATATTCAAGATCTTATCACACTCGTTGGGTTGGAGGACACATCTTCGGTGGCTACCCCTATGGAGGTCAATGTCAAATATCGAAAAGATGAAGGGACTCTCCTTGATGATCCGACTATCTATCGACGATTAGTCGGGAGTCTCATCTACTTGACTACTACTCGCCCGGACATTTCCTAAGTTGTTCATAAGGTCAGTCAGTTTATGGCATCTCCTCGACACCTTCATCTTGCGGCAGTTCAGCGCATCATCTGCTATCTGCGCGGCTCCCCTGCTAGTGGTTTATTCTTTCCTACCGGCTCCGCGCTACAACTGGTTGCCTACAGTGATGCTGATTGGGCAGGGTGCCCCGATACCCGTCGCTCTACTACAGGCTGGTGTATGTTTTTAGGCGATGCACTGATTTCTTGGAAATGTAAGAAACAAGATCGAGTGTCCAAGTCATCTACCGAGGCCGAGCATATTGTAGCCAATCCGGTTTTTCATGAGCGTACCGAGCATATTGAGGTTGACTGTCACTCCATCCGTGACACTTTGGAGCATCGGATAATATCTCTTCTGTATATTTCTTCGGATCTTCAAGTGGCTGATGTCTTCACCAAAGCATTGTCTCAATCCCAACATAATTTTTTTGTTGGTAAATTGTTACTGGTTGACTCACCATCATCAATTTGAGGGGGGAGGTTACGATATGTTAAAATGTATATTAAATGTAATTTATGTTCATAATTGTTGTATAATTTGGGATATGTACATAGGGTTATTTCATTAGGCTTAATGGGACGGGGGGGGGGGGGGGGGGGTTGTCGTCTTGGGCCAATGGGGCATTTTGTAACAGGAAAACCTAAAGGTTAAATACCTAATGAAAGGGGGAAAATCCCCAACGAAAACATTTTGATTAATCTTTCGTCTGCTTCGTTTCACTGTGAAACCAGAGAGGTACGCTCTCTCTTGTGGGTGTTTGGACTGTTCCGTCAGTCCCTTGATTTTGATTTGTCACACCGAGCCTGCAACAAACTTGAGTCGTAATGATAAGGAGGTTCCAGGAATAGATGTGATGTCCACAATATGAAGGCCTGACAGTAGTTACTTTACTTTCAGTTGGTTTAATTCAAAGACAGTGTTTGCTTCAACCGTGATTCATGTTTGGAGTGTTTGTTGGAGTCAGTAGGTAGAAGAGTTTGTAATGAATGGTAGGGACGGAGAGACAACAGTAAGGATTCCCTGCAAGAACAACAATGAATAATTCATATTCAAACAAGAGAGAGAGAGAGAGAGAGAGAGAGAGAGAACTTTTTCCTAAATGCTTTTGTCAGCGTGGTGCTTGCAATCAATTGAAAGAGGGGTACTAAATTTTTTTTTAATAGGAACATTTCATGCTTAACCTTGTAGATAATTATTCTGTTTGAAATTTTACTTAGATGCAATAAACGTTGCTGTCAGAGTGGTTTCGTCCACTTTTGTTAGAGTTTGTGGTCTGAGTTAGGTACTTGGCTTTCCGCACATTAAACGGCTAGTCTTTTCGGGTTGTATTGGTTAGGTATCTGACTCAGAACTCCGAAGTTAAGCCAACTTGGGCAAGAGTAATTCTAGGATGGGTGACCTCCTGGGAAGTACTCTTGCCTAAGACTTTGACATGGTATCAGAGCTAAGCACGCCACGGCCCGCGTTCGTATCCCGTGAGAAGCGGCTCCAGAATGGGCAGGGGTGGGTGTCAGAGTGGTTCCGTCCACTCTTGTTAGAGTTTGTATTCTGAGTTAGGTACTTGGCTTTCTGCACCTTAAACGGCTAGTCTTTTTCGGATTGTATTGGCTAGGTATCTGACTCAAAACTCCGAAGTTAAACGAGCTTGGGCAAAAGTAATTCTAGGATGGGTGACCTCCTGGGAAGTACTCTTGCCTAAGACATTGACAGATACAACAATCCTGTGTGCAAGTGTATATTTTTTCGTTTGTGCTCGATGACTACATACTGCTTCTACTTGGAATTATGAATTTGGTGGTACGACAACATGCTAAAAAATGAGAAACAAAGTCCATGGTACAAGATATATCTGCCATCAGCTGTGAAAGGTTATAAGAAAAAAGAAAGAAAAACTCACTCAATTCGTATAAATCAACCTTTCTCTCATATTATTGAATAAGCATTCACATTTAAATCTCATCACATAGTACATCCCATTTTATGATACACTATTCATCCATTTACATAAGATATCTCATACATCAATTATATATTTTGGCATGAACAACCCCTTGCTACCAACACAATCTTCAATAGTATTACTAGGTTGCTTGGAACCACCGGATAGTGACATAATTAGAAGCTAAGGCCATGTGTTAGATCACTAACAAATTGAAACTTCATCTTGCTATGCATTGATCTGACAAATTGTTACCGGAACAAACACGAGTGATGTCCAATAACACATCAAAAAGAAGAAAAACATAAAATGTAATGCACATACTTATCCACCATAGGCTCAAAAAGCGAATAAACAAACTATTCTTTTCTATACATTGTTAAAATATTCAAATTTCAATCTCAGTCTTATAATTTGATATACATATTTACTGATACATTGCATTTACCTTCTTTTATTGTCTTCTATGAATTACACATTTCAACTTGTTTCAAACATGGTTACTGTTTGGGTGATTGGAGAATGATACCACATGCAGGATTGCTTGGAACCACACATTACTAAAAAAAATTGAACTTGTAAATACCAAATGTGATTAAAAATTGGTAAACCGTGAGTTGCGATAGCCACAAAAATGTGAATTTGCATTAGTCGCATTTGGGATAAAGAGAATTTTTTGCGAAGGGCATTGAGATGGCCTAGAGCATTATCTATATCATTTTTAGGAAGTTTTAATTTAACTTACTCAACAATTCAATTAGGTTGAATGGTACCAAGACGGTGGTTTGGTGGACAAGAAGAGAAGAATTCCTTTGGTGAGTATTAGGAGGAAGTTTTGAAGGTTTCTAATGCTATTCACTTAAATTGCATTTCTCATTGTATCGAAGTTGACATTTGGACGGAAATGACTGAATGAGAAATGGAATTTGTTTGCTCACACAACTTTAGATTGGACATTTTGATGGTTTCAAATTCCGGTCACATAAATTGTATCTTCGCACTGTATGGAAGTTGGAATTTGGATGAAAAGGATTGAATGAGAAATGGAATCTGTAGCGCAATATCCATAAAGAGCAAGAGGTGAAAAAAAGAAGACAAAAAACTCAAACAATACAAGTGTGAATAATAAACCATTCTTGTGCTCCTAAAACATCATTCTATTATTCAAATTTCAATAAGTACTTCATCACACAATATAATAAAAGTTGTTATGATATATTAACCATCCTTTTAGAACATCTAACAATTACACTTCCACATTCAACCATCACAACACACATTTCTGAATGCTCAAATCAATGGTGTTAGATAAAAGAATTTGTAATGGGTTTAGTTGGAACACTGAATCTACAACAAACTGAGTCATAATGATAGGGCGGTTCCAAGAATAGATGTGATGTCCACAATATGAAGGTCTAACATTAGTTACTTTTCTTTCAACCGGTTTAATTCAAAGACTGAGTTTGCTTTAACCATGATTCATTTTGGAGTGTTTGTTGGAGTCAATTGGTAAAAGGGTTTGTAATGAATGGTAGGGAGAGAGAGAGACAACAATAAGGATTCCCTGCTAGAACAACAATGAATAATTCATATTCAAACAAGAGAGAGAGAGAGAGAGAGAGAGAGAGAGAGAGAGAGAGAGAATTGTTTCCTAAATGCTTTTATCAGTGTGCTTGCAATCAATTGAAAGAGGGGTACTAAATTTTTATTTAAAAAGAACATTTCATGCTTAACCTTGTCGATAATTAATCTGTTTGAAATTTTGCTTAGATGCAATAAACGCTGCTTCAACAATCCTGTGTGCAAGTGTATATTTTTTCGCTTGTGCTGGACGACTACAAACTGCTTCCATTTGGAATTAAGAATTTGGTGGTCTGACAACATGCTAAAAAAATGAGAAACAAAGTCCATGGAGCAAGATTTATCTGCCATGAGTTGTGAAAGGTTAAAACAAAAAAGAAAGAAAAACTCATTCAATTTGTATAAATCAACCTCTCTCTTAATATTGAATAAGCATTTACATTTAAATCTCATCACATAGTACATCCCATTTTATGATACACTATTTATCCATTTACATAAGATATCTCGTCTATCAGTTACATACTTTGGCATGCACAACCCCCTGCTACCAACACGATCTTCGATAGTATTACTGAGTAGCCGGGAACCACCGGATAGTGATATAACAAGACGCTAAGGCCATACTTTAGATCACTAACAAATTGAAACTTCATCTTGCTTTGCTTTGATTTGACAAATTGTTAAAGGGTGATGTCCAATAACACATCAAAAAGAAAAAAAACATAAAATGTAATGCACAAACTTATCCACCATAGGCTCAAAAAGCTAATAAATAAACTATTCTTTTCTATACATTGTTCAAATATTCTAATTTCAATCTCGTCTTATAATTTGATATACATATTTACTGATAATTTGCATTTACCTTCTTTTACTGCCTTCTATGAATTACACATTTCAACTTGTTTCAAACATGGTTACTGTTAGGGTGATTGGAGAATAATACCACATGCAGGATTGCTTGGAACCACACATTGCTAAAAAAAATTGAACTTGTAAACACAAAATGTGATTAAAAACTGGTAAACCGTGAGTTGCGATGGCCACGAAAATGCAAATTTGCATTTGTCACATTCGGGATAAAGAGAAGAAAACTCTTTCAATTGGCAAAACAGTTCCATTAACTTAGAAACTTGCAAACGGTTTAACAAAAAGACAGAGCTCGCATTAAACGTATTCAAATTAGGGGTGATACCCGTAGTAATAAAATGGAGAATGAGAGGTTGTAATGCAAGAGAGCTAGAGAGGAAGATAAAGAAAAACTAATGCTCACAGCGGGCCTTAAAACTGCCCAGGGGAGGGGAGGGACGGGCTACAACAGGTACAAAAACAAAAGAATAGCCTTGTCTACTCCCATCTCCTCCCCGCCCAAAAGAACAAAAAAAAACACCAGTTTTATTGATATTTGTTTGACTGGCCCGCAAGCGCACCTGCTAAGGCACAACCGCCCTGAAGCTTATTACAATTTACAGTCTAGATGTCCCCAATCACTCCTCAACAATTTACACCATGCATACCCCCAATCTGAGACCTAAGTACAAGAACCCCTTACTGCTTACTCATTCATAAGACCTAGAAATCATTCACCGTAGACCTCCTCTCATTCTCCTTGTCATGTGATATCTTCACGCCAAGAAACAAACCCAATCCAATTTAGAAGTGCAAAACTGAAAATGGCAAATCACAACTTGAGTATATCATTGTGGAAAATAAAATGATGGAAGAATTCATATATTAAACAATCTCAAAGAAAGTTAATTCATAAAGTTATTTTAGAAAGAGTTAAACGCATAAGCAGGAATTCAAGTTTGCAGCTAGTGGGTAATCAAATTATTACCTGAGAGAGAACGAACACAACCAGAAGGATAATAGAACTGAACAGGAATGGCCATAGAGAGCCGGAATCCTTGCCTCTGCTTGCAGCCCAGAATGTGTGCACCGTGAGACTTACGACCATGACCGCTTCCTGTTTTGCAAAACATTCAACAGAAGAAGACCAGTTAATGTGATGGCAGAGAGCAGAAACTGCATCGCAGCTAGTATTTCCCTTGATAAGATTTCTATGCGTCATTTTTTTATACAATTAAAACAGCAATGCAGCTAATTCAGAGCATCAACCACAGCAAGGCAAGGCCACTTTCAACGCATAAGATGGAACATGGAAACAGAGTATAGGATTTTTACCACTAATGATGTCGATCGTCGCCATACTGAAGGACTCTCTGTAAGGAGGATGAAGTTGATAGTAGAGATACAGGGAACGTGGAACTGCAAAAATAGACAACAAAAAACTGGAATCAGAAACTGTTGTACGCGAGAAAAAACAGAGAGCCACGGAAACAAAACCCAGATGAAACAACAAAACAGACAAAAAAAACAGAGAGCCACGGAAACTGTATCTGAATACAGTAATCTGTTTCCCACTCATTTACCGGGCGGAGGAGTTTCCAAGAAAAATAACAGAAAATGAAATATAACGGCTGCAATACAAAATGGAGGGCAGGGATACCGACAAGGAATAACGAGAAGAGAAAGAATTTGCGTTAATGCCACAATGAATCGAAGAGAGAACTAAAACCATAAAAAAAATAAACTAAAAAAATAAAATCTCCTAATGAATATGCAATCGCGGAACCATTTTCTGATAAATACAAACAGACAAAGAAAATGAAAAATAAAAATAAAATCACAAAGACGTCCAAACATTAACAGAAAAATCAAGATTATCGCAACTGCAATATAAAATGGCACGACGCAGGGATACCGTCGAAGAAGAAAGAAGAAGAGAAAGAATTTGTGTTACCACTACAATGTATCGAAGAGATAATTAAAACCATAAATATTTCCTAATGAATAATCAAATCCCGGGAAAGAAATCAAAGAAGCCGAAGAAGGCAAACAGAGAAACAAGGTTAAGGTTAGAGGGAAAGAACTAACATATTGTTGTTCAATCCGCAGACCACCGTCGTTGCGGATGACAGCGAGCTCCGACGAAGAAAGCCCATTGCCACCGTATTTGTCTCCACCGGTCCGACGCGCGCTTGAAGACTTGGAAACTCAGACCACCCCTGCCGTCTCTTCTTCTACATCGCTTTCGCGTGCCTTGGCGCCAGAAGACACCGCCGGACCGCCGCTGCCTGACGAGGACACGACTTAACAAGAACAGAAAGAGAGGCGGGAAAGGCGATTTTGAGGGAAGATGTGATGTGAGACAGGTTTATATACTAATTCCTACTTGGGTGGACCATGAAATGTGGCCCTCACTAGTCTGATTATGGCCCGTGGACTCTGGATCTTCCGTCAGTAGGAAGAAATTAAACTGATAAGAGAAAATTATTTTAAATTTTCCAAGTAGAAAATGTGAATTCGATTTTATCAAAAGAATTTAACATTTGAGACTGCTTACAAAATAATTAAAAAACTAATCCCAACTTTTAACATTAATGCTACTAACTTACAACAAATATGAAAATAAATTATTGAAAAAATATAAACTAATTAATTATTTTTATTTAATATTTATTGTAAAATAAATTAATTTTTTTATTTAATATTCTCATGGTTAATAACAAAAAAACAGCATTTTTATTCTTTAATGTCATTTTTCCTTAGATGCAACTTATATCAATTGATTGTGGTAATATTTACATTTTCCAAGAACGGACTTCAAATAAGAAAAAAAACTAAGAACCATCACCAAGCAAAAATAAATAAATAGCCGTTAAACAAGTATAAAACACACAAATAAAAAGAGAAGAAGACTTGGAGGAAAAGAGAAAATTGGCTCTCAAAAGTTGAACTTTGGAAAACAGTGTAAACGAACTTTCGTATAAACAAAACAAAAAATGAATAACTAAACTATAACAAAAAACCCAATTTGCTACAAAGATGAATCATCATCAATCAATGGATTTCATTAGGAGAGGAAGGAGTTCAACCATCCACACCCCTCCCCCACCCCCCACCCCCCCCTCGCCACCACGCGTGAAGACGATTTCACACGTGCGAGATCATAAGCAAGTGAAAAAAAAATTCATAAACTCCGGTTGTCCCTATGTTGTTGCTCTTGAAGAAATTGAAAAGTCATTTTAGTAGAAATACATTTCTAGGGACTATTAGTGGTTTTTTCAAACAATGTTAAAAATACATTTTTAATAGAAATACGTTTCTAGGACCGCTAGTGCCTCATATTTTTTGGAAGTATTTTTCTAATTGAAAATTATTATTAAAAAATCATATAATTTTCTAAGTTAGATTTTCCTGCCAAGATGGGCTAAAAAACCGTATAGAATTTTTTTGAATAAGTATTTGACAATTGATGTTGTAATAATTTTAGCACGAGGCAATCTTCATAGCAATTTTGTGTTTGACATTTTATTTGATTAAAATTTTATCAATAAGTATAGTAATATATTAGATTAATTATTAATTTTTATTTATTTTCCTTTAAGAGGCAATAAGAGGTCCATTTAACTTTCCTAAGAAAATTTGAAAATATTTCTTATAATTTTCTAGTAAGTCACTAATAGTAATAGGATTCTATTTAAAAGACTTTTTGGAAATATGTATCATAGGAAAAACATTTCTAGTTTTTACTAGAATATAAATTTTCAACCAGGCTTGAACATAGGCAGGTTGAGGCTCGGCTCAGGTCGATGCCGATGACATGTCTAGATAAGGAGGTCGGAGTAGCTTCTCTTGAATTGTTGTTCCATTCCGACCTCGAAACGGTTAGGTAGTAGCTGGTCAAGGTTTGTCTGGAAGGTTTTGACATAGTTGAAGATGTAATCACATCTCCCACAAGTTCAACCCAACAAATTGGTCTTTCAATTCATACATAATTTCGTCCAATCGATTCACCGTCGGGAGTGCCTCTATCGAAATAGTAGTGCAAATGCTCTCTCTGGGTAACTTTGCATCCTTCTCCGCTGAATGCACAATTCTATATCTTGTCCTCCCTTCCAATTTACAATTTTGGTGTTAGAAACGAGGTGAAGAGAAACAACAAATTATAAACTAGGTCAATAGATGGAAGAAATTAGGATACCATCAATTGTAGTAAGCCAAAATTGGGTAGATGGTGGCGATTGTGGTGAGAGCGTTCTAGAAATCCATAGAGTCAGCAAAATTGATAATATCCCATGGGATCTTGAAGCCCCATGAAAACCTTCCACCTAGTTTTATTTTTAATTTTTAAGTTATCTTATTTTGTTATTTGAAAAATCTAAATAAAACTATCTTAATAAGGTCAAATCTATCACAGTATTTTATTAATAAACTCATCATCCACTTTACATTATATTTTCCATTATGTACACTAACACAAGAGAGTATTTTACGTTATACTTTCCATTGAGCACCCTAAGGCCTTATTAGTACACTCTGAAGTGAAAGTGAAAATGAAAGTACTTTCATTAGTGAAAATAGCCCAAAACCTGTTAGTGTGTACCATAACTGGCGAGTGACACTCATTCTTGAGAAAAAAAACGAGGGAAAGTGAAATCACTCCTCCCTGAGGTTAGTGAATTCACTTTCACTCGCACGCTCACTCGCTCTCTCACTCTTGTTATGCTCATTTTGCCCTCTCACTTTCGCATTTGGATATTATAAAATTAAATATTTGTTTAAGAATTTTATTTTATACATTTAATTAAATTCAAAAAGATTAATTTAATTAATTAATTATTAATTTAAACAAGTTGAAATTTATCTTACATTATTAAAAAAATAGTTAAAATAATTATATTATTAAAATTAAATCTAACTAAGCAATTTTAACTATTTTTATTTATAAAAATTCATGATTTTAATATTATATTTGATTTCTAATTTAAGAGTGAGAATTTGGATTTTACACAAGTAACAATTTGATTAAGAATTTGGATATTATAAAAGAAAGTATTTGTTTGATCATATTTTTATATATTTAACTAAAAAATTAATTATTATTTTTTTATTTATTTTAGATAAGTTTTATTTTTTAAAATTATATTTTTATTTAAAACAAGTTAATTTTTAATTAATTTAAAACTTCTTAAAATTTATTTTATTTTAGCCAAATATAGCTATCTAAATTAAAATTTTAATCTATTAGATGAATTTTTAAAATAAAATAAACTTTTTTATTTATATAAAATTCTTATTTTTAACATTATATTTAATGACTATTTTAAGAGTGAGAATTAAGATTTTTTAAAGTAACTATTTGATTAACATTTGGATAATATAAAAGCAGGGATTTGTTTAATCATTTTATAAATATTTAATTAAATAAATTGTCGTAATTTGTTTTAATTATTTAATACTTTAAAATTAATTAGATGTGTTTGAGTTTATTTAAATAAAAAATCTAATAAAATTAAAATTTTAAAAGTATTTTTGAATAATAAAATACCATCTTTTTATTTAAGATGTGCAAATATCTGAAAAAAAAAATTCCATATTGCCTTGTGACAAGAAAGGTGTATGAAAGGACCCGAAAATGTAAATAGCTAATGTCCATTAGGCTCAAGAAATAAGCATTGAAAGGGAAGACCTATCCCTTCCCAGAACTGGTGGAGGATATTGCTAGATTTGAATTTCTAGATTTTTTTGGGAAGGGCATTGAGATGGCCTTGAGCATTATCTATATCAATTTTAGGAAGTTTTAATTTAACTTACTCAACAGTTCCTTAGGTTGAACAAGACCAAGACGGTGGTTTGGTGGACAAGAAGAGAAGAATTCCTTTGGTGAGTATTAGGAGGAAGTTTCGAAGGTTTCTAATACTATTCACTTAAATTGCATTTCTCATTGTATCGAAGTTGGCATTTGGATGGAAAGGACTGAATGAGAAATGGAATCTGTTTGCTCACACAACTTCAGATTGGACGTTTTGATGGTTTCAAAGTCTAGTCACATAAATTGTATTTTCTCACTGTATGAAAGTTGGAATTTGGATGAAAAGGATTGAATGAGAAATGGAATCTATAGAGCAATATTGTCTGGTTGGGAGTGTAGAGAGGGCACAAGATATTTATGAGAAAGAAAGACATATGGCATCAGTTGGGGCTTGCAGATTACATCTCACCACTTAAAACACAATTATAAAGGTTTTTGCAGATGCCAAAATGTGGCAATTGGCATGGAAAATAACAGAAGAGATGGTCTCATATGGTGTTAGTCCTAATGTTGTCACCTGGTCATCATTGATAAGTGCCTTTGCCAAAGCAGATCTAATGGAGCATGCAATTCAGACATTTGATGAAATGCTCCTCTCTGGCTATGAACCTTCATATAAGCGGCAACTTCTAATTTCCACCATTTTTATGACTATTTGGATTGCAATTGTCAGCTACATTGCTCTGCCATCCAACTTCACCCTCTATGATTTTGGAGTTGTGAAACCAGTTAAGAATTGGCACTTGTTCTTCTGTGTTGCTATTGGATTGTGGGCTGGACTCATTATTGGATACACAATGGAGTATTACACTAGCAATGCTTACAGTCCTGTGCAGGATGTTGCTGCTTCTTGCAGAACAGGGGCAGCAAAAAATGTAATCTGTGGCCTCACACTAGGTTACAAGTTTTTCATAATTCTACTTAGGTTTCAGTCTTGCTGCCATATATAGACTTTCTGTGGCAATTTTGGGAATGTTTAGCACAATTACAACCAGGCTTGCGCTTGACACCTATGGATTCAAGGGGGAGGAAGATCATGTAGCTTTTGTGGTTGACCTACTTGGCCACAGTGAGTACCCTGCAGCAGCAACCAAAGTGATAGAGGATTACACTGGCCAGACTGGGTGCTGGCCCAGCATATCATCCACGGTTTTTACTGTTGCCTAAAAACTAGTGATGCACATACCATCAATTCTAGATCAATTTACTGTAGTGGGTTTACTCATGGCTAGCGTGAATCTGGGTGCATTACATCAAGGGAAACTCTTGTAGGCTTTCATCAAGAGAGATTTTAACTGCCCCCATTCACACTACTTTACAGAAGCTGAGGTTCTCACTGAAATTTGTGCACGGCTATTGGTGGCTTACTTGCATGAATATGCATGTGAGGCTTATGTTGCTGCTCTCTATTATGGGATAAACAATACAGGAAGTGGAAAATAGATGCAAATGTTTTCAGGCAAACTATTTTCAGTGCCAATTGAACCTGATCTGGGTCCAAGCCTTGGAGTTGCTCGTGTCCCAGGAATTGGACTTATTTACACAGAATTAGTCAGAGCCTTAACCAGTACTGTTGCGGTTGCGTGTGGATTTCACAAGGATATGTAGAGTGATCCGAGGTCAGTAGTTTATGCCAAAAAAAAGAGATGGTACACTGACAAAACTTGGGTAGAGAACAAATCAATACATTTTAGTTCCCTATTTTGTTAACTTTTCGCATTGGTGGGTTCATTCTCACATTGGTTTCCGAAGATTATGGTGGAACATCTTGTTGGCCAGTCATGGTCTTGCCATATTGGAGCAGGTGATAGTTTAGACTATTGTTTGGTTGCTTGACCATGTGGTGGATTGCTGCAACGAGTAATGCTGGAAGTGTGGGATTCTCACCCAAAAAAACAATTTTCTGGAGTAACACTCTGTCAACGGGGGAAACCAGTGGTGGATTTCGGATACCGCAATCTCTCCGTCCGTGGTGTTACATTGGAGCGCTTACACCGCTTGTGTCGCCCAGTGGGTTGACACAGATGCCACAGATGTTACATGGGAAGATGTGGAGACGTTTCGGCACGCATACCTACTTCGAGCTTGAGGAAGCTCTTTCTCCACTGGGGGGAGTGATGTTATGAACTCAATAGTAGGCCGAGTCATGCAGAGGCATAGTGGATGACTGGCTAAGTCATCTAGTATTAAGTTAATTGTTTTTCTTTCTATTTACTTTTACTTCATTTTTATTTCAATAGATGAGTTAGTATGCCGTAGGGGTATTATTGTAATTCTATATCTTGAACCCTTGTTAGCATAAACCCTACGTAAGGGGTGAAAGGAATTAGAAAAGGCAAGCCTGATTTTAGTCTAAACAGGGTTTTGAGTGCTCCTAAACGAACTTAGGGGTGTGTGTTCCCCTTGACGAACCTAGGGTTTTCAAGCTTCCCTTCGACTTGATTATTCTCTTATCTTCTTGTTCCCTACGTATCAATTGGACAAAATTAGGTATGAATTGAAAGACCAATCTGTTGCGTTGAACTTGTGAGCGACCGTGGAGAGCATTCTAGAAGCCCATAGAGTTGGCAAAATTGATAATATCGTCGAACTGATACACCGTCGGGAATGCCTCTATCGGAACAGTAGTGCAAATGCTCTCTCTAGGTAACTTTGTATCCTTCTCCACCCTTTTGAATGCACAATTCCATATCTTGGCCTCCCTTCCAATTTACAATTTTGGTGTTAGTAACGAAACGAAGAGAAACAACAAATTATATATTAGGTCAATAGGTGGAAGAAATTAGGATACCATCAATTGTAGTAAGTCAAAATTGGGTAGATGGTGGCGATCGTGGTGAGAGCATTCTAGAACTCCATACAGTTGGAAAAATTGATAATATCCCAGGGGCTCTTGAAGCCCATGAAAACCTTCCTCCGAGTTTATTTTTAATTTTTAAGTTTCTTATCTTATTTTTTTAATTGAAAAATCTAAATAAAACTATCTTAATAAGGTCAAATCTATCGTAGTATTTTATTAATAAACCCATCTTCTACTTTCCATTATATTTTCCATTGTGTACACTAACACAATAAAGTACGTTACTTTGTACTTTTCATTGAGCACACTAAGGCCTTGTTAGTACACCCTGAAGCGAAAGTGAAAGTGAAAATGAATTACTTTCACTAGCGAAAATAGCCCAAAACATGTTAGTGTGCACCGTAAGTGGCGAGTGGCACTCATTCTTGAGAAAAAAACGAGGGAAAGTGAAACCACTCCTCCCTAAGGCTAGTGAATTAACTTTCACCCGCGCGCTCACTCACTCTTTCACTCTTCTTATGCTCATTCTGCCCTCTCACTTTTGCATTTGAAAATAATAAAACTAAATATTTATTTAATTATTTTATTTATACATTTAATGAAATTAAAAAATATTAATTTAATTAATTTAATTATTAATTTAAACAAGTTGAAATTTATCTTACGTTATAAATAGAATAGTTAAATAAAATTATATTATAAAAATTAAATCTAAAAGAGTAATGTTAATATTTTTTGAAATTATTTATTTATTTAAAACGAGTTAGTTGTTTTTATTAATTTATAACTACTTAAAATTTATTTTATTTTAGCCAAATATAGCTATCTAAAAAAAATTATTTATATAAAATCCTTATTTTTATCATTATATTTAATGACTATTTTAAGAGTGAGAATTTAGATTTTGTAAAGTAACAATTTGATTAACATTTGGATAATATAAAAGTTAGGGTTTGTTTAATCATTTTATATATACTTAATTAAATAAATAGTCTTAATTTATTTTAATTATTTAATACTTTAAATTAAATTATATATATTAGATTTTATTTAAATAAAAATATAATAAAATTAAATTTGTAAAAGTATTTTTGAATAATAAAATACCATATTTTTTATTTACATAAATTTATAAATTTTAATATTATATTTCAAGAGTGAGAATTTAGATATTAAAAAGTAACAATTTGATTAAGCATTTGGATATCATAAAAGTAAAATTTGTTAAGTATTTTATTTATATATATATTTAATTAATTAAATATATAAAGTTTAATTATTATTATTATTGATGAATTAAGAAGAGTTAAAATCTATCCTAACTTATTAATAGAAAAGTTAGATAAAAAATATCCTATAAAATTTAAATATATTAGAGTATTTTATTAATAAATCTCTTACGTACTTTCCACTAAACTTTCCATTGTGCATACTAACATAAAAAAATAATTCACTTTCACTTTAACTTTGAAAATGCACTTACCCCCCCCTTGAAGTTTCTAGGAATGATTTCTAGGGAAACTATTCGTACGAAAGTAATCTTTTCTTTTAAGATGTGCAAATATCTGAAAAAAGAAAATTCCATATTGCCTTGTGACAAGAAAGGTGTATGAAAGGACCTGAAAATGTAAATAGCTAAAGTCCATTAGGCTCAAGAAATAAGCACTAAAAGGGAGGACCTATTCCCAAAACTGGTGGAGGATATCGCTAGATTTGGATTTCTAGAATTTTTTGGGAAGGGCATTGAGATGGCCTAGATCATTATCTATATCATTTTTAGGAAGTTTTAATTTAACTTACTCAACAATTCCTTAGGTTGAATGGTACCAAGACGGTGGTTTGGTGGACAAGAAGAGAAGAATTCCTTTGGTGAGTATTAGGAGGAAGTTTTGAAGGTTTCTAATACTACTCACTTAAATTGCATTTCTCATTGTATCGAAGTTGGCATTTGGATGGAAATGACTGAATGAGAAATGGAATATGTTTGATCACACAACTTCAGATTGGACATTTTGATGGTTTCAAATTCTGGTCACATAAATTGTATCTTCTTGCTGTATGGAAGTTGGAATTTGGATGAAAAGGATTGAATGAGAAATGGAATATGTAGCGCAATATCCATAAAGAGCAAGAGGTGGAAAAAAAATGACAAAAAACAAGACAAGTGTGAATAATAAACCATTCTTGTGCTCCTAAAACATCATTCTAATATCCAAATTTCAATAAGTACTTCATCACACAATATAATAAAACTTATTATGACACATTAACCATCCTTTTAGAACTTCTACGAATTACACTTCCACATTCAACCATCACAACACACATTTCTGAATGCTCAAATCAATGGTGTCAGATAAAAGAACTTGTAATGGATATAGTTGGAACACCGTGTTACGATATGTTAAAATGTATATTAAATATAATTTATGTTCATAATTGTTGTATAATTTGGGATATGTACATAGGGTTATTTGATTAGGCTTAATGGGATTGGGGGGGGGGGGGGGGGGGGGGGGAGGGCGCGGGGGGTGTATTGTCTTGGGCCCATGGGCCATTTTGTAACAGGAAAACCTAAAGGTTAAATACCTAATGAAAGGGGGAAAATCTCCAACGGAAACATTTTGATTAATCTTTCGTCTGCTTCGTTTTACCGTGAAACCAGAGAGCTACGCTCTCTCTTGTGGGTGTTTGGACTGTTCCGTCAGTCCCTTGATTTTGATTTGTCATGGTATCAGAGCTCTGAAGATTAACCGTCCGACGCATTTTTGTCCGATGACCTATGTTGTTCGACGAGTTTTTTTTTTCGGCATTGATTGCGGGCGTCGTTAGAAAAACCTGTCGGGTGGTTCCGTTGCCGAAAAAGCTACGGGGGTTCCGTTGCCAGGAAGAGGGTTCTAGCCGGAAGGGGAAATGAAAGGGAGAGGGTTCTCGCCGGAAGGGGAAACGAAAGGGGTGGTTTTCAGGGGTTGTCGGAAAGCATTGTTCGAGCTCGGGAAAGTTGTGGTTCCGTCATCGGAAAAGCTCCATCGGTGGTTTCGTTGCCGGAGAAGCTACAACGGGAAGGGGGTTCTCGTCGGGAAACTCGCCGGAAGGGGGAACGAAGGTACGATTTTTTTTCTCCTGCGTGTTCGATTGATTATTTGGCATAAGGTCGTTATGCAATTTACGAACCTTTGTGGGATGATTTGAAACTTCTGAAAGTTTTGGGGGCCATTCTGGAATTTCTGAAGGTGTGAGGGTGTTTTTCGAATTTCTAATAGTTTGGGGGTCTAATTCGAATTTCTGTTAACCTGGGGGCAAATCTTGGATTTCTACAAGTGTAGGGGTCCACTTGAAATTTATGAAAAGTGGGGGTATGTTTTGAATTTCTTATCTTGCGGGGGTGCATTAGGAATTTTGCTAGATTCGATCTTATCATGCCAGCAGACAAGTCCGATTTCACTACTATTCGATTCACGGGCAAGTACTACGGTACTTGGGAATTTCAGTTCTAGTTATTTGTTCAGGGAAGAGGTTTATGGGGTCATATTGATGGGAGTGATCTGGCACCTGGCGATGCTAACGCATTGTCAAAATGGATCATCATGGATGCTAGAGTCATGACTTGGATACTTGCATCTCTTGAGCCTCACTAGTCCCAAATCTGAGGCCCTACAAAACTGCCGCAGATATGTGGAATTACCTCCACAAGGTTTATCGTCAAACCAACACGGCTCCTGTAGCTTATGTAGCACCAGGAAGACCTAAGGGTCGGGACACCAGTTCTGTTCAGTGCTTCCACTGCAAAGCTTATAGTCACTTTGTTCGGAACTGCCCCAAGGGGTCGGTTCTGTTCTATAGCTACTGTAAAAAGCCGGGTCATCACATCACCGTTTGCCCTACACAACCTGAAAGGAGGAAGCCAACAACTTATCATGCATCCACCGATACATCTAGTTCTGCCACATTGCCACCTGCCGTTTCAGTCCCTATCATTCCTGTTCCACCAGCACCTGCCAGTTCCACCATTCTCACTCCTGAAATGGTACAACAGATGATCATTTCTGCCTTTTCTACTTTTGGTATCTCAGGTAAACAGAACCTTTCTACTCAACCATGGTATTTTGATTATAGTGCCTCTAACCACATGACCAACAATGTGGTATGTCTTTCAAATGTCAGAAAGTATGATGGCAATATGCACATCAACACTGCTGATGGTAGTACTCTGCCTATCAGTGTTGTTGGTGACCTCTCTCCATCTTTAGTTGATGTCTTTGTGTCTCCTGACTTGTCGACAAACCTTTTGTATGTTGGTCAATTAGTTGATAAAAACTGTAATATTCAGTTTTCTCGCTTTGGTTGTGTTATGCAGGATCAAGCGTCGGGGAAGGTGATCGCGAAGGGGCCTAAAGTGGGCAGGCTATTTTCACTTAAAGTCTTTCTATCCACTGTTATTCCCCGTTCTCCTGTAATTTCTTTTGCTTGTAATGTTGTTGGATTTGGCCCTAAGTTGTGGCATAGACGTCTAGGCCACCCAAACTTGTTTGTACTTCGTACATTATTTAAATCGGGTTTATTAGGCAATCAAGATTGTACTTCTCATGATACGTCTTTTGACTGTTCATCATGTAAACTTGGCAAAAGTAAAACTCTATCATTTCTGCAACATTCCTCTCATTCCTCCCACTGATTTGACCTTATTCATAGTGATGTTTGGGGAATTGCTCCCGTTATCTCGCATGAACAAATTAAGTACTTTGTCACCTTTATTGATGACTTTAGTCGATTTACCTTAGTCTACTTCCTACGGGCTAAGTCTAAAGTTTTTGTCATTTTTAAGAGGTTTCTTGCACTCATTGAAACACAGTTCTCCGCTCTGACTCTAGAGGCGAGTACATGTCGGCAGAATTCCAAGAATTTCTTCAAAGCAAAGGCATTATCTCTCAACGTTCTTCTCCCTCGACACCCAACAAAATGGTGTTGCTAAGCGCAAAAATCGTCACCTTCTTGATATGGTCTGCACCCTTCTCATTGAATCATCCGTTCCTCCTAGGTTTTGGTGTGAAGCTCTCTCTACCTTCGTCCATTTAATTAACCCCCTGCCTTCGCCTGTCTTGCATCATGTCTCTCCCTTTGTTAAATTATTCAGTTATTCTCTGTCCTACATAGATCTTCGGACGTTCGGTTGTGTTTGTTTCGTGCATTTACCTGATCATGAACGATATAAACTTACAACCCAATCTGTTATGTGTGCATTTCTTGGGTATGGCGGTTCTCAAAAGGGCTATGTTTGCTACGATCCTCAGGCGTGTCGAGTCCTTGTTTCTCGAAATGTGGTCTTCTTTGAAAACCAATATTTCTTTCCCTCTCAAGTTACACTTCCGTCTACCTCTTTTTCTAGTTTGCCGAGCTTTGATGAGCCTCAACCCACTGCCTCGCTGCCCTCTCCTCCTTCTGACCTAGCGCTTGCTCCTGATCCTCCCTCTGCTCCTGCTCCCCTCAATCTTCACAAATCCACATGTAGTTCTCACCCTCCTGACTGGTATGGTTTTCCCTCCCCTGTATCTCTGGTAGCTACTTTGTCTTCTATTTCCATTCCTTCTAGCCATAAACAGGCTATAGCACATGAGTGTTGGAAAAAGGCCATGCAAAACTGAACTACAAGCGCTAGAGGAGAATCACACCTGGGACATTGTGGCTTGCCCTCCTACTATTCGACCTCTTGGAAGTAAGTGAATCTTCTCTGTCAAGCTGCGTTCAGATGGATCGTTGGATCGGTACAAAGCCCGTCTTGTGGCCCTGGGGAACAGGCAGGAATATGGGATTGATTATGAGGAAACTTTTGCCCCAGTTGCCAAGATGACCACAGTTCGTACTATCTTAGCCAGTACGGCCTCTCAATCTTGGCCATTGCATCAGATGGATGTGAAGAATGCCTTTCTCCACGGTGATCTGCAGGAAGATGTCTATATAAAGCTTCCCTCGGGTATGTCTACATCCTCTCCTGATCATGTCTGCAAGCTCCGACGTCCTTTGTATGGGCTTAAAGAAGCCCCCCGAGCTTGGTTTGAGAAATTTTTTAGCACACTTATCCTCCACCGGTTTACCCAGAGTCAGTATGATTCATCTATCTTTAATCATAAGTCTGTTGCGGGCATGGTCATTCTCTTGGTTTATGTGGATGACATCATCTTTACTGGCACTGATTCTGGACTGATTACCAAGCTTCAGAAGGTGTTGCATGCCACTTTTCATATGAAGGATCTTGGACGCCTCACTTACTTCTTAGGGCTGGAGGTCCATCACACACTCAAAGGTATTTTCTTAAACCAACATAAGTATATTCAAGTTCTTATCACACTCGCTGGGTTGGAGGACACATCTTCGGTGGCTACCCCTATGGAGGTTAATGTCAAATATCGGAAAGATGAAGGGACTCTCCTTGACGATCCGACTATCTATCGACGACTAGTCGGGAGTCTCATCTACTTGACTACTACTCGCCCGGACATTTCCTATGTTGTTCATAAGGTCAGTCAGTTTATGGCATCTCCTTGACACCTTCATCTTGCGGCAGTTCAGCGCATCATCTGCTATCTACGCGGCTCCCCTGCTCGTGGTTTATTTTTTCCTACTGGCTCTGCGCTACAACTGGTTGCCTACAGTGATGCTGATTGGGCAGGGTGCCCCGATACCCGTTGCTCTACTACAGGCTGGTGTATGTTTTTAGGCGATGCACTGATTTCTTGGAAATGTAAGAAACAAGATCGAGTGTCCAAGTCATCTACCGAGGCCGAGTATCGTGCTATGTCTATTGCGTGTGCGGAAGTTATTTGGCTCCGTGGTCTTCTTGCTGAGCTCCAGTTTCCTCAGCCTTCATCTACACCGCTTCATGCAAATAATACAAGTGCTATACAGATTGCAGCCAATCCGGTTTTTCATGAGCGTACCAAGCATATTGAGGTTGACTGTCACTCCATCCATGACACTTTGGAGCGCCGGGTAATATCTCTTCAGTACATTTCTTCGGATCTTCAAGTGGCCGATGTCTTCACCAAAGCATCGTCTCAATCTCGACATAATTTTTTGGTTGGCAAATTGTTGCTGGTTGACTCACCATCATCAATTTGAGGGGGGATGTTACGATATGTTAAAATATATATTAAATGTAATTTATGTTGATAATTGTTGTATAATTTGGGATATGTACATAGGGTAATTTCACTAGGCTTAATGGGACAAGAGGGGGGGGGGGGGGGGGGGGGGGGGGGGGGGTGTCGTCTTGGGCCCATGGGCCATTTTGTAACAGGAAAACCTAAAGGTTAAATACCTAATGAAAGGGGGAAAATCCCAACGAAAACATTTTGATTAATCTTTCGTCTGCTTCGTTTCGCCGTGAAACCAGAGAGCTACGCTCTCTCTTGTGGGTGTTTGGACTGTTCCGTCAGTCCCTTGATTTTGATTTGTCACACCGAGCCTGCAACAAACTTGAGTCATAATGACAGAGAGGTTCCAGGAATAGATGTGATGTCCAAAATATGAAGGTCTGACAGTAGTTACTTTACTTTCAGTTGATTTAATTCAAAGACTGAATTTGCTTCAACGGTGATTCATGTTTGGAGTGTTTGTTGGAGTCAGTTGGTAGAAGAGTTTGTAATGAATGGAAGGGACGGGAGACAACAGTAAGGATTCCCTGCAAGAACAACAATGAATAATTCATATTCAAACAAGAGAGAGAGAGAGAGAGAACTTTTTTCCTAAATGCTTTTGTCAGTGTGGTGCTTGCAATCAAATTGAAAGAGGGGTACTAAATTTTTATTTAAAAGGAACATTTCATGCTTAACCTTGTAGATAATTATTCTGTTTAAAATTTTACTTAGATGCAATATACATTGTTGTCAGAGTGGTTCCGTCCACTCTTGTTAGAGTTTGTGGTCTGAGTTAGGTACTTGGCTTTTCGCACATTAAACGGTTAGTCTTTTCTGGTTGTATTGGTTAGGTATCTGAGACTCAGAACTCCGAAGTTAAGTGAACTTGGGCAAGAGTAATTCTAGGATGGGTGACCTCCTAGGAAGCACTCTTGACTAAGACTTTGACATGGTATCAGAGCTAGGCACACCACGGCCCGCGTTCGTATCCCATGAGAAGCGGCTCCAGAATGGGCGGGGGTGGGTGTCAGAGTGGTTCCGTCCACTCTTGTTAGAGTTTGTGGTCTGAGTTAGGTACTTGGCTTTCTGCACCTTAAACGGCTAGTCTTTTCGAGTTGTATTGGCTAGGTATCTGACTCAGAACTTAGAAGTTAAGCGAGCTTGAGCAAGAGTAATTCTAGGAAGTACTCTTGCCTAAGACATTGACAGTTACAACAATCCTGTGTGCAAGTGTATATTTTTTCGCTTGTGCTCGATGACTACATACTGCTTCCACTTGGAATTATGAATTTGGTGGTACGACAACATGCTAAAAAATGAGAAACATAGTCCATGGTACAAGATATATCTGCCATGAGCTATGAAAGGTTATAAGAAAAAAGAAAGAAAAACTCACTCAATTCATATAAATCAACCTTTCTCTCATATTATTGAATAAGCATTCACATTTAAATCTCATCACATAGTCCATCCCATTTTATGATACACTATTCATCCATTTACATAAGATATCTCATACATCAATTACATATTTTGGCATGAACAATCCCTTGCTACCAACACGATCTTCAATAGTATTACTGGGTTGCTTGGAACCACCGGATAGTGACATAATGAGAAGCTAAGGCCATGCATTAGATCACTAAAAAATTGAAACTTCATCTTGCTATGCTTTGATCTGACAAATTGTTACCGAAACAAACACGAGTGATGTCCAATAACACATCAAAAAGAAGAAAAACATAAAATGTAATGCACATACTTATCCACCATAGGCTCAAAAAGCGAATAAACAAACTATTCTTTTCTATACATTGTTCAAATATTCAAATTTCAATCTCAATCTTATAATTTGATATACATATTTACTGATACATTGCATTTACCTTTAAAATATTTCTTATAATTTTCTAGTAAGTCACTAATAGTAATAGGATTTTATTTAAAAGACTTTTTGGAAATATGTATCATAGGAAAAACATTTCTAGTTTTTACTAGAATATAAATTTTCAACCAGGCTCGAACATAGGCAGGTTCAGGCTCGGCTCAGGTCGATGCCACCCCTGCTTCCCACCAGTGACATGTCTAGATAAGGAAGTCGGAGTAGCTTCTCTTGAAATGTTGTTCCATTCGACCTCGAAACGGTTAGGTAGTAGTTTCTGGTCAAGGTTTGTCTGGAAGGTTTTGACATAGTTGAAGACGTAATCCCATCTCCCACAAGTTCAACCCAACAAATTGGTCTTTCAATTCATACATAATTTCGTCCAACCGATTCACCGTCGGGAGTGCCTCTATCGGAATAGTAGTGCAAATGCTCTCTCTGGGTAACTTTTCATCCTTCTCCGCTGAATGCACAATTCTATATCTTGTCCTCCCTTCCAATTTACAATTTTGGTGTTAGAAACGAGGCGAAGAGAAACAACAAATTATAAACTAGGTCAATAGATGGAAGAAATTAGGATACCATCAATTGTAGTAAGCCAAAATTGAGTAGATGGTGGCGATTGTGGTGAGAGCGTTCTAGAAATCCATAGAGTCAACAAAATTGATAATATCCCATGGGATCTTGAAGCCCATGAAAACCTTCCACCGAGTTTTATTTTTAATTTTTAAGTTACTTATCTTATTTTGTTAATTGAAAAATCTAAATAAAACTATCTTAATAAGGTCAAATCTATCACAGTATTTTATTAATATATTTTCCATTATGTACACTAACACAAGAGAGTACTTTACGTTGCACTTTCCATTGAGCACCCTAAGGCCTTATTAGTACACTCTGAAGTGAAAGTGAAAATGAAAGTACTTTCATTAGTGAAAATAGCCCAAAACCTGTTAGTGTGTACCGTAACTGGCGAGTGACACTCATTCTTGAGAAAAAAAACGAGGAAAAGTAAAATCACTCCTCCCTGAGGTTAGTGAATTCACTTTCACTCGCATGCTCACTTGCTCTCTCACTCTTGTTATGCTCATTTTGCCCTCTCATTTTCGCATTTCGATATAATAAAATTAAATATTTGTTTAAGTATTTTATTTTATACATTTAATTAAATTTAAAAAGATTAATTTAATTAATTAATTATTAATTTAAACAAGTTGAAATTTATCTTACATTATTAAAAAAGTTAAAATAATTAAATTATAAAAATTAAATCTAACTAAGTAATTTTAACTATTTTTATTTACATAAATTCATGATTTTAATATTATATTTGATTTCTAATTTAAGAGTGAGAATTTGGATTTTACACAAGTAACAATTTGATTAAGAATTTGGATATTATAAAAGAAAGTATTTGTTTGATCATATTTTTATATATTTAACTAAAAAATTAATTATTAATTTTTTTATTAATTTTAGATAAGTTTTATTTTTTAAAATTATATTTTTATTTAAAACAAATTAATTTTTTATTAATTTAAAACTTCTTAAAATTTATTTTATTTTAGCCAAATATTGCTATCTAAATTAAAAGTAAAATCTATTAGATGATTTTTTAAAATAAAATAAACTTTTTTATTTATATAAAATTCTTATTTTTCACATTATATTTAATGACTATTTTAAGAGTGAGAATTTAGATTTTTTAAAGTAACTATTTGATTAACATTTGGATAATATAAAAGCATGGATTTGTTTAATCATTTTATAAATATTTAATTAAATAAATTGTCATAATTTTTTTAATTATTTAATACTTTAAAATTAATTAGATATGTTTGAGTTTATTTAAATAAAAAATCTAATAAATTTAAAATTTAAAAGTATTTTTGAATAATAAAATACCGTCTTTTTATTTACCTAAATTTATAAATTTTAATATTATATTTAATTATTATTTTAGGAGTGAGAATTTAGATATTAAAAAGTAACAATTTGATTAGGCATTTTGATATCATAAAAGTGAAATTTTTTAAGTTATTTATTTATATATAAGTAATTAATTAAATAAATAAATTTTAATTATTATTATTATTGATGAATTAAGAAGAGTTAAAATCTATCCTAACTTATTAATAGAAAATTTAGATAAACAATATCCTATAAATTTTAAATCTATTGGAGTATTTTATTAATAAATTTCTTATGTACTTTCCACTAAACTTTCCATTATGCATACTAACATAAAAAAATAATTCACTTTGACTTTCACTTTCAAAATGCACTAAACCCCCCTTGAAGTTTGTAGGAATGATTTGTTTGGAAAATATTCGCACGAAAGTAATCTTTCTTTTAAGATGTGTAGATATCTGAAAAAGAAAATTCCATATTGCCTTGTGACAAGAAAGGTGTATGAAAGGACCCGAAAATGTAAATAGCTAATGTCCATTAGGCTCAAGAAATAAGCACTGAAAGGGAAGACCTATCCCTTCCCAGAACTAGTGGAGGATATTTCTAGATTTGGATTTCTAAATTTTTTTGGGAAGGGCATTGAGATGGCCTTGAACATTATCTATATCAATTTTAGGAAGTTTTAATTTAACTTACTCAACAATTCCTTAGGTTGAATAGTACCAAGACGGTGGTTTGGTGGACAAGAAGAGAAGAATTCCTTTGGTGAGTATTAGGAGGAAGTTTCGAAGGTTTCTAATACTATTCACTTAAATTGCATTTCTCATTATATCGAAGTTGGCATTTGGATGGAAAGGACTGAATGCAAAATGGAATCTGTTTGCTCACACAACTTCAGATTGGACGTTTTGATGGTTTCAAATTCTGGTCACATAAATTGTATTTTCTCATTGTATGAAAGTTGGAATTTGGATGAAAATGATTGAATGAGAAATGGAATCTATAGAGCAATATCCATAAAGAGCAAGAGGTAAAAAAAAGAAGACAAAAAAAATCTAACAAGACAAGTGTGAATAATAAACCATTCTTGTGCTCCTAAAACATCATTCTAATATTCAAATTTCAATAAGTACTTCATCACACAATATAATAAAAGTTATTACGATACATTAACCATCCTTTTAGAACATTTAAGAATTACACTCCCACATTCAATCATCACAACACACATTTCTGAATGCTTAAACCAATGGTGTCAGATTAAAGAGCTTGTAACGGGTTTAGTTGGAACACCGAGCCTGCAACAAACTTGAGTCATAATGATAAGACGGTTCCAGGAATAGATGTGATGTCCGCAATATGAAAGTCTGACAGTTATGGGTGGTTTCAAACCAAGCTGGCTCGAGCTCTGCTCTGTTCTGGCACGGTTCAATTCAGTATACCTGGATCTTGAGCCGATTTTGAGATCCGGGATCGGCTCGTTTAAATTAACGAGCCGAGCTCAACTGAATCAAAGTTTGGCTCGAAAGCTCATGAGCCGACTCGTTAATTTAACAAGCGGTGCAGGATTCGGGGGAGTCGGGACTAGGGAGCGGGACCAAGAGCTGGAGCGTCGAGCGGAGTGGGAGAGAGGGGAGAGAGAGCGAGGGGGGGGGGGGGGGGGGGGGGGGGGGGAGGAATTCTTCCTCCCCTCGTCACTGCTGAGCCCCTCCCATCCGTTGTTGTGGCCACCTTTGTCGCTGTCGACAATTGCCTCACCGGCCGCCTTCTGCCTTTTCATCACCACTGATTTTGTGGCCACCGCTATATTTCTTCCCCCTAGTCTGCCTTCACCTTTGTTTCCGTCGTCACCGTTTCCGTCATCACAACCGTTATTGCCGAAAAAAGTTCCTTGCCGACGCCGCTGGAAACTTTTCCCTCCGCGTCGTTCCTCATCCTTGGTGGAAACCAGAGGACCTAAGTTAGAAGGAAAAAAATAATCCCCCCTAGCGAGAAGACAATTTCCTCATCAATAGACACCGCCGGTACCGCCCCCCCGGACACTCTCGATGTGGACCAGGCACACCTCCGCTTCTCTCATGTCAGGTTACCCTCCACCGCGAAAAATCTGACCCTATACACTACTTCCGTCGAGTACCGTCGCAGCTAGCTTCCATTTTTTCCCCGCTCTCGCCCATCAGAACGGTGTGACTCCTCTGTCAAGATCGTCGCCATTGAACAAGTTACTGGTGGAGATTGCCGAAGAGAAAGTCCTTATAATCGATGGAATTCTGGTGGATGAGCCGCCTGGTGCCGCTCATGCTTGGTCATCGGCGTCGGAAATAGGCTTTTTCTCTCTCACAAACCCAATTCTTACAAGACAAGGGTATGCCGCCCGTGGGAGGACTTGGGCCCGTGCGCATGTGCGTCAAAATGCCTGGTGCTTACCTCTCGTTTCCGACGTCGTTCTGTACTGTTCACGCAGATATTTAATTGCTATTTCTATTGAATGTCAATTCTCAGTTTGCAAGCGAAAAAGAGCAGCTGCCATCAGCACGTCAGTTTCAAACGCCCTTGTTGAATTTCATATTTACTTGCCTTCTTGTTTCCTTTTCAGTTCCTTTCTTTGCTTCTCTACGTAAGATGCTCTTTGATTTTAAGCATTTTCAAATTTAATAATGAAAATGCCTAATACTATCCAGGAATGTAATTTTTCTGTATTTTTCCTGGTTATGTTTGGTTGATTCGACATAATGTCCAGGATAGCTAACTTTAGAAAGGCAAAAGTAAAAGTGGTTTTTTGGCTACATTTCCATGCTACACAAGTAAGCCTTTTGTTAAATATGACCTTATGTTAGAGCTAAGTTTATTTCCATTCCGGAATGTGGCTTTTTCATTGCTCTTGAAATGGCTATTTGGATAGATATCTCAGCATTTAGTTTTCATCTGACATTGTTTCAAGTTTCTTGAGCTAGAGCTACCACTGATTTGTGGAGTGGAATTGACCTATCATTTGGTTGCTCGTTGTATTGCCCTAATAATGATCTGATTTTTTTATTCTTGTTGATACTGGAAAGACAACAAAAACAAAAACAACCAAAGCCAATGTGGGGAATGAGAACTGCAAATGGTCGGATCCTATCTATGAGACTGCAATACTATTCCAAGATGCTAAAACTAAAATGTTTGAGGAGAAGCTCTACAACCTTGTGGTTGCAATGGTATCTGTCGTTCTTTTGAACTTCTCTCTCTCTCTCTCTCTCTCTCTCACTTGGACCCTATATCTCATCTCTTTCTTTTCTTATAGAAGCCTATTATTTTGTTATTGTGTTAAACTAATTTAGAGTTCTTTATCTTTAGTAGACATTTAGAAGGGATATTCTTCTGTTTTGTCAAGGATCATCTCGTTCTAGCATCCTTGGTGAGGCCACCATAAATCTGGCGGACTTGCAGACGCATCAAAACCTTTATCTGCTGCACTTCCTCTTCGGGGGGGCATTCTTGTGTTGGATTAGTTTCCTTTGTGTGCTGTTGATGGTGATCGTTTTTTCATGACTTGGTAACCATAAACTTGCTACTATTTTCTTCTTTTTCTTCCAAACTACTAATTGCACTCACAACTTCTTGAATTTTGGAAAGAAGAAAATCAGACTTGTAGGTGATCGGAAAAGAAAAAAAAATTCTATCTTTTGCTACTAATTGGGCCTGCTTAGATTCAACTTCATTAAGTGAATGCTTCAAACTCATGTGTTTTGTACTTCTCATAGTGTTTGCCTTGCGTCATGTAAAAGGTATAAAAAATGGTAATGTTGTGAATTTTATCTGTATGGCAGGTTACAATCCAACTTCTCACATCTAAAACTGGCTACAGGTGTTGCTTCAGTGATCCTACAAATTTGCATTGACTTCATTATTAACACTATAGTTTGAGACGTTGGATAAGGGTATTGATTCATCTAAGTGAAGCATGTTTTCCCAGAGCTAAGTGATTTGATGTGGAGAGAAGTTTTGTTGCATCAATCGTTGGGATTTTCCTATCATCTTCTTGCGGCTTCGTCTCGATTTTCTTGAAGTTTTGAGTTTTAATTATTTGTGAAATCGGTAGTTGGTCTAAATTTTCATTGGATTGTCATAGAGAGTTTGAACAACGATGAGATGTCAGAGAGAGGAGATTTTAGATGCCCACTGGTCCAAGCGTTCATGATAAATCTGCCAAAAAAGTGTCATCTTTTGCAGAGGCGGCAAATGATCAGATTGACAAGGTTTAGAATTGTCATTTCTTGCTAGAGTTTAAACGTACATTAAACAAACAATGAGAAACATATTTAGGAACTTACCGGAAATGGAATGAATCAAATTACTAACATGCATATATGCATATTGTTCATATACATTGTTATGAACTCAATAGCAGGCTGGGTAATGCAAAGGCACAATGGTTGAGTCTTTTAGTATTAAGTTAATTATTTTTCTTTCTATTTACTTTTGCTTCATTTTTATTTTAATTGATGAGTTAGTATGCCATAGGGGCAATACTGTAATTCTTTCTCTTGAACCCTTGTTAGCGTAAACCCGACTTAAGGGGTGAAAGGAATGAGAAAAGACAAGTCTGATTTTAGTCTAACCAAGGTTTTGAGTTCTCCTAAACGAGCTCAGGGGTGTGCGTTCTCCTTAATGAACTTAGGGTTTTCAAGCTTCCCTTCGACTTTATTCTTCTCTTCTCTTTTTCTTCCCTACGAATCACTGTGTTAGATCCGGGACCATAACAACTGGGTATTAGAGCAGGGTAACATGGGGTATTCCAGCATTGACGAGACGAGTTAAGAGATTTGGTTGTTAGAGTGTAGAATGTATGGGTAAAAAATGAGGTGAGGTTTGCTTATATCAGACAGCTGTTGGAACAAATCCCAACTCTTTGACTCCAAATCGACAGACTTGAAAAGGAGGTACGAAGGGCAGCAATGCAGGCATAAGCTGAGGCATGAATGAAAAGAATCGACCAGCAACTCGACAGACTCAAAATGGAAATGTGTATAGCAGCAATGCCTGATGATATACGTCCATCTTCCATTGAAATGTCGAAGAGATTGAAAAGTCGTTGTTCTAGAAGAAGACGGGGCAACCTTTGTCTCAACAAATAATTTTGGCTGTTCCGAAGTCGATCGACCTCAAATTTCTTTGGAACAACCCGATTTGGGCTCATAAGTTTTCGTCGAGCTCCTCTGTACTCGGCAACCTAAACTAAAGCCCAGCCTCTAGAAATCCGAAGTCAGGGAGACTGGAAATTTTCGAGCCTAGAGGCTCAATGATAAAGTTTGCCCAGATACCTCCTTCGTCAACATAGTGGCTGTTGTTCGCCGTTGATAAAAATTTCCTAAGGTCATTCTTCTCGGCAACGACGGTGCGGGGAAGATCTCGTTGATAAATCAATGGGTCGTGCTAGCAGATGCAAACAAGAAAGACCAAAAACCCAAAATCTTTGATTTCACAGTGGAAATTGTTGCCTTGGCGGAAAAAGAGAATTCCGGCAGTAAAATTAAACAATTGTTTCCCCTTATCTCAATTTGTTTCTCACATGTTGTTCGTTACAATGGTAAACACCAGCCAGAAAATGGGCTATCGGAGAAATGGTGTCACAGTGGATTCTGGTGTGCCGTCTCTGCTTTACTATCCTGGTTGTGGTCTTGTTTCTGTGCAGGCAGTGGCCAATCTTTGAAGGAACCTTCATTGAGAAGATCAACTACTTCATCACCGTTGGTGCTTACAACTAATTCTTGCGAACCTTCAGAGGTCGTTTGTGGAACAAATCCTTTGGTTAACATGTATTCAGCCTGCGGAGATGTAGTGTCCGCTCGAACACTGTTCTATGAAATTATTCTACTAGGTCTGGTTTCTTGGAATTATATGGTGTACAGTTATGCAAAGTGTGGGGCTAAGGCGTCTCTACCAGGTAGCTATTCGACTTAATGCCGGAACGCGACGTTGTAGTTGGTGGACCGCCACCTAGCCTCTATATGTCATTAGTGGCCGTGGGGATGAAACCATAAAATCAAAGTGCCCATAAAATCAATGGCGCACCTGTATCTTCTTCCCTAAAAATGCCTGGAACACAGTGCATATACAGGAAAACTTTTGGGTGTTTCCATAATTAGAGTGATAGTGAATATATGGCTGGTCAGCTTTGAGCATTTGGACATGTAATGCGTGATAATCCAGAGGAGGTAGATCCTTGGTTCACTAATACGTGTACTGTGAAATCTTCTAGTCCATCAGCCAAGGAAACTTTAAATTCAAAATGCAAAAAGGATGGTATGTCCCTTGTAGTGGCTGGATGTGTGTCTCAAGGAAGTAGATACTTGAAGGAGCTTGGAGGGATTAGTATAACTGAAGTGCATACACTGTTCTGGAATGCTCTAGGTGCTTGCCAGATATATGTAGAAATGCTAAGAGGTATTAAGACAGGAGCTGGGAGCATGGTTGAAATCGTGCAAATTGATAGGGGAGGTGCAATGGCAATTTTGCACTCTATATCAATGGGAAGGCTTCCACTTGCCGAGGGAATGAACGCCAATTTATCTGCTGCTGCTACAGCAATTCGCCAGAGAGCACTAATTGCTCTTTGTGAGTCATCTCAGAAGAATTATAGCGATGTTGTTGCTGCCAAATCAGACCTAAACTATATTGGTCAGCAGATAGAGAAAATACTTCAACTGAAGAATTATATTGTTGTTTGTGAGAACATAATCAGGTATAGAATCTTTGTTAAAAAAATTATTGAGTCACATGATGTGATAAAAATGTGTGTTCTGAAGTGTGACCCAAATTTGGCAATAAGTCTCATGATTGTGAATGGCCGTCATTAGACCTATACAATGCATATCTACAAGCAAAAGCAAATATTACATGTCCTTTCTGATCTGGTGACATATACCATACTCCTAAATGTCTATTGTCTGGCTGAGAGTGTAGAGAGGGCACAAGATATTTACGAGAAAGTAAGACATATGGCATCAGTTGGGGCTTGCAGATTACATCTCACCACCTACAACACAATTATAAAGGTTTTTGCAGATGCCAAAATGTCGCAATTGGCATGGAAAATAACAGAAGAGATGGTCTCAGATGGTGTTAGTCCTAATGTTGTCACCTGGTCATCATTGATTAGTGCCTTTGCCAAAGCAGATCTAATGGAGCGTGCAATTCACACATTTGATGAAATGCTCCTCTCTGGCTATGAACCTTCATTGAAGCAACAACTTCTAATCTCCATCATTTTTATGACTATTTGGATTGCAATTGTCAGCTACATTGCTCTGCCATTCAACTTCACCCTCTATGATTTTGGAGTTGCGAAACCAGTTAAGAATTGGCACTTCTTCTTCTGTGTTGCTATTGGATTGTGGGCTGGACTCATTATTGGATACACAATGGAGTATTACACTAGCAATGCTTACAGTCCTGTGCAGGATGTTGCTCCTTCTTGCAGAACAGGGGCAGCAAAAAATGTGATCTGTGGCCTCACACTGGGTTACAATTTTTTCATAATTCTACTTAGATTTCAGTCTTGCTGCCATATATAGACTTTCTGTGGCAGTTTTGGGAATGTTTAACACAATTACAACCAGGCTTGCGCTTGACACCTATGGACTCAAGGGGGAGGAAGATCATGTAGCTTGCATGGTTGACCTACTTGGCCACAGTGGGTACCCTTTGATGTAAAATTTAGTTACATCGGCTTTAATACCTTGCAAGCGTACGAATCGTTCATGTAATCTAGCAGTAAGCGAGGGTCATATCCACAGGGAGGATTGAATTTTGTGTATTCTTCAGTCAACTAGCCTAACCAAATATGATGAATTAATCTTAACTAAACACTAATTATATCCTACTTTATCAAGCAATAATCTAATTAACTACTTGCACAACAGGAAACGTCAACTCTGGATTTTATCGTGATTCGTGCCTCTCTCGAGCGCCACGAAACCACGAATCCGGATTCTCAATCCTTGCATCTAGCCCCTCTCGGGCGCCTAGAGTTAATGACAAAGAGCGGATTACAATAGAATGCAGAGAATCAATTTCCTTTTGTGATGATGCTAAAATTATCAACTCTGGATTTTACTGTGATTCGTGCCTCTCTCGAGCGCCATGTAATCACGAATCCGATTTCTCAAACCTTGCGTCTAGCCCCTCTCGGGCGCATAGAGTGAAAGATAGAAATCGGATTAAAATACCAAAATCCAACCTCAATTATAATCCTACCCTAATTAGCTAATTTAATCAAATATCCAGAAAACAAATCTTAAATAAACATTAATTATCAAATCAGATTCAATTAACATTCAAAACCTAAGTTCAAACTATATAAAAAATTAAATTCAATAATGATGAATTACTCCCCTTCTTCTTCCTCTCGGTCGGGCAGCAACTCGTTCTCACGAGTGCTGCAATTTCCCGAAATTGGTGGCGTCGGGTGGCAATAGTGAGTGGCCGGAGGTAGAGACGACGCCGGCGACGAAGGTTGGAAGCCGACGGATGGAGGTAACGTCCAGCGAAGAACGAAACAGAGATGAAGTTCTCTAACCGGCTCTCTCGAGTCTCGGTCGGAGTCGGAATCGCTCCGAGAATGATCAAAAATACGTAACCGACGCCGGAGGATGGTCGAAAAGCGAAGTTGGCACCGGAGAAGCCCTCTCGGATCACTTCTCGACCTGGCGAGCGACGACTGTCGAACTCACCTCGACGGAGACTCTCTCGAGCTCTCCTCGGGTTTGTTCTCGGTTGTTGGACGTCAATGGACGGCGGTGGACGATGGTGGCGCGGTGGAAGGTATTGGCCCGGCGAACGACGGCGGGGAACTCCTCTCGAGTCCTCCCCTGTTTCCGGTCAAAGTCCTCTGTTTTGGTCTCCGTCTCTGTTTTCTCTTCACGCTTCCCCCTCTCGGGTTTTCCCTCCTGGGTCTCTCCTCTTGGTCCCTCTCGTTCGACACTCCCCTTCCTCTTTAAATATGATTTTTCTTATTTTAAAACTATTTGCCCTAGAAATTACCTCCATTTCACTAAGGGCATTTTGGTAAATATCTTCTTCTCCACCCAAATTCTCCTGAAATTCCATAATTGAATCTATAAAAAGCATTTCAGGAAGAAATAAAACTAAAAAATAATGAAATATAATTCAGGAGAGAGAAATATGCAATATAGACAGTGATTAATGCCAAATTCAATAAATGCTCATTTCATTTGAAAACCGATAAATAACCACCTATAACACAATTATAAAGGTTATTCTATTATAATTAACCTAGTTCTCATGTCAGAATATGGCATCTATCAGTACCCTGCAACAGCAACCAAAGTGATAGAGGATTACACTGGCCAGACTGGGTGCTGGCCCAACATATCATCCACGGTTTTTACTGTTGCCTACAAACCAGTGATGTACATACCATCAATTCTAGATCAATTTATTGTAGTGGGTTTACTCACAGCTAGCGCGAATCTGGGTGCATTACATAAAGGGAAACTCTTGTAGGCTTACATCAAGAGAGATTTTAACTGCCCCCATTCACACTACTTTACAGAAGCTGAGGTTCTCACTCAAATTTGAGCACGGCTATTGGTGGCTTACTTGCATGAATATGCATGTGAGGCTTATGTTGCTGCTCTCTATTATGGGATAAACAATACAGGAAGTGGAAAATAGATGCAAATGTTTTCAGGTCAACTATTTTTAGTGCCAATTGAACTTGATCTGGGTCCAAACCTTGGAATTGCTCGTGTTCCAAGAATTGGACTTATTTACACAGAATTAGTCAGAGCCTTAACCAGTACTGTTGCGGCTACGTGTGGATTTCACAAGGATATGTAGAGTGGTCCGAGGTCAGTAGTTTATGCCAAAAAAAAGAGATGGTACACTGACAGAACTTGGGTAGACAACAAGTCAATACATTATAGTTCCCTATTTTGTTAACTTTTCGCATTGGTGGGTTCATTCTCACATGGGTTTACGAAGATTATGGTGGAACATCTTGTTGGCCAGTCATGGTCTTGCCAAATTGGAGCAGGTGATAGTTTAGACTATTGTTTGGTTGCTTGACCATGTGGTGGGTTGCTGCAACGAGTAATACTGGAAGTGTTGGATTCTCACCCAAAAAAAAAATTTTCTGGAGGAACATTCTGTCAACGGGGGAAACCAGTGGTGGATTTTGGATACCGCAATCTCTCCGTCCGAGGTGTTACATTGGAGCGCTTACACTGTTTGGGTCGCCTAGTGGGTTGACACAGATGCCACAGATGTTACATGGGAAGATGTGGAGACGTTTCAGCACGCATACCCTACCTTCATGCTTGAGGAAGCTCTTTCTCCACGAGGGGAGTGATGTTATGAACTCAATAGCAGGCCGAGTCATACAGAGGCGTAGTGGCTGAGTCATCTAGTATTAAGTTAATTGTTTTTCTTTCTATTTATTTTTACTTTATTTTTATTTCAATAGATGAGTTAGTATGCCGTAGGGGTATTATTGTAATTCTTTATCTTGAACCCTTGTTAGCATAAACCCTACTTAAGGGGTGAAAGGAATTAGAAAGGGCAAGCCTGATTTTAGTCTAAACAGGGTTTTGAGTTCTCCTAAACGAACTTAGGGTTGTGCGTTCTCCTTGACGAACCTAGGGTTTTCAAGCTTCCATTCGGCTTGATTCTTCTCTTATCTTCTTCTTCCCTACGAATCACTGTGTTAGATCCGGGACCGCAACATCCACACACACGAGCACCCACGCACAACCTTCCCCACCCCCCCCCCCCCCCCCCCCCACACACACACACACACACACACACACACATATATACACTTTAGTTGATGATTTAAATAATTAAATTCTAATTGACAGTAAACTAAAGTTATAATTGATGTGACTGAAATTTAACCAACTTATTTGGAAAGATTCTATAAGATTTTCATTTGAACCTTTTATTTGTGGCAATATACGAATTTATGTTTTTTTTTTTTTTAGACCATGAGAAGGTAGAATTCATTGAGAAACATGCGACCATGATATAGCCAAGGATTTGCAATGTCCCATTTAATTGAGTAAATGTTTACTGTAACTTTTGGAAGTGTATGTATTCTCTATTATTGACTTGCACAGTAAAAAATTTTTATTGAAACGTATTTGCTGTGTGTGCATGAAGTTTCGTAAAGATTTACTATAAAATTTAGGAAAACTTAAAAAGATTTTAAAAATTTTGGAAAAATATTACTTTGTTTTGCAAATGAATATTCCCAAAAATATGTTGCCTACATGGAGAAAGATTTCAGGTAGCCATGGATGTCTTCTTGCTTGCTGCCTTTTCATAGTTTCAACGGGACGCCTGACCCTTCTGATTTACTTGCTCTATTCTTACAGAAAATAAAAGTTGAATAATACTTCATTATGTTGCTATATCCTGATGTTTGTCATTGTGATTTCTATTAAGGTTGCATGTTGCATGTGTGTGAATTTATATCTTTCTCTATTATCAAGTACTCTGCTACTTGCATGGTCTTTTCTTATTTTTCATTACTATGACACAGTTAACTTTGTCTTTGAAACTGATTTATAAAATTCACTTTCAGGTCAATGTTTTGATCTATCTAATAGGCTACTGGTGAAAATTCCATTGAAATGACACACTAAATTCTTCAGGTCTTACTGTTGGTTTTTGAAATTTTATTTCACTTCATTTTTTTCATATTTAATCTTTTCTGGGATGGGGTTTCATGCTTATTTTCACTTTTAAAGCAGGTAAATTCAATAGTAAGATTCAAATCAGACTCTACAGAGCTAATTAAATGCTTATTATCCTCAAATGTTGATGGTGCATTGACCCATCCAGAGGACATTCTAAAGTCTAGATTGCATCGTCAAAAGTTAGATGTAGCTGAACCAAAAGACAAACTTTGGAATGAAGAGCCTGTTAAAAAGCTAACCGGTAGATCATTTCCATCACATGAAGAACTCTTGGTGGAGCAGAAAGCTGAACTTTCTGGGGTGTATGTACAAAATGTACATTTTGGGAGTGTCTTCAGATATTTTAGAAGGGGCTTTGGATGAAATCAATGGTAAGATTAAACTTCTGAAGCAAAAGATATAGATAGCTTGAGTAGCAGTTAAAGCATGAAGACAATTCTAGAGGATTTTTGACTCTTAAACTTCAATCTACGTTGCATGAGATCGAGATATTGAGGGACTCTGAAGTTGAGTGCATATCTAGATGCAATGATTTGAAGTCAGAAAATCATGTTCTGGAAGTAGAATTACAGAGTACCACAGCTGAGAACTCTCACCTCACTCATAAACTTGCTGAATGTGAAGAAGTTATCTCAGAACGCAGAAGTTACGAATTGTAAGTGCTGGGGAAAGTGAAAGTACTTTACCTAGTGAAAGTGACAATTAATTACTTGTTTATGTTAGTGTGCGTAATGAAAAATGCAATATAAAGTACTTGTTTGTGTTAGTGTGCACTATGTAAAGTACAGTGTATAGTACTTGTTTGTGTTTGTATGCACAATGGAAAGTGCGGTGTAAAGTACAAAGAGATTATTTATTAATAAAATATTTTTATATATTTGACTTTTAGAAAATTAAATTAATATTAGTTAATTAATTAAATATAATAATTAAACAAATGCTTACTTTTATACTATTAAAATTTTAATCAAGGAAGGCCCACATATCCAAATGTGATGGAAGATGGGTCCAAGCCCATAAGATATGGACTCACCATGATCACACGAGCTAGTGGGACCCACCATGATCACATGAGGTGGCATGATAAGTCCTACACAATAATAAGTATTACAGTATTAGATTTATTATGGACACAAGTCTTGTAGAAGAGTTTTAGTTTAAAGTTATTTTAGTCATGTTAGTCTTCTTTTTATATTGGGTTATTTAATTATGCTAAGACTTATCAAGTGTTAAAGTTTGGGTGTAATTGGGATAAAGGTAGTTTAATTGTAAATGGACTCTACTACCTTCCTCTATTTGAGGTTCATGCACTCTATTACAACAAGTCAATAAAGTATTTTTTTTTCCATAAATTCAACATGGTCTCAGAGCAGGTTCTGTGTGTTGACTCGGTCAACCCATAGAGATAATGTGATCATTTTTCTGATCTATTATCTCAAGCAGTTTAGCTTCGTATTTCTCTTTTTTTAGTCCCTATACTCATTATTTTATTTACGTTTTCACATATATGCTGAGATTTTTATATTTCATATTATATATTGATGGAAAGATATTCGAGTCTATTTTCCATAGAAAAATGACTTTTTTCAATCGGAGTTATCTACAAAGAGAAATCAATATTTGAAGCAGCAAAGGTTAGATTACAAAAGAGGTTCATGCAGCAGTAGAAAGCTTCAACTTCCGAGCTATTTTATGCTATCAAGAACGAGACTTTTGTTGAAACCATTGGGCTAAAAGGCTCGAACCTATTAGGAAAGCAACCCCATGGATCTTATATAAGGACTGACCCGGTCGATACAAATACAAATTCCAACACTCCCCCACACGGGAAAACCCGTGGACAAATTCACCAGAAAAACCCGGGACAAACTCCTGGAAAAACCCAGGACAAATTCAGCAGAAATACCTGGGACAAAATTTGGTGGGAGCGGGACTTGAACTCGGGACCAACCTGCTTTGATACCATGTTCTTCTTCTTCTCTTCTCCTTCTCTCTTCTTCTTCTTCTTCTTTCTTGTTGATCTAAAGTTCCTTTCATGAGATCCTAAATTCTACATGGTATCAGAGCAAGGAGTTTAGGATCTCTTCATGGATTTATTATGAAATCTGTTCAAGAAGTTGTAAAAGGAGTTCAGTCATAAAGAGATAAGTTCATTATCTTCTTATTTACATTTTTTTTTGTTCCTTTTTCTTATTTACATACTCCTTTTTACTGTTTTTCTTTACTTCTTGAATTTTGAGTCACATCAAGTCAAGATAAATCTTTATATGTTGTAAAGATTTAGTTCTATGACTAAATTGATGTTATAATCTTGACTCCTTGTAAATCAATTACAAGAGTGATCAAGATCATTTGTTGTTTGCATCTTATTAAGATTGATGGGTGAAATTCAATTACCTTTATGTAATTTGGATCTATCTCATTTGAGGTAGAATTCCAGCACATGTTGCTGTATCTTCTCCTACTTTAGGTTGCTCATGGGTTTGTGTTGTGTTGTTGGATGCCCATTACATGTTTGATGAAATGCCAACAGCCATTTACCCTTTGTAGTTCAGTTTTTTTTAACTTCAACAATTGAATTTTTTTCTTATGTTGAAGTCTCCCATGAGCTGAAGATAAATCTCTTCCAAGTGTCTTGGTTTGTCATTAAATCTTCTCTAAATTTTTGTCTATTGCTCGTTTGTGTTGGAGTTTGGATTAAGGCCTAATCGGTTGCGTCTACTTTCTTCTCTTTGTTCTTATGAATACAAGAGAAGTTGAGTGATGGATGGATGTTATTATCACTTTCTAAAGGCACAATTTTTTTGATAATTTGGTTCTTGCCCTTGTGAAAGAAATTGGTTCTTGTTCTCTTTTGTTGGTGATTGATTTGGTCTACGGGTTCTTCAAATTACATAGAGTAATTGTTCTTTGAAGAAGGCCTTTTCCCTTGACCTCCATATTTTACTTGCCTCATCATGGAGATTGGATACAATAGTAATAAGAGTTATATACTCCGTATTACTACAATTCCACTTAGAGGTCTCTCCAATTACATGAGCTGGTCACAATCAGTTCGGAGGGTTCTTATTACTCGTGACCTCTTGAGCCACGTTGTTAACTTTCCTCCTCCGATTAATGATGAAGATGCGTCCTACCACAAGTGGATTAAGGATGATAACATGGTGATAAGTTGGCTCATTAATAGCATGGAAGAGCAGGTGGCCAACAATGTGGTCCACTTGGAAACCACCAAGAACATATGGGACACTGGTGCCAAGCTTTACTCAAGCACTGTTTCATTACAAAAAATATATGATGTCTTACAAAACATGCTGCATACAAAACATGGAGATAATATTCATGAATTTTTGGCACGGTTTCGTGGTCTTCTTCAAGAATGGAAACTAGCTCAGCCATATTCCACTGATATTGCCGTTCAAGAACAACAAAGAGAAGCTTTGGCAGCAGCCATTTGCTTATCGAATATTAAACCATACCTTGAGGTGGCCAAAACTCAACTTCTAAGTTCTTCTGCTCTTCCATCATTCGATGATATTAGTGTTACATTACTTAGGATACCAGATCCATCCCCTCCTTCTCCTATTGATGCTCCATTGATGATGTTCTCTGGCAATCGGGGAATATCTTTCTCATCCCGAGGACGGGGCAGAAATATGAGAGGGGGTCGAACTATGAGAGGGGCTGAAAATAGAGGTGGTAGAATGGGTCAGAATTCTTTTCGTACTGAGCCTCAACTTTGCACTTATTGTGGCCGTCAGAACCACCTTGTGGCATCATGCTTGAAACTTCATGGCAAGCCTGATTGGGCCACAGCTAACCCAGTCTCAGTTAACGTTGAGAAAAATGAAGATAAGGCTGAATCATCATCCGGAAATGTGACTCTTACAGCTGAGGACTATGCTACATTTCAGAAAATGAAGTCCTTCATGGAATCATCTATTCCCTCATCATCTACATCTGCCACAACTATTGCCTCAGGTATGCTTTCTTCCTCTTCTTCCTCTTCCTCTTGGATCATCGACTCCGGGGCCTTCGAACATCTATCAGGTAACAAACACTTGTTGCAGTCCTTATCTCCTTGATATCCTCATAAATTCGTTACTATTGCTGATGGTACCCAAACCAAGGTCCTTGGCAAAGGTTCCTCCTCTCTTACTTCATCTATTCCCCTTCAAGATGTTTTGTTTGTTCCTCAATTTCCTTTAAATTTGCTCTTGGTTAGCCAATTGACCAAACAATTAAATTGCTCTATCACCTTCTCACCGTCTTCTTGTGTCTTTCAGGATCTCACTACGAAGTGGGTGATTGGTGGCGGCCATGAAAAGGGGAGTTTGTACTACTTCACTCTTCCACCATTAGCTGCATTATCGTCCACTACATCTGAGGCCCAACTTTGGTACAACCGACTTGGTCATCCATCTACCCCTTCACTTCGTTCTTTGGTTCCATCTTTAAAAGGACTTTCTAATATCAGTTGTGAGGTTTGTCAATTAAGTAAACATGTCAGGAGTACATATTCTCCTCGTCTTACAACTACAAGTACTTCTCCGTTTGAGCTAATACATTCTGATGTATGGGGCCCTTTATGTGTTTCAAATATTTCCCAAGTTAAATATTTTGTCATTTTTGTTGATGATTTTACTCGAGTGACTTGGTTATTTCTATTTAAAGAGCGTTCTGAAATTCTTCCTTTGTTTAAAAATTTTCATGCTATGGTCTTGACACAATTTGGGAAAAAAATTCAAACAGATCTGATAATGCTAAGGAATACATGTCTCATGACTTCAAATCATTTTGTGAGAGTAATGGGCTTATTCATCAAACATCATGTGCCTATACTCCTCAACAAAATGGTGTTGCTGAAAGGAAGAATCGTCATCTTCTTGAAGTTGCTTGGGGCCTCCTCTACTCCATGAAGGTACCCTATTTCTATTGGCCTCATGCTATACTTACAGCATGCTTTCTCATTAATAGGTTACCTTCATCAGCCCTTCATCATAAAACTCCTTACTCTGTGTTATTTAATGGTGAAGATCCTTTTTCTCTTCCTTTGAAAGTGTTTGGATGTACATGTTTTGTTCATGTTACATCTCCATATAAAAATAAACTTGATCCTCGGTCTATGAAGTGCATTTTTTTGGGATACTCTCGTTCCCAGAAAGGTTATGTCTGTTATAATCCTACCCTTCGGAGGATGTTTATCTCTAGGGATGTGACTTTCTTTGAGGACACTTCCTTCTACTCTTCCCATGATGCTCCTCCAGGATGGACTTGTCCTTCTACTACTCCTTGTCCGCTTGTGCCGTTCAATCTTGAAGTGGATCCATCCCCTGATGCACCAGCCGTACCTTCACCTGTGGAGTTTTCAGATCCACCTGAGGTAAGTCCTTCTCCTCCTATGTATGGGCCTGAATTTGATACTCGGCCTATTGCTTTAAGAAAAGAACGTCGTTCATGTACCACTTCGCATCCTATCTCAAATTTTATGTCTCACCATCGCTTGTCTTCCGAGTGTTTTCAGTTTCTTATGTCCCTTTCTTCTTCTTCCGTTCCACAGTCGTATCAGGAGGCCCTGAGACATCCAGGATGGAAGGCGGCAATGGATGAAGAAATGCACGCTTTATATGAAAACCAAACCTGGTACTTAACATCACTCCCGAAAGGTAAAAGACCGGTTGGTTGTCGATGGGTTTTTTCGGTGAAACATAATCCGGATGGATTGGTTGCTCGTCTTAAAGCTTGATTGGTTGCTAAGGGCTATCGCAGTGCTATGGGATAGATTATGAGGAGACCTTCTCTCCTGTTGCAAAATTGAATTCGGTATGCATCATCTTATCTATTGCTGCTAACTCCTCATGGCCCGTCTATCACTTGGATGTTAAAAATGCTTTTTTAAATGGTGATATCAGTGAGGGAATTTATATGGTTCAACCACCTGGTTATGTGGTTGAGGGGGAGTCAGTATGTCGGTTAAAAAAGTCTTTATATGGGCTTAAGCAGTCCCCTCGGGCTTGGTTTGATAAATTTAGTCAAACACTCCTACGGTTTCGTTTTCATCGGTGCTCAGTTGATCATTCCGTATATTATAAAGATACGGTCAAAGGGAAAATATTATTGGCCGTATACGTGGATGATATTATCTTAACCGGTGATGATGCTTTGAGCATACAAGAGGTGAAACAGATGATATGTCAGGAATTCAAGACTAAAGACCTTAGTATGCTTAAATATTTTTTGGGTATAGAAGTTCTTCAATCCAAACATGGGATAATATTGTCTCAAAGGAAATATGTCTTGGATCTCCTTGAAGAAACAGGAATGAAGGGTTGTAGACCAGTTGACACACCTATGGATACAAATGTAAAATTATGTGCCACAAATGAAGAAGATATTGATATTGGCAAATATCAAAGACTCGTGGGAAAACTGATTTATCTCACGGTAACTAGGCCAGACATATCATATGTTGTAAGTATGGTGAGTCAATTCATGCACAAACCACAAATTACCCACTTGCAGGCTTTAGAGAGAATATTAAGTTATCTAAAAGGAGCTCCAGGAAGAGGATTGCTATATAAAACAGCATGGGCACTTCAATATAGAAGGCTTCTCAGATGTAGATTGGGCTAGATCTGATGATAGAAAATCTACATCAGGATATTGTACTCTGGTTGGGGGAAATTTGGTTACATGGAAAAGTAAGAAGCAAAATGTGGTTGCAAGATCTAGCACCGAAGCAGAATACAGAGCTATGGCCCATACCGTTAGTGAACTTTTATGGATTAGGACCCTTCTTACCAAACTAGGTTTTTATAAAAAAGGTTCCATGAATCTGCATTGTGATAATCAAGCAGCTATTCATATCACTTCAAATCCAAATTTTCATGAAAGAACTAAACATATTGAGGTGAATTGTCATTTTATACGGGAGAAGTTTCAAACAGGAATAATCTCTCTCAAACATGTGTCATCTCAAGAGCAAATAGCTGATATTCTCACTAAACCCGTTACATCTAAAATCCTATCGTTTATATGTGGCAAGCTGGGTATTTATGATGTATTTTCTCCTTCAGCTTGAGGGGGAGTGTTGGAATATGGGCTCAAGCCCACGAGCTCAAGACAAGAAGCACACACGTCAAAGGAGTGGCATAAGTGTAAAATATGGTACTTTCCATATTTTACACATATGCCACTCCTTTGACGTGTGGGCTTCTTGTCTTGAGCTTGTGGGCTTGATCCCATCTTCCAACAACTTTATATGGAGAATTATATATAAAAATAAATATATAAAAGTCTATTTTTTTAATTATTCAACCAATTCTATATCTGACTTTTTTATATGGAGATATTGATCTTGGAAGAGTCAATGGTCATGCTAGAAAAAGGGGAAAAAATACTTAGTTCGGCATATACCCAAATATATCAGATTATATATCTCACTAGAATTATATTTTATGAAAATAAATTATACTTTGATGAAAGGTATTTAAGTCTAGTTTTAGAAGGAGAAAATTTCATGTCAATCTGATCTATATTTAAGGATATATTCGCATTGGAAGAATTAAAGGTCATACTGGCATCCTGTGACTTTACAAAATCCAAATTTAAGCCAATTGTTTTGCGTCACTTTTTGAGTTGTTGTTATTGATCAACTGTATCAAAAAAATATCTCACTTACCCCCTTTTTTGGTTACTACATCTATGTTATTTAGTTCAAGATAGGAATATTACCATTACCTCCCAGCTTTAGGGAGAGAAGTACAAGAAAGAGGTATTTTATTCCATATGTTGTGGTAAGTTTCATGTGACCAATATATTCAAGAAAGGGGGAGCACAAAAGATGAAAATTTTGCATCTAAGAAGAAATTTTTTGCAGCAAAGAAAATTAAAGATAAAAAATCTTGACTCGCAGTAATAATTGTGGTAATTATTGGAGATACTTGATTCAACTCGACTCGATTCTATTTCTCTGGCTGGATTATTATTTTGAGGTATTCACAACATATTCCTTGGTCAACATATTAATTGGTACAGGTAATCGTATCAGATTATTTCATGGGTTTTTGCAAGGATTTTATTATTTTGGTTCATGTTATATGGGCTCGGGCAAATTTTAGCTGCACTTATTGTGTCTCTTTTGATGAGACATTATTATTGAAAAAGTGGTGGCCTCAGCATCCTATCTTCCTCTTTACCTATTACTTATTGGTTATTTGACAACCTTACTCCTACCATCCTTTATTTGACTCTTACATACTTCTTTGGGCCAACCTCTTGTGTGTTGCTTTGGTTGGGAGTTTAAGTCCATTGAGACTTTATATATATATTGTGGGTATTTTATCACTGTCTTATGAATGACGGACATTACCCACTTATCAGGTCTTTTATTGCCGTCTTGTGAATAACAAGCATTTATCACGTATCAGTGCCCGGGTTGGGACACCGCGATGGAGGAGCTTATTACTACATATATGTTACCCCCCATAAGTGGTAGTTATTACTCCTGCCACTTGAAAGTCATTGTCCTAGGGAGGGACACGGTGATGGAGGAGTTTTTTCTGCACTTCTGAGCTCTACGTATAAACCCACTACCTACAAAAGATAGGAGTGCCACTACCTGAGAATGATAGGAGTAGGCCTTATATCCAGCATGGGTTATGACTGGAGTATGGAGTGATGTCATACGGCTTGGAGTGATTTTACTCTCACTTATCTTATGCCAGTTGGGCCTCATGAAAGAGAACACCAGTGTGAGGGGGAGTGTTGGATGATATGGAGGACTACCATTTTATACGACAAGATCCTATACATCATTTGTAGCAAGATAGGAGTTCATAATGCTCTCTCGTCCCCAGTTTGAGGGGAAGTGTTGGAAGATGGGTCCAAACCCATAAGACATGGACTCGCCATGATCACACGAGCTGGTGGGACCCACCATGATAACGTGAGGTGGCATGATGAGTCCTACACAATAAGAAGTCTTGCAGAACCAAAATTATTATGGAAGCATGTCTCTTAGAAGAGTTTCAGTTTAAAGGTGTTTTAGTCATGTTAGTTTTCTTTTTATATTGAGTTATTTAATTATGTTAGGACTTATCTTTAAGTGTTAGAGTTTGGGTGTAATTGGGACAAAGGTATAGTTTAATTGTAATTGGACTCTACTACCTTCCTATATTATAAATAGAGGTTCATGTACTCTGATTACAACAAATCAATGAAGTATTTATCTTTTCCATAAATTCAACAGTTATATAAAAAGGATATTATAAAATATTTTTTATCTCAATATCTATTAGTAATATCAAAATAATATTAATTTATTAACTTAATATATAAAAATTAAAATATTCACACGAATACTTACTTTTATAATATAAAAAAACTTAATGCAATTATTATATTAAAAGTGTTTAAATTATCACACTTAAACTAACGTATATTCGCAGGTTATATTTGTTTAAATTCATTACCCATTGTACTATGCTAACAACGTAATAATAAAAATAAAAAATAACATTGTTGATTTTCAGGACTCCATGAATTTATCTCATGGAGAAAAAGGAAAAGAAATCCATTGGGAGAAAACTTGAGGAAGAAGGGTTATGGAATTGATGATCCTAACCCTCCCCCTGAATCTCTATTTATAGATTTATGAACCTACTATATTACAATAATACCCCTGAACTTAGGGTTTAGGGTTTTAACCCTAGAACTTTAACTTAATTACAATAATGCCAACTCTATGAAATGACTTTTTATTTACATCCTGCCATCATTGTATGTGGGCCTATGGGCCTTTTCCTTGATCTGTGGGCCTTAAGCCCGTCTTCTATATCTCTTGGTTGCATGTCTTCCTTGGTCTTATGGGCTTGGGCCTTCCTTGGTCGTGTGGGCTTGGGCCCTATCTTCCAACACTCCCCCTCAAGTTGGGGGTGAGCGAACAATATGAATTCCCAGCTTGCTGCAAATGATGTATAATATTTTTTTATAAAATGGCACATTTTCCAATATGCCTTCATCTTCCAACACTCTCCCTCATGCTAGTGCTCTCGTTCATGAGACCCAGTTGGCATAATATCAGTGAGAGTAAATCACTCCTAACCACTAAGACATTGCTCCATACTTCAGTCATAACTCATGTTGGATGTAGGACATACTCCGTCTTTTGTAGGTAGTGTGTCTATCGGAATTGCTCTGAAGTGTCCACCTCCACCACCGTGTCCCTCCACAGGACAACGAGTCTCAAGTGGTAGAGTAATATATGATATTAATGGGGGAAAGTAACATAAATATAATTATAATTTCCTCCATCATGGACTTCCGACTTCAAATATTTTTTATATTTTTTACGGGGATGAAGTTCCGATAAAACAGAGTAAGCTCAGCCCAGGAACATCGTAACAACAATCAAGAAGATAGCCAACGCAGAACTTTATTTTAATACAAAGCTGATTTCGTCCCACCACATACTCTTAGAAAAGCTTCAATGGCTTCTGGACTTACAGAAGAAGAAACTAAAAATGAAAACGAACAGGGAATAGGTATTACTCTGGATGCGATTTGTTGCTGAAGAACACCTCTATTTATAGGTGATTTGTAGCACTGAATCGAGGAAGACAGCAGGGAGACAGCTACGGAAATAAGATAAAGGAAGCTTCCTTTCTCTTCCGGCGCCGATGGATGCCTCTGTACCCTCCGTCCACTGGAACGGTCAGTACAGAGTCACCTCTATTTTTCGCTCCTTCCATTAATTCCCGTTTACAGTTGAGTCCTTTTAATTTTTCGTTCATGCTTGGGTCTCCCTGGACCCCGTCGCCAAGGGGGCCAGCCCCCTTGGACCCGCGTCGGGGCTGTCGCCCCGAACCCCGCGTTCGTTTTACATTTTCTTCACAAATAACCATTGCGGTCACAATTTGACCTCATCAGCGTCAAAGCCAGAACTGTTAACTAATTTACTCACTCTCGACATTGGCTCTCCTCATAATTGGGGGCCAGTGAATACATTAGATTGGCAATAATTCGTGAGAGGTGGGCATTGACACACTAACAATTCCTCCATCATGAACTTCCAACCAGAAATATTTTTGATCCTCTGTCATGGACTCCCAACCACAAATAATTTTGGTATTTTTTATTGGGATGAGGTTCCTCCGTCATAGACTCCTAACCACAAATAATTTTGATATTTTTGACGGGGATATAGTTCCTCCATCATGGACTCTCAATCACAAATATTTTTTACAGGAACAAATAAATAATGGTATGAGGCTGTCTCTTCTTCAATAATAATGTCTCATCAAAAGAGACACAATAGCAGCAGGTGAAATGGGCTCGAGCCCATTTAACATGACCCAGAACAGAAGTCACGCTCGGTTGGAAAGCTATTGGGTTAACTCGCCGGTCCGGGTTATGGGATAGCTCATGCACTGAACCAGTGCTCAGATAAAATTTCTTAACTGAGGAACCTTTAATTGGGAAACAGTGCCTTCTTCCCCAACCGAACAGAGCGGCAAAAAACTTTCTTCGTCCAGAACCGGCAACAGCAGGATAGTGATGGCAGAGCAATGGCTGGAGATCCTTATGAATAGAGCAAGATCGAATCAAGATCAGAAATAATCTTTCCGGAATAAAATAGCAGAGAAGATGGACACACAGAGATTTCCTCGGTGTCTCAGGCTGTTTCTGTGGCAAAGAAAATAATCTAGCGAAGAACTTGTATAATCAACAAGACATGCTCTTTTTGGAACTTTTTTGAGTTGCCTTAAAGCAGGTAAAATCAAATCAAGATCTTCCCGAAATATATGATTGGTAAGATGACTGATTCGAGCTTACTGGTGCTTTCCGAAAAAATATTTCCAACAGAAAACATGTTGGCTGGAAGATAATAAGCAACAACAAAATAATTCTGGATGGTGACTATTGATTTCAAGAACGATATTACGGTTGTTGGAATGACAGTGGTGGAGATTTCTAGCAAGATTTTTCCATCTCTCCACGAGAAATGGAACCTGTTAATGATAGTTCCCACTTACATTAGTGAGTATAAAAATCTTGCATTTATTAGTTGGCAGAAGAGGTTTCCTACGTGGCTAGTCATTTTGGGATAGGGACTTCGACCCAATTTGATATGGTATCAGAGCAAGGTTCTCATATGTGGTCATCCACCCAAATTATCCACGTGCTACCATGTGAATCCAAATTATCCTCATGCTACCACGTGAGGGGGAGTGTTAACGATAGTCCTACATACATTAGTGAGTATAAAAATCTTGCATTTATTAGTTGGCGAAAGAGGTTTCCTAAGTGGCTAGTCATTTTAGGATAGGGCCTTCAACCCAATTTGACAAAACCAAACTCGTCTTCTCCAGTGAAGGCAATAAACAGAGCGCATAGCTGGCGCTCAGGAAGCTTAGCAGCGTCAGTAGAGTGTTGTCAATGAAGGAGAAGGCAGACGAAGACAATGCTAGCGTAGACCGTCAAAAAGCAGTAGTAACATCCGACAGCAGCAACACACGGATCTATGGGACGGAGAGAAGACCGGCCTCGTCGAAGAGATACCATGAAGCTTCCTCTGGCTCTTGAGCTTGCCGCATGACGAAAAGAAGCTATCTTCTTTTATAATATTTCCAACGAGAACAATAATGTGGCTAGTGCAGTAACGAAGCCAACTGGATCCCTGCCTCTGATGGGTCGCCAGAGTTATTTGTAGAAGGATACTCTCCTGGTTGAGAGACGAATCGGGTTGACAGGACCAAGTTGCATTCATGCTAAAAAGCAAAGAAGTAACCCATATACTGCTGCCTTCGATCGATTATCATGTTGGGCTCATGCTATAAAGACGAGTCAACTCGGCTCAACATAGATACGAAAAAAAAGTGTGCAGAGAGAGAGAGAGAGAGAGTTGTGGTTGCCTCGAGCATACAGGCATGGTGGATGATACAATTTAACCAAAAAAAAAACAAACTGTCTAAGAATTAAAAGAGAGAAAAAAAAATTCTAATCCGAAATGAAGGAGAATTAAACCTGAAAAATCATAGTAGGAATCCTGAAAATCATAGGTCTGATACCATGTTGATTTTCAGGACTCCATGAAGAAAAAGGGAAAGAAACCCATTGGGAGAAAACTAGATGAAGAAATCTTATGGAATTGATGATCCTAACCCTCCCCCTGAAGCTTTATTTATAGATTAATAAAACTATTGTATTACAATAATACCCTGAACTTAGGGTTTAGGGTTTTAACCCTGGAACTTTAACTTAATTACATCAATGCCATCTCTATGAGATGACTCTTTATTTACCATCTAACATCATTGTATGTGGGCCTATGGGCCTTCTCCTTCATTTGTGGGCCTTGAGCCCATCTTCTATATCTCTTGGTTGCATGGATCTTCCTTGGTCTTATGGGTTTGGGCCCATCTTCTAACACACTTTGATATGTGGGCCTTCCTCGGTCGTGTGGGCTTGGGCCCTATCTTCCAACAAACACATATAACTCAATCACCTATTTAATATAAAAAAGCTACAACTGTACATACAAAATACAACCAAAAAAATATTTAATGCCATTAAAACATAATAGTCAATAATTTTTCCACATTTGAATTGCTAATACATCTCAAAAATATGATGCTCTTGTAGATTGTATTGCAGACTCCCTCTGAGTACTTATTTGAGTGTCCACATCGTCCTTAAAATCATCACCACTATCACTATCTTCATTTTTAATTATATTGTTATCTTCACAATGTTCTTCACCAAAATCATCACTTGAATCATGTTTTTCATCTTTAAATAAATCCATGTAATCCTCCATGGGTATATAATTATGCAATATACAACAAGCAATCATAATTTTTACCTGGACATCAAAATCAAAAGGAGGAGCATCTTTTAATATCTTGAAATGAGCTTTTAAAGCCCCAAATATATGCTCGATAGTATTCCGTTAAGATGAGTGTCTTTGATTAAATACTTCTCTTTCATCTGTAGGAGTATTATCTCCAAATTCTTGCAAGTGATAACGAGTCCTTCAATAGGGTGCCAAAAACCCTAAGCCCTCTCAATGCCCTTCCCAAAAAATGCTAGAAATCCATATCTAGCGATACCATCCACTAGTTTTGGGAAAGGACAGGTGCTCCCTTTCAGTGCTTATTTCTTGAGCCTAATGGACTAACTATTTACATTTTCGGGTCCTTTCATACACCTTTCTTGTCACAAGGCAATATGGAATTTTATTTTTCAAATATTTGCACATCTTAAAAGAAAAGATTACCTCAGTATGAATATTTTTCCTAGAAATCATTCCAAGAAACTTCAAGGGGGGGTTAGTGCATTTTCAAAGTGAAAGTGAAAGTGAACTATTTTTTTGTGTTTGTATGCACAATGCAAAATATAGAGGAAAGTACAAAAGAAAATTATTAATAAAATATTCTAATAGATTTAAATTTTATAGGATATTTTTTATCTAAGTTTTCTATTAATAAGTTAGGATAGATTTTAACTCTTCTTTCTTAATCAATAATAATAATAATAATAATTTAATTAATTAATTAATTAATTATAGAAATAAAATAATTAAATTTTTTTACTCTTATGATATCCAAATGCATAATCAAATTGTTACTTTTTAATATCTAAATTCTCACTCTCGAAATATTAATTAAATATAATATTCAAATTTATAAACTTAATTAAATAAAAAAAGATGGTATTTTATTATTCAAAATTACTTCTAAAATTAAATTTTATAAGATTTTTTATTTAAATAAAAAAATATTTAATTTATTTTAAATGATTAAATAACTAAAAATAAATTAAGATTATTTATTTAATTAAATATATATAAAAGGATTAAATAAATCCATACTTTTATATTATTCAAATGTTAATCAAATTGTTAATTTAAAAACTCTAAATTCTCACTCTTAAATAAGTGATTAAATATAATGTTAAAAATAAGGATTTAATGTAAATAAAAAAGTTTATTGTGTTTTATAAAATCATCTAATATATTTACCTTTTACTTTAGATAACTATATTTAACTAAAATAAAATAATTTTAAGTTGTTTTAAATTAATAAAAAATTAAAAATTAACATTTTTAAATTAATAAGTAATTTTAAAAAATATTAACATGTTTTAAATCAATAAATGCTTTTTAAAAATAATTATTTATTTAATTAAATAGATTAAAAATGATCTAACAAATACTTACTTTTATAATATCCAAATTCTTAATGAAATTGTTACTTGTGTAAAATCTAAATTCTCACTCTTAAATTAGAAATCAAATATAATATTAAAATAAAGAATTTATATAAATAAAAAATACGGTATTTTATTATATAAAACTATTCAATTAGATTTAACTTTTATAATATACTTTTATTTACTATTTTTTAATAAAGAAAGATAAATTGCAACTTGTTTAAATTAATAAATTAATTAAGCTTTTTAATTTACTTATATGTATTTAATTTTATTATATCCAAATGCAAAAGTGAGAGGGCAGAATGAGCATAACAAGAGTGAGAGAGCAAGTGAGCAGGCGAGTGAAAGTGAATTCACTAGCCTTAGGAGTGATTTAACTTTCTCTCGTTTTTCTCAAGAAAAATTGTCACTTGACACTTATGGTGCACACTAACAGGTTTTGGGTTATTTTCACTAGTGAAATTACTTTTATTTTGACTTTCACTTTGTACTAATGGGGCTTTAGTGTGCTCAATGAAAAGTGCAACGTGAAGTACTTTCTTGTGTTAGTATACACAATGGAAAATATAATGGAAAGTAGAAGATGAGTTTATTAATAAAATATTGTGATAGATTTAACCTAATTAATATAGTTTTATTTAGAATTTTCAATTAACAAAATAAGATAAGTAACTTAAAAATTAAAAATAAAACTAGGTGGAAGGCTTTCATGGCCTTCATTCAAGAGCCCATGGGATATTTTCAATTTTGCCAACTCTATGAACTTCTAGAACGCTATCACCATGATCGCCACCATCTACCCAATTTTGATGGTATCCTAATTTCTTCCACCTATTGACCTAGTTAATAATTTGTTGTTTCTCTTCATCTCGTTTCTAACACCAAAATTGGAAACTGGAAGAGAGGCCAAGATATGGAACTATCCATTCGAAAGGGCGGGGAAGGATGCAAGGTTACCCAGAGGGAGCATTTGCACTACTGTTCCGATAGGGGCACTCCCGACAACGTATCAATTGGAAAAAATTAGGTATGAATTGAAAGACCAATCTGTTGCGTTGAACTTGTGAGCGACTGTGGAGAGCATTCTAGAAGCCCATAGAGTTGGCAAAATTGATAATATCGTCGAACTGATACACCGTCGGGAATGCCTCTATCGGAACAGTAGTGCAAATGCTCTCTCTAGGTAACTTTGTATCCTTCTCCACCCTTTTGAATGCACAGTTCCATATCTTGGCCTCCTTCCAATTTACAATTTTGGTGTTAGTAACGAGACAAAGAGAAACAACAAATTATATATTAGGTCAATAGGTGGAAGAAATTAGGATACCATCAATTGTAGTAACCCAAAATTGGGTAGATGGTGGCGATCGTGGTGAGAGCATTCTAGAAGTCCATAGAGTTGGAAAAATTGATAATATCCCACGGGCTCTTGAAGCCCATGAAAACCTTCCTCCTAGTTTATTTTTAATTTTTAAGTTTCTTATCTTATTTTTTTAATTGAAAAATCTAAATAAAACTATTTTTATAAGGTCAAATCTATCATAGTATTTTATTAATAAACCCATCTTCTACTTTCCATTATATTTTCCATTGTGTACACTAACACAGTAAAGTACTTTACTTTGTACTTTTCATTGAGCACACTAAGGCCTCGTTAGTACACTCTGAAGTGAAAGTGAAAGTGAAAATGAATTACTTTCACTAGCGAAAGTAATCCAAAACTTGTTAGTGTGCACCGTAAGTGGCGAGTGGCACTAATTCTTGAGAAAAAACGAGGGAAAGTGAAACCACTCCTCCCTAAGGCTAGTCAATTAGCTTTCACCAGCGCGCTAACTCACTCTTTCACTCTTCGTATGCTCATTCTGCCCTCTCACTTTTGCATTTGAAAATAATAAAATTAAATATTTATTTAAGTAATTAATTATTAATTTAAACAAGTTGAAATTTATCTTACGTTATAGATAGAATAGTTAAATAAAATTATATTATAAAAATTAAATCTAACAGAGTAATGTTAATATTTTTTGAAATTATTTATTTATTTAAAACGAGTTAGTTGTTTTTATTAATTTATAACTACTTAAATTTTATTTTATTTTAGCCAAATTTAGCTATCTAAAATAAATTTTAAATATATTAGATGATTTTATAAAATAAAAAAATTTATTTATATAAAATCCTTATTTTTACATTATATTTAATGACTATTTTAAGAGTGAGAATTTAGATTTTGTAAGGTAACAATTTGATTAACATTTGGATAATATAAAACTAAGGGATTGTTTAATCATTTTATATATACTTAATTAAATAAATTGTCTTAATTTATTTTTGATTATTTAATACTTTAAAATAAATTATATATATTAGAGTTTATTTAAATAAAAAATATAATAAAATTAAATTTGTAAAATTATTTTTTAATAATAAAATACCATATTTTTTATTTACATAAATTTATAAATTTTAATTTATATTTAATTAATATTTCAAGAGTGAGAATTTAGATATTAAAAAGTAACAATTTGATTAAGCATTTGGATATCATAAAAGTAAAATTTGTTAAGTATTTTATTTATATATATATATATATATATATATATATATATATATATATATATATATAATTAAATAAATAAATAAAGTTTAATTTTATTATTATTGATGAATTAAGAAGAGTTAAAATCTATCCTAACTTATTAATAGAAAAGTTAGATAAAAAATATCCTATAAAATTTAAATATATTAGAGTATTTTATTAATAAATCTCTTACGTACTTTCCACTAAACTTTCCATTGTGCATACTAACATAAAAAAATAATTTACTTTCACTTTAACTTTGAAAATGCACTTACCCCCCCTTGAAGTTTCTAGGAATGATTTCTAGGGAACCTATTCGTACGAAAGTAATTATTTCTTTTAAGATGTGCAAATATCTAAAAAAAGAAAATTCCATATTGCCTTGTGACAAGAAAGGTGTATGAAAGGACCTGAAAATGTAAATAGCTAAAGTCCATTAGGCTCAAGAAATAAGCACTGAAAGGGAGGACCTATCCCTTCCCAAAACTGGTGGAGGATATCGTTGGATTTGGATTTCTAGAATTTTTTGGGAAGGGCTTTGAGATGGCCTAGAGCATTATCTATATCATTTTTAGGAAGTTTTAATTTAACTTACTCAACAATTCCTTAGGTTGAATGGTACCAAGACGGTGGTTTGGTGGACAAGAAGAGAAGAATTCCTTTGGTGAGTATTAGGAGGAAGTTTTGAAGGTTTCTAATACTATTCACTTAAATTGCATTTCTCATTGTATCGAAGTTGGCATTTGGATGGAAAGGACTGAATGAGAAATGGTATATGTTTGATCACACAACTTCAGATTGGACGTTTTGATGGTTTCAAATTCTGGTCACATAAATTGTATCTTCTCACTATATGGAAGTTGGAATTTGGATGAAAAGGATTGAATGAGAAATGGAATATGTAGCGCAATATCCATAAAGAGCAAGAGGTGAAAAAAAAATGACAAAAAACACTAACAAGACAAGTGTGAATAATAAACCATTCTTGTGCTCCTAAAACATCATTCTAATATCCAAATTTCAATAAGTACTTCATCACACAATATAATAAAACTTATTATGATACATTAACCATTCTTTTAGAACATCTACGAATTACACTTCCACATTCAACCATCACAACACACATTTTTGAATGCTCAAATCAATGGTGTCAGATAAAAGAACTTTTAATGAATATAGTTGGAACACCGTGTTACGATATGTTAAAATGTATATTAAATGTAATTTATGTTCATAATTGTTGTATAATTTGGGATATGTACATAGGGTTATTTGATTAGGCTTAATGGGGGGGGGGGGGGGGGGGGGGGGGGGGTATTGTCTTGGGCCCATGGGCCATTTTGTAACAGGAAAACCTAAAGGTTAAATGCCTAATGAAAGGGGGAAAATCCCCAATGAAAACATTTTGATTAATCTTTCGTCTGCTTCATTTCGCCGTGAAACCAGAGAGCTACGCTCTCTCTTGTGGGTGTTTGGACTGTTCCGCCAGTCCCTTGATTTTTATTTGCCATGGTATCAGTGCTCTGAAGATTAACCGTCTGACACATTTTTGTTCGACGACCTATGTTGTTCGACGAGTTTTTTTTTGTTTTCGGCATTGATTTCGGGCATCGTTAGAAAAACTTGTCGGGTGGTTCCATTGCCGAAAAAGCTTTGGGGGTTCCGTTGCCAGGAAGAGGGTTCTAGCCGGATGGGGAAACGAAAGAAAGAGGGTTCTCGCCGGAAGGGGAAACGAAAGGGGTGGTTTTTGGGGGTTGTCGGAAAGCATTGTCTGAACTCGGGAAAGTTGTGGTTTCGTCGGCGAAAAAGCTCCATCGGTGGTTTCGTTGCCGGAGAAGCTACAACGGGAAAGGGGTTCTCGTCGGGAAACTCGCCGGAAGGGGGAACGAAGGTACGATTTTTTTTTCTCCCGCGCTTTCGATTGATTATTTGGCATAAGGTCGTTATGCAATTTGCGAACCTTTGGGGGCCAATTTGAAATTTCTGAAAGTTTTGGGGGCCATTCTGGAATTTCTGAAGGTGTGAGGGCATTTTTCGAATTTCTAATAGTTTGGGGGTCTAATTTGAATTTCTATTAACCTGGGGCAAATCTTGGATTTCTGCAAGTGTAGGGGTCTATTTGAAATTTCTTATCTTGTGGGGGTGCATTAGGAATTTTTCTAGATTCGATCTTATCATGTCAGCAGACCAGTCCGATTTCGCTCCTATTCGGTTCACGGGCAAGAACTACAGTACTTGGGAATTTCGGTTCCGGTTATTTGTTTAGGAAAGAGGTTTATGGGGTCATATTGATGGGAGTGATCTGGCACCTGGAGATGATAACGCATTGTCAAAATGGATCATCATGGATGCTAGAGTCATGACTTGGATACTTGGATCTCTTGAGCCTCACTAGACCCAAATCTGAGGCCCTACAAAACTGCCGCAGATATGTGGAATTACCTCCACAAGGTTTATCATCAAACCAGCACGGCCCGTCGATTTTAAGTTGAATATGAACTTGGATGGAAAGGACTGAATGAGAAATGGAATTTGTTTGCTCACACAACTTCAGATTGGATGTTTTGATGGTTTCAAATTCTGGTCACATAAATTGTATTTTCTCACTGTATGAAAGTTGGAATTTGGATGAAAAGGATTGAATGAGAAATGGAATCTATAGAGCAATATCCATAAAGAGCAAGAGGTAAAAAAAAACGAAGACAAAAACAATCTAACAAGACAAGTGTGAATAATAAACCATTCTTGTGCTCCTAAAACATCATTCTAATATTCAAATTTCAATAAGTACTTCATCACACAATGTAATATAAGTTATTACGATACATTAACCATCCTTTTAGAACATCTAAGAATTACACTCCCACATTCAATCATCACAACACACATTTCTGAATGCTTAAACCAATGGTGTCAGATTAAAGAACTTGTAACGGGTTTAGTTGGAACACCGAGCCTGCAACAAACTTGAGTCATAATGATAAGACGGTTCCATGAATAGATGTGATGTCCGCAATATGAAAGTCTGACAGTTATGGGTGGTTTCAAACCAAGCCGGCTCGAGCTCGGCTCCATTCTGGCACGGTTTAATTCAGTATACCTGGATCTTGAGCCGATTTTGAGATCCGGGATCGGTTTGTTTAAATTAACGAGCCGAGCTCGACTGAATCAAGGTTTGGCTCGAAAACTCATGAGCCAGCTCGTTAATTTAACAAGCGGTGCGGGATTCGGGGGAGTCGGGACTAGGGAGCGAGTGGGAGAGAGGGGAGAGAGAGCAACGGGGGAAAATTCTTCCTCCCTCGTCACCGCTGAACCCCTCCCCCCTCCCATCCGTTGTTGTGGCCACCTTTGTCGCTGTCGACAATTGCCTCACCGGCCGCCTTCTGCCTTTTCGTCACCACTGATTTTGTGGCCACCACTATATTTCTTCCCCCTAGTCTGCCTTCACATTTGTTTCCGTTGTCACCGCTTCAGTCGTCACAACCGTTATCACCGAAAAAAGTTCCTTGCCGACGCCGCTGGAAGCTTTTCCCTCCGCGTTGTTCCTCATCCATGGTGGAAACTAGAGGACCTAAGTTAGAAGGAAAAAAATAATCCCCCCTAGCGAGAAGACAATTTCCTCATCAATAGACGCCGCCGGTACCCCCCCCCCCCCCCCCCCCCCCCCCCCCCGGACACTCTCGATGTGGACCAGGCACACCTCCGCTTCTCTCGTGTCAGGTTACCCTCCGCCGCGAAAAATCTGACCCTATACACTACTTCCGTCGAGTACCATCGCAGGAAGCTTCCATTTTTTCCCCGCTTTCGGCCATCGAAACGGTGTGACTCCTCCGTCAAGATCGTCGCCATTGCACAAGTTACTGGTGGAGATTTCCGAAGAGAAAGTCCTTATAATAGATGGAATTTTGGTGGACGAGCCGCCTGGTGCCGCTCGTGCTCGGTCATCGGCGTCGGAAATAGGCTTTTTCTCTCTCACAAACCCCAATTCTTACAAGACAAGGGTATGCCGCTCGTGGGAGGACTTGGGCCCGTGAGCATGTGCGTCAAAATGCCTGGTGCTTACCTCTCGTTTCCGACGTCGTTCTGTACTGTTCACGCAAATATTTAATTGCTATTTCTATTGAATGTCGATTCTCACTTTGAAAACGGAAAAGAGCAGCTGCCATCAGTACGTCAGTTTCAAACGCCCTTGTTGAATTTCATATTTACTTGCCTTCTTGTTTCATTTTCAGTTCCTTTCTTTGCTTCTCTACGTAAGATGCTCTTTGATTTTAAGCATTTTCAAATTTAATAATGAAAAGGCCTAATACTATCCAGGAAAGTAATTTTTCTGTGTGAGTGAGCTGCAATTTCTATTGGTTTATGTTATCTATCTCATATGTTTCTAGAATGGATGAAGAGATTGTGGTTTTGTTTTTGATTTAATGTTGCAGGGAAAGCTGATATTTTCCTAGTTATGATTGGTTGATTCGACATAATGTCCAGGATAGCTAACTTTAAAAAGGTAAAAGTAAAAGTGGTTTTTTGGCTACATTTCCATGCTACACAAGTAAGCCTTTTGTTAAATATGACCTTCTGTTAGAGCTAAGTTTATTTCCATTCCAGAATGTGGCTTTTTCATTGCTCTTGAAATGGCTATTTGGATAGATATCTCAGCATTTAGTTTTCATCTGGCATTGTTTCAAGTTTCTTGAGCTAGAGCTACCACTGATTTGTGGAGTGGAATTGACCTATCATTTGGTTGCTAGTTGTATTGCCCTAATAATGATCTGAAAGATTTTTTATTTTTTTATTCTTGTTGATACGGGAAAGACAACAAAAACAAAAACAACCAAAGCCAATGTGGGGAATGAGAACTGCAAATGGTCGGATCCTATCTATGAGACTGCAATACTATTCCAAGATGCTAAAACTAAAATGTTTGAGGAGAAGCTCTACAACCTTGTGGTTGCAATGGTATCTGTCATTCTTTTGAACTTCTCTCTCTCTCTCTCTCTCTCTCTCTCTCTCTCTCTCTCTCTCTCTCTCTCTCTCTCTCACTCACTTGGACCCTGTATCTCATCTCGTTCTTTTCTTATAGAAGCCTATTATTTTGTTATTGTGTTAAACTAATTTTGAGTTCTTTATCTTCAGTAGACATTTAGAAGGGATATTCTTCTGTTTTGTCAAGGATCATCTCGTTCCAGCATACTTGGTGAGGCCACCATAAATCTGGCGGACTTGCAGACGCATCAAAACCTTTATCTACTGCACTTCCTCTTCGGGGGGTGGCAATTCTTGTGTTGGATTAGTTTCCTTTGTGTGTTGTTGATGATGATCGTTTTTTCATGCCTTGGTAACCAGCAACTTGCAAGTATTTTCTTCTTTTTCTTCCAAACTACTAACTGCACTCACAACTTCTTGAATTTTGGAAAGAAGAAAATCAGACGTGTAGGTGATCTGAAAAGAAAAAAAAATCTATCTTTTGCTACTAATTGGGCCTGCTTAGATTCAACTTCATTAAGTGAATACTTCAAACTCATGTGTTTTGTACTTCTCATAGTGTTTGCCTTGTGTCATGCAAAAGGTATAAAAAATGGTAATGTTGTGAATTTTATCTATATGGCAGGTTATAATCCAACTTCTCACATCTAAAACTGGCTTCAGCTGTTGCTTTAGTGATCCTACAAATTTGCATTGACTTCATTATTAACACTATAGTTTGAGACGTTGGATAAGGGTATTGATTCAACTAAGTGAAGCATGTTTTCCCAGAGCTAAGTGATTTGATGTGGAGAGAAGTTTTGTTGCATCGATCTTTGGGGTTTTCCTATCATCTTCTTGTGGCTTCGTCTCGATTTTCTAGAAGTTTTGAGTTTTAATTATTTTTGAAATCGTTAGTTGGTCTAAATTTTCATTGGATTGTCATAGAGAGTTTGAACAACAATGAGATGTCAGAGAGAGGAGATTTTAGATGCCCACTGGTCCAAGCGTTCATGATAAATCTGCCAAAAAAGTGTCATCTTTTGCAGAGGTGGCAAATGATCAAATTGACAAGGTTTAGAATTGTCATTTCTTGCTAGAGTTTAAACGTACATTAAACAAACAATGAGAAACATATTTAGGAACTTACTGGAAATGGAATGAATCAAATTACTAACATGCATATATGCATATTGTTCATATACACTGTTATGAACTCAATAGCAGGCCGAGTAATGCAAAGGCACAATGGTTGAGTCTTTTATTATTAAGTTAATTATTTTTCTTTCTATTTACTTTTACTTCATTTTTATTTTAATTGATGAGTTAGTATGCCATAGGAGCATTATTGTAATTCTTTCTCTTGAACCCTTGTTAGCGTAAACCCTACTTAAGGGGTGAAAGGAATGAGAAAAGACAAGTCTGATTTTAGTATAACCAGGGTTTTGAGTTCTCCTAAAGGAGCTCAGGGGTGTGCGTTCACCTTAATGAACCTAGGGTTTTCAAGCTTCCTTTCGACTTGATTCTTCTCTTCTCTTCTTCTTCCCTATGAATCACTGTGTTAGATCCGGGACAATAACAACTGGGTATTAGAGCAGGGTAACATGGGGTATTCCAGCATTGACGAGTTAAGAGATTTGGTTGTTAGAGTGCAGAATGTATGGGTAAAAAATGAGGTGAGGTTTGCTTATATCAGACAGCTGATGGAACAAATCCCAACTCTTTGACTCCAAATCGACAGACTTGAAAAGGAGGTACGAAGGGCAGCAATGTAGGCATAAGCTGAGGCATGAATGAAAAGAATCAACCAGCAACTCGATAGACTCAAAATAGAAATGTGTATAGCAGCAATGCCTGATGATATACGTCCGTCTTCCATTGAAAAGTCTCCATTCTAGAAGAAGACGGGGCAACCTTTGTCTCGGCAAATAATTTTGGCTGTTCCGAAGTCGATCGACCTCAAATTTCTTCGGAACAACCCGATTTGGGTTAGTAAGTTTTTGTCGAGCTCCTCTATACTCGGCAACCTAAACTGAAGCCCAGCCTCTAGAAATCCGAAGTCAAGGAGACTGGAAATTTCCGAGCCTAGAGGCTCAATGATAAAGTTTGGCCAGATACCTCCTTCGTCAACATAGTGGCTGTTGTTCGCCGTCGATAAAAATTTCCTAAGGTCATTCTTCTCGGCAACGACGGCGCGGGGAAGATCTCGTTGACAAATCAACAGGTCGTGCTCGCAGATGCGAACAAGAAAGACCAAAAACCCAAAATCTTTGATTTCACAGTGGAAATTGTTGCCTTGGCCGAAAAAGAGAATTCATGCAGTAAAATTAAACAATTGTCTCCCCTTATCTCAATTTGTTTCCCACATGTTGTTCGTTACAATGGTAAACACTAGCCAGAAAATGGGCTACCAGAGAAATGGCGTCACAGTGGATTCTGGTGTGCCGTCTCTGCCTTACTATCCTGGTTGTGGTCTTGTTTCTGTGCAGGCTGTGGCCAATCTTTGAAGGAACCTTCATTGAGAAGATCAACTACTTCATCACCGTTGGTGCTTACAACTAATTCTTGCGAACCTTCAGAGGTCGTTTGTGGAACAAATCCTTTGGTTCACATGTATTCAGCCTGAGAAGATGTAGTGTCCACTCGAACACTGTTCTACGAAATTATTCCACCAGGTCTGGTTTCTTGGAATTATATGGTGTACCGTTATGCAAAGTGTGGGGCTATGGCGTCTACCAGGGAGCTATTCGACTTAATGCCGAAACAAGACGTTGTAGTTGGTGGACCGCCACCTAGCCTCTATATGTCATTAGTGGCCGTGGGGATGAAACCATAAAATCAAAGAGCCCATAAAATCAATGGCGCACCTGTATCTTCTTCCCTAAAAATGCTGGGAACACAGTGCATATACAGGAAAACTTTTGGGTGTTTCCATAATTAGAGTGACAGTGAATTTATGGCTGGTCAGCTTTGAGCATTCGGATATGTAATGCGTGATAATCCAGAGGAGGCAAATCCTTGGTTCACTAATACGTGTACTGTGAAATCTCCTAGTCCATCAGCCAAGGAAACTTTAAATTCAAAATGCAAAAAGGATGGTATGTCCCTTGTAGTGGCTGGATGTGTGTCTCAAGGAAGTAGATACTTGAAGGAGCTTGGAGGGATTAGTATAACTGAAGTGCATACACTGTTCTGGAAAGCTCTTGGTGCTTGCCAGATATATGTTGAAATGCTAAGAGGTATTAAGACAGGAGCTGGGAGCATGGTTGAAATCATGCAAATTGATAGGGGAGGTGCTGCGGCAATTTTGCACTCTATATCAATAGGAAGGCTTCCACTTGCCGAGGCAATGAATGCCAATTTATCAGCTGCTGCTACAGCAATTCGCCAGAGAGCAGTAATTGGTCTTCGTGAGTCATCTCAGAAGAATTATAGCGACGTTGTTGCTGTCAAATCAGACCTAAACTATATTGGTCAGCGGATAGAGAAAATACTTCAACTGAAGAATTATATTGTTGTTAGTGAGCACATAATCAGGTATAGAATCTTTGTTAAAAAATTTATTGAGTCACCCGACGTGATAAAAATGTGTGTTCGGAAGTGTGACCCAAATATGGCAATAAGCCTCATGAATGTGAATGGCCACCATTAGACCTATACAATGCATATCTACAAGCGAAAGAAAATATTACATGTCCTTGCTGATCAGGTGACATATACCATACTCCTAAATGTCTATTGTCTGGCTGGGAGTGTAGAGAGGGCACAAGATATTTACGAGAAAGTAAGACATATGGCATCAGTTGGGGCTTGCAGATTACATCTCACCACCTACAACACAATTATAAAGGTTTTTGTAGATGCCAAAATGTGGCAATTGGCATGGAAAATAACAAAAGAGATGGTCTCAAATGGTGTTAGTCCTAATGTTGTCACCTGGTCATCATTGATTAGTGCCTTTGCTAAAGCAGATCTAATGGAGCGTGCAATTCACACATTTGATGAAATGCTCCTCTTTGGCTATGAACCTTCATTGAAGCGGCAACTTCTAATCTCCACCATTTTTATGACTGTTTGGATTGCAATTGTCAGCTACATTGCTCTGCCATCCAATTTCACCCTCTATGACTTTGGAGTTGCGAAACCAGTTAAGAATTGGCACTTCTTCTGTGTTGCTATTGAATTGTGGGTTGGACTCATTATTGGATACACAATGGAGTATTACACTAGCAATGCTTACAGTCTTGTGCAGGATGTTGTTGCTTCTTGCAGAACAGGGGCAACAAAAAATATGATTTGTGGCCTCATACTGGGTTACAAGTTTTTCATAATTCTACTTAGGTTTCTGTCTTGCTGCCATATATAGACTTTTTGTGGCAGTTTTGGGAATGTTTAGCACAATTACAACCAGGCTTGCGCTTGACACCTATGGACTCAGGGGGAGGAAGATCATGTAGCTTGCGTGGTTGACCTACTTGGCCACAGTGGGTACCCTGCAGCAGCAACCAAAGTGATAGAGGATTACACTGGCCAGACTGGGTGCTGTCCCAGCATATCATCCACGGTTTTTACTGTTGCCTACAAACCAGTGATGCACATACCATCAATTCTAGATCAATTTACTGTAGTGGGTTTACTCACAGCTAGCGCGAATCTGGGTGCATTACATCAAGGGAAACTCTTGTAGGCTTACATCAAGAGAGATTTTAACTGCCCCCATTCGCACTATACAGAAGCTGAGGTTCTCATTGAAATTTGTGCACGGCTATTGGTGGCTTACTTGCATGAATATGCATGTGAGGCTTATGTTGCTGCTCTCTATTATGGGATAAACAATACAGGAAGTGGAAAATAGATGCAAATGTTTTCAGGCCAACTATTTTAAGTGCCAATTGAACCTGATCTGGGTCCAAGCCTTGGAGTTGCTTGTGTCCCAAGAATTGGACTTATTTACACAGAATTAGTCAGAGCCTTAACCAGTACTATTGCGGCTGCGTGTGGATTTCACAAGGATATGTAGAGTGATCCAAGGACAGTAGTTTATGCCAAAAAAAAGAGATGTTACACTGACAGAAATTGGGCAGACAACAAGTCAATACATTTTAGTTCCCTATTTTGTTAACTTTTCGCATTAGTGGGTTCATTCTCACATGGGTTTCCGAAGATTATGGTGGAACATCTTGTTGGCCAGTCATGGTCTTGCCATATTGGAGCAGGTGATAGTTTAGACTATTGTTTGGTTGCTTGACCATGTGGTGGGTTGCTGCAGCGAGTAATGCTGGAAGTGTTGGATTCTCACCCAAAAAAACAATTTTCTGGAGGAACATTCTGTCAACGGGGGAAACCAGTGGTGGATTTCGGATACCGCAATCTCTCCGTTCGAGGTGTTACATTGGAGCGCTTACACGGCTTGTGTCGCCCAATGGGTTGACACAGATGCCACAAATGTTACATGGGAAGATGTGGAGACGTTTCGGCACGCATACCCTACCTTCAAGCTTGAGGAAGCTCTTTCTCTACGGGGGGAGTGATGGTATGAACTCAATAGCAGGCCGAGTCATGCAGAGGCGTAGTGGCTGAGTCATCTAGTATTAAGTTAATTGTTTTTCCTTCTATTTACTTTTACTTCATTTTTATTTCAATAGATGAGTTAGTATGCCGTAGGGGTATTATTGTAATTCTTTATCTTGAACCCTTGTTAGCATAAACCCTACTTAAGGGGTGAAAGGAATTAGAAAAGCCAAGCCTGATTTTAGTGTAAATAGGGTTTTGAGTTCTCCTAAACAAACTTAGGGGTGTGTGTTCTCCTTGACGAACCTAGGGTTTCAAAGCTTCCCTTTGGCTTGATTCTTCTCTTATCATCTTCTTCCCTACGAATCACTGTGTTAGATCCGGGACTGCAACATACACACACACGAGCACCCATGCACACCCCCCCCCCCCCCCACACACACACACATATATACACTTTAGTTGATGATTTAAATAATTAAATTCTATTTTACAGTAAACTAAAGGTATAATTGATGTGACTGAAATTTAACCAACTTATTTGGAAAGATTCTATAAGATTTTCATTTGAACCTTTTATTTCTGGCAATATACGAATTTATGTTTGTTTTTTTTTTAGACCATGAGAAGGTAGAATTCATTGAGATATCACCTGACAATAAGTGTTCCTCGAGGATCCCTAGCTACAACAATTCCATTAGCCATTTAGAAACATGCGACCATGATATAGCCAAGGATTTGCAAATGTCCCATTTAATTGAGTAAATGTTTACTGTAACTTTTGGAAGTGTATGTATTATCTATTACTGACTTGCACAATAAATTTTTTTTATTGAAACGTATCTGCTGTGTGCATGAAGTTTCGTAAAGATTTACTGTAAAATTTAGGAAAACTTAAAAAGATTTTAAAAATTTTGGAAAAATATTACTTTGTTTTGCAAATGAATATTCCTGAAAATATGTTGCCTACATGGAGAAAGATTTCAGGTAGCCATAGATGTCTTCTTGCTTGTTGCCTTTTCATTGTTTCAACGGGATGCCTGACCCTTCTGATTTACTTGCTCTATTCTTACAGGAAATAAAAGTTGAATAATACTTCATTATGTTGTTATATCGTGATGTTTGTCATTGTGGTTTCTATTAAGGTTGCATGTTGCATGTGTGTGAATTTATATCTTTCTCTATTATCAAGTACTCTGCTAATTGCATGGTCATTTCTTATTTTTCATTACTATGACACAGTTAACATTGTCTTTGAAACTGGTTTATAAAATTCACTTTCAGGTCAATGTTTTGATCCATCTAATAGGCTACTGGTGAAAATTCCATTGAAATGACACACTAAATTCTTCAGGTCTTACTGTTGGTTTTTGAAATTTTATTTCACTTCATTTTTTTCATATTTAATCTTTTCTGGGATGGTGTTTCATGCTTAGTTCACTTTTAAAGTAGGTAAATTCAATAGTAAGATTCAAATCAGACTCTACGGAGCTGATTAAATGCTTATTATCCTCAAATGTTGATGGTGCATTGACCCATCCAGAGGACATTCTAAAGTCTAGATTGCATTGTCAAAAGTTAGATGTAGTTGAACCAGAAGACAAACTTTGGAATGAAGAGCCTGTTAAAAAGCTAATCGGTAGATCATTCCCATCACATGAAGAACTCTTGGTGGAGCAGAAAGCTGAACATTCTGTGGTGTATGTACAAAATGTACATTTTGGGAGTGTCTTCAGATATTTTAGAAGGGGCTTTGGATGAAATCAATGGTAAGATTAAACTTCTGAAACAAAAGATATAGATAGCCTTGAGCAGCAGTTAAAGCATGAAGACGATTCTAGAGGATTTTTGATTCTTAAACTTCAATCTGCGTTGCATGAGATTGAGGTATTGAGGGACTCTGAAGTTGAGTGCATATCTAGATGCAATGATTTGAAGTCATTAAATCATGTTCTGGAAGCAAAATTACAGAGTACCACAGCTGAGAACTCTCTCCTCACTCATAAACTTGCTGAATGTGAAGAAGTTATCTCAGAACGCAGAAGTTACGAATTGTAAGTGCAGGGGAAAGTGAAAGTACTTTACCTAGTGAAAGTGACAGTTAATTACTTGTTTGTGGTAGTGTGCGCATTGAAAAATGCAATATAAAGTACTTGTTTGTGTTAGTGTGCACTATGTAAAGTGGAGTGTATAGTACTTGTTTGTGTTGGTATGCACAATGGAAAGTGCGGTGTAAAGTATAAAGAGATTATTTATTAATAAAATATTTTTATATATTTGACTTTTAGAAAATTAAATTAATATTAGTTAATTAATTAAATATAATAATTAAACAAATGCTTACTTTTATACTATTAAAATTTTAATCAAGGAAGGCCCACATATCCAAATGTGTTAGAAGATGGGTCCAAGCCCATAAGATATGGACTCACCATGATCACACGAGCTAGTGGGACCCACCATGATCACATGTGGCATGATAAGTCCTACACAATAATAAGTATTACAATATTAGATTTATTATGGACACAAGTCTCGTAGAAGAGTTTTAGTTTAAAGTTATTTGAGTCATGTTAGTCTTCTTTTTATATTGGGTTATTTAATTATGCTAAGACTTATCAAGTGTTAGAGTTTGGGTGTAATTGGGATAAAGGTAGTTTAATTATAAATGGACTCTACTACCTTCCTCTATTAGAGGTTTATGCACTCTATTACAACAAGTCAATAAAGTATTTTTTTTTCCATAAATTCAACATGCTCTCAGAGCAAGTTCTGTGTGTTGACTCGGTCAACCCACAGAGATAATGTGATCATTTTTCTGATCTATTATCTCAAGCAGTTTAGCTTCGTATTTCTCTTTTTATAGTCCCTATACCTATTATTTTATTTACGTTTTCACATCTATGCTGAGATTTTTATATTTCATATTATATATTGATGGAAAGATATTCGAGTCTATTTTCCATAGAAAAATGACTTTTTGAAATTGGAGTTATCTACAAAGAGAAATCAATATTTGAAGCAGCAAAGGTCAGATTACAAAAGAGGTTCATGCAGCAGTAGAAAGCTTCAACTTCCGAGCTATTTTATGCTATCAAGAATGAGACTTTATATGGAGAAATATATAAAAAGAAATATATACAAGTCTATTTTCTTAATTATTCAACCAATTCTATATCTGACTTTTTTATATGGAGATATTGATCTTGGAAGAGTCAATGGTCATGCTAGAAAAAGGGGAAAAAATACTTAGTTCGGCATATACCCAAATCTACCAAATTATATATCTCACTAGAAGTATATTTTATGAAAATAAATTATACTTGAATGAAAGGTATTTAAGTCTAGTTTTAGAAGGAGAAAATTTTATGTCAATCTGATCTATATTTAAGGATATATTCGCATTGGAAGAATTAAAGGTCATACTGGCATCCTGTGACTTTAAAAAATCCAAATTTAAGCCAATTGTTTTGCGTCACTTTTAGAGTTGTTGTTATTGATCAAGTGTATTAAAAAAAATATCTCACTTACCCCTTTTTTTGTTACTACATCTATGTTATTTAGTTCAAGATAGGAACATTACCATTACCTCCCAGCTTCAGGGAAAGAAATACAAGAAAGAGGTATTTTATTCCATATATTGTGGAAAGTTTCATGTGACCAATATATTCAAGAAATGGAGAGCACAAAAGATGAAACTTTTGCATCTAAGAAAAATTTTTTGCAGCAAAGAAAATTAAAGATAAAAAATCTTGACTTGTAGTAATAATTGTGGTAATTATTGGAGATACTTGATTCAGCTGGACTCGATTCTATTTCTTTGGCTGAATTATTATTTTGAGGTATTCACAACATATTCCTTGGTCAACATATTATTTGGTGCAGGTAATCGTATCAAATTATTTCATGGGTTTTTACAAGGATTTTATTATTGTGGTCCATGTTATATGCGCTTGGGCACATTTTAGCTGCAGTTATTGTGTCTCTTTGGATGAGACATTATTATTGAAGAAGTGGTGGCCTCAGAATCCTATCTTCCCCTTTACCCATTACTTATTGGTTATTTGACAACCTTACTCCTACCATCCTTTATTTGACTCTTACATACTTCTTTGGGCCAACCTCTTGTGTGTTGCTTTGTTTGGGAGTTTAAGTCCATTGAGACTTTGTATATATATATATATATATATCGTGGGTCTTTTATCACCGTCTTATGAATGACGGACATTACCCACTTATCAGGTCTTTTATTGTCGTCTTGTGAATAACAAGCATTTATCACGTATCACGTCTTTTATTGTCGTCTTGTGAATAACAAACATTTATCACATATCAATGTCGGGGTTGGGTCACCGCGATGGAGGAGATTATTACTACATATATGTTACCCCCCATAAATGGTAGTTATTACTCCTGCCACTTGAAAGTCGTTGTCCTGTGGAGGGACACGGTGATGGAGGAGTTTTTTCTGCACTTCTGAGCTCTACGTATAAACCCACTACCTGCAAAAGATTGGAGTGCCACTACCTGAGAATGATAGGAGTAGGCCTTATATCCAGCATGGGTTATGACTGGAGTATGGAGTGATGTCATACGGCTTGGAGTGATTTTACTCTCACTTATCTTATGCCAGTTGGGCCTCATGAAAGAGAACACCAGCGTGAGGGGGAGTATTGGATGATATGGAGGACTGCCATTTTATACGACAAGATCCTATACATCATTTGCAGCAAGCTAGGAGTTCATAATGCTCTCTCATCCCCAGTTTGAGGGGAAGTGTTGGAAGATGGACCCAAACCCATAAGACATGGACCCACCATGATCACACGAGCTGGTGGGACCTACCATGATAACATGAGGTGGCATGATGAGTCCTACACAATAAGAAGTCTTACAGAACCAAAATTATTATGGAAGCAGGTCTCGTAGAAGAGTTCCAGTTTAAAGGTGTTTTAGTCATGTTAGTTTTCTTTTTATATTGAGTTATTTAATTATGTTAGGACTTATCTTTAAGTGTTAGAGTTTGGGTGTAATTGGGACAAAGGTATAGTTTAATTGTAATTGGACTCTACTACCTTCCTATATTATAAATAGAGGTTCATGTACTCTGATTACAACAAATCAATGAAGTATTTATCTTTTCCATAAATTCAACAGTTATATAAAAAGGATATTATAAAATATTTTTTAGCTCAATATCTATTAGTAATATCAAAATAATATTAATTTATTAACTTAATATATAAAAATTAAAATATTCACACAAATACTTACTTTTATAATATCAAAAAACTTAATGCCATTATTATATTAAAAGTGTTTAAATTCTCACACTTAAACTAACGTATATTCGCAGTTATATTTGTTTAAATTCATTACCCATTGTACTATGCAAACAACGTAATAATAAAAATAAAAAATAACATTGGTGATTTTCAAGACTCCATGAATTTATCTCATGGAGAAAAAGGAAAAGAAACCCATTGGGAGAAAACTTGAGGAAGAAGGGTTATGGAATTGATGATCCTAACCCTCCCCCTGAATCTCTATTTATAGATTTATGAACCTACTGTATTACAATAATACCCCTGAACTTAGGGTTTAGGGTTTTAACACTAGAACTTTAACTTAATTACAATAATGCCATCTCTATGAAATGATTATTTATTTACAACCTGCCATCATTGTATGTGGGCCTATGGGCCTTTTCCTTGATCTGTGGGCCTTAAGCCCGTCTTCTATATCTCTTGGTTGCATGTCTTCCTTGGTCTTATGGGCTTGGGCCTTCCTTGGTCGTGTGGGCTTGGGCCCTATCTTCCAACACTCCCCCTCAAGCTGGTGGTGAGAGAACAATATGAATTCCCAGCTTGCTGCAAATGATGTATAATATCTTTGTATAAAATGGCGCATTTTCCAATATGCCTTCATCTTCCAACACTCTCCCTCATGTTGGTGCTCTCGTTCATGAGGCCCAGTTGGCATAATATCAGTGAGAGTAAATCACTCCTAACCACTAAGACATTACTCCATACTTCAGTCATAACTCATGTTGGATGTAGGACACACTCCGTCTTTTGTAGGTAGTGTGTCTATCGGAATTGCTCTGAAGTGTCCACCTCCACCACCGTGTCCCTCCACAGGACAACGAGTCTCAAGTGGTAGAGTAATATATGATATTAATGGGGGAAAGTAACATAAATATAATTATAAGTTCCTCCATCATGGACTTCCAACTTTAAATATTTTTTATATTTTTTACGGGAATGAAGTTCCTATAAAACAGAGTAACCTCAACCCAGGAACATCGTAACAACAATCAAGAAGATAGCCAACGCAGAACTTTATTTTAATACAAAGCTGATTTCGTCCCACCACATGCTCTTAGAAGTGCTTCAATGGCTTCTGGACTTACAGAAGAAGAAACTAAAAATGAAAACAAACAGGGAATAGGTATTACTCTGGATGCGATTTGTTGCTGAAGAACACCTCTATTTATAGGTGATTTGTAGCACTGAATCGAGGAAGACAGCTGGGAGACAGCTACGGAAATAAGATAAAGGAAGCTTCCTTTCTCTTCCGGCGCCGATGGATGCCTCTGTACCCTCTGTCCACTGCAACGGTCAGTATAGAGTCACCTCTATTTTTCGCTCCTTCCATTAATTCCCGTTCACACTTGAGTCCTTTTAATTTTTCGTTCATGCTTGGGTCTCCCCGTACCCCGCCGCCAAGGGGGCCAACCCCCTTGGACCCCCGTCGGGGCTGTCGCCCCGAACCCCGCCTTCATTTTACAGTTTCTTCACAAATAACCATTGCGGTCACAATTTGACCTCATCAACGTCAAAGCCAGAACTGCTAACTAATTTACTCACTCTCGACATCGGCGCTCCTCATAATTGGGGGCCAGTGAATACATTAGATTAGCAATAACTCGTGAGAGGTGGGCATTGACACACTAACAATTCCTCCATCATGGACTTCCAACCACAAATATTTTTTATCCTCTGTCATGGACTCCCCAACCACAATTCCTTTTAATTTTTCGTTCATGCTTGGGTCTCCCCGGACCCCGCCGCCAAGGGGGGCAGCCCCCTTGGACCCCCGTCGGGGTTGTCGCCCCGAACCCTGCCTTCGTTTTACAATTTCTTCACAAATAACCATTGCAGTCACAATTTGACCTCATCAACGTCAAAGCCAGAACTGCTAACTAATTTACTCACTCTCGACATTGGCGCTCCTCATAATTGGGGGCCAGTGAATACATTAGATTAGCAATAACTCGTGAGAGGTGGGCATTGACACACTAACAATTCCTTCATCATGGACTACCAACCACAAATATTTTTTATCCTCTGTCATGGACTCCCAACCACAAATAATTTTGGTATTTTTTATTGGGATGAGGTTCCTCCGTCATAGACTCCCAACCACAAATAATTTTGATATTTTTGACGAGGATATAGTTCCTCCGTCATGGACTCTCAATCACAAATATTTTTTACAGGAACAAATAAATAATGGTATGAGGCTATCTCTTCTTCAATAATAATGTCTCATCAAAAGAGACACAATAGCAACAGGTGAAATGGGCTCGAGCCCATTTAACATGACCCAAAATAATCCTTGTAAAATGATCCATGAAATAATCCAATGCACATATATTTTCTAAATAATATGCTGACCAAGGAATAATTTGTCAATGCTTCAAAAATAATAATCCAGTTAGAGAAAAAATTTACCGAGTCACGCTGAAATATTTATAAAACTTGGGCATGAATACCGAGGCAGAAATAGGTGGCCCGAGTTAGGTTGACCTAGACCCAAGTTGACCCAGACTGAGTTGGTTGGAACAGAAGTCACGCTCGGTTGGAAAGCTATTGGGTTAACTCGCCGGTCCGGGTTGCGAGATAGCTCATGCACTGAACCGCTGCTCAGATAAAATTTCTTAACTTAGGAACCTTTAATTGGGAAACAGTGCCTTCTTCCCCGACCGAACAGAGCGGCAAAAAACTTTCTTCGTCCAGAATCGGCAACAGAAGGACAGTGATGGTAGAGCAATGGCTGGAGATCCTTATGAATAGAGCAAGATCGAATCAAGATCGGAAATAATCTTTCCGGAATAAAATAGCAGAGAAGATGGACACAGAGAGATTTCCTCGATGTCTCAGGCTGTTTCGGCGGCAAAGAAAATAATCTAGCGAAGAACTTGTATAATCAACAAGACATGCTCTTTTTGGAACTTTTTTGAGTTGCCTTAAAGCAGGTAAAATCAAATCAAGAGCTTCCCGAAATATATGATTGGTAAGATGACTGATTCGAGCTTACTGGTGCTTTCCGAAAAAATATTTCCAACAGAGAACATGTTGGTTGGAAGATAATAAGCAACAACAAAATAATTCTGGATGGTGACTGTTGATTTCAAGAATGATATTACGGTTGTTGGAATGACAGTGGTGGAGATATCTAGCAAGATTTTTCCATCTCTCCACGAGAAATGGAACCTGTTAATGATAGTTCCCACATACATTAGTGAGTATAAAAATCTTGCATTTATTAGTTGGCAGAAGAGGTTTCCTACGTGGCTAGTCATTTTGGGATAGGGACTTCGACCCAATTTGATATGGTATCAGAGCAAGGTTCTCATATGTGGTCATCCACCCAAATTATCCACGTGCTACCATGTGAGAGCCTCTACCAAAATTATCCACATCCTACCATGTGAGGGGGAGTGTTAAGGATAGTCCCACATACATTAGTGAGTATAAAAATCTTGCATTTATTAGTTGGCGAAAGAGGTTTCCTAAGTGGCTAGTCATTTTGGGATAGGGCCTTCGACCCAATTTGACAAAACCAAACTCGTCTTCTCCGGTGAAGGCAATAAACAAAGCGCATAGTCGGCGCTCAGGAAGCTTAGCAACGCCAGTAGAGTGTTGTCAATGAAGGAAAAGGCAGACGAAGACAATGCTAGCACAGACCGTCAAAGAGCAGCAGTAACATCCGACAACAGCAACACACGGAACTATGGGACAGAGAGAAGACCAGCCTCGTCGAAAAGATACCGTGAAGCTTCCTCTGGCTCTTGAGCTTGCCGCATGACGAAAAGAAGCTATCTTCTTTTATAATATTTCCAATGAGAACAATAATGTGGCTAGTGCAATACTGAAGCCAACTGGATCCCTGCCTCTGAGGGGTCGCTGGAGTTATTTGTAGAAGGATACTCTCCTGGTTGAGAGACGGATCGGGTTGACAGGACCAAGTTGCATTCATGCTAAAAAGCAAAGAAGAAACCCATATACTCCTGCATTCGATCGATTGTCGTGTTGGGCTCACGCTGTAAAGACGAGTCAACTCGGCTCAACATAGATACGAAAAAAAAGTGCGCGAGAGAGAGAGAGAGTTGTGGTTGCCTCGAGCATACAGGCATGGTGGATGATACAATTTAACCAAAAAAAAAAAACTGTCTAAGAATTAAAAGAGAGAAAAAAAATTTCTAATCCTATATGAAGGAGAATTAAACCTGAAAAACCATAGTAGGAATCCTGAAAATCATAGGTCTGATACCATGTTGATTTTCAGGACTCCATGAATTTAGCTCATGAAGAAAAAGGGAAAGAAACCCATTGGGAGAAAACTAGATGAAGAAATCTTATGGAATTGATGATCCTAACCCTCCCCCCTGAAGCTTTATTTATAGATTAATAAAACTACTGTATTACAATAATATGCCTGAACTTAGGGTTTAGGGTTTTAACCCTGGAACTTTAACTTAATTACATCAATGTCATCTCTATGAGATGACTCTTTATTTACCATCCTAACATCATTGTATGTGGGCCTATGGGCCTTCTCCTTGATTTGTGGCCTTGAGCCCGTCTTCTATATCTCTTGGTTGCATGGATCTTCCTTGGTCTTATGGGTTTGGGCCCATCTTCTAACACACTTGGATATGTGGGCCTTCCTAGGTCGTGTGGGCTTGGGCCCTATCTTCCAACAAACACATATAACTCAATCACGTATTTAATATAAAAAAGCTACAACTGTACATACAAAATACAACCAAAAAAAATATTTAATGCCATTAAAACATAATAGTCAATAATTTTTCCACATTTGAATTGCTAATACATCTAAAAAATATGATGCTCTTGTAGATTGTATTGCAGACTCCCTCTGAGTACTTATTTGAGTGTCCACATCGTCCTTAAAATCATCACCACTATCACTGTCTTCATTTTTAATTATATTGTTATCTTCACAATGTTCTTCACCAAAATCATCACTTGAATCATGTTCTTCATCTTTAAATAAATCCATGTAATCCTCCATGGGTATATAATTATGCAATATACAACAAACAATCATAATTTTTACCTGGACATCAAAATCAAAAGGAGGAGCATCTTTTAATATCTTGAAATGAGCTTTTAAAGCCCCAAATATATGCTCGATAGTATTCCGTTAAGATGAGTGTCTTTGATTAAATACTTCTCTTTCATCTGTAGGAGTATTATCTCCAAATTCTTGCAAGTGATAACGAGTCCTTCAATAGGGTGCCAAAAACCCTAAGCCCTCTCAATGTCCTTCCCAAAAAATGCTAGAAATCCAAATCTAGCGATACCCTCCACTAGTTTTGGGAAGGGACAGGTCCTCCCTTTCAGTGCTTATTTCTTGAGCCTAATGGACTAGCTATTTACATTTTCGGGTCCTTTCATACACCTTTCTTGTCACAAGGCAATATGGAATTTTATTTTTCAAATATTTGCACATCTTAAAAGAAAAGATTACCTCAATATGATTTCCTAGAAATCATTCCAAGAAACTTCAAGGGGGGGGGGGGGGGGGGGGGGGGGGGTGGTTAGTGCATTTTCAAAGTGAAAGTGAAAGTGAACTATTTTTTTGTGTTTGTATGCACAATGCAAAATATAGTGGAAAGTACAAAAGAAAATTATTAATAAAATATTCTAATAGATTTAAATTTTATTGGATATTTTTTATCAAAGTTTTCTATTAATAAGTTAGGATAGATTTTTAACTCTTCTTACTTACTCAATAATAATAATAATTAAACTTTAATTAATTAATTAATTATATATATATATATAAAATAATTAAATTTTTTTACTTTTATGATATCCAAATGCTTAATCAAATTGTTACTTTTTAATATCTAAATTCTCACTCTCGAAATATTAATTAAATATAATATTCAAATTTATAAACTTAATTAAATAAAAAATATGGTATTTTATTATTCAAAATTACTTCTACAAATTTAATTTTATAAGATTTTTTATTTAAATAAACAAAAATATTTAATTTATTTTAATTTATTAAATAACTAAAAATAAATTAATATTATTTATTTAATTAAAAATATATAAAAGGATTAAACAAATCCATACTTTTATATTATTCAAATGTTAATCAAATTGTTAATTTAAAAAATCAAAATTCTCACTCTTAAAAAAGTCACTAAATATAATGTTAAAAATAAGGATTTAATATAAATAAAAAGTTTATTGTGTTTTATAAAATTATCTAATATATTTACCTTTTAATTTAGATAACTATATTTAACTAAAATAAAATAATTTTATGTTGTTTTAAATTAATAAAAAAATTAAAATTTAATTTTTTAAATTAATAAGTAATTTTAAAAAATATTAACATGTTTTAAATTAATAAATTCTTTTTAAAAATAATTATTTATTTAATTAAATAGATTAAAAATGATCTAACAAGTACTTACTTTTATGATATCCAAATTCTTAATGAAATTGTTACTTGTGTAAAATCTAAATTCTCACTCTTAAATTAGAAATCAAATATAATATTAAAATCAAGAATTTATATAAATAAAAAATAAGGTATTTTATTATATAAAACTATTCAGTTAGATTTAACTTTTATAATATAATTTTATTTAACTATTTTTTAATAAAGTAAGATAAATTTCAACTTGTTTAAATTAATAAATTAATTAAGCTTTTTAATTTACTTAAATGTAGTTAATTTTATTATATCCAAATGCAAAAGTGAGAGGGCAGAATGAGCATAACAAGAGTGAGAGAGTGAGTGAGCAGGCGAGTGAAAGTGAATTCACTAGCCTTAGGAGTGATTTAACTTTCTCTCGTTTTTCTCAAGAATAAGTGTCACTTGACACTTATGGTGCACACTAACAGGTTTTGGGTTATTTTCACTAGTGAAATTAGTTTTATTTTCACTTTCACTTTGTACTAATGGGGCTTTAGTGTGCTCAATGAAAAGTGCAACGTAAAGTACTTTCTTGTGTTAGTATACACAATGGAAAATATAATGGAAAGTAGAAGATGAGTTTATTAATAAAATATTGTGATAGATTTAACCTAATTAATATAGTTTTATTTAGAATTTTCAATTAACAAAATAAGATAAGTAACTTAAAAATTAAAAATAAAACTAGGTGGAAGGCTTTCATGGCCTTCATTCAAGAGCCCATGGGATATTTTCAATTTTGCCAATTCTATGAACTTCTAGAACGCTATCACCATGATCGCCACCATCTACCCAATTTTGATGGTATCCTAATTTCTTCCACCTATTGACCTAGTTAATAATTTGTTGTTTCTCTTCATCTCGTTTCTAACACCAAAATTGGAAACTGGAAGAGAGGCCAAGATATGGAACTGTCCATTCGAAAGGGCGGGGAAGGATGCAAGGTTACCCAGAGGGAGCATTTGCACTACTGTTCCGATAGGGGCACTCCCGACAACGTATCAATTGGAAAAAATTAGGTATGAATTGAAAGACCAATCTGTTGTGTTGAACTTGTGAGCGACTGTGGAGAGCATTCTAGAATCCCATAGAGTTGGCAAAATTGATAATATCGTCGAACTGATACACCGTCGGGAATGCCTCTATCGGAACAGTAGTGCAAATGCTCTCTCTAGGTAACTTTGTATCCTTCTCCACCCTTTCGAATGCACAGTTCCATATCTTGGCCTCCTTCCAATTTACAATTTTGGTGTTAGTAACGAGACAAAGAGAAACAACAAATTATATATTAGGTCAATAGGTGGAAGAAATTAGGATACCATCAATTGTAGTAACCCAAAATTGGGTAGATGGTGGTGATCGTGGTGAGAGCATTCTAGAAGTCCATAGAGTTGAAAAAATTGATAATATCCCATGGGCTCTTGAAGCCCATGAAAACCTTCCTCCTAGTTTATTTTTAATTTTTAAGTTTCTTATCTTATTTTGTTAATTGAAAAATCTAAATAAAGCTATCTTAATAAGTTCAAATCTATCATAATATTTTATTAATAAACCCATCTTCTACTTTCCATTATATTTTCCATTGTGTACACTAACACAATAAAGTACTTTACTTTGTACTTTTCATCGAGCACACTAAGGCCTCGTTAGTACACTCTAAAGTGAAAGTGAAAGTGAAAATGAATTACTTTCACTAGCGAAAATAGCCCAAAACATGTTAGTGTGCACCGTAAATGGCGAGTGGCACTCATTCTTGAGAAAAAATGAGGGAAAGTGAAACCACTCCTCCCTAAGGCTAGTGAATTAACTTTCACCCGCGTGCTCACTCACTCTTTCACTCTTCTTATGCTCATTCTGCCCTCTCACTTTTGCATTTGAAAATAATAAAATTAAATATTTATTTAAGTATTTTATTTATATATTTAATGAAATTAAAAAATATTAATTTAATTAATTAATTATTAATTTAAACAAGTTGAAATTTATCTTACGTTATAAATAGAATAGTTAAATAAAATTATATTATAAAAATTAAATCTAACAGAGTAATGTTAATATTTTTTGAAATTATTTATATATTTAAAACGAGTTAGTTGTTTTTATTAGTTTATAACTACTTAAAATTTATTTTATTTTAGCCAAATATAGCTATCTAAAATAAAAGTTAAATCTATTAGATGATTTTATAAAAAAAAATTATTTATATAAAATCCTTATTTTTATCATTATATTTAATGACTATTTTAAGAGTGAGAATTTAGATTTTGTAAAGTAACAATTTGATTAACATTTGGATAATATAAAAGTAAGGGTTTATTTAATCATTTTATATATACTTAATTAAATAAATTTTCTTAATTTATTTTTAATTATTTAATACTTTAAAATAAATTATATATATTAGAGTTTATTTAAATAAAAATATAATAAAATTAAATTTGTAAAAGTATTTTTGAATAATAAATTACCATATTTTTTATTTACATAAATTTATAAATTTTAATATTATATTTCAAGAGTGAGAATTTAGATATTAAAAAGTAACAATTTGATTAAGCATTTGGATATCATAAAAGTAAAATTTGTTAAGTATTTTATTTATATATATATATATATATATATATATATATATATATAATTAATTAAATTTATAAAGTTTAATTATTATTATTATTATTGATGAATTAAGAAGAGTTAAAATCTATCCTAACTTATTAATAGAAAAGTTAGATAAAAAATATCCTATAAAATTTAAATATATTAGAGTATTTTATTAATAAATCTCTTATGTACTTTCCACTAAAATTTCCATTGTGCATACTAACATAAAAAAAATAATTCACTTTCACTTTAACTTTGAAAATACACTTACCCCCCCTTGAAGTTTTTAGGAATGATTTCTAGGGAAACTATTCGTACGAAAGTAATCTTTTCTTTTAAGATGTGCAAATATCTGAAAAAAGAAAATTCCATATTGCCTTGTGACAAGAAAGGTGTATGAAAGGACCTGAAAATGTAAATAGCTAAAGTCCATTAGGCTCAAGAAATAAGCACTAAAAGGGTGGACCTAAATTGTATCTTCTCACTGTATGGAAGTTGGAATTTGGATGAAAAGGATTGAATGAGAAATGGAATGTGTAGCGCAATATCCATAAAGAGCAAGAGGTGAAAAAAAAATGGCAAAAACCAAGACAAGTGTGAATGATAAACAATTCTTGTGCTCCTAAAACATCATTCTAATATCCAAATTTCAATAAGTACTTCATCACACAATATAATAAAACTTATTATGACACATTAACCATCCTTTTAGAACATCTACGAATTACACTTCCACATTCAACCATCACAACACACATTTCTGAATGCTCAAATCAATGGTGTCAGATAAAAGAACTTGTAATGGATATAGTTGGAACACCGTGTTACGATATGTTAAAATGTATATTAAATGTAATTTATGTTCATAATTGTTGTATAATTTGGGATATGTACATAGGGTTATTTGATTAGGCTTAATGGGGGGGGGGGGGGGGGGGGGGGGGGGGGGGTATTGTCTTGGGCCCATGGGCCATTTTGTAATAGGAAAACCTAAAGGTTAAATACCTAATGAAAGGGGGAAAATCCCCAACGGAAACATTTTGATTAATCTTTCGTCTGCTTTGTTTCGCCGTGAAACCAGAGAGCTACGCTCTCTCTTGTGGGTGTTTGGACTGTTCCGTCAGTCCCTTGATTTTGATTTGTCATGGTATCAGAGCTCTGAAGATTAACCGTTCGACGCATTTTTGTCCGATGACCTCTGTTGTTTGACGAGTTTTTTTTTTTTTTCGGCATTGATTTCGGGCGTTGTTAGAAAAACTTGTCGGGTGGTTCCGTTGCCGGAAAAGCTACGGGGGTTCCGTTGCCAGGAAGAGGGTTCTAGCCGGAAGGGGAAACGAAAGGAAGAGGGTTCTCGCCAGAAGGGGAAACGAAAGGGGTGGTTTTCGGGGGTTGTCGGAAAGCATTGTCCGAGCTCGGGAAAGTTGTGGTTCCGTCGTCGGGAAAGCTCCATCGGTGGTTTCGTTGTCAGAGAAGCTACAACGGGAAGGGGGTTCTCGTCGGAAAACTCGCCGGAAGGGGGAACGAAGGTACGATTTTTTTTTGTCCCGCGCATTCGATTGATTATTTTGCATAAGGTCGTTATGCAATTTGCAAACCTTTGGGGGCCGATTTGAAATTTCTGAAAGTTTTGGGGGCCATTCTGGAATTTCTGAAGGTGTTGAGGGTGTTTTTCGAATTTCTAATAGTTTGGGGGTCTAATTCGAATTTCTGTTAACCTTGGGGCAAATCTTGGATTGCTGCAAGTGTAGGGGTCTACTTGAAATTTCTGAAAAGTGGGGTATGTTTTAAATTTCTTATCCTACAGGGGTGCATTAGGAATTTTGCTAGATTCGATCTTATCATGCCAGCAGACAAGTCCGATTTCGCTACTATTTGATTCACGGGAAAGAACTACGGTACTTGGGAATTTTAGTTCCGGTTATTTGTTCAGGGAAGAGGTTTATGGGGTCATATTGATGGGAGTGATTTGGCACCTGGCGATGATAACGCATTGTCAAAATGGATCATCATGGATGCTAGAGTCATGACTTGGATACTTGGATCTCTTGAGCCTCACTAGTCCCAAATCTGAGGCCCTACAAAACTGTTGTAGATATGTAGAATTACCTCCACAAGGTTTATCGTCAAACCAGCACGGCCCATCGATTATAAGTTGAATATGAACTTGAAAATTTCACCCAAGGCAGTCGTTCGATTGAAGAATATCTTTCGGGCTTCCAAAATCTATGGGTTGATTACATTGACATTGTTTACGAGGATGTCCCTGTTGCTGCTCTCTCTGTTGTGCAAGCTGAACATGACACCAGTAAACGGGATCAATTCTTGATGAAGCTTCGTCCCGAGTTTGAGATTGCTTAATCACATCTGATGAATCGTCATCCAGTGCCGTCCCTGGATACCTGTTTGAGTGAACTTCTCTGGGAGGAGCAGCGCTTTACTACTCAGGCTGGCATGGAACCTCGCGTTCAGGCTGATCTCTCTGCTCCTGTAGCTTAAGTAGCACAAGGAAGACCTAAGGGTCGGGATACCAGTTCTGTTCAGTGCTTCCACTGCAAGGCTTATGGTCACTTTGTTCGGAACTGCCCTCAGGCTGATCTCTCGGCTCCTTTAGCTTATGTAGCACAAGGAAGACCTAAGGGTCAGGACACCAGTTCTGTTCAGTGCTTCCACTACAAGGCTTATGGTCACTTTGTTCGGAACTGCCCCAAGAGGTCGGTTCTGTTCTATAGCTATTGTAAAAATCCGGGTCATCACATCACCGTTTGCCCTACACGACCTGAAAGGAGGAAGCCAACAGCTTATCATGTATCCACCGATACATCTAGTTCTGCCGCATTGCCGCCTGCCACTTCAGTCCCTATCATTCCTGTTCCACCAGCACCTACCAGTTCCACCACTCTCACTCCTGAAATGGTACAACAGATGATCATTTCTTCCTTTTCTACTTTTGGTATCTCGGGTAAACAGAACCTTTCTACTCAACCATGGTATTTTGATTTTGGTGTCTCTAACCACATGACCAACAATGTGGTATCTCTTTCAAATGTCAGAAAGTATGATGGCAATATGTACATCAACACTGCTGATGGTAGTACTCTGCCTATAAGTGTTGTTGGTGATCTCTCTCCATCTTTAGTTGATGTCTTTGTGTCTCCTGACCTGTCGACAAACCTTTTGTATGGTTGTCAATTGGTTGATAAAAACTGTAATGTTCAGTTTTCTCGCTTTGGCTGTGTTGTGCAGGATCAAGCGTCGGGGAAGGTGATCGCGAAGGGGCCTAAAGTGGGCAGGCTATTTCCACTTAAAGTCTTTCTATCCACTGTTATTCCCCGTTCTCCTGTAATTTCTTTTGCTTGTAATGTTGTTGGATCTGACCCTAAGTTGTGGCATAGACGTCTAGGCCACCCAAACTTGTCTATACTTCGTACATTATTTAAATTGGGTTTATTAGGCAATCAAGATTGTACTTCTCATGATACGTCTTTTGACTGTTCATCATGTAAACTTGGCAAAAGTAAAACTCTATCATTTCTGCATCATTCCTCTCATGCCTCCCACTGATTTGACCTTATTCATAATGATGTTTGGGGAATTGCTCCCGTTATCTCGCATGAACAAATTAAGTACTTTGTCACCTTTATCGATGACTTTAGTCGATTTACCTTAGTCTACTTCCTACGGGCTAAGTCTAAAGTTTTTGTCGTTTTTAAGAGGTTTCTTGCACTCATTGAAACACAGTTCTCCGCTCTGACTCTGGAGGCGAGTACATGTCGGCAGAATTCCAAGAATTTCTTCAAAGCAAAGGCATTATCTCTCAACATTCTTGTCCCTCGACACCCCAACAAAATGGTGTTGCTAAGCGCAAAAATCGTCACCTTCTTGATATGGGTCTGCACCCTTCTCATTGAATCATCCATTCCTCCTAGGTTTTGGTGTGAAGCTCTCTCTACCTTCGTCCATTTAATTAACCCCCTGCCTTCGCCTGTCTTGCATCATGTCTCTCCCTTTGTTAAATTATTCGGTTATTCTCCGTCCTACATAGATCTTCGGACGTTCGGTTGTGTTTGTTTCGTGCATTTACCTGATCATGAACGATATAAACTTACAACCCAATCTGTTATGTGTGCATTTCTTGGGTATGCCGGTTCTCAAAAGGGCTATGTTTGCTATGATCCTCAGGCGTGTCGAGTCCTTGTTTCTCGGAATGTGGTCTTCTTTGAAAACCAATATTTCTTTCCCTCTCAAGTTACACTTCCGTCTACCTCTTTTTCTAGTTTGCCGAGCTTTGATGAGCTTCAACCCACTGCCTCGCTGCCCTCTCCTCCTTCTGACCTAGCTCTTGCTCCTGATCCTCCCTCTCCTCCTGCTCCCCTCAATCTTCACAGATCCACACGTAGTTCTCACCCTCCTGACCGGTATGGTTTTCCCTCCCCTGTATCTCTGGTAGCTACTTTGTCTTCTATTTCCATTCCTTCTGGCCATAAACAGGCTATAGCACATGAGTGTTGGAAAAAGGCCATGCAAAACTAAACTACAAGCGCTAGAGGAGAATCACACCTGGGACATTGTGGCTTGCCCTCCTACTATTCAGCCTCTTGGAAGTAAGTGGGTCTTCTTTGTCAAGCTGCGTTCAGATGGATCGTTGGATCGGTACAAAGCCTGTCTTGTGGCCCTGGGGAACAGGTAGGAATATGGGATTGATTATGAGGAAACTTTTGCCCCAGTTGCCAAGATGACCACAGTTCGTACTATCTTAGCCAGTGCGGCCTCTCAATCTTGGCCATTGCATCAGATGGATGTGAAGAATGCCTTTCTCCACGGTGATCTGCAGGAAGACGTCTATATAAAGCGTCCCTCGGGTATGTCTACATCCTCTCCTGATCATGTCTACAAGCTACAATGTCCTTTGTATGGGCTTAAACAAGTCCCCCGAGCTTGGTTTGAGAAATTTCGCAGCATACTTATCCTCCACCAGTTTACCCAGAGTCAGTATGATTCATCTCTCTTTAATCATAAGTCTATTGCGGGCAAGGTCATTCTCTTGGTTTATGTGGATGACATCATCATTACTAGCACTGATTCTGGACTGATTACCAAGCTTCAAAAGGTGTTGCATGCCACTTTTCATATGAAGGATCTTGGACGCCTCACTTACTTCTTAGGGCTGGAGGTCCATCACACACTCAAAGGTATTTTCTTAAACCAACATAAGTATATTCAAGATCTTATCACACTCGCTGGGTTGGAGGACACATCTTCGGTGGCTACCCCTATGGAGGTCAATGTCACATATCGGAAAGATGAAGGGACTCTCCTTGATGATCCGACTATCTATCGACGACTAGTCGGGAGTCTCATCTACTTGACTACTACTCACCCGAACATTTCCCATGTTGTTCATAAGGTCAGTCAGTTTATGGCATCTCCTCGACAGCTTCATCTTGCGGCAGTTCAGCGCATCATCTGCTATCTGCGCAGCTCCCCTACTCGTGGTTTATTCTTTCCTACCGGCTCCACGCTACAACTGGTTGCCTACGGTGATGCTGATTGGGCAGGGTGCCCCGATACCCGTTGCTCTACTACAGGCTGGTGTATGTTTTTAGGCGATGCACTGATTTCTTGGAAATGTAAGAAACAAGATCGAGTGTCCAAGTCATCTACCGAGGCCGAGTATCGTGCTATGTCTACTGCGTGTTCGGAAGTTATTTCGCTCCGTGGTCTTCTTGCTGAGCTCCAGTTTCCTCAGCCCTCATCTACACCGCTTCATGCAGATAATACAAGTACTATACAGATTGCAGCCAATCCGATTTTTCATGAGTGTACCGAGCATATTGAGGTTGACTGTCACTCCATCCGCGACACTTTGGAGCGCCAGGTAATATCTCTTCTGTACATTTCTTCGGATCTTCAAGTGGCCGATGTCTTCACCAAAGCATCGTCTCAATCCCGACATAATTTTTTGGTTGGCAAATTGTTGTTGGTTGACTCACCATCATCAATTTGAGGGGGGATGTTACGATATGTTAAAATGTATATTAAATGTAATTTATGTTCATAATTGTTGTATAATTTGGAATATGTGCATAGGGTTATTTCATTAGGCATAATGGGACGGGGGGGGAAGGGTGGGGGTGTCGTCTTGGGCCCATGGGCCAATTTGTAACAAGAAAACCTAAAGGTTAAATACCTAATGAAAGGGGGAAAATCCCCAATGGAAACATTTTTGATTAATCTTTTGTCTGCTTCGTTTCGTCGTGAAACCAGAGAGCTACGCTCTCTCTTGTGGGTGTTTGGACTGTTCCGTCAGTCCCTTGATTTTGATTTGTCACACCGAGCCTGCAACAAACTTGAGTCATAATGACAGGGAGGTTCCAGGAATAGATGCGATGTCCACAATATGAAGGCCTGATAGTAGTTACTTTACTTTCAATTGGTTTAATTCAAAGACTGAATTTGCTTCAACCGTGATTCATGTTTGGAGTGTTTGTTGGAGTCAGTTGGTAGAAGAGTTTGTAATGAAAGGGACGGAGAGACAACAGTAAGGATTCCCTGCAAGAACAACAATGAATAATTCATATTCAAACAAGAGAGAGAGAGAGAGAGAGAGAGAGAGAGAGAGAGAGAGAGAGAGAACTTTTTCCTAAATGCTTTTGTCAGTGTGGTGCTTGCAATCAATTGAAAGAGGGGTACTAAATTTTTATTTAAAAGGAACATTTCATGCTTAACCTTGTAGATAATTATTCTGTTTGAAATTTTACTTAGATGCAATAAACGATGTTGTCATAGTGGTTCCGTCCACTCTTGTTAGAGTTTGTGGTCTGAGTTAGGTACTTGGCTTTCCGCACATTAAACGGCTAGTCTTTTCGGGTTGTATTGGCTAGGTATCTGACTCAGAACTCCGAAGTTAAGCGAACTTGGGCAAGACTAATTCTAGGATGGGTGACCTCCTGGGAAGCACTCTTGCCTAAGACTTTGACATGGTATCAGAGCTAGGCACGCCACGGCCCGCGTTCGTATCCCATGAGAAGTGGCTCCAGAATGGGTGGGGGTGGGTGTCAGAGTGGTTCCGTCCGGTATCTGACTCAGAACTCCGAAGTTAAGCGAACTTGGGCAAGACTAATTCTAGGATGGGTGACCTCCTGGGAAGCACTCTTGCCTAAGACTTTGACATGGTATCAGAGCTAGGCACGCCACGGCCTGCGTTCGTATCCCATGAGAAGTGGCTCCAGAATGGGTGGGGGTGGGTGTCAGAGTGGTTCCGTCCACTCTTGTTAGAGTTTGTAGTCTGAGTTAGGTACTTCGCTTTCTACACCTTAAACGGCTAATCTTTTCGGGTTGTATTGGCTAGGTATCTGACTCAGAACTTCAAAGTTAAGCGAGATTGGGCAAGAGTAATTCTAGGAAGTACTCTTGCCTAAGACATTGACAGTTACAACAATCTTGTGTGCAAGTGTATATTTTTTCGCTTGTGCTCGATGACTACATACTGCTTCCACTTGGAATTATGAATTTGGTGGTACGACAACATGCTAAAAAATGAGAAACATAGTCCATGGTACAAGATATATCTGCCATGAGCTGTGAAAGGTTATAAGAAAAAAAAAAGAAAAACTCACTCAATTCATATAAATCAACCTTTCTCTCATATTATTGAATAAGCATTCACATTTAAATCTCATCACATAGTACATCCCATTTTATGATACACTATTCATCCATTTACATAAGATATCTCATACATCAATTACATATTTTGGCATGCACAACCCCTTGCTACCAACACGATCTTCAATAGTATTACTGGGTTGCTTGGAACCACCGGATAGTGACATAATGAGAAGCTAAGGCCATGCGTTAGATCACTAACAAATTGAAACTTCATCTTGCTATGCTTTGATCTGACAAATTATTACCGGAACAAACTAGAGTGATGTCCAATAACATATCAAAAAGAAGAAAAACATAAAATTTAATGCACATACTTATCCACCATAGGCTAATAAACAAATTATTCTTTTCTATACATTGTTCAAATATTCAAATTTCAATCTCAGTCTTATAATTTGATATACATATTTACTGATACATTGCATTTACCTTCTTTTATTGTCTTCTATGAATTACACATTTCAACTTGTTTCAAACATGGTTACTGTTTGGGTGATTGGAGAATGATACCACATGCAGGATTGCTTGGAACCACACATTGCTAAAAAAAATTGAACTTGTAAATACCAAATGTGATTAAAAATTGGTAAACCGTGAGTTGCGATGGCCACGAAAATGTGAATTTGCATTAGTCGCATTCAGGATAAAGGGAATTTTTTGCGAAGGGCATTGAGATGGCCTAGAGCATTATCTATATCATTTTTAGGAAGTTTTAATTTAACTTACTCAACAATTCAATTAGGTTGAATGGTACCAAGACGGTGGTTTGGTGGACAAGAAGAGAAGAATTCCTTTGGTGAGTATTAGGAGGAATTTTTGAAGGTTTCTAATACTATTCACTTAAATTGCATTTCTCATTGTATCGAAGTTGGCATTTGGACGGAAATGACTAAATGAGAAATGGAATTTGTTTGCTCACACAACTTTAGATTGGACATTTTGATGGTTTCAAATTCTGGTCACATAAATTGTATCTTCGCACTGTATGGAAGTTGGAATTTAGATGAAAAGGATTGAATGAGAAATGGAATCTGTAGCGCAATATCCATAAAGAGCAAGAGGTGAAAAAAAGAAGACAAAAAACTCAAACAATACAAGTGTGAATAATAAACCATTCTTGTGCTCCTAAAACATCATTCTAATATTCAAATTTCAATAAGTACTTCATCACACAATATAATAAAAGTTGTTATGATACATTAACCATCCTTTTAGAACATCTAAGAATTACACTTCCACATTCAACCATCACAACACACATTTTTGAATGCTCAAATCAATGGTGTTAGATAAAAGAATTTGTAATGGGTTTAGTTGGAACACCGAATCTACAACAAACTTGAGTAATAATGATAGGGCGGTTCCAAGAATAGATGTGATGTCCACAATATGAAGGCCTAACAATAGTTACTTTTCTTTCAACTGGTTTAATTCAAAGACTGAGTTTGCTTTAACCATGATTCATTTTGGAGTGTTTGTTGGAGTCAATTGGTAAAAGGGTTTGTAATGAATGGTAGGGAGAGAGAGAGACAACAATAAGGATTCCCTGCTAGAACAACAATGAATAATTCATATTCAAACAAGAGAGAGAGAGAGAGAGAGAGAGAGAATTGTTTCCTAAATGCTTTTATCAGTGTGCTTGCAATCAATTGAAAGAAGGGTATTAAATTTTTATTTAAAAAGAACATTTCATGCTTAACCTTTTAGATAATTAATCTGTTTGAAATTTTGCTTAGATGCAATAAACGCTGCTTCAACAATCCTGTGTGCAAGTGTATATTTTTTCGCTTGTGCTCGACGACTACAAACTGCTTCCACTTGGAATTAAGAATTTGGTGGTTTGACAACATGCTAAAAAAAAATGAGAAACAAAGTCCATGGAGCAAGATTTATCTGCCATGAGTTGTGAAAGGTTAAAACAAAAAAGAAAGAAAAACTCATTCAATTTGTATAAATCAACCTTTCTCTCTTAATATTGAATAAGCATTTACATTTAAATCTCATCACATAGTACATCCCATTTTATGATACACTATTTATCCATTTACATAAGATATCTCGTCTATCAGTTACATACTTTGGCATGCACAACCCCCTGCTACCAACACGATCTTCGATAGTATTACTGAGTAGTCGGGAACCACCGGATAGTGATATAACAAGAAGCTAAGGCCATACTTTAGATCACTAACAAATTGAAACTTCATCTTGCTTTGCTTTGATTTGACAAATTGTTACCGGGTGATGTCCAATAACACATCAAAAAGAAAAAAAACATAAAATGTAATGCACAAACTTTATCCACCATAGGCTCAAAAAGCGAATAAACAAACTATTCTTTTCTATACATTGTTCAAATATTCTAATTTCAATCTCGTCTTATAATTTGATATACATATTTACTGATAATTTGCATTTACCTTCTTTTACTGCCTTCTATGAATTACACATTTCAATTTGTTAATACCACATGCAGGATTGCTTGGAACCACACATTGCTAAAAAAAATTGAACTTGTAAACACAAAATGTGATTAAAAACTAGTAAACCGTGAGTTGCGATGGCCACGAAAATGCAAATTTGCATTTGTCACATTCGGGATAAAGAGAAGAAAACTCTTTCAATTGGCAAAACAGGTTCCATTAACTTAGAAACTTGCAAACGGTTTAGCAAAAAGACAGAGCTCGCGTGAAACGTATTCAAATTAGGGGTGATACCCGTAGTAATAAAATGGAGAATGAGAGGTTGTAATGCAAGAGAGCTAGAGAGGAAGATAAAGAAAAACTAATGCTCACAGCGGGCCTTAAAACTGCCCAGGGGAGGGGAGGGACGGGCTACAACAGGTACAAAAACAAAAGAATAGCCTTGTCTACTCCCATCTCCTCCCCGCCCAAAAGAACAAAAAAAAACACCAGTTTTATTGATATTTGTTTGACTGGCCCGCAAGCGCACCTGCTAAGGCACAGCCGCCCTGAAGCTTATTACAATTTACAGTCTAGATGTCCCCAATCACTCCTCAACAATTTACACCATGCATACCCCCAATCTGAGACCTAAGTACAAGAACCCCTTACTGCTTACTCATTCATAAGACCTAGAAATCATTCACCGTAGACCTCCTCTCATTCTCCTTGTCATGTGATATCTTCACGCCAAGAAACAAACCCAATCCAATTTAGAAGTGCAAAACTGAAAATGGCAAATCACAACTTGAGTATATCATTGTGGAAAATAAAATGATGGAAGAATTCATATATTAAACAATCTCAAAGAAAGTTAATTCATAAAGTTATTTTAGAAAGAGTTAAACGCATAAGCAGGAATTCAAGTTTGCAGCTAGTGGGTAATCAGATTATTACCTGAGAGAGAACGAACACAACCAGAAGGATAATAGAACTGAACAGGAATGGCCATAGAGAGCCGGAATCCTTGTGTGCACCGTGAGACTTACGACCATGACCGCTTCCTGTTTTGCAAAACATTCAACAGAAGAAGACCAGTTAATGTGATGGCAGAGAGCAGAAACTGCATCGCAGCTAGTATTTCCCTTGATAAGATTTCTATGCGTCATTTTTTTATACAATTAAAACAGCAATGCAGCTAATTCAGAGCATCAACCACAGCAAGGCAAGGCCACTTTCAACGCATAAGATGGAACATGGAAACAGAGTATAGGATCTTTACCACTAATGATGTCGATCGTCGCCATACTGAAGGACTCTCTGTAAGGAGGATGAAGTTGATAGTAGAGATACAGGGGACGTGGAACTGCAAAAATAGACAACAAAAAACTGGAATCAGAAACTGTTGTACGCGAGAAAAAACAGAGAGCCACGGAAACAAAATCCAGATGAAACAACAAAACAGACAAAAAAAACAGAGAGCCACGGAAACTGTATCTGAATACAGTAATCTGTTTCCCACTCATTTACCGGGCGGAGGAGTTTCCAAGAAAAAGAACAGAAAATGAAATATAACAGCTGCAATACAAAATGGAGGGCAGGGATACCGACAAGGAATAACGAGAAGAGAAAGAATTTGCGTTAATGCCACAATGAATCGAAGAGAGAACTAAAACCATAAAAAAAATAAACTAAAAAAATAAAATCTCCTAATGAATATGCAATCGCGGAACCATTTTCTGATAAATACAAACAGACAAAGAAAATGAAAAATAAAAATAAAATCACAAAGATGTCCAAACATTAACAGAAAAATCAAGATTATCGCAACTGCAATATAAAATGGCACGACGCAGGGATACCGTCGAAGAAGAAAGAAGAAGAGAAAGAATTTGTGTTACCACTACAATGTATCGAAGAGATAATTAAAACCATAAATATTTCCTAATGAATAATCAAATCCCGGGAAAGAAATCAAAGAAGCCGAAGAAGGCAAACAGAGAAACAAGGTTAAGGTTAGAGGGAAAGAACTAACATATTGTTGTTCAATCCGCAGACCACCGTCGTTGCGGATGACAGCGAGCTCCGACGAAGAAAGCCCATTGCCACCGTATTTGTCTCCACCGGTCCGACGCGCGCTTGAAGACTTGGAAACTCAGACCACCCCTGCCGTCTCTTCTTCTACATCGCTTTCGCGTGCCTTGGCGCCAGAAGACACCGCCGGACCGCCGCTGCCTGACGAGGACACGACTTAACAAGAACAGAAAGAGAGGCGGGAAAGGCGATTTTGAGGGAAGATGTGATGTGAGACAGGTTTATATACTAATTCCTACTTGGGTGGACCATGAAATGTGGCCCTCACTAGTCTGATTATGGCCCGTGGACTCTGGATCTTCCGTCAGTAGGAAGAAATTAAATTGATAAGAGAAAATTATTTTAAATTTTCCAAGTAGAAAATGTGAATTCGATTTTATCAAAAGAATTTAACATTTGAGACTGCTTACAAAATAATTAAAAAACTAATCCCAACTTTTAACATTAATCCTACTAACTTACAACAAATATGAAAATAAATTATTGAAAAAATATAGGAGTAATTAATTTTTTTTATTTAATATTTTCATGGTTAATAACGAAAAAACAGCATTTTTATTCTTTAATGTCATTTTTCCTTAGATGCAACTTATATCAATTGATTGTGGTAATATTTACATTTTCCAAGAACGGACCTCAAATAAGAAGAAAAATTAAGAACCATCACCAAGAAAAAATAAATAAATAGCCGTTAAACAAGTATAAAACACACAAATAAAAAGAGAAGAAGACTTGGAGGAAAAGAGAAAATTGGCTCTCAAAAGTTGAACTTTGGAAAACAGTGTAAACGAACTATCGTATAAACAAAACAAAAAATGAATAACTAAACTATAACAGAAAACCCAATTTGCTACAAAGATGAATCATCATCAATCAATGGATTTCATTAGGAGAGGAAGGAGTTCAACCATCCACACCCCTCCCCCACCCCCCACCCCCCCCCCCCCCCCCTCGCCGCCACGCGTGAAGACGATTTCACACGTGCGAGATCATAAGCAAGTGAAAAAAAAATTCATAAACTCCGGTTGTCCCTTTGTTGTTGCTCTTGAAGAAATTGAAAAGTCATTTTAGTAGAAATACATTTCTAGGGACTATTAGTGGTTTTTTGAAAAAATATTAAAAATACATTTTTAATAGAAATACATTTCTAGGACTACTAGTGCCTCATATTTTTTGGAAGTATTTTTCTAATTGAAAATTATTATTAAAAAATCATATAATTTTCTAAGTTAGATTTTCTTGCCAAGATGGGCTAGAAAACCGTATAGAAATTTTTTGAATAAGTATTTGATAATTGATATTGTAATAATTTTAGCACGAGGTAATTTTCATAGCAATTTTGTGTTTGGCATTTTATTTGATTAAAATTTTATCAATAAGTATAGTAATATATTAGATTAATTATTAATTTTTATTTATTTTCCTTGAAGAGGCAATAAGAGGTCCATTTAACTTTCCTAAGAAAATTTTAAAATATTTCTTATAATTTTCTAGTAAGTCACTAATAGTCAACCAGGCTCGAACATAGGCAGGTTCAGGCTCGACTCAGGTCGATGCCACCCCTGCTTCCCACCAGTGACATGTCTAGATAAGGAAGTCGGAGTAGCTTCTCTTGAATTGTTGTTCCATTCGACCTCGAAACGGTTAGGTAGTAGTTTCTGGACAAGGTTTGTCTGGAAGGTTTTGACATAGTTGAAGACGTAATCCCATCTCCCACAAGTTCAACCCAACAAATTGGTCTTTGAATTCATACATAATTTCGTCCAACCGATTCACCGTCGGGAGTGCCTCTATCGGAATAGTAGTGCAAATGCTCTCTCTGGGTAACTTTGCATCCTTATCCGCTGAATGCACAATTCTATATCTTGTCCTCCCTTCCAATTTACAATTTTGGTGTTAGAAACGAGGCGAAGAGAAACAACAAATTATAAACTAGGTCAATAGATGGAAGAAATTAGGATACCATCAATTGTAGTAAGCCAAAATTGGGTAGATGGTGGCGATTGTGGTGAGAGCGTTCTAGAAATCCATAGAGTCAACAAAATTGATAATATCCCATGGGATCTTGAAGCCCATGAAAACCTTCCACCTAGTTTTATTTTTAATTTTTAAGTTACTTATCTTATTTTGTTAATTGAAAAATCTAAATAAAACTATCTTAATAAGGTCAAATCTATTACAGTATTTTATTAATAAACTCATCATCCACTTTACATTATATTTTCCATTATGTACACTAACACAAGAGAGAGTACTTTACGTTGCACTTTCCATTGAGCACCCTAAGGCCTTATTAGTACACTCTGAAGTGAAAGTGAAAATGAAAGTATTTTCATTAGTGAAAATAGCCCAAAACCTGTTAGTGTGTACCGTAATTGGTGAGTGACACTCATTCTTGAGAAAAAAAACGAGGGAAAGTGAAATCACTCCTCCCTGAGGTTAGTGAATTCACTTTCACTCGCACGCTCACTCGCTCTCTCACTCTTGTTATGCTCATTTTGCCCTCTCACTTTCGCATTTGGATATAATAAAATTAAATATTTTTTTAAGTATTTTATTTTATACATTTAATTAAATTCAAAAAATTAATTTAATTAATTAATTCTTAATTTAAACAAGTTGAAATTTATCTTACACTATTAAAAAAATATTTAAAATAATTATATTATAAAAAATAAATCTAACTAAGTAATTTTAACTATTTTTATTTATATAAATTCATGATTTTAATATTATATTTGATTTCTAATTTAAGAGTGAGAATTTGGATTTTACACAAGTAACAATTTGATTAAGAATTTGGATATTATAAAAGAAAGTATTTGTTTGATCATATTTTTATATATTTAATTAAAAAATTAATTATTAATTTTTTAATTAATTTTAGATAATTTTTATTTTTTAAAATTATTTATTTATTTAAAACAAGTTAATTTTTTATTAATTTAAAACTTCTTAAAATTTATTTTATTTTAGCCAAATATAGCTATCTAAATTAAAATTTAAATCTATTAGATAAATTTATAAAATAAAATAAACTTTTTTATTTATATAAAATTTTTATTTTGAAAATTATATTTAATGACTATTTTAAGAGTGAGAATTTAGATTTTTTAAAGTAACTAATTGATTAACATTTGGATAATATAAAAGGATGGATTTGTTTAATCATTTTATAAATATTTAATTAAATAAATTGTCGTAATTTTTTAATTATTTAATAATTTAAAATTAATTAGATAAGTTTGAGTTTATTTAAATAAAAAATTAATAAAATTAATTTTTTAAAATTATTTTTGAATAATAAAATACCATCTTTTTATTTACCTAAATTTATAAATTTTAATATTATATTTAATTAATATTTTAGGAGTGAGAATTTAGATATTAAAAAGTAACAATTTGATTAGGCATTTTGATATCATAAAAGTAAAGTTTTTTAAGTTATTTATTTATATATAATTAATTAATTAAATAAATAAACTTTAATTTTTATTATTATTGATGAATTAAGAAGAGTTAAAATCTATCCTAACTTATTAATAGAAAATTTAGATAATCAATATCCTATAAAATTTAAATCTATTGGAGTATTTTTTTAATAAATTTCTTATGTAATTTCCACTAAACTTTCCATTGTGCATACTAACATAAAAAAATAATTCACTTTCACTTTCACTTTCAAAATGCACTAAACCCCCCTTGAAGTTTGTAGGAATGATTTCTATGGTAAATATTCGCACGAAAGTAATCTTTCTTTTAAGATGTGCAAATATCTGAAAAAGAAAATTCCATATTGCCTTGTGATAAGAAAGGTGTATGAAAGGACCCAAAAATGTAAATAGCTAATATCCATTAGGCTCAAGAAATAAGCACTGAAAGGGAAGACCTATCCCTTCCCAGAACTAGTGGAGGATATTGCTAGATTTGAATTTCTAGATTTTTTTGGGAAGGGCATTGAGATGGCCTTGAGCATTATCTATATCAATTTTAGGAAATTTTAATTTAACTTACTCAACAATTCCTTAGGTTGAACAGTACCAAGACGGTGGTTTGGTGGACAGGAAGAGAAGAATTCCTTTGGTGAGTATTAGGAGGAAGTTTCGAAGGTTTCGAATACTATTCACTTAAATTACATTTCTCATTGTATCGAAGTTGGCATTTGGATGGAAAGGACTGAATGAGAAATGGAATATGTTTGCTCACACAACTTCAGATTGGACGTTTTGATGGTTTCAAATTCTGGTCACATAAATTGTATTTTCTCACTGTATGAAAGTTGGAATTTGGATGAAAATGATTGAATGAGAAATGGAATCTATAGAGCAATATCCATAAAGAGCAAGAGGTAAAAAAAAAAAGAAGACAAAAAAATCTAACAAGACAAGTGTGAATAGTAAACCATTCTTGTGCTCCTAAAACATCAGTATAATATTCAAATTTCAATAAGTACTTCATCACACTATATAATAAAAGTTATTACGATACATTAACCATCCTTTTAGAACATCTAAGAATTACACTCCCACATTCAATCATCACAACACACATTTTTGAATGCTTAAACCAATGGTGTCAGATTAAAGAACTTGTAATGGGTTTAGTTGGAAAGCCGAGCTTGCAACAAACTTGAGTCATAATGATAAGACGGTTCCAGGAATAGATGTGATGTCCGCTATATAAAAGTCTGATAGTTATGGGTAATTTCAAACCAAGCCGGCTCGAGCTCGGCTCCGTTCTGGCACGGTTCAATTCAGTATACCTGGATCTTGAGCTGATTTTGAGATCCGGGATCGGCTCATTTAAATTAACGAGTCGGGCTCGACTGAATCAAGGTTTGGTTCGAAAGCTCATGAGCCAGCTCTTTAATTTAACAAGCGGTGTGGGATTCGGGGGATTTGGGGGAGTCGGGACTAGGGAGCGGGACCAAGAGCTGGAGTACCGAGCGGAGTGGGAGAGAGAGCGAGGGGGGAAAATTCTTCCTCCCCTCGTCACCGCTGAGCCCCTCCCAACCGTTGTTGTGGCCACCTTTGTCGCTGTCGATAACTGCCTCACCGGCCGCCTTCTGCCTTTTCGTCACCACTGATTTTGTGGCCACCGCTATATTTCTTCCCCCTAGTCTGCCTTCTCCTTTGTTTCCGTCGTCACCGCTTCTGTCGTCACAACCGTTATCGCCGAAAAAAGTTCCTTGCCGATGCCACTGGAAGCTTTTCCAACCGCGTCGTTCCTCATCCTTGGTGGAAACCAGAGGACCTAAGTTAGAAGGAAAAAAATAATCCCCCCTAGCGAGAAGACAATTTCGCACATGCGAGATTATAAACAAGTGAAAAAAATAATAATAAATTCTAGGGACTATTAGTGGTTTTGTTAATAAATGTTGAAAAAATATTTTTAGTAGAAATACGTTTCTAGGGACTAGTAGTGCCTCAAGTTTTTTTGCAATAATTTTCTAATTGGAAATTCTTAGTAAAAAAAATCATATAATTTTCTAAGTAAGATTTTTCTGCGAAAATCGTAGAGAAAAGTTTTGAATAAGTATTTAACAGTTGATGCTATAATACTTTTAGCATGAGGCAATTTTCATAGCAATTTTGTGTTTGACATTTTATTTGATTAAAAATTTATCTATAAGTATAGTAATATATTAGATTAATTATCAATTTTTTTATTTCCCTAGAAGAGGCAATTAGAGGTCCATTTAACTTTCCTAAGAAAATTTTAAAATATTTCTTGTAATTTTCTAGTAAGTCACTAATAGTAATAGAATTTTATTTAAAAGTTTCTTTTGGAAATATGCATCATAGGAAAAATATTTCTAGTTTTTCCTAGAATATAAATTTTCAACCAGGGGCACTAAGGAGGCCATAGTAAATTTACATGCATATTCAAAAATTAAAAAATAAGCTAGACAACATTTTGGGTAAAAAAGATTAATATTATTGCGTTCTAATCTATTATCGAGATTCAATCCTGAACCTCCCCTACCATTCTTTTTATAAAATGTATGCATAATTTTATATATATTTTATTTAACATATATTTTATGTAGAGTATTAAACATATGTTAAGCTTGAACTCGGTTAAAATTATTAGGCTCGAGCTAGAGCTCAAGCTTGAACTCGGTTAAAATTATTAGGCTTGAGCTCGATTACAATTTTAGGCTCAAGGCTAGGATCGACTCGAGCTCGAGTTTGAAATATTTAAATCAAGCTTGGCTCTAACATAAGAAGGTTTAGGCTCAACTCAATTCGATGCCACCCTTATGCCAAATTTTAAGTAGAGGTCATGCCCAATTTTATGTAGAGGTCATGCCCAATTTTATGTAAAATGTATGCATAATTTTATATATAATTAATTTTTTATATATTTTTTGAAAAATTTTAAATGTATGTTGAGCTCGAACTGGAGCTCGAACTAGAGATATATAATTTTTGAAAAGTTTTAAATGAATGTTGAAGTTCGAGTTCGGCTCGAACTTGGTTAAAATTATTGGGCTCGAGCTCGATAACAATTTTAGGCTCGAGGCTGGGCTCGGCTCGAGCTCGAGTTCGAAATATTTAAATCAAGCTCAGCTCGAACATCGGAAAGTTCGGGCACGACTCGACTCGATGCCACCCCTACTAACATTAGTTACTTTACTTTTAGTTGGTTTAATTCAAAGACTGAGTTTGCTTCAACCGTGATTCATGTTGGAGTGTTTGTTGGAGTTAGTTGGTAGAAGAGTTTGTAATGAATGGTAGGGAGATAGAGACAATAATAAGGATTCACTGCTAGAACAACAATGAATAATTCATATTCAAACAAGAGAGAGAGAGAGAGAGAGAGAGAGAATTATTTCTTAAATGCTTGTGTCAGTGTGCTTTCAATCGATTGAAAGAGGGTTATTAAAATTTTATTTAAAAAGAACATTTCATGCTTAACCATGCAAATAATTAATCTGTTTGAAATTTTGCTTAGATGCAATAAACGTTGCTTCAACAATCCTGTGTGCAAGTGTATATTTTTTCGCTTGTGCTCAACGACGACATATTGCTTCCATTGGGAATTAAGAATTTGGTACAACATGCTAAAAAACATGAGAAATAAAGTCCATCGTGTAAGATATATCTGCAATGAGCTGTGAAAGGTTATAAGAAAAAAAAAAGAAAAACTCACTCAATTCATATAAAACAACCTTTCTCTCATAATATTGAATAAGCATTCACATTTAAATCCCATCACACAGTACATCCCATTTTATGATACACTATTCATCTATTTACATAAGATATCTCATCTATCAATTACATACTTTGGCATGCCCAACCCCTGCTACCAACACGATCTTCGATAGTATTACTAGGTTGCTTGGAACCACCGGATAGTGATATAATGAGAAAGTAAGGCCATGCGTTAGATCACTGACAAATTGAAACTTCATCTTGCTTTGCTTTGATATGACAAATTGTTATCGAAACAAACACGGGTGATGTCCAAAAAAACTTTTAAAAGAAGAAAAACATAAACTGTAATGCACAAACTTATCCACCATAGGCTCAAAAAGAGAATAAACAAACCCTATCCAATTTAGAAGTGCAAAACTGAAAATGGCAAATCACAACTTGAGTATATCATTGTGGAAAATAAAATGATGGAAGAATTCATATATTAAACAATCTCAAAGAAAGTTATTTCATAAATTAAAATAACCAACCAAAATTAGCTGGGAACTCGTGAAACAGAGAAAAGAAAGAGAAGATAAAACATATGCAAGAGAAATAAATTGAAGACACGACAAACAATTTTCAGATAGATACAGAAAAGGAAAAGAAAAAGAAATTTTGTTTAGAAAGAGTTAAACGCATAAGCAGGAATTCAAGTTTGCAGCTAGTGGGTAATCAGATTATTACCTGAGAGAGAACGAACACAACCAGAAGGATAATAGAACTGAACAGGAATGGCCATAGAGAGCCGGAATCCTTGTGTGCACCGTGAGACTTACGACCATGACCGCTTCCTGTTTTGCAAAACATTCAACAGAAGAAGACCAGTTAATGTGATGGCAGAGAGCAGAAACTGCATCGCAGCTAGTATTTCCCTTGATAAGATTTCTATGCGTCATTTTTTTATACAATTAAAACAGCAATGCAGCTAATTCAGAGCATCAACCACAGCAAGGCAAGGCCACTTTCAACGCATAAGATGGAAAATGGAAATAAAGTATTGGATCTTTACCACTAATGATGTCGATCGTCACCATACTGAAGGACTCTCTCTAAGGAGGATGAGGTTGATAGTAGAGATACAGGGGAAACTGGAATCAGAAACTATTGTACACGAGAAAAAACAGAGCCACGGAAACAAATCCATATGAAAATGTTTCCCACTCATTTTTTGATAAACACAAACAGACGAAGAAAATAAAAAAAATGAAATCACAAAGACTTTCCAAAGATTAACAGAAAATGAAATATAAATACCGCCACAATGAATCGAAAACAGAATTAAAACCATACAAATTTTTGCAATCCTGGAACCATTTTCTTGTAAACACAAAACAAACAAACGTTGAAAATGAAAAATAAAAATAAAATCACAAAGACGTCCTAACATTAACAGAAAATGAAATATAATGGCTGCAATACAAAATGGCGGTCTGGGAATAATGAGAAGAGAAAGAATTTTTGTTAATGCCACAATGAATCGAAAAGAGAACTAAAACCATAAAAAAAAATCTCCAAATGAATATGCAATCGCGGAACCATTTTCTGATAAACACGAACAGACAAAGAAAATGAAAAAATAAAATAAAATCACAAAGACGTCCAAACATTAATAGAAAATGGCACGACGCAGGGATACCGTCGAAGAAGAAAGAAGAAGAGAAAGAATTTGTGTTACTGCTACAACGAATCGAAAAGATAATTAAAACCATAAATATTTTCTAATAAATAATAAAATCCCGGGAAAGAAATCAAAGAAGTCGAAGAAGGCAAACAAAGAAACAAGGTTAAGGTTAGAGGGAAAGAACTAACATATTGTTGTTTCAATCCGCAGACCACCGTTGTTGCGGATGAGAGTGAGCTCCGACGAAGATATGGAGGACTGCCATTTTATACGATAAGATCCTATACATCATTTGCAGCAAGCTAGGAGTTCATAATGCTCTCTCATCCCCAGTTTGAGGGGAAGTGTTGGAAGATGGGTCCAAACCCATAAGACATGGACCCACCATGATCACACGAGCTGGTGGGACCCACCATGATAACGTGAGGTGGCATGATGAGTCCTGCACAATAAGAAGTCTTACAGAACCAAAATTATTATGGAAGCAGGTCTCATAGAAGAGTTTCAGTTTAAAGGTGTTTAAGTCATGTTAGTTTTCTTTTTATATTGAGTTATTTAATTATGTTAGGACTTATCTTTAAGTGTTAGAGTTTGGGTGTAATTGGGACAAAGGTATAGTTTAATTGTAATTGGACTCTACTACCTTCCTATATTATAAATAGAGGTTCATGTACTCTGATTACAACAAATCAATGAAGTATTTATCTTTTCCTTAAATTCAACAGTTATATAAAAAGGATATTATAAAATATTTTTCAGCTCAATATCTATTAGTAATATCAAAATAATATTAATTTATTAACTTAATATATAAAAATTAAAATATTCAAACAAATACTTACTTTTATAATATAAAAAACTTAATGCAATTATTATATTAAAAGAGTTTAAATTATCACACTTAAACTAACGTATATTCGCAGTTATATTTGTTTAAATTCATTACCCATTGTACTATGCAAACAATGTACTAATAAAAATAAAAAATAACATTGTTTATTTTCAGGACTCCATGAATTTATCTCATGGAGAAAAAGGAAAAGAAACCCATTGGGAGAAAACTGGAGGAAGAAGGCTTATGGAATTGATGATCCTAACCCTCCCCTTGAAGCTCTATTTATAGATTTATGAACCTACTGTATTACAATAATACCCCTGAACTTAGGGTTTAGGGTTTAGGGTTTTAACCCTAGAACTTTAACTTAATTACAATAATGCCATCTCTATGAAATGACTCTTTATTTACATCCTGCCATCATTGTATATGGGCCTATGGGCCTTTTCCTTGATCTGTGGGCCTTAAGCCCATCTTCTATATCTCTTGGTTGCATGTCTCCCTTGGTCTTATGGGCTTGGGCCTTCCTTGGTCGTGTGGGCTTGGGCCCTATCTTCCAACACTCCCCCTCAAGCTGGGGGTGAGAGAACAGTATGAATTCCCAGCTTGCTACAAATGATGTATAATATCTTTGTATAAAATGACACATTTTCCAATATGCCTTCATCTTCCAACACTCCCCCTCATGCTGGTTCTCTCGTTCATGAGGCCTAGTTGGCATAATATCAGTGAGAGTAAATCACTCCTAACCACTAAGACATTGCTCCATACTTCAGTCATAACTCATGTTGGCTGTAGGACACACTTCGTCTTTTGTAGGTAGTGTGTCTATCGGAATTGCTCTGAAGTGTCCACCTCCACCACCGTGTCCCTCCACGGGACAACAAGTCTCAAGTGGTAGAGTAATATATGATATTAATGGGGGAAAGTAACATAAATATAATTATAAGTTCCTCCATCACGGACTTCCTACTTCAAATATTTTTTATATTTTTTACGGGGATGAAGTTCCTATAAAACAGAGTAAGCTCAGCCCAGGAACATCGTAACAGCAATCAAGAAGATAACCAACGCTGGAAGAGCTTCAATGGTTTCTGGACTTACAGAAGAAGAAAATAAAAATGAAAACGAACAGGGAATAGGTATTACACTAGATGCGATTTGTTGCTGAAGAACACCTCTATTTATAGGTGATTTGTAGCACTGAATCGAGGAAGACAGCTGGGAGACAACTACGAAAATAATAGAAAGGAAGCTTCCTTTCTCTTCCGGCGCTGATGGAAGCCTCTATACCCTCTGTCCACTGCAACGGTCAGTACAGAGTCACCTCTATTTTTCGCTCCTTCCATTAATTCCCATTCACACTTGAGTCCTTTTAATTTTTCTTTCATGCTTACCCCGCCGCCAAGGGGGGCAGTCCCCTTGGACCCCCGTCGGGGCTGTCGCCCCGAACCCCGCCTTCATTTTACAGTTTCTTCACAAATAACCATTGCGGTCACAATTTGACCTCATCAGCGTCAAAGCCAGAACTGCTAACTAATTTACTCACTCTCGAGATTGGCGCTCCTCATAATTGGGGCCCAGTGAATACATTAGATTAGCAATAACTCGTGAGAGGTGGGCATTGACACACTAACAATTCCTCCATCATGGACTTCCAACCACAAATATTTTTTATCCTCTGTCATGAACTCCCAACCACAAATAATTTTGGTATTTTTTATTGGAATGAGGTTCCTCCGTCATAGACTCCCAACCACAAATAATTTTGATATTTTTGACGGGGATATAGTTCCTCCGTCATGGACTCTCTATCAAAAATGTTTTTTACGGGAACAAATAAATAATGGTATGAGGCTATCTCTTCTTCAATAATAAAGTCTCATCAAAAGAGACACAATAGCAGCAGGTGAAATGGGCTCGAGCCCATTTAACACAACCCAAAATAATCCTTGTAAAATGATCCATGAAATAATCCAATGCACATATTTGTTCTAAATAATATGCTGACCAAGGAATAATTTGTCAATGCTTCAAAAATAATAATCCAGTTAGAGAAAAAATTTACCGAGTCGCGCTGAAATATTTATAAAACTTGGGCATGTATACCGAGGCAGAAATAGGTGGCCCAAGTCAGGTTGACCTAGACCCAAGTTGACCCAAACTGAGTTGGTTTGAGATGACTCGGTCAGAAGTCACGCTCGATTGGAAAGCTATTGGGTTAACTCGCCAGTCCGGGTTGTGGGATAGCTCATGCACTGAACCGGTGCTCAGATAAAATTTCTTAACTTAAGAACCTTTAATCGGGAAACAGTGCCTTCTTCCCCAATCGAACAGAGCGGCCAAAAACTTTCTTCGTCCGGAACCGGCAACAGCAAGACAGTGATGGCAGAGCAATGGCTGGAGATCCTTATGAATAGAGCAATATCGAATCAAGATCGGAAATAATCTTTCCGGAATAAAATAGCAGAGAAGATGGACACACAGAGATTTCTTCGGTGTCTCTGGCTGTTTCTGCGGCGAAGAAAATAATCTAGCGAAGAACTTGTATAATCAACAAGATATGCTCTTTTTGGAACTTTTTTGAGTTGTCTTCAAGCAGGTAAAATCAAATCAAGAGCTTCCCGAAATATATGATTGGTAAGATGACTGATTCGAGCTTACTGGTGCTTTCCGAAAAAATATTTCCAACAGAGAACCTGTTGGCTGGAAGATAATAAGCAACAACAAAATAATTCTGGATGGTGACTGTTGATTTCAAGAATGATATTACGGTTGCTGGAATGACAGTGGTGGAGATTTCTAGCAAGATTTTTCCATCTCTCGACGAGAAATGGAACCTGTTAATGATAGTTCTCACATACATTAGTGAGTATAAAAATCTTGCATTTATTAGTTGGCCGAAGAGGTTTCCTACGTGGCTAGTCATTTTGGGATAGGGCCTTCGACCCAATTTGATATGGTATCAGAGCAAGGTTCTCATATGTGGTCATCCACCCAAATTATCCACGTGCTACCATGTGAGGGTCTCTACCCAAATTATCCACATGCTATCACGTGAGGGGGAGTGTTAAGGATAGTCCCACATACATTAGTGAGTATAAAAATCTTATATTTATTAGTTGGCAAAAAAGGTTTCCTAAGTGGCTAGTCATTTGGGATAGGGCCTTCGACCCAATTTGACAAAACCAAACTCGTCTTCTTCGGTGAAGGCAATAAACAGAGAGCATAGCTGGCGTTCAGGAGCCAGTAGAGTGTTGTCAATGAAGGAGAAGGCAGACGAAGACAATGCTAGCGCAGACCGTCAAAGAGCAGCAGTAACATCCGACAGCAGCATCACATGATCTATGGGACAGAGAGAAGACTGGCCTCATCAAAAAGATACCGTGAAGCTTCCTCTGGCTCTTGAGCTTGCCGCATGCCGAAAAGAAGCTATCTTCTTTTATAATATTTCCAATGAGAACAAAAATGTGGCTAGTGCAATAACGAAGCCAACTAGATCCCTGCCTCTGATGGGTCGCCGGAGTTATTTGTAGAAGGATACTCTCCTGGTTGAGAGATGGGTCGGGTTGACAGGACCAAGTTGCATTCATGTTAAAAAGCAAAGAAGGAACCCATATACTCCTGCCTTCGATCGATTGTCGTGTTGGGCTCTCGCTGTAAAGACAAGTCAACTCGGCTCAACATAGATACGAAAAAAAAGTGCGCAGAGAGAGAGAGAGAGAGTTGTGGTTGCCTCGAGCATACAAGCATGGTGGATGATACAATTTAACCATAAAAAAAAAATTGTCTAAGAATTAAAAGAGAGAAAAAAAATTTCTAATCCTAAATGAAGAAGAATTAAACCTGAAAAACCATAGTAGGAATTCTGAAAATCATAGGTCTGATACCATGTTGATTTTCAAGACTCCATGAATTTAGCTCATGAAGAAAAAGGGAAAGAAACCCATTGGGAGAAAACTAGATGAAGAAATCTTATGGAATTGATGATCCTAACCCTCCCCCTGGAGCTTTATTTATAGATTAATAAAACTACTGTATTACAATAATACCCCTGAACTTAGGGTTTAGGGTTTTAATCCTGGAACTTTCACTTAATTACATCAATGCCATCTCTATGAGATGACTCTTTATTTACCATCTTAACATCATTGTATGTGGGCCATGGGCCTTCTCCTTGATTTGTGGGCCTTGAGTCCGTCTTCTATATCTCTTGGTTGTATGGATCTTCCTTGGTCTTATGGGTTTGGGCACATCTTCTAACACACTTGGATGTGTGGGCCTTCCTAGGTCGTGTGGGCTTGGGCCCTATCTTCCAACAAACACATATAACTCAATCACCTATTTAATATAAAAAAGCTATTACTGTACATACAAAATACAACCAAAAAAATATTTAATGCCATTAAAACATAATAGTCAATAATTTTTCCACATTTGAATTGCTAATACATTTCAAAAATATGATGCTCTTGTAGATTGTATTGCAGACTCCCTCTGAGTACTTATTTGAGTGTCCACATCATCCTTAAAATCATCACCACTGTCACTGTCTTCATTTTTAATTATATTGTTATCTTCACAATGTTCTTCACCAAAATCATCACTTGAATCATGCTCTTCATCTTTAAATAAATCCATGGAATCCTCTATGGGTATATAATTATGCAATATACAACAAGCAATCATAATTTTTACCTGGACATCAAAATCAAAAGGAGGAGCATCTTTTAATATCTTGAAATGAGCTTTTAAAGCCCCAAATATATGCTCGATAGTATTCCGTTAAGATGAGTGTCTTCGATTAAATATTTCTCTTTCATCTGTAGGAGTATTATCTCCAAATTCTTGCAAGTGATAACGAGTCCTTCAATAGGGTGCCAAAAACCCTAAGCCCTCTCAATGCCCTTCCCAAAAAATGCTAGAAATCCAAATCTAGCGATACCCTCCACTAGTTTTGGGAAGGTACAGGTCCTCCCTTTCAGTGCTTATTTCTTGAGCCTAATGGACTAGCTATTTACATTTTCGGGTTCTTTCATACACCTTTCTTGTCACAAGGCAATATGGAATTTTATTTTTCAAATATTTGCACATCTTAAAAGAAAAGATTACCTCAGTATGAATATTTTTCTTAGAAATCATTCCAAGAAACTTCAAGGGGGGGGGGGAGGTTAGTGTGTTTTCAAAGTGAAAGTGAAAGTGAAATTTTTTTGTGTTTGTATGCACAATGAAAAATATAGTGGAAAGTACAAAAGAAAATTATTAATAAAATATTCTAATAGATTTAAATTTTAACGGATATTTTTTATCTAAGTTTTCTAGTAATAAGTTAGGATAGATTTTAACTCTTCTTACTTAATCAATAATAATACTAATTAAACTTTAATTAATTAATTAATTAATTATATAAATAAAATAAAAAAATTTACTTTTATGATATCCAAATGCTTAATCAAATTGTTATTTTTTATTTAAATAAACATAAATATTTAATTTATTTTAAATGATTAAATAACTAAAAATAAATTAAGATTATTTATTTAATTAAATATATATAAAAGGATTAAACAAATCCATACTTTTATATTATTCAAATGTTAATCAAATTGTTAATTTAAAAAATTTAAATTCTCACTCTTAAAATAGTCATTAATATAATGTTAAAAATAAGGATTTAATATAAATAAAAAAGTTTATTGTGTTTTATAAAATCATCTAATATATTTACCTTTTACTTTAGATAACTATATTTAACTAAAATAAAATAATTTTAAGTTGTTTTAAATTAATAAAAAATTTAAAAATTAACTTTTTTTAAATTAATAAGTAATTTTAAAAAATATTAACATGTTTTAAATTAATAAATGCTTTTTAAAAATAATTATTTATTTAATTAAATAGATTAAAAATGATCTAACAAATACTTACTTTTATAATATCCAAATTCTTAATGAAACTGTTACTTGTGTAAAATCTAAATTCTCACTCTTAAATTAGAAATCAAATATAATATTAAAATCAAGAATTTGTATAAATAAAAAATAGGGTATTTTATTATATAAAACTATTCAGTTAGATTTAACTTTTATAATATAATTTTATTAAACTATTTTTTTAATAAAGTAAGATAAATTTCAACTTGTTTAAATTAATAAATTAATTAAGCTTTTTAATTTACTTAAATGTAGTTAATTTTATTATATCCAAATGCAAAAGTGAGAGGGCAGAATGAGCATAACAAGAGTGAGAGAGCGAGTGAGTGATTTAACTTTCTCTCGTTTTTCTCAAGAATAAGTGTCACTTGACACTTACGGTGCATACTAACAAGTTTTGGGTTATTTTCACTAGTGAAATTACTTTTATTTTCACTTTCACTTTGTACTAATGGGGCCTTAGTGTGCTCAATGGAAAGTGCAACGTAAAGTACTTTCTTGTGTTAGTGTACACAATGGAAAATATAATGGAAAGTAGAAGATGAGTTTATTAATTGTGATAGATTTAACCTAATTAAGATAGTTTTATTTAGAATTTTCAATTAACAAAATAAGATAAGTAACTTTAAAATTAAAAATAAAACTAGGTGGAAGCCTTTCATGGGCTTCATTCAAGAGCCCATGGGATATTATCAATTTTGCCAACTCTATGAACTTCTAGAACGCTATCACCACGATCGCCACCATCTACCCAATTTTGATGGTATCCTAATTTCTTCCACCTATTGACCTAGTTAATAATTTGTTGTTTCTCTTCATCTCGTTTCTAACACCAAAATTGGAAACTGGAAGGGAGGCCAAGATATGGAACTGTCCATTCGAAAGGGCGGGGAAGGATGCAAGGTTACCCAGAGGGAGCATTTGCGCTACTGTTCCGATAGGGGCACTCCCGACAGCGTATCAATTGGACAAAATTAGGTATGAATTGAAAGACCAATCTGTTGCGTTGAACTTGTGAGCGATCGTGGAGAGCATTCTAGAAGCCCATAGAGTTGGCAAAATTGATAATATCGTCGAACTGATACACCGTCGGGAATGCCTCTATCGGAACAGTAGTGCAAATTCTCTCTCTAGGTAACTTTGTATCCTTCTCCACCCTTTCGAATGCACAGTTCCATATCTTGGCCTCCCTTCCAATTTACAATTTTGGTGTTAGTAACGAGACAAAGAGAAACAACAAATTATATTTTAGGTCAATAGGTGGAAGAAATTAGGATACCATCAATTGTAGTAAGCCAAAATTGGTAGATGGTGGCGATTGTGGTGAGAGCATTCTAGAAATCCATAGAGTTGGAAAAATTGACCCACGAGCTCTTGAAGCCCATGAAAACCTTCCTCCTAGTTTATTTATAATTTTTAAGTTTCTTATCTTATTTTGTTAATTGAAAAATCTAAATAAAACTATCTTAATAAGGTCAAATCTATCATAGTATTTTATTAATAAACCCATCTTCTACTTTCCATTATATTTTCCATTGTGTACACTAACACAATAAAGTACTTTACTTTGTACTTTTCATTGAGCACACTAAGACCTCGTTAGTACACTCTAAAGTGAAAGTGAAAGTGAAAATGAATTACTTTCACTAGCAAAAATAACCCAAAACATGTTAGTGTGCACTGTAAGTGGCGAGTGGCACTCATTCCTGAGAAAAAAAGGAGGGAAAGTGAAACCACTCCTCCCTAAGGCTAGTAAATTAACTTTCACCCGCGCGCTCACTCACTCTTTCACTCTTCTTATGCTCATTTTGCCCTCTCACTTTTGCATTTGAAAATAATAAAATTAAATATTTATTTAAGTATTTTATTTATACATTTAATGAAATTAAAAAAGATAAATTTAATTAATTTAATTATTAATTTAAACAAGTTGAAATTTATCTTACGTTATAAATAGAATAGTTAAATAAAATTATATTATAAAAATTAAATCTAACAAAGTAATGTTAATATTTTTTGAAATTATTTATTTATTTAAAACGAGTTAGTTGTTTTTATTAATTTATAACTACTTAAAATTTATTTTATTTTAGCCAAATATAGCTATCTAAAAAAAATTATTTATATAAAATCCTTATTTTTATCATTATATTTAATGACTATTTTAAGAGTGAGAATTTAGATTTTGTAAAGTAACAATTTGATTAACATTTGGATAATATAAAAGTTAGGGTTTGTTTAATCATTTTATATATACTTAATTAAATAAATAGTCTTAATTTATTTTAATTATTTAATACTTTAAATTAAATTATATATATTAGATTTTATTTAAATAAAAATATAATAAAATTAAATTTGTAAAAGTATTTTTGAATAATAAAATACCATATTTTTTATTTACATAAATTTATAAATTTTAATATTATATTTCAAGAGTGAGAATTTAGATATTAAAAAGTAACAATTTGATTAAGCATTTGGATATCATAAAAGTAAAATTTGTTAAGTATTTTATTTATATATATATTTAATTAATTAAATATATAAAGTTTAATTATTATTATTATTGATGAATTAAGAAGAGTTAAAATCTATCCTAACTTATTAATTGAAAAGTTAGATAAAAAATATCCTATAAAATTTAAATATATTAGAGTATTTTATTAATAAATCTCTTACGTACTTTCCACTAAACTTTCCATTGTGCATACTAACATAAAAAAATAATTCACTTTCACTTTAACTTTGAAAATGCACTTACCCCCCCCTTGAAGTTTCTAGGAATGATTTCTAGGGAAACTATTCGTACGAAAGTAATCTTTTCTTTTAAGATGTGCAAATATCTGAAAAAAGAAAATTCCATATTGCCTTGTGACAAGAAAGGTGTATGAAAGGACCTGAAAATGTAAATAGCTAAAGTCCATTAGGCTCAAGAAATAAGCACTAAAAGGGAGGACCTATTCCCAAAACTGGTGGAGGATATCGCTAGATTTGGATTTCTAGAATTTTTTGGGAAGGGCATTGAGATGGCCTAGATCATTATCTATATCATTTTTAGGAAGTTTTAATTTAACTTACTCAACAATTCCTTAGGTTGAATGGTACCAAGACGGTGGTTTGGTGGACAAGAAGAGAAGAATTTCTTTGGTGAGTATTAGGAGGAAGTTTTGAAGGTTTCTAATACTACTCACTTAAATTGCATTTCTCATTGTATCGAAGTTGGCATTTGGATGGAAATGACTGAATGAGAAATGGAATATGTTTGATCACACAACTTCAGATTGGACATTTTGATGGTTTCAAATTCTGGTCACATAAATTGTATCTTCTTGCTGTATGGAAGTTGGAATTTGGATGAAAAGGATTGAATGAGAAATGGAATATGTAGCGCAATATCCATAAAGAGCAAGAGGTGGAAAAAAAATGACAAAAAACAAGACAAGTGTGAAAATATATATTAAATATAATTTATGTTCATAATTGTTGTATAATTTGGGATATGTACATAGGGTTATTTGATTAGGCTTAATGGGATGGGGGGGGCGGGGGGTGTATTGTCTTGGGCCCATGGGCTATTTTGTAACAGGAAAATCTAAAGGTTAAATACCTAATGAAAGGGGGAAAATCCCCAACGGAAACATTTTGATTAATCTTTCGTCTGCTTTGTTTTGCCGTGAAACCAGAGAGCTACGCTCTCTCTTGTGGGTGTTTGGACTGTTCCGTCAGTCCCTTGATTTTGATTTGTCATGGTATCAGAGCTCTGAAGATTAACCGTCCGACGCATTTTTGTCCGATGACCTATGTTGTTCGACGAGTTTTTTTTTTTCGGCATTGATTGCGGGCGTCGTTAGAAAAACCTGTCGGGTGGTTCCGTTGCCGGAAAAGCTACGGGGTTCCGTTGCCAGGAAGAGGGTTCTAGCCGGAAGGGGAAATGAAAGGGAGAGGGTTCTCGCCGGAAGGGGAAACGAAAGGGGTGGTTTTCGGGGGTTGTCGGAAAGCATTGTTCGAGCTCGGGAAAGTTGTGGTTCCGTCGTCAGAAAAGCTCCATCGGTGGTTTCGTTGCCGGAGAAGCTACAACGGGAAGGGGGTTCTCGTCGGGAAACTCGCCGGAAGGGGGAACGAAGGTACGATTTTTTTTTCTCCTGCGCGTTCGATTGATTATTTGGCATAAGGTCGTTATAAAATTTGCGAACCTTTGTGGGATGATTTGAAACTTCTGAAAGTTTTGGGGGCCATTCTGGAATTTCTGAAGGTGTGAGGGTGTTTTTCGAATTTCTAATAGTTTGGGGGTCTAATTCGAATTTCTGTTAACCTGGGGGCAAATCTTGGATTTCTGCAAGTGTAGGGGTCCACTTGAAATTTATGAAAAGTGGGGGTATGTTTTGAATTTCTTATCTTGCGGGGGTGCATTAGGAATTTTGCTAGATTCGATCTTATCATGCCAGCAGACAAGTCCAATTTCACTACTATTCGATTCACGGGCAAGTACTACGGTACTTGGGAATTTCAGTTCTAGTTATTTGTTCAGGGAAGAGGTTTATGGGGTCATATTGATGGGAGTGATCTGGCACCTGGCGATGCTAACGCATTGTCAAAATGGATCATCATGGATGCTAGAGTCATGACTTGGATACTTGCATCTCTTGAGCCTCACTAGTCCCAAATCTGAGGCCCTACAAAACTGCCGCAGATATGTGGAATTACCTCCACAAGGTTTATCGTCAAACCAACACGGCCCAACGATTTTAAGTTGAATATGAACTTGCAAATTTCACCCAAGGCAGTCGTTCGATTGAAGAATATTTTTCGGGCTTCCAAAATTTATGGGTTGATTACATTGACATTGTTTACGAGGATGTCCCTGCTGCTGCTCTCTCTGTTGTGCAAGCTGTACATGACACCAGTAAACGGGATCAATTCTTGATGAAGCTTCGTCCTGAGTTTGAGATTGCTCAATCACATCTGATGAATCGTCATCCAGTGCCGTCCCTGGATACCTGTTTGAGTGAACTTCTCTGGGAGGAGCAGCGCTTTACTACTCAGGCTGGCATGGAACCTCGCATTCAGGCTGATCTCTCGGCTCCTGTAGCTTATGTAGCACCAGGAAGACCTAAGGGTCGGGACACCAGTTCTGTTCAGTGCTTCCACTGCAAAGCTTATAGTCACTTTGTTCGGAACTCCCCCAAGGGGTCGGTTCTGTTCTATAGCTACTGTAAAATGCCGGGTCATCACATCACCGTTTGCCCTACACAACCTGAAAGGAGGAAGCCAACAGCTTATCATGCATCCACCGATACATCTAGTTCTGCCACATTGCCACCTGCCGTTTCAGTCCCTATCATTCCTGTTCCACCAGCACCTGCCAGTTCCACCATTCTCACTCCTGAAATGGTACAACAGATGATCATTTCTGCCTTTTCTACTTTTGGTATCTCAGGTAAACAGAACCTTTCTACTCAACCATGGTATTTTGATTATAGTGCCTCTAACCACATGACCAACAATGTGGTATGTCTTTCAAATGTCAGAAAGTATGATGGCAATATGCACATCAACACTGCTGATGGTAGTACTCTGCCTATCAGTGTTGTTGGTGACCTCTCTCCATCTTTAGTTGATGTCTTTGTGTCTCCTGACTTGTCGACAAACCTTTTGTATGTTGGTCAATTAGTTGATAAAAACTGTAATATTCAGTTTTCTCGCTTTGGTTGTGTTATGCAGGATCAAGCGTCGGGGAAGGTGATCGCGAAGGGGCCTAAAGTGGGCAGGCTATTTTCACTTAAAGTCTTTCTATCCACTGTTATTCCCCGTTCTCCTGTAATTTCTTTTGCTTGTAATGTTGTTGGATTTGGCCCTAAGTTGTGGCATAGACGTCTAGGCCACCCAAACTTGTATGTACTTCGTACATTATTTAAATCGGGTTTATTAGGCAATCAAGATTGTACTTCTCGTGATACGTCTTTTGACTGTTCATCATGTAAACTTGGCAAAAGTAAAACTCTATCATTTCTGCAACATTCCTCGCATTCCTCCCACTGATTTGACCTTATTCATAGTGATGTTTGGGGAATTGCTCCCGTTATCTCGCATGAACAAATTAAGTACTTTGTCACCTTTATTGATGACTTTAGTCGATTTACCTTAGTCTACTTCCTACGGGCTAAGTCTAAAGTTTTTGTCATTTTTAAGAGGTTTCTTGCCCTCATTGAAACACAGTTCTTCGCTCTGACTCTAGAGGCGAGTACATGTCGGCAGAATTCCAAGAATTTCTTCAAAGCAAAGGCATTATCTCTCAACGTTCTTCTCCCTCGACACCCAACAAAATGGTGTTGCTAAGCGCAAAAATCGTCACCTTCTTGATATGGTCTGCACCCTTCTCATTGAATCATCCGTTCCTCCTAGGTTTTGGTGTGAAGCTCTCTCTACCTTCGTCCATTTAATTAACCCCCTGCCTTCGCCTGTCTTGCATCATGTCTCTCCCTTTGTTAAATTATTCGGTTATTCTCTGTCCTACATAGATCTTCGGACGTTCGGTTGTGTTTGTTTCGTGCATTTACCTGATCATGAACGATATAAACTTACAACCCAATCTGTTATGTGTGCATTTCTTGGGTATGGCGGTTCTCAAAAGGGCTATGTTTGCTACGATCCTCAGGCGTGTCGAGTCCTTGTTTCTCGGAATGTGGTCTTCTTTGAAAACCAATATTTCTTTCCCTCTCAAGTTACACTTCCGTCTACCTCTTTTTCTAGTTTGCCGAGCTTTGATGAGCCTCAACCCACTGCCTCGCTGCCCTCTCCTCCTTCTGACCTAGCGCTTGCTCCTGATCCTCCCTCTGCTCCTGCTCCCCTCAATCTTCACAGATCCACATGTAGTTCTCACCCTCCTGACTGCTTTGGTTTTCCCTCCCCTGTATCTCTGGTAGCTACTTTGTCTTCTATTTCCATTCCTTCTAGCCATAAACAGGCTATAGCACATGAGTGTTGGAAAAAGGCCATGCAAAACTGAACTACAAGCGCTAGAGGAGAATCACACCTGGGACATTGTGGCTTGCCCTCCTACTATTCGACCTCTTGGAAGAAAGTGAATCTTCTCTGTCAAGCTGCGTTCAGATGGATCGTTGGATCGGTACAAAGCCCGTCTTGTGGCCCTGGGGAACAGGCAGGAATATGGGATTGATTATGAGGAAACTTTTGCCCCATTTGCCAAGATGACCACAGTTCATACTATCTTAGCCAGTACGGCCTCTCAATCTTGGCCATTGCATCAGATGGATGTGAAGAATGCCTTTCTCCACGGTGATCTGCAGGAAGATGTCTATATAAAGCTTCCCTCGGGTATGTCTACATCCTCTCCTGATCATGTCTGCAAGCTCCGACGTCCTTTGTATGGGCTTAAAGAAGCCCCCCGAGCTTGGTTTGAGAAATTTTTTAGCACACTTATCCTCCACCGGTTTACCCAGAGTCAGTATGATTCATCTCACTTTAATCATCAAAAAGTGATGTCCAATAACACATCAAAAAGAAGAAAAACATAAAATGTAATGCACATACTTATCCACCATAGGCTCAAAAAGCGAATAAACAAACTATTCTTTTCTATACATTGTTCAAATATTCAAATTTCAATCTCAATCTTATAATTTGATATACATATTTACTGATACATTGCATTTACCTTTAAAATATTTCTTATAATTTTCTAGTAAGTCACTAATAGTAATAGGATTTTATTTAAAAGACTTTTTGGAAATATGTATCATAGGAAAAACATTTCTAGTTTTTACTAGAATATAAATTTTCAACCAGGCTCGAACATAGGCAGGTTCAGGCTCGGCTCAGGTCGATGCCACCCCTGCTTCCCACCAGTGACATGTCTAGATAAGGAAGTCGGAGTAGCTTCTCTTGAAATGTTGTTCCATTCGACCTCGAAACGGTTAGGTAGTAGTTTCTGGTCAAGGTTTGTCTGGAAGGTTTTGACATAGTTGAAGACGTAATCCCATCTCCCACAACTTCAACCCAACAAATTGGTCTTTCAATTCATACATAATTTCGTCCAACCGATTCACCGTCGGGAGTGCCTCTATCGGAATAGTAGTGCAAATGCTCTCTCTGGGTAACTTTGCATCCTTCTCCGCTGAATGCACAATTCTATATCTTGTCCTCCCTTCCAATTTACAATTTTGGTGTTAGAAACGAGGCGAAGAGAAACAAAAAATTATAAACTAGGTCAATAGATGGAAGAAATTAGGATACCATCAATTGTAGTAAGCCAAAATTGAGTAGATGGTGGCGATTGTGGTGAGAGCGTTCTAGAAATCCATAGAGTCAACAAAATTGATAATATCCCATGGGATCTTGAAGCCCATGAAAACCTTCCACCGAGTTTTATTTTTAATTTTTAAGTTACTTATCTTATTTTGTTAATTGAAAAATCTAAATAAAACTATCTTAATAAGGTCAAATCTATCACAGTATTTTATTAATATATTTTCCATTATGTACACTAACACAAGAGAGTACTTTACGTTGCACTTTCCATTGAGCACCCTAAGGCCTTATTAGTACACTCTGAAGTGAAAGTGAAAATGAAAGTACTTTCATTAGTGAAAATAGCCCAAAACCTGTTAGTGTATACCGTAACTGGCGAGTGACACTCATTCTTGAGAAAAAAAACGAGGGAAAGTAAAATCACTCCTCCCTGAGGTTAGTGAATTCACTTTCACTCGCATGCTCACTTGCTCTCTCACTCTTGTTATGCTCATTTTGCCCTCTCATTTTCGCATTTGGATATAATAAAATTAAATATTTGTTTAAGTATTTTATTTTATACATTTAATTAAATTTAAAAAGATTAATTTAATTAATTAATTATTAATTTAAACAAGTTGAAATTTATCTTACATTATTAAAAAAGTTAAAATAATTAAATTATAAAAATTAAATCTAACAAAGTAATTTTAACTATTTTTATTTATATAAATTCATGATTTTAATATTATATTTGATTTCTAATTTAAGAGTGAGAATTTGGATTTTACACAAGTAACAATTTGATTAAGAATTTGGATATTATAAAAGAAAGTATTTGTTTGATCATATTTTTATATATTTAACTAAAAAATTAATTATTAATTTTTTTATTAATTTTAGATAAGTTTTATTTTTTAAAATTATATTTTTATTTAAAACAAGTTAATTTTTTATTAATTTAAAACTTCTTAAAATTTATTTTATTTTAGCCAAATATTGCTATTTAAATTAAAAGTAAAATCTATTAGATGATTTTGTAAAATAAAATAAATTTTTTTATTTATATAAAATTCTTATTTTTCACATTATATTTAATGACTATTTTAAGAGTGACAATTTAGATTTTTTAAAGTAACTATTTGATTAACATTTGGATAATATAAAAGCATGGATTTGTTTAATCATTTTATAAATATTTAATTAAATAAATTGTCATAATTTTTTAATTATTTAATACTTTAAAATTAATTAGATATGTTTGAGTTTAATTAAATAAAAAATCTAATAAATTTAAAATTTAAAAGTATTTTTGAATAATAAAATACCATCTTTTTATTTACCTAAATTTATAAATTTTAATATTATATTTAATTATTATTTTAGGAGTGAGAATTTAGATATTAAAAAGTAACAATTTGATTAGGCATTTTGATATCATAAAAGTGAAATTTTTTAAGTTATTTATTTATATATAAGTAATTAATTAAATAAATAAAGTTTAATTATTATTATTATTGATGAATTAAGAAGAGTTAAAATCTATCCTAACTTATTAATAGAAAATTTAGATAAACAATATCCTATAAAATTTAAATCTATTGGAGTATTTTATTAATAAATTTCTTATGTACTTTCCACTAAACTTTCCATTATGCATACTAACATAAAAAAATAATTCACTTTGACTTTCACTTTCAAAATGCACTAAACCCCCCTTGAAGTTTGTAGGAATGATTTCTTTGGAAAATATTCGCACGAAAGTAATCTTTCTTTTAAGATGTGCAAATATCTGAAAAAGAAAATTCCATATTGCCTTGTGACAAGAAAGGTGTATGAAAGGACCCGAAAATGTAAATAGCTAATGTCCATTAGGCTCAAGAAATAAGCACTGAAAGGGAAGACCTATCCCTTCCCAGAACTAGTGGAGGATATTTCTAGATTTGGATTTCTAAATTTTTTTGGGAAGGGCATTGAGATGGCCTTGAACATTATCTATATCAATTTTAGGAAGTTTTAATTTAACTTACTCAACAATTCCTTAGGTTGAATAGTACCAAGACGGTGGTTTGGTGGACAAGAAGAGAAGAATTCCTTTGGTGAGTATTAGGAGGAAGTTTCGAAGGTTTCTAATACTATTCACTTAAATTGCATTTCTCATTATATCGAAGTTGGCATTTGGATGGAAAGGACTGAATGCGAAATGGAATCTGTTTGCTCACACAACTTCAGATTGGACGTTTTGATGGTTTCAAATTCTGGTCACATAAATTGTATTTTCTCATTGTATGAAAGTTGGAATTTGGATGAAAATGATTGAATGAGAAATGGAATCTATAGAGCAATATCCATAAAGAGCAAGAGGTAAAAAAAAGAAGACAAAAAAAATCTAACAAGACAAGTGTGAATAATAAACCATTCTTGTGCTCCTAAAACATCATTCTAATATTCAAATTTCAATAAGTACTTCATCACACAATATAATAAAAGTTATTACGATACATTAACCATCCTTTTAGAACATCTAAGAATTACACTCCCACATTCAATCATCACAACACACATTTCTGAATACTTAAACCAATGGTGTCAGATTAAAGAGCTTGTAACGGGTTTAGTTGGAACACCGAGCCTACAACAAACTTGAGTCATAATGATAAGACGGTTCCAGGAATAGATGTGATGTCCGCAATGTGAAAGTCTGACAGTTATGGGTGGTTTCAAACCAAGCTGGCTCGAGCTCGGCTCCGTTCTGGCACGGTTCAATTCAGTATACCTGGATCTTGAGCCGATTTTGAGATCCGGGATGGGCTCGTTTAAATTGACGAGCCGAGCTCAACTGAATCAAAGTTTGGCTCGAAAGCTCATGAGCCGGCTCGTTAATTTAACAAGCGGTGCAGGATTCGGGGGATTTGGGGGAGTCGGGACTAGGGAGCGGGACCAAGAGCTGGAGCGTCGAGCGGAGTGGGAGAGAGGGGAGAGAGAGCGGGGGGGGGGGGGGGGGAATTCTTCCTCCCCTCGTCACTGCTGAGCCCCTCCCATCCGTTGTTGTTGCCACCTTTGTCGCTGTCGACAATTGCCTCACCGGCCGCCTTCTGCCTTTTCGTCACCACTGATTTTGTGGCCACCGCTATATTTCTTCCCCCTAGTCTGCCTTCACCTTTGTTTCCGTCGTCACCGTTTCCGTCATCACAACCGTTATTGCCGAAAAAAGTTCCTTGCCGACGCCGCTGGAAACTTTTCCCTCCGCGTCGTTCCTCATCCTTGGTGGAAACCAGAGGACCTAAGTTAGAAGGAAAAAAATAATCCCCCCTAGCGAGAAGACAATTTCCTCATCAATAGACACCGCCGGTACCGCCCCCCCGGACACTCTCGATGTGGACCAGGCACACCTCCGCTTCTCTCATGTCAGGTTACCCTCCACCGCGAAAAATCTGACCCTATACACTACTTCCGTCGAGTACCGTCGCAGCTAGCTTCCATTTTTTCCCCGCTCTCGCCCATCAGAACGGTGTGACTCCTCTGTCAAGATCGTCGCCATTGAACAAGTTACTGGTGGAGATTGCCGAAGAGAAAGTCCTTATAATCGATGGAATTCTGGTGGACGAGCCGCCTGGTGCCGCTCGTGCTTGGTCATCGGCGTCGGAAATAGGCTTTTTCTCTCTCACAAACCCAATTCTTACAAGACAAGGGTATGCCGCCCGTGGGAGGACTTGGGCCCGTGCGCATGTGCATCAAAATGCCTGGTGCTTACCTCTCGTTTCCGACGTCGTTCTGTACTGTTCACGCAGATATTTAATTGCTATTTCTATTGAATGTCGATTCTCAGTTTGCAAGCGGAAAAGAGCAGCTGCCATCAGCACGTCAGTTTCAAACGCCCTTGTTGAATTTCATATTTACTTGCCTTCTTGTTTCCTTTTCAGTTCCTTTCTTTGCTTCTCTACGTAAGATGCTCTTTGATTTTAAGCATTTTCAAATTTAATAATGAAAATGCCTAATACTATCCAGGAATGTAATTTTTCTGTATTTTTCTTGGTTATGTTTGGTTGATTCGACATAATGTCCAGGATAGCTAACTTTAGAAAGGCAAAAGTAAAAGTGGTTTTTTGGCTACATTTCCATGCTACACAAGTAAGCCTTTTGTTAAATATGACCTTATGTTAGAGCTAAGTTTATTTCCATTCCGGAATGTGGCTTTTTCATTGCTCTTGAAATGGCTATTTGGATAGATATCTCAGCATTTAGTTTTCATCTGACATTGTTTCAAGTTTCTTGAGCTAGAGCTACCACTGATTTGTGGAGTGGAATTGACCTATCATTTGGTTGCTCGTTGTATTGCCCTAATAATGATCTGATTTTTTTATTCTTGTTGATACTGGAAAGACAACAAAAACAAAAACAACCAAAGCCAATGTGGGGAATGAGAACTGCAAATGGTCGGATCCTATCTATGAGACTGCAATACTATTCCAAGATGTTAAAACTAAAATGTTTGAGGAGAAGCTCTACAACCTTGTGGTTGCAATGGTATCTGTCGTTCTTTTGAACTTCTCTCTCTCTCTCTCTCTCTCTCACTTGGACCCTATATCTCATCTCTTTCTTTTCTTATAGAAGCCTATTATTTTGTTATTGTGTTAAACTAATTTAGAGTTATTTATCTTTAGTAGACATTTAGAAGGGATATTCTTCTGTTTTGTCAAGGATCATCTCGTTCTAGCATCCTTGGTGAGGCCACCATAAATCTGGCGGACTTGCAGACGCATCAAAACCTTTATCTGCTGCACTTCCTCTTCGGGGGGGCATTCTTGTGTTGGATTAGTTTCCTTTGTGTGCTGTTGATGGTGATCATTTTTTCATGACTTGGTAACCATAAACTTGCTACTATTTTCTTCTTTTTCTTCCAAACTACTAATTGCACTCACAACTTCTTGAATTTTGGAAAGAAGAAAATCAGACTTGTAGGTGATCGGAAAAGAAAAAAAAATTCTATCTTTTGCTACTAATTGGGCCTGCTTAGATTCAACTTCATTAAGTGAATGCTTCAAACTCATGTGTTTTGTACTTCTCATAGTGTTTGCCTTGCGTCATGTAAAAGGTATAAAAAATGGTAATGTTGTGAATTTTATCTGTATGGCAGGTTACAATCCAACTTCTCACATCTAAAACTGGCTACAGGTGTTGCTTCAGTGATCCTACAAATTTGCATTGACTTCATTATTAACACTATAGTTTGAGACGTTGGATAAGGGTATTGATTCATCTAAGTGAAGCATGTTTTCCCAGAGCTAAGTGATTTGATGTGGAGGGAAGTTTTGTTGCATGAATCGTTGGGATTTTCCTATCATCTTCTTGCGGCTTCGTCTCGATTTTCTTGAAGTTTTGAGTTTTAATTATTTGTGAAATCGGTAGTTGGTCTAAATTTTCATTGGATTGTCATAGAGAGTTTGAACAACGATGAGATGTCAGAGAGAGGAGATTTTAGATGCCCACTGGTCCAAGCGTTCATGATAAATCTGCCAAAAAAGTGTCATCTTTTGCAGAGGCGGCAAATGATCAGATTGACAAGGTTTAGAATTGTCATTTCTTGCTAGAGTTTAAACGTACATTAAACAAACAATGAGAAACATATTTAGGAACTTACCGGAAATGGAATGAATCAAATTACTAACATGCATATATGCATATTGTTCATATACATTGTTATGAACTCAATAGCAGGCCGGGTAATGCAAAGGCACAATGGTTGAGTCTTTTAGTATTAAGTTAATTATTTTTCTTTCTATTTACTTTTGCTTCATTTTTATTTTAATTGATGAGTTAGTATGCCATAGGGGCAATACTGTAATTCTTTCTCTTGAACCCTTGTTAGCGTAAACCCTACTTAAGGGGTGAAAGGAATGAGAAAAGACAAGTCTGATTTTAGTCTAACCAAGGTTTTGAGTTCTCCTAAACGAGCTCAGGGGTGTGCGTTCTCCTTAATGAACTTAGGGTTTTCAAGCTTCCCTTCGACTTTATTCTTCTCTTCTCTTTTTCTTCCCTACGAATCACTGTGTTAGATCCGGGACCATAACAACTGGGTATTAGAGCAGGGTAACATGGGTATTCCAGCATTGACGAGTTAAGAGATTTGGTTGTTAGAGTGTAGAATGTATGGGTAAAAAATGAGGTGAGGTTTGCTTATATCAGACAGCTGTTGGAACAAATCCCAACTCTTTGACTCCAAATCGACAGACTTGAAAAGGAGGTACGAAGGGCAGCAATGCAGGCATAAGCTGAGGCATGAATGAAAAGAATCGACCAGCAACTCGACAGACTCAAAATGGAAATGTGTATAGCAGCAATGCCTGATGATATACGTCCGTCTTCCATTGAAATGTCGAAGAGATTGAAAAGTCGTTGTTCTAGAAGAAGACGGGGCAACCTTTGTCTCAACAAATAATTTTGGCTGTTCCGAAGTCGATCGACCTCAAATTTCTTTGGAACAACCCGATTTGGGCTCATAAGTTTTCGTCGAGCTCCTCTGTACTCGGCAACCTAAACTAAAGCCCAGCCTCTAGAAATCCGAAGTCAGGGAGACTGGAAATTTTCGAGCCTAGAGGCTCAATGATAAAGTTTGCCCAGATACCTCCTTCGTCAACATAGTGGCTGTTGTTCGCCGTTGATAAAAATTTCCTAAGGTCATTCTTCTCGGCAACGACGGTGCGGGGAAGATCTCGTTGATAAATCAATGGGTCGTGCTAGCAGATGCAAACAAGAAAGACCAAAAACCCAAAATCTTTGATTTCACAGTGGAAATTGTTGCCTTGGCGGAAAAAGAGAATTCCGGCAGTAAAATTAAACAATTGTTTCCCCTTATCTCAATTTGTTTCTCACATGTTGTTCGTTACAATGGTAAACACCAGCCAGAAAATGGGCTATCCGAGAAATGGTGTCACAGAGGATTCTGGTGTGCCGTCTCTGCTTTACTATCCTGGTTGTGGTCTTGTTTCTGTGCAGGCAGTGGCCAATCTTTGAAGGAACCTTCATTGAGAAGATCAACTACTTCATCACCGTTGGTGCTTACAACTAATTCTTGCGAACCTTCAGAGGTCGTTTGTGGAACAAATCCTTTGGTTAACATGTATTCAGCCTGCGGAGATGTAGTGTCCGCTCGAACACTGTTCTATGAAATTATTCTACTAGGTCTGGTTTCTTGGAATTATATGGTGTACAGTTATGCAAAGTGTGGGACTAAGGCGTCTCTACCAGGTAGCTATTCGACTTAATGCCGGAACGCGACGTTGTAGTTGGTAGACCGCCACCTAGCCTCTATATGTCATTAGTGGCCGTGGGGATGAAACCATAAAATCAAAGTGCCCATAAAATCAATGGCGCACCTGTATCTTCTTCCCTACAAATGCCTGGAACACAGTGCATATACAGGAAAACTTTTGGGTGTTTCCATAATTAGAGTGACAGTGAATATATGGCTGGTCAGCTTTGAGCATTTGGACATGTAATGCGTGATAATCCAGAGGAGGTAGATCCTTGGTTCACTAATACGTGTACTGTGAAATCTTCTAGTCCATCAGCCAAGGAAACTTTAAATTCAAAATGCAAAAAGGATGGTATGTCCCTTGTAGTGGCTGGATGTGTGTCTCAAGGAAGTAGATACTTGAAGGAGCTTGGAGGGATTAGTATAACTGAAGTGCATACACTGTTCTGGAATGCTCTAGGTGCTTGCCAGATATATGTAGAAATGCTAAGAGGTATTAAGACAGGAGCTGGGAGCATGGTTGAAATCGTGCAAATTGATAGGGGAGGTGCAATGGCAATTTTGCACTCTATATCAATGGGAAGGCTTCCACTTGCCGAGGGAATGAACGCCAATTTATCTGCTGCTGCTACAACAATTCGCTAGAGAGCACTAATTGCTCTTTGTGAGTCATCTCAGAAGAATTATAGCGACGTTGTTGCTGCCAAATCAGACCTAAACTATATTGGTCAGCAGATAGAGAAAATACTTCAACTGAAGAATTATATTGTTGTTTGTGAGAACATAATCAGGTATAGAATCTTTGTTAAAAAAATTATTGAGTCACATGATGTGATAAAAATGTGTGTTCTGAAGTGTGACCCAAATTTGGCAATAAGTCTCATGAATGTGAATGGCCGTCATTAGACCTATACATGCATATCTACAAGCAAAAGCAAATATTACATGTCCTTGCTGATCTGGTGACATATACCATACTCCTAAATGTCTATTGTCTGGCTGAAAGTGTAGAGAGGGCACAAGATATTTACGAGAAAGTAAGACATATGGCATCAGTTGGGGCTTGCAGATTACATCTCACCACCTACAACACAATTATAAAGGTTTTTACAGATGCCAAAATGTCGCAATTGGCATGGAAAATAACAGAAGAGATGGTCTCAGATGGTGTTAGTCCTAATGTTGTCACCTGGTCATCATTGATTAGTGCCTTTGCCAAAGCAGATCTAATGGAGCGTGCAATTCACACATTTGATGAAATGCTCCTCTCTGGCTATGAACCTTCATTGAAGCAGCAACTTCTAATCTCCATCATTTTTATGACTATTTGGATTGCAATTGTCAGCTACATTGCTCTGCCATCCAACTTCACCCTCTATGATTTTGGAGTTGCGAAACTAGTTAAGAATTGGCACTTCTTCTTCTGTGTTGCTATTGGATTGTGGGCTGGACTCATTATTGGATACACAATGGAGTATTACACTAGCAATGCTTACAGTCCTGTGCAGGATGTTGCTCCTTCTTGCAGAACAGGAGCAGCAAAAAATGTGATCTATGGCCTCACACTGGGTTACAATTTTTTCATAATTCTACTTAGGTTTCAGTCTTGCTGCCATATATAGACTTTCTGTGGCAGTTTTGGGAATGTTTAACACAATTACAACCAGGCTTGCGCTTGACACCTATGGAGTCAAGGGGGAGGAAGATCATGTAGCTTGCATGGTTGACCTACTTGGCCACAGTGGGTACCCTTTGATGTAAAATTTAGTTACATCGGCTTTAATACCTTGCAAGCGTACGAATCGTTCATGTAATCTAGCAGTAAGCGAGGGTCATATCCACAGGGAGGATTGAATTTTGTGTATTCTTCAGTCAACTAGCCTAACCAAATATGATGAATTAATCTGAACTAAACACTAATTATATCCTACATTATCAAGCAATAATCTAATTAACTACTTGCACAACAGGAAACGTCAACTCTGGATTTTATCGTGATTCGTGCCTCTCTCGAGCGCCACGAAACCACGAATCCGGATTCTCAATCCTTGCATCTAGCCCCTCTCGGGCGCCTAGAGTTAATGACAAAGAGCGGATTACAATAGAATGCAGAGAATCAATTTCCTTTTGTGATGATGCTAAAATTATCAACTCTGGATTTTACTGTGATTCGTGCCTCTCTCGAGCGCCATGTAATCACGAATCCGATTTCTCAAACCTTGCGTCTAGCCCCTCTCGGGCGCATAGAGTGAAAGACAGAAATCGGATTAAAATACCAAAATCCAACCTCAATTATAATCCTACCCTAATTAGCTAATTTAATCAAATATCCAGAAAACAAATCTTAAATAAACATTAATTATCAAATCAGATTCAATTAACATTCAAAACCTAAGTTCAAACTATATAAAAAATTAAATTCAATAATGATGAATTACTCCCCTTCTTCTTCCTCTCGGTCGGGCAGCAACTCGTTCTCACGAGTGCTGCAATTTCCCGAAATTGGTGGCGTTGGGTGGCAATAGTGAGTGGCCGGAGGTAGAGACGACGCCGGCGACGAAGGTTGGAAGCCGACGGATGGAGGTAACGTCCGGTGAAGAACGAAACAGAGATGAAGTTCTCTAACCGGCTCTCTCGAGTCTCGGTCGGAGTCGGAATCGCTCCGAGAATGATCAAAAATACGTAACCGACGCCGGAGGATGGTCGAAAAGCGAAGTTGGCACCGGAGAAGCCCTCTCGGATCACTTCTCGGCCTGGCGAGCGACGACTGTCGAACTCACCTCGACGGAGACTCTCTCGAGCTCTCCTCGGGTTTGTTCTCGGTTGCTGGACGTCAATGGACGACGGTGGACGATGGTGGCGCGGTGGAAGGTATTGGCCCGGCGAACGACGGCGGGGAACTCCTCTCGAGTCCTCCCCTGTTTCCGGTCAAAGTCCTCTGTTTTGGTCTCCGTCTCTGTTTTCTCTTCACGCTTCCCCCTCTCGGGTTTTCCCTCCTGGGTCTCTCCTCTTGGTCCCTCTCGTTCGACGCTCCCCTTCCTCTTTAAATATGATTTTTCTTATTTTAAAACTATTTGCCCTAGAAATTACCTCCATTTCACTAAGGGCATTTTGGTAAATATCTTCTTCTCCACCCAAATTCTCCTGAAATTCCATAATTGAATCTATAAAAAGCATTTCAGGAAGAAATAAAACTAAAAAATAATGAAATATAATTTAGGAGAGAGAAATATGCAATATAGACAGTGATTAATGCCAAATTCAATAAATGCTCATTTCATTTGAAAACCGATAAATAACCACCTATAACACAATTATAAAGGTTATTCTATTATAATTAACCTAGTTCTCATGTCAGAATATGGCATCTATCAGTACCCTGCAACAGCAACCAAAGTGATAGAGGATTACACTGGCCAGACTGGGTGCTGGCCCAACATATCATCCACGGTTTTTACTGTTGCCTACAAACCAGTGATGTACATACCATCAATTCTAGATCAATTTATTGTAGTGGGTTTACTCACAGCTAGCACGAATCTGGGTGCATTACATAAAGGGAAACTCTTGTAGGCTTACATCAAGAGAGATTTTAACTGCCCCCATTCACAGTACTTTACAGAAGCTGAGGTTCTCACTAAAATTTGAGCACGGCTATTGGTGGGTTACTTGCATGAATATTCATGTGAGGCTTATGTTGCTGCTCTCTATTATGGGATAAACAATACAGGAAGTGGAAAATAGATGCAAATGTTTTCAGGTCAACTATTTTTAGTGCCAATTGAACTTGATCTGGGTCCAAGAATTGGACTTATTTACACAGAATTAGTCAGAGCCTTAACCAGTACTGTTGCGGCTACGTGTGGATTTCACAAGGATATGTAGAGTGGTCCGAGGTCAGTAGTTTATGCCAAAAAAAAGAGATGGTACACTGACAGAACTTGGGTAGACAACAAGTCAATACATTATAGTTCCCTATTTTGTTAACTTTTCGCATTGGTGGGTTCATTCTCACATGGGTTTCCAAAGATTATGGTGGAACATCTTGTTGGCCAGTCATGGTTGGAGCAGGTGATAGTTTAGACTATTGTTTGGTTGCTTGACCATGTGGTGGGTTGCTGCAGCGAGTAATGCTGGAAGTGTTGGATTCTCACCCAAAAAAACAATTTTCTGGAGGAACATTCTGTCAACGGGGGAAACCAGTGGTGGATTTCGGATACCGCAATCTCTCCGTCCGAGGTGTTACATTGGAGCGCTTACACTGTTTGGGTCGCCTAGTGGGTTGACACAGATGCCACAGATGTTACATGGGAAGATGTGGAGACGTTTCAGCACACATACCCTACCTTCATGCTTGAGGAAGCTCTTTCTCCACGAGGGGAGTGATGTTATGAACTCAATAGCAGGCCGAGTCATACAGAGGCGTAGTGGCTGAGTCATCTAGTATTAAGTTAATTGTTTTTCTTTCTATTTACTTTTACTTTATTTTTATTTCAATAGACGAGTTAGTATGCCGTAGGGGTATTATTGTAATTCTTTATCTTGAACCCTTGTTAGCATAAACCCTACTTAAGGGGTGAAAGGAATTAGAAAGGGCAAGCCTGATTTTAGTCTAAACAGGGTTTTGAGTTCTCCTAAACGAACTTAGGGTTGTGAGTTCTCCTTGACGAACCTAGGGTTTTCAAGCTTCCATTCGGCTTGATTCTTCTCTTATCTTCTTCTTCCCTACGAATCACTGTGTTAGATCCGGGACCGCAACATCCACACACATGAGCACCCACGCACAACCTTCCCCCCCCCCCCCCCCCCCCCCCCCCCCACACACACACACACACACACACAAACACATACATATATACACTTTAGTTGATGATTTAAATAATTAAATTCTAATTGACAGTAAACTAAAGTTATAATTGATGTGACTGAAATTTAACCAACTTATTTGGAAAGATTCTATAAGATTTTCATTTGAACCTTTTATTTGTGGCAATATACGAACTTATGTTTTTTTTTTTTTTAGACCATGAGAAGGTAGAATTCATTGAGAAACATGCGACCATGATATAGCCAAGGATTTGCAGATGTCCCATTTAATTGAGTAAATGTTTACTGTAATTTTTGGGAGTGTATGTATTCTCTATTATTGACTTGCACAGTAAAAATTTTTTATTGAAACGTATTTGCTGTGTGTGCATGAAGTTTCGTAAAGATTTACTATAAAATTTAGGAAAACTTAAAAAGATTTTAAAAATTTTGGAAAAATATTACTTTGTTTTGCAAATGAATATTCCCAAAAATATGTTGCCTACATGGAGAAAGATTTCAGGTAGCCATGGATGTCTTCTTGCTTGCTGCCTTTTCATAGTTTCAACGGGACGCCTGACCCTTCTGATTTACTTGCTCTATTCTTACAGAAAATAAAAGTTGAATAATACTTCATTATGTTGCTATATCCTGATGTTTGTCGTTGTGGTTTCTATTAAGGTTGCATGTTGCATGTGTGTGAATTTATATCTTTCTCTATTATCAAGTACTCTGCTACTTGCATGGTCTTTTCTTATTTTTCATTACTATGACACAGTTAACTTTGTCTTTGAAACTGATTTATAAAATTCACTTTCAGGTCAATGTTTTGATCTATCTAATAGGCTCCTGGTGAAAATTCCATTGAAATGACACACTAAATTCTTCAGGTCTTACTGTTGGTTTTTGAAATTTTATTTCACTTCATTTTTTTCATATTTAATCTTTTCTGGGATGGGGTTTCATGCTTATTTTCACTTTTAAAGCAGGTAAATTCAATAGTAAGATTCAAATCAGACTCTACAGAGCTAATTAAATGCTTATTATCCTCAAATGTTGATGGTGCATTGACCCATCCAGAGGACATTCTAAAGTCTAGATTGCATCGTCAAAAGTTAGATGTAGCTGAACCAAAAGACAAACTTTGGAATGAAGAGCCTGTTAAAAAGCTAACCGGTAGATCATTTCCATCACATAAAGAACTCTTGGTGGAGCAGAAAGCTGAACTTTCTGGGGTGTATGTACAAAATGTACATTTTGGGAGTGTCTTCAGATATTTTAGAAGGGGATTTGGATGAAATCAATGGTAAGATTAAACTTCTGAAGCAAAAGATATAGATAGCTTGAGTAGCAGTTAAAGCATGAAGACGATTCTAGAGGATTTTTGACTCTTAAACTTCAATCTACGTTGCATGAGATCGAGATATTGAGGGACTCTGAAGTTGAGTGCATATCTAGATGCAATGATTTGAAGTCAGAAAATCATGTTCTGGAAGTAGAATTACAGAGTACCACAGCTGAGAACTCTCACCTCACTCATAAACTTGTTGAATGTGAAGAAGTTATCTCAGAACGCAGAAGTTACGAATTGTAAGTGCTGGGGAAAGTGAAAGTACTTTACCTAGTGAAAGTGACAATTAATTACTTGTTTGTGTTAGTGTGCGTAATGAAAAATGCAATATAAAGTACTTGTTTGTGTTAGTGTGCACTATGTAAAGTACAGTGTATAGTACTTGTTTGTGTTGGTATGCACAATGGAAAGTGCGGTGTAAAGTACAAAGAGATTATTTATTAATAAAATATTTTTATATATTTGACTTTTAGAAAATTAAATTAATATTAGTTAATTAATTAAATATAATAATTAAACAGATGCTTACTTTTATACTATTAAAATTTTAATCAAGGAAGGCCCACATATCCAAATGTGTTGGAAGATGGGTCCAAGCCCATAAGATATGGACTCACCATGATCACACGAGCTAGTGGGACCCACCATGATCACATGTGGCATGATAAGTCCTACACAATAATAAGTATTACAGTATTAGATTTATTGTGGACACAAGTCTCGTCGAAGAGTTTTAGTTTAAAGTTATTTGAGTCATGTTAGTCTTCTTTTTATATTGGGTTATTTAATTATGCTAAGACTTATCAAGTGTTAGAGTTTGGGTGTAATTGGGATAAAGGTAGTTTAATTATAAATGGACTCTACTACCTTCCTCTATTAGAGGTTTATGCACTCTATTACAACAAGTCAATAAAGTATTTTTTTTCCATAAATTCAACATGCTCTCAGAGCAGGTTCTGTGTGTTGACTCGGTCAACCCACAGAGATAATGTGATCATTTTTCTGATCTATTATCTCAAGCAGTTTAGCTTCGTATTTCTCTTTTTATAGTCCCTATACCTATTATTTTATTTACGTTTTCACATCTATGCTGAGATTTTTATATTTCATATTATATATTGATGGAAAGATATTCGAGTCTATTTTCCATAGAAAAATGACTTTTTGAAATCGGAGTTATCTACAAAGAGAAATCAATATTTGAAGCAGCAAAGGTCAGATTACAAAAGAGATTCATGCAGCAGTAGAAAGCTTCAACTTCCGAGCTATTTTATGCTATCAAGAACGAGACTTTATATGGAGAAATATATAAAAAAAAATATATACAAGTCTATTTTCTTAATTATTCAACCAATTCTATATCTGACTTTTTTATATGGAGATATTGATCTTGGAAGAGTCAATGGTCATGCTAGAAAAAGGGGAAAAAATACTTAGTTCGGCATATACCCAAATCTACCAAATTATATATCTCACTAGAAGTATATTTTATGAAAATAAATTATACTTGGATGAAAGGTATTTAAGTCTAGTTTTAGAAGGAGAAAATTTTATGTCAATCTGATCTATATTTAAGGATATATTCGCATTGGAAGAATTAAAGGTCATACTGGCATCCTGTGACTTTAAAAAATCCAAATTTAAGCCAATTGTTTTGCTTCACTTTTAGAGTTGTTGTTATTGATCAAGTGTATTAAAAAAAATATCTCACTTACCCCTTTTTTTGTTACTACATCTATGTTATTTAGTTCAAGATAGGAACATTACCATTACCTCCCAGCTTCAGGGAAAGAAATACAAGAAAGAGGTATTTTATTCCATATATTGTGGAAAGTTTCATGTGACCAATATATTCAAGAAATGGGGAGCACAAAAGATGAAACTTTTGCATCTAAGAAGAAATTTTTTGCAGCAAAGAAAATTAAAGATAAAAAATCTTGACTTGCAGTAATAATTGTGGTAATTATTGGAGATACTTGATTCAGCTGGACTCGATTCTATTTCTTTGGCTGAATTATTATTTTGAGGTATTCACAACATATTCCTTGGTCAACATATTATTTGGTGCAGGTAATCGTATCAAATTATTTCATGGGTTTTTACAAGGATTTTATTATTGTGGTCCATGTTATATGCGCTTGGGCACATTTTAGCTGCAGTTATTGTGTCTCTTTGGATGAGACATTATTATTGAAGAAGTGGTGGCCTCAGCATCCTATCTTCCCCTTTACCCATTACTTATTGGTTATTTGACAACCTTACTCCTACCATCCTTTATTTGACTCTTACATACTTCTTTGGGCCAACCTCTTGTGTGTTGCTTTGTTTGGGAGTTTAAGTCCATTGAGACTTTATATATATATATATATATATATATATATATATATATATATATATATATATCGTGGGTCTTTTATCACCGTCTTATGAATGAAGGACATTACCCACTTATCAGGTCTTTTATTGTCGTCTTGTGAATAACAAGCATTTATCACGTATCACGTCTTTTATTGTCGTCTTGTGAATAACAAACATTTATCACATATCAATGCCGGGGTTGGGTCACCGCGATGGAGGAGATTATTACTACATATATGTTACCCCCCATAAGTGGTAGTTATTACTCCTGCCACTTGAAAGTCGTTGTCCTGTGGAGGGACATGGTGATGGAGGAGTTTTTTCTGCACTTCTGAGCTCTACGTATAAACCCACTACCTGCAAAAGATAGGAGTGCCACTACCTGAGAATGATAGGAGTAGGCCTTATATCCAGCATGGGTTATGACTGGAGTATGGAGTGATGTCATACGGCTTGGAGTGATTTTACTCTCACTTATCGTATGCCAGTTGGGCCTCATGAAAGAGAACACCAGCGTGAGGGGGAGTATTGGATGATATGGAGGACTGCCATTTTATACGACAAGATCCTATACATCATTTGCAGCAAGCTAGGAGTTCATAATGCTCTCTCATCCCCAGTTTGAGGGGAAGTGTTGGAAGATGGACCCAAACCCATAAGACATGGACCCACCATGATCACACGAGCTGGTGGGACCTACCATGATAACGTGAGGTGGCATGATGAGTCCTACACAATAAGAAGTCTTACAGAACCAAAATTATTATGGAAGCAGGTCTCGTAGAAGAGTTCCAGTTTAAAGGTGTTTTAGTCATGTTAGTTTTCTTTTTATATTGAGTTATTTAATTATGTTAGGACTTATCTTTAAGTGTTAGAGTTTGGGTGTAATTGGGATAAAGGTATAGTTTAATTGTAATTGGACTCTACTACCTTCCTATATTATAAATAGAGGTTCATGTACTCTGATTACAACAAATCAATGAAGTATTTATCTTTTCCATAAATTCAACAGTTATATAAAAAGGATATTATAAAATATTTTTTAGCTCAATATCTATTAGTAATATCAAAATAATATTAATTTATTAACTTAATATATAAAAATTAAAATATTCACACAAATACTTACTTTTATAATATAAAAAAACTTAATGCCATTATTATATTAAAAGTGTTTAAATTCTCACACTTAAACTAACGTATATTCGCAGTTATATTTGTTTAAATTCATTACCCATTGTACTATGCAAACAACGTAATAATAAAAATAAAAAATAACATTGGTGATTTTCAAGACTCCAGGAATTTATCTCATGGAGAAAAAGGAAAAGAAACCCATTGGGAGAAAACTGGAGGAAGAAGGGTTATGGAATTTATGATCCTAACCCTCCCCCTGAATCTCTATTTATAGATTTATGAACCTACTGTATTACAATAATACCCCTGAACTTAGGGTTTAGGGTTTTAACCCTAGAACTTTAACTTAATTACAATAATGCCAACTCTATGAAATGACTTTTTATTTACATCCTGCCATCATTGTATGTGGGCCTATGGGCCTTTTCCTTGATCTGTGGGCCTTAAGCCCGTCTTCTATATCTCTTGGTTGCATGTCTTCCTTGGTCTTATGGGCTTGGGCTTTCCTTGGTCGTGTGGGCTTGGGCCCTATCTTCCAACACTCCCCCTCAAGCTGGTGGTGAGAGAACAATATGAATTCCCAGCTTGCTGCAAATGATGTATAATATCTTTGTATAACATGGCGCATTTTCCAATATGCCTTCATCTTCCAACACTCTCCCTCATGTTGGTGCTCTCGTTCATGAGGCCCAGTTGGCATAATATCAGTGAGAGTAAATCACTCCTAACCACTAAGACATTACTCCATACTTCAGTCATAACTCATGTTGGATGTAGGACACACTCCGTCTTTTGTAGGTAGTGTGTCTATCGGAATTGCTCTGAAGTGTCCACGTCCACCACCGTGTCCCTCCACAGGACAACGAGTCTCAAGTGGTAGAGTAATATATGATATTAATGGGGGAAAGTAACATAAATATAATTATAAGTTCCTCCATCATGGACTTCCAACTTTAAATATTTTTTATATTTTTTACGGGAATGAAGTTCCTATAAAACAGAGTAACCTCAACCCAGGAACATCGTAACAACAATCAAGAAGATAGCCAACGCAGAACTTTATTTTAATAAAAAGCTGATTTCGTCCCACCACATGCTCTTAGAAGTGCTTCAATGGCTTATGGACTTACAGAAGAAGAAACTAAAAATGAAAACAAACAGGGAATAGGTATTACTCTGGATGCGATTTGTTGCTGAAGAACACCTCTATTTGTAGGTGATTTGTAGCACTGAATCGAGGAAGACAGCTGGGAGACAGCTACGGAAATAAGATAAAGGAAGCTTCCTTTCTCTTCCGGCGCCGATGGATGCATCTGTACCCTCTGTCCACTGCAACGGTCAGTACAGAGTCACCTCTATTTTTCGCTCCTTCCATTAATTCCCGTTCACACTTGAGTCCTTTTAATTTTTCGTTCATGCTTGGGTCTCCCCGTACCCCGCCGCCAAGGGGGCCAACCCCCATGGACCCCCGTCGGGGCTGTCGCCCCGAACCCCACCTTCATTTTACAGTTTCTTCACAAATAACCATTGCGGTCACAATTTGACCTCATCAACGTCAAAGCCAGAACTGCTAACTAATTTACTCACTCTCGACATCGGCGCTCCTCATAATTGGGGGCCAGTGAATACATTAGATTAGCAATAACTTGTGAGAGGTGGGCATTGACACACTAACAATTCCTCCATCATGGACTTCCAACCACAAATATTTTTTATCCTCTGTCATGGACTCCCCAACCACAATTCCTTTTAATTTTTCGTTCATGCTTGGGTCTCCCCGGACCCCGCTGCCAAGGGGGGCTGCCCCCTTGGACCCCCGTCGGGGTTGTCGCCCCGAACCCTGCCTTCGTTTTAAAGTTTTTTCACAAATAACCATTGCGGTCACAATTTGACCTCATCAGCATCAAAGCCAGAACTGCTAACTAATTTACTCACTCTCGACATTGGCGCTCCTCATAATTGGGGGCCAGTGAATACATTAGATTAGCAATAACTCGTGAGAGGTGGGCATTGACACACTAACAATTCCTTCATCATGGACTTCCAACCACAAATATTTTTTATCCTCTGTCATGGACTCCCAACCACAAATAATTTTGGTATTTTTTATTGGGATGAGGTTCCTCCGTCATAGACTCCCAACCACAAATAATTTTGATATTTTTGACGGGGATATAGTTCCTCCGTCATGGACTCTCAATCACAAATATTTTTTACAGGAACAAATAAATAATGGTATGAGGCTATCTCTTCTTCAATAATAATGTCTCATCAAAAGAGACACAATAGCAGCAGGTGAAATGGGCTCGAGCCCATTTAACATGACCCAAAATAATCCTTGTAAAATGATCCATGAAATAATCCAATGCACATATCTTTTCTAAATAATATGCTGACCAAGGAATAATTTGTCAATGCTTCAAAAATAATAATCCAGTTAGAGAAAAAATTTACCGAGTCACGCTGAAATATTTATAAAACTTGGGCATGAATACCGAGGCAGAAATAGGTGGCCCGAGTTAGGTTGACCTAGACCCAAGTTGACCCAGACTGAGTTGGTTGGAACAGAAGTCACGCTCGGTTGGAAAGCTATTGGGTTAACTCGCCGGTCCGGGTTGCGAGATAGCTCATGCACTGAACCGCTGCTCAGATAAAATTTCTTAACTTAGGAACCTTTAATTGGGAAACAGTGCCTTCTTCCCCGACCGAACAGAGCGGCAAAAAACTTTCTTCGTCCAGAACCGGCAACAGAAGGACAGTGATGGCAGAGCAATGGCTGGAGATCCTTATGAATAGAGCAAGATCGAATCAAGATCGGAAATAATCTTTCCGGAATAAAATAGCAGAGAAGATGGACACAGAGAGATTTCCTCGATGTCTCAGGCTGTTTCGGCGGCAAAGAAAATAATCTAGCGAAGAACTTGTATAATCAACAAGACATGCTCTTTTTGGAACTTTTTTGAGTTACCTTAAAGCAGGTAAAATCAAATCAAGAGCTTCCCGAAATATATGATTGGTAAGATGACTGATTCGAGCTTACTGGTGCTTTCCGAAAAAATATTTCCAACAGAGAACATGTTGGTTGGAAGATAATAAGCAACAACAAAATAATTCTGGATGGTGACTGTTGATTTCAAGAATGATATTACGGTTGTTGGAATGACAGTGGTGGAGATATCTAGCAAGATTTTTCCATCTCTCCACGAGAAATGGAACCTGTTAATGATAGTTCCCACATACATTAGTGAGTATAAAAATCTTGCATTTATTAGTTGGCAGAAGAGGTTTCCTACGTGGCTAGTCATTTTGGGATAGGGACTTCGACCCAATTTGATATGGTATCAGAGCAAGGTTCTCATATGTGGTCATCCACCCAAATTATCCACGTGCTACCATGTGAGAGCCTCTACCTAAATTATCCACATTCTACCATGTGAGGGGGAGTGTTAAGGATAGTCCCACAAACATTAGTGAGTATAAAAATCTTGCATTTATTAGTTGGCGAAAGAGGTTTCCTAAGTGGCTAGTCATTTTGGGATAGGGCCTTCGACCCAATTTGACAAAACCAAACTCGTCTTCTCCGGTGAAGGCAATAAACAAAGCGCATAGTCGGCACTCAGGAAGCTTAGCAACGCCAGTAGAGTGTTGTCAATGAAGGAAAAGGCAGACGAAGACAATGCTAGCACAAACCGTCAAAGAGCAGCAGTAACATCCGACAACAGCAACACACGGAACTATGGGACAGAGAGAAGACCAGCCTCGTCGAAAAGATACCGTGAAGCTTCCTCTAGCTCTTGAGCTTGCCGCATGACGAAAAGAAGCTATCTTCTTTTATAATATTTCCAATGAGAACAATAATGTGGCTAGTGCAATACTGAAGCCAACTGGATCCCTGCCTCTGAGGGGTCGCCGGAGTTATTTGTAGAAGGATACTCTCCTGGTTGAGAGACGGATCGGGTTGACAGGACCAAGTTGCATTCATGCTAAAAAGCAAAGAAGAAACCCATATACTCCTGCATTCGATCGATTGTCGTGTTGGGCTCACGCTGTAAAGACGAGTCAACTCGGCTCAACATCGATACGAAAAAAAAGTGCGCGAGAGAGAGAGAGAGAGTTGTGGTTGCCTCGAGCATACAGGCATGGTGGATGATACAATTTAACCAAAAAAAAAAAAAAACTGTCTAAGAATTAAAAGAGAGAAAAAAAATTTCTAATCCTATATGAAGGAGAATTAAACCTGAAAAACCATAGTAGGAATCCTGAAAATCATAGGTCTGATACCATGTTGATTTTCAGGACTCCATGAATTTAGCTCATGAAGAAAAAGGGAAAGAAACCCACTGGGAGAAAACTAGATGAAGAAATCTTATGGAATTGATGATCCTAACCCTCCCCCCTGAAGCTTTATTTATAGATTAATAAAACTACTGTATTACAATAATACGCCTGAACTTAGGGTTTAGGGTTTTAACCCTGGAACTTTAACTTAATTACATCAATGTCATCTCTATGAGATGACTCTTTATTTACCATCCTAACATCATTGTATGTGGGCCTATGGGCCTTCTCCTTGATTTGTGGCCTTGAGCCCGTCTTCTATATCTCTTGGTTGCATGGATCTTCCTTGGTCTAATGGGTTTGGGCCCATCTTCTAACACACTTGGATATGTGGGCCTTCCTAGGTCGTGTGGGCTTGGGCCCTATCTTCCAACAAACACATATAACTCAATCACCTATTTAATATAAAAAAGCTACAACTGTACATACAAAATACAACCAAAAAAAATATTTAATGCCATTAAAACATAATAGTCAATAATTTTTCCACATTTGAATTGCTAATACATCTAAAAAATATGATGCTCTTGTAGATTGTATTGCAGACTCCCTCTGAGTACTTATTTGAGTGTCCACATCGTCCTTAAAATCATCACCACTATCACTGTCTTCATTTTTAATTATATTGTTATCTTCACAATGTTCTTCACCAAAATCATCACTTGAATCATGTTCTTCATCTTTAAATAAGTCCATGTAATCCTCCATGGGTATATAATTATGCAATATACAACAAACAATCATAATTTTTACCTGGACATCAAAATCAAAAGGAGGAGCATCTTTTAATATCTTGAAATGAGCTTTTAAAGCCCCAAATATATGCTCGATAGTATTCCGTTAAGATGAGTGTCTTTGATTAAATACTTCTCTTTCATCTGTAGGAGTATTATCTCCAAATTCTTGCAAGTGATAACGAGTCCTTCAATAGGGTGCCAAAAACCCTAAGCCCTCTCAATGTCCTTCCCAAAAAATGCTAGAAATCCAAATCTAGCGATACCCTCCACTAGTTTTGGGAAGGGACAGGTCCTCCCTTTCAGTGCTTATTTCTTGAGCCTAATGGACTAGCTATTTACATTTTCGGGTCCTTTCATACACCTTTCTTGTCACAAGGCAATATGGAATTTTATTTCTCAAATATTTGCACATCTTAAAAGAAAAAATTACCTCAATATGATTTCCTAGAAATCATTCCAAGAAACTTCAAGGGGGGGGGGGGGGGGGGGGGGGGGGGGGGTTAAATAAAACTAGGTGGAAGGCTTTCATGGCCTTCATTCAAGAGCCCATGGGATATTTTCAATTTTGCCAATTCTATGAACTTCTAGAACGCTATCACCATGATCGCCACCATCTACCCAATTTTGATGGTATCCTAATTTCTTCCACCTATTGACCTAGTTAATAATTTGTTGTTTCTCTTCATCTCGTTTCTAACACCAAAATTGGAAACTGGAAGAGAGGCCAAGATATGGAACTGTCCATTCGAAAGGGCGGGGAAGGATGCAAGGTTACCCAGAGGGAGCATTTGCACTACTGTTCCGATAGGGGCACTCCCGACAACGTATCAATTGGAAAAAATTAGGTATGAATTGAAAGACCAATCTGTTGAGTTGAACTTGTGAGCGACTGTGGAGAGCATTCTAGAATCCCATAGAGTTGGCAAAATTGATAATATCGTCGAACTGATACACCGTCGGGAATGCCTCTATCGGAACAGTAGTGCAAATGCTCTCTCTAGGTAACTTTGTATCCTTCTCCACCCTTTCGAATGCACAGTTCCATATCTTGGCCTCCTTCCAATTTACAATTTTGGTGTTAGTAACGAGACAAAGAGAAACAACAAATTATATATTAGGTCAATAGGTGGAAGAAATTAGGATACCATCAATTGTAGTAACCCAAAATTGGGTAGATGGTGGCAATCGTGGTGAGAGCATTCTAGAAGTCCATAGAGTTGAAAAAATTGATAATATCCCATGGGCTCTTGAAGCCCATGAAAACCTTCCTCCTAGTTTATTTTTAATTTTTAAGTTTCTTATCTTATTTTGTTAATTGAAAAATCTAAATAAAGCTATCTTAATAAGTTCAAATCTATCATAGTATTTTATTAATAAACCCATCTTCTACTTTCCATTATATTTTCCATTGTGTACACTAACACAATAAAGTACTTTACTTTGTACTTTTCATCGAGCACACTAAGGCCTCGTTAGTACACTCTAAAGTGAAAGTGAAAGTGAAAATGAATTACTTTCACTAGCGAAAATAGCCCAAAACATGTTAGTGTGCACCGTAAATGGCGAGTGGCACTCATTCTTGAGAAAAAACGAGGGAAAGTGAAACCACTCCTCCCTAAGGCTAGTGAATTAACTTTCACCCGCGTGCTCACTCACTCTTTCACTCTTCTTATGCTCATTCTGCCCTCTCACTTTTGCATTTGAAAATAATAAAATTAAATATTTATTTAAGTATTTTATTTATATATTTAAAGAAATTAAAAAATATTAATTTAATTAATTAATTATTAATTTAAACAAGTTGAAATTTATCTTACGTTATAAATAGAATAGTTAAATAAAATTATATTATAAAAATTAAATCTAACAAAGTAATGTTAATATTTTTTGAAATTATTTATATATCTAAAACGAGTTAGTTGTTTTTATTAGTTTATAACTACTTAAAATTTATTTTATTTTACCCAAATATAGCTATCTAAAATAAAAGTTAAATCTATTAGATGATTTTATAAAAAAAATTATTTATATAAAATCCTTATTTTTATCATTATATTTAATGACTATTTTAAGAGTGAGAATTTAGATTTTGTAAAGTAACAATTTGATTAACATTTGGATAATATAAAAGTAAGGGTTTATTTAATCATTTTATATATACTTAATTAAACAAATTTTCTTAATTTATTTTTAATTATTTAATACTTTAAAATAAATTATATATATTAGAGTTTATTTAAATAAAAATATAATAAAATTAAATTTGTAAAAGTATTTTTGAATAATAAATTACCATATTTTTTATTTACATAAATTTATAAATTTTAATATTATATTTCAAGAGTGAGAATTTAGATATTAAAAAGTAACAATTTGATTAAGCATTTGGATATCATAAAAGTAAAATTTGTTAAGTATTTTATTTATTTATTTATTTATATATATATATATATATAATTAAATTTATAAAGTTTAATTATTATTATTATTATTGATGAATTAAGAAGAGTTAAAATCTATCCTAACTTATTAATAGAAAAGTTAGATAAAAAATATCCTATAAAATTTAAATATATTAGAGTATTTTATTAATAAATCTCTTATGTACTTTCCACTAAAATTTCCATTGTGCATACTAACATAAAAAAAATAATTCACTTTCACTTTAACTTTGAAAATACACTTACCCCCCCTTGAAGTTTCTAGGAATGATTTCTAGGGAAACTATTCGTACGAAAGTAATCTTTTCTTTTAAGATGTGCAAATATCTGAAAAAAGAAAATTCCATATTGCTTTGTGACAAGAAAGGTGTATGAAAGGACCTGAAAATGTAAATAGCTAAAGTCCATTAGGCTCAAGAAATAAGCACTAAAAGGGTGGACCTGCCCTATTCCCAAAACTGGTGGAGGATATCGCTGGATTTGGATTTCTAGAATTTTTTGGGAAGGGCATTGAGATGGCCTAGATCGTTATCTATATCATTTTTAGAAAGTTTTAATTTAACTTACTCAACAATTCCTTAGGTTGAATGGTACCAAGACGGTGGTTTGGTGGACAAGAAGAGAAGAATTCCTTTGGTGAGTATTAGGAGGAAGTTTTGAAGGTTTCTAATACTATTCACTTAAATTGCATTTCTCATTGTATCGAAGTTGGCATTTGGATGGAAATGACTGAATGAGAAATGGAATATGTTTGATCACACAACTTCAGATTGGACGTTTTGATGGTTTCAAATTCTGGTCACATAAATTGTATCTTCTCACTGTATGGAAGTTGGAATTTGGATGAAAAGGATTGAATGAGAAATGGAATGTGTAGCGCAATATCCATAAAGAGCAAGAGGTGAAAAAAAAATGGCAAAAACCAAGACAAGTGTGAATGATAAACCATTCTTGTGCTCCTAAAACATCATTCTAATATCCAAATTTCAATAAGTACTTCATCACACAATATAATAAAACTTATTATGACACATTAACCATCCTTTTAGAACATCTACGAATTACACTTCCACATTCAACCATCACAACACACATTTCTGAATGCTCAAATCAATGGTGTCAGATAAAAGAACTTGTAATGGATATAGTTGGAACACCGTGTTAAGATATGTTAAAATGTATATTAAATGTAATTTATGTTCATAATTGTTATATAATTTGGGATATGTACATAGGGTTATTTGATTAGGCTTAATGGGGGGGGGGGGGGGGGGGGGGGGGGGGCGTGGGTGGTATTGTCTTGGGCCCATGGGCCATTTTGTAATAGGAAAACCTAAAGGTTAAATACCTAATGAAAGGGGGAAAATCCCCAACGGAAACATTTTGATTAATCTTTCGTCTGCTTCGTTTCGCCGTGAAACCAGAGAGCTACGCTCTCTCTTGTGGGTGTTTGGACTGTTCCGTCAGTCCCTTGATTTTGATTTGTCATGGTATCAGAGCTCTGAAGATTAACCGTTCGACGCATTTTTGTCCGATGACCTATGTTGTTTGACGAGTTTTTTTTTGTTTTCGGCATTGATTTCGGGCGTTGTTAGAAAAACTTGTCGGGTGGTTCCGTTGTCGAAAAAGCTACGGGGGTTCCGTTGCCAGGAAGAGGGTTCTAGCCGGAAGGGGAAACGAAAGGAAGAGGGTTCTCGCCGGAAGGGGAAACGAAAGGGGTGGTTTTCGGGGGTTGTCGGAAAGCATTGTCCGAGCTCGGGAAAGTTGTGGTTCCGTCGTCGGGAAAGCTCCATCGGTGGTTTCGTTGTCAGAGAAGCTACAACGGGAAGGGGGTTCTCGTCGGAAAACTCGCCGGAAGGGGGAACGAAGGTACGATTTTTTTTTGTCCCGCGCATTCGATTGATTATTTTGCATAAGGTCGTTATGCAATTTGCAAACCTTTGGGGGCCGATTTGAAATTTCTGAAAGTTTTGGGGGCCATTCTGGAATTTCTGAAGGTGTTGAGGGTGTTTTTCGAATTTCTAATAGTTTGGGGGTCTAATTCGAATTTTTGTTAACCAGGGGGCAAATCTTGGATTGCTGAAAAGTGGGGTATGTTTTAAATTTCTTATCCTACAGGGGTGCATTAGGAATTTTGCTAGATTCGATCTTATCATGCTAGCAGACAAGTCCGATTTCGCTACTATTTGATTCACGGGAAAGAACTACGGTACTTGGGAATTTTAGTTCCAGTTATTTGTTCAGGGAAGAGGTTTATGGGGTCATATTGATGGGAGTGATTTGGCACCTGGCGATGATAACGCATTGTCAAAATGGATCATCATGGATGCTAGAGTCATGACTTGGATACTTGGATCTCTTGAGCCTCACTAGTCCCAAATCTGAGGCCCTACAAAACTGTCGTAGATATGTGGAATTACCTCCACAAGGTTTATCGTCAAACCAGCACGGCCCATCGATTATAAGTTGAATATGAACTTGAAAATTTCACCCAAGGCAGTCGTTCGATTGAAGAATATTTTTCGGGCTTCCAAAATCTATGGGTTGATTACATTGACATTGTTTACGAGGATGTCCCTGTTGCTGCTCTCTCTGTTGTGCAAGCTGAACATGACACCAGTAAACGGGATCAATTCTTGATGAAGCTTCGTCCCGAGTTTGAGATTGCTTAATCACATCTGATGAATCGTCATCCAGTGCCGTCCCTAGATACCAGTTTGAGTGAACTTCTCTGGGAGGAGCAGCGCTTTACTACTCAGGCTGGCATGGAACCTCGCGTTCAGGCTGATCTCTCTGCTCCTGTAGCTTAAGTAGCACAAGGAAGACCTAAGGTCGGGATACCAGTTCTGTTCAGTGCTTCCACTGCAAGGCTTATGGTCACTTTGTTCGGAACTGCCCTCAGGCTGATCTCTCGGCTCCTTTAGCTTATGTAGCACAAGGAAGACCTAAGGGTCAGGACACCAGTTCTGTTCAGTGCTTCCACTACAAGGCTTATGGTCACTTTGTTCGGAACTGCCCCAAGAGGTCGGTTCTGTTCTATAGCTATTGTAAAAAGCCGGGTCATCACATCACCGTTTGCCCTACACGACCTGAAAGGAGGAAGCCAACAGCTTATCATGTATCCACCGATACATCTAGTTCTGCCGCATTGCCGCCTGCCACTTCAGTCCCTATCATTCCTGTTCCACAGCACCTACCAGTTCCACCACTCTCACTCCTGAAATGGTACAACAGATGATCATTTCTGCCTTTTCTACTTTTGGTATCTCGGGTAAACAGAACCTTTCTACTCAACCATGGTATTTTGATTTTGGTGTCTCTAACCACATGACCAACAATGTGGTATCTCTTTCAAATGTCAGAAAGTATGATGGCAATATGTACATCAACACTGCTGATGGTAGTACTCTGCCTATCAGTGTTGTTGGTGATCTCTCTCCATCTTTAGTTGATGTCTTTGTGTCTCCTGACCTGTCGACAAACCTTTTGTATGGTTGTCAATTGGTTGATAAAAACTGTAATGTTCAGTTTTCTCGCTTTGGCTGTGTTGTGCAGGATCAAGCGTCGGGGAAGGTGATCGCGAAGGGGCCTAAAGTGGGCAGGCTATTTCCACTTAAAGTCTTTCTATCCACTGTTATTCCCCGTTCTCCTGTAATTTCTTTTGCTTGTAATGTTGTTGGATCTGGCCCTAAGTTGTGGCATAGACGTCTAGGCCACCCAAACTTGTCTGTACTTCGTACATTATTTAAATTGGGTTTATTAGGCAATCAAGATTGTACTTCTCATGATACGTCTTTTGACTGTTCATCATGTAAACTTGGCAAAAGTAAAACTCTATCATTTCTGCATCATTCCTCTCATGCCTCCCACTGATTTGACCTTATTCATAATGATGTTTGGGGAATTGCTCCCGTTATCTCGCATGAACAAATTAAGTACTTTGTCACCTTTATCGATGACTTTAGTCGATTTACCTTAGTCTACTTCCTATGGGCTAAGTCTAAAGTTTTTGTCGTTTTTAAGAGGTTTCTTGCACTCATTGAAACACAGTTCTCCGCTTTGACTCTGGAGGCGAGTACATGTCGGCAGAATTCCAAGAATTTCTTCAAAACAAAGGCATTATCTCTCAACATTCTTGTCCCTCGACACCCCAACAAAATGGTGTTGCTAAGCGCAAAAATCGTCACCTTCTTGATATGGTCTGCACCCTTCTCATTGAATCATCCATTCCTCCTAGGTTTTGGTGTGAAGCTCTCTCTACCTTCGTCCATTTAATTAACCCCCTGCCTTCGCCTGTCTTGCATCATGTCTCTCCCTTTGTTAAATTATTCGGTTATTCTCCGTCCTACACAGATCTTCGGACGTTCGGTTGTGTTTGTTTCGTGCATTTACCTGATCATGAACGATATAAACTTACAACCCAATCTGTTATGTGTGCATTTCTTGGGTATGCCGGTTCTCAAAAGGGCTATGTTTGCTATGATCCTCAGGCGTGTCGAGTCCTTGTTTCTCGGAATGTGGTCTTCTTTGAAAACCAATATTTCTTTCCCTCTCAAGTTACACTTCCGTCTACCTCTTTTTCTAGTTTGCCGAGCTTTGATGAGCTTCAACCCACTGCCTCGCTGCCCTCTCCTCCTTCTGACCTAGCTCTTGCTCCTGATCCTCCCTCTCCTCCTGCTCCCCTCAATCTTCACAGATCCACACGTAGTTCTCACCCTCCTGACCGGTATGGTTTTCCCTCCCCTGTATCTCTGGTAGCTACTTTGTCTTCTATTTCCATTCCTTCTGGCCATAAACAGGCTATAGCACATGAGTGTTGGAAAAAGGCCATGCAAAACTGAACTACAAGCGCTAGAGGAGAATCACACCTGGGACATTGTGGCTTGCCCTCCTACTATTCAGCCTCTTGGAAGTAAGTGGGTCTTCTCTGTCAAACTGCGTTCAGATGGATCGTTGGATCGGTACAAAGCCCGTCTTGTGGCCCTGGGGAACAGGTAGGAATATGGGATTGATTATGAGGAAACTTTTGCCCCAGTTGCCAAGATGACCACAGTTCGTACTATCTTAGCCAGTGCGGCCTCTCAATCTTGGCCATTGCATCAGATGGATGTGAAGAATGCCTTTCTCCACGGTGATCTGCAGGAAGACGTCTATATAAAGCGTCCCTCGGGTATGTCTACATCCTCTCCTGATCATGTCTACAAGCTACAATGTCCTTTGTATGGGCTTAAACAAGTCCCCCGAGCTTGGTTTGAAAAATTTCGCAGCATACTTATCCTCCACCAGTTTACCCAGAGTCAGTATGATTCATCTCTCTTTAATCATAAGTCTATTGCGGGCAAGGTCATTCTCTTGGTTTATGTGGATGACATCATCATTACTAGCACTGATTCTGGACTGATTACCAAGCTTCAGAAGGTGTTGCATGCCACTTTTCATATGAAGGATCTTGGACGCCTCACTTACTTCTTAGGGCTGGAGGTCCATCACACACTCAAAGGTATTTTCTTAAACCAACATAAGTATATTCAAGATCTTATCACACTCGCTGGGTTGGAGGACACATCTTCGGTGGCTACCCCTATGGTGGTCAATGTCACATATCGGAAAGATGAAGGGACTCTCCTTGATGATCCGACTATCTATCGACGACTAGTCGGGAGTCTCATCTACTTGACTACTACTCACCCGGACATTTCCCATGTTGTTCATAAGGTCAGTCAGTTTATGGCATCTCCTCGACAGCTTCATCTTGCGGCAGTTCAGCGCATCATCTGCTATCTGCGCAGCTCCCCTACTCGTGGTTTATTCTTTCCTACCGGCTCCGCGCTACAACTGGTTGCCTACGGTGATGCTGATTGGGCAGGGTGCCCCGATACCCGTTGCTCTACTACAGGCTGGTGTATATTTTTAGGCGATGCACTGATTTCTTGGAAATGTAAGAAACAAGATCGAGTGTCCAAGTCATCTACCGAGGCCGAGTATCGTGCTATGTCTATTGCGTGTTCGGAAGTTATTTGGCTCCGTGGTCTTCTTGCTGAGCTCCAGTTTCCTCAGCCCTCATCTACACCGCTTCATGCAGATAATACAAGTACTATACAGATTGCAGCCAATCCGATTTTTCATGAGTGTACCGAGCATATTGAGGTTGACTGTCACTCCATCCGCGACACTTTGGAGCGCTGGGTAATATCTCTTCTGTACATTTCTTCGGATCTTCAAGTGTCCGATGTTTTCACCAAATCATCGTCTCAATCCCGACATAATTTTTTGGTTGGCAAATTGTTGTTGGTTGACTCACCATCATCAATTTGAGGGGGGATGTTACGATATGTTAAAATGTATATTAAATGTAATTTATGTTCATAATTGTTGTATAATTTGGAATATGTGCATAGGGTTATTTCATTAGGCATAATGGGACGGGGGGGGGGGGGGGGGGGGGGGGGGGGGGGGGAAGGGTGGGGGTGTCGTCTTGGGCCCATGGGCCAATTTGTAACAAGAAAACCTAAAGGTTAAATACCTAATGAAAGGGGGAAATCCCCAATGGAAACATTTTTGATTAATCTTTCGTCTGCTTCGTTTCGCCGTGAAACCAGAGAGCTACGCTCTCTCTTGTGGGTGTTTGGACTGTTCCGTCAGTCCCTTGATTTTGATTTGTCACACCGAGCCTGCAACAAACTTGAGTCATAATGACAGGGAGGTTCCAGGAATAGATGCGATGTCCACAATATGAAGGCCTGATAGTAGTTACTTTACTTTCAATTGGTTTAATTCAAAGACTGAATTTGCTTCAACCGTGATTCATGTTTGGAGTGTTTGTTGGAGTCAGTTGGTAGAAGAGTTTGTAATGAAAGGGACGGAGAGACAACAGTAAGGATTCCCTGCAAGAACAACAGTGAATAATTCATATTCAAACAAGAGAGAGAGAGAGAGAGAGAGAGAGAGAACTTTTTCCTAAATGCTTTTGTCAGTGTGGTGCTTGCAATCAATTGAAAGAGGGGTACTAAATTTTTATTTAAAAGGAATATTTCATGCTTAACCTTGTAGATAATTATTCTGTTTGAAATTTTACTTAGATGCAATAAACGATGTTGTCATAGTGGTTTCGTCCACTCTTGTTAGAGTTTGTGGTCTGAGTTAGGTACTTGGCTTTCCGCACATTAAACGGCTAGTCTTTTCGGGTTGTATTGGCTAGGTATCTGACTCAGAACTCCGAAGTTAAGCGGACTTGGGCAAGACTAATTCTAGGATGGGTGACCTCCTGGGAAGCACTCTTGCCTAAGACTTTGACATGGTATCAGAGCTAGGCACGCCACGGCCCGCGTTCGTATCCCATGAGAAGTGGCTCCAGAATGGGTGGGGGTGGGTGTCAGAGTGGTTCCGTCCGGTATCTGACTCAGAACTCCGAAGTTAAGCGAACTTGGGCAAGACTAATTCTAGGATGGGTGACCTCCTGGGAAGCACTCTTGCCTAAGACTTTGACATGGTATCAGAGCTAGGCACGCCACGGCCTGCGTTCGTATCCCATGAGAAGTGGCTCCAGAATGGGTGGGGGTGGGTGTCAGAGTGGTTCCGTCCACTCTTGTTAGAGTTTGTAGTCTGAGTTAGGTACTTCGCTTTCTACACCTTAAATGGCTAATCTTTTCGGGTTGTATTGGCTAGGTATCTGACTCAGAACTTCAAAGTTAAGCGAGATTGGGCAAGAGTAATTCTAGGAAGTACTCTTGCCTAAGACATTGACAGTTACAACAATCTTGTGTGCAAGTGTATATTTTTTCGCTTGTGCTCGATGACTACATACTGCTTCCACTTGGAATTATGAATTTGGTGGTACGACAACATGCTAAAAAATGAGAAACATTGTCCATGGTACAAGATATATCTGCCATGAGCTGTGAAAGGTTATAAGAAAAAAAAAAGAAAAACTCACTCAATTCATATAAATCAACCTTTCTCTCATATTATTGAATAAGCATTCACATTTAAATCTCATCACATAGTACATCCCATTTTATGATACACTATTCATCCATTTACATAAGATATCTCATACATCGATTACATATTTTGGCATGCACAACCCCTTGCTACCAACACGATCTTCAATAGTATTACTGGGTTGCTTGGAACCACCGGATAGTGACATAATGAGAAGCTAAGGCCATGCGTTAGATCACTAACAAATTGAAACTTCATCTTGCTATGCTTTGATCTGACAAATTATTACCGGAACAAACTAGAGTGATGTCCAATAACACATCAAAAAGAAGAAAAACATAAAATTTAATGCACATACTTATCCACCATAGGCTAATAAACAAATTATTCTTTTCTATACATTGTTCAAATATTCAAATTTCAATCTCAGTCTTATAATTTGATATACATATTTACTGATACATTGCATTTACCTTCTTTTATTGTCTTCTATGAATTACACATTTCAACTTGTTTCAAACATGGTTACTGTTTGGGTGATTGGAGAATGATACCACATGCAGGATTGCTTGGAACCACACATTGCTAAAAAAAATTGAACTTGTAAATACCAAATGTGATTAAAAATTGGTAAACCGTGAGTTGCGATGGCCACGAAAATGTGAATTTGCATTAGTCGCATTCGGGATAAAGAGAATTTTTTGCGAAGGGCATTGAGATGGCCTAGAGCATTATCTATATCATTTTTAGGAAGTTTTAATTTAACTTACTCAACAATTCAATTAGGTTGAATGGTACCAAGACGGTGGTTTGGTGGACAAGAAGAGAAGAATTCCTTTGGTGAGTATTAGGAGGAATTTTTGAAGGTTTCTAATACTATTCACTTAAATTGCATTTCTCATTGTATCGAAGTTGGCATTTGGAGGGAAATGACTAAATGAGAAATGGAATTTGTTTGCTCACACAACTTTAGATTGGACATTTTGATGGTTTCAAATTCCGGTCACATAAATTGTATCTTCGCACTGTATGGAAGTTGGAATTTGGATGAAAAGGATTGAATGAGAAATGGAATCTGTAGCGCAATATCCATAAAGAGCAAGAGGTGAAAAAAAGAAGACAAAAAACTCAAACAATACAAGTGTGAATAATAAACCATTCTTGTGCTCCTAAAACATCATTCTAATATTCAAATTTCAATAAGTACTTCATCACACAATATAATAAAAGTTGTTATGATACATTAACCATCCTTTTAGAACATCTAAGAATTACACTTCCACATTCAACCATCACAACACACATTTTTGAATGCTCAAATCAATGGTGTTAGATAAAAGAATTTGTAATGGGTTTAGTTGGAACACCGAATCTACAACAAACTTGAGTAATAATGATAGGGCGGTTCCAAGAATAGATGTGATGTCCACAATATGAAGGCCTAACAATAGTTACTTTTCTTTCAACTGGTTTAATTCAAAGACTGAGTTTGCTTTAACCATGATTCATTTTGGAGTGTTTGTTGGAGTCAATTGGTAAAAGGGTTTGTAATGAATGGTAGGGAGAGAGAGAGACAACAATAAGGATTCCCTGCTAGAACAACAATGAATAATTCATATTCAAACAAGAGAGAGAGAGAGAGAGAGAGAGAGAGAGAATTGTTTCCTAAATGCTTTTATCAGTGTGCTTGCAATCAATTGAAAGAAGGGTATTAAATTTTTATTTAAAAAGAACATTTCATGCTTAACCTTTTAGATTATTAATCTGTTTGAAATTTTGCTTAGATGCAATAAACGCTGCTTCAACAATCCTGTGTGCAAGTGTATATTTTTTCGCTTGTGCTCGACGACTACAAACTGCTTCCACTTGGAATTAAGAATTTGGTGGTCTGACAACATGCTAAAAAAAAATGAGAAACAAAGTCCATGGAGCAAGATTTATCTGCCATGAGTTGTGAAAGGTTAAAACAAAAAAGAAAGAAAAACTCATTCAATTTGTATAAATCAACCTTTCTCTCTTAATATTGAATAAGCATTTACATTTAAATCTCATCACATAGTACAACCCATTTTATGATACACTATTTATCCATTTACATAAGATATCTCGTTACATACTTTGGCATGCACAACCCCCTACTACCAACACGATCTTCGATAGTATTACTGAGTAGTCGGGAACCACCGGATAGTGATATAACAAGAAGCTAAGGCCATACTTTAGATCACTAACAAATTGAAACTTCATCTTGTTTTGCTTTGATTTGACAAATTGTTACCGGGTGATGTCCAATAACACATCAAAAAGAAAAAAACATAAAATGTAATGCACAAACTTTATCCACCATAGGCTCAAAAAGCGAATAAACAAACTATTCTTTTCTATACATTGTTCAAATATTCTAATTTCAATCTTGTCTTATAATTTGATATACATATTTACTGATAATTTGCATTTACCTTCTTTTACTGCCTTCTATGAATTACACATTTCAATTTGTTAATACCACATGCGGGATTGCTTGGAACCACACATTGTTAAAAAAAATTGAACTTGTAAACACAAAATGTGATTAAAAACTGGTAAACCGTGAGTTGCGATGGCCACGAAAATGCAAATTTGCATTTGTCACATTCGGGATAAAGAGAAGAAAACTCTTTCAATTGGCAAAACAAGTTCCATTAACTTAGAAACTTGCAAACGGTTTAGCAAAAAGACAGAGCTCGCGTGAAACGTATTCAAATTAAGGGTGATACCCGTAGTAATAAAATGGAGAATGAGAGGTTGTAATGCAAGAGAGCTAGAGAGGAAGATAAAGAGAAACTAATGCTCACAGCGGGCCTTAAAACTGCCCAGGGGAGGGGAGGGACGGGCTACAACAGGTACAAAAACAAAAGAATAGCCTTGTCTACTCCCATCTCCTCCCCGCCCAAAAGAACAAAAAAAAACACCAGTTTTATTGATATTTGTTTGACTGGCCCGCAAGCGCACCTGCTAAGGCACAGCCGCCCTGAAGCTTATTACAATTTACAGTCTAGATGTCCCCAATCACTCCTCAACAATTTACACCATGCATACCCCCAATCTGAGACCTAAGTACAAGAACCCCTTACTGCTTACTCATTCATAAGACCTATAAATCATTCACCGTAGACCTCCTCTCATTCTCCTTGTCATGTGATATCTTCACGCCAAGAAACAAACCCAATCCAATTTAGAAGTGCAAAACTGAAAATGGCAAATCACAACTTGAGTATATCATTGTGGAAAATAAAATGATGGAAGAATTCATATATTAAACAATCTCAAAGAAAGTTAATTCATAAAGTTATTTTAGAAAGAGTTAAACGCATAAGCAGGAATTCAAGTTTGCAGCTAGTGGGTAATCAGATTATTACCTGAGAGAGAACGAACACAACCAGAAGGATAATAGAACTGAACAGGAATGGCCATAGAGAGCCGGAATCCTTGCCTCTGCTTGCAGCCCAGAATGTGTGCACCGTGAGACTTACGACCATGACCGCTTCCTGTTTTGCAAAACATTCAACAGAAGAAGACGAGTTAATGTGATGGCAGAGAGCAGAAACTGCATCGCAGCTAGTATTTCCCTTGATAAGATTTCTATGCGTCATTTTTTTATACAATTAAAACAGCAATGCAGCTAATTCAGAGCATCAACCACAGCAAGGCAAGGCCACTTTCAACGCATAAGATGGAACATGGAAACAGAGTATAGGATCTTTACCACTAATGATGTCGATCGTCGCCATACTGAAGGACTCTCTGTAAGGAGGATGAAGTTGATAGTAGAGATACAGGGAACGTGGAACTGCAAAAATAGACAACAAAAAACTGGAATCAGAAACTGTTGTACTTGAGAAAAAACAGAGAGCCACGGAAACAAAACCCAGATGAAACAACAAAACAGACAAAAAAAACAGAGAGCCACGGAAACTGTATCTGAATACAGTAATCTGTTTCCCACTCATTTACCGGGCGGAGGAGTTTCCAAGAAAAATAACAGAAAATGAAATATAACGGCTGCAATACAAAATGGAGGGCAGGGATACCGACAAGGAATAACGAGAAGAGAAAGAATTTGCGTTAATGCCACAATGAATCGAAGAGAGAACTAAAACCATAAAAAAAATAAACTAAAAAAATAAAATCTCCTAATGAATATGCAATCGCGGAACCATTTTCTGATAAATACAAACAGACAAAGAAAATGAAAAATAAAAATAAAATCACAAAGACGTCCAAACATTAACAGAAAAATCAAGATTATCGCAACTGCAATATAAAATGGCACGACGCAGGGATACCGTCGAAGAAGAAAGAAGAAGAGAAAGAATTTGTGTTACCACTACAATGTATCGAAGAGATAATTAAAACCATAAATATTTCCTAATGAATAATCAAATCCCGGGAAAGAAATCAAAGAAGCCGAAGAAGGCAAACAGAGAAACAAGGTTAAGGTTAGAGGGAAAGAACTAACATATTGTTGTTCAATCCGCAGACCACCGTCGTTGCGGATGACAGCGAGCTCCGACGAAGAAAGCCCATTGCCACCGTATTTGTCTCCACCGGTCCGACGCGCGCTTGAAGACTTGGAAACTCAGACCACCCCTGCCGTCTCTTCTTCTACATCGCTTTCGCGTGCCTTGGCGCCAGAAGACACCGCCGGACCGCCGCTGCCTGACGAGGACACGACTTAACAAGAACAGAAAGAGAGGCGGGAAAGGCGATTTTGAGGGAAGATGTGATGTGAGACAGGTTTATATACTAATTCCTACTTGGGTGGACCATGAAATGTGGCCCTCACTAGTCTGATTATGGCCCGTGGACTCTGGATCTTCCGTCAGTAGGAAGAAATTAAACTGATAAGAGAAAATTATTTTAAATTTTCCAAGTAGAAAATGTGAATTCGATTTTATCAAAAGAATTTAACATTTGAGACTGCTTACAAAATAATTAAAAAACTAATCCCAACTTTTAACATTAATCCTACTAACTTACAACAAATATGAAAATAAATTATTGAAAAAATATAGGAGTAATTAATTTTTTTTATTTAATATTTTCATGGTTAATAACGAAAAAACAGCATTTTTATTCTTTAATGTCATTTTTCCTTAGATGCAACTTATATCAATTGATTGTGGTAATATTTACATTTTCCAAGAACGGACCTCAAATAAGAAGAAAAATTAAGAACCATCACCAAGAAAAAATAAATAAATAGCCGTTAAACAAGTATAAAACACACAAATCTCACACAACTTCAGATTGGACGTTTTGATGGTTTCAAATTCTGGTCACATAAATTGTATTTTCTCACTGTATGAAAGTTGGAATTTGGATGAAAATGATTGAATGAGAAATGGAATCTATAGAGCAATATCCATAAAGAGCAAGAGGTAAAAAAAAAGAAGACAAAAAAATCTAACAAGACAAGTGTGAATAATAAACCATTCTTGTGCTCCTAAAACATCAGTATAATATTCAAATTTCAATAAGTACTTCATCACACAATATAATAAAAGTTATTACGATACATTAACCATCCTTTTAGAACATCTAAGAATTACACTCCCACATTCAATCATCACAACACACATTTTTGAATGCTTAAACCAATGGTGTCAAATTAAAGAACTTGTAATGGGTTTAGTTGGAAAGCCGAGCTTGCAACAAACTTGAGTCATAATGATAAGACGGTTCCAGGAATAGATGTGATGTCCGCTATATGAAAGTCTGATAGTTATGGGTAATTTCAAACCAAGCCGGCTCGAGCTCGGCTCCGTTCTGGCACGGTTCAATTCAGTATACCTGGATCTTGAGCTGATTTTGAGATCCGGGATCGGCTCATTTAAATTAACGAGTCGGGCTCGACTGAATCAAGGTTTGGTTCGAAAGCTCATGAGCCAGCTCTTTAATTTAACAAGCGGTGTGGGATTCGGGGGATTTGGGGGAGTCGGGACTAGGGAGCGGGACCAAGAGCTGGAGCACCGAGCGGAGTGGGAGAGAGAGCGAGGGGGGAAAATTCTTCCTCCCCTCGTCACCGCTGAGCCCCTCCCAACCGTTGTTGTGGCCACCTTTGTCGCTGTCGATAACTGCCTCACCGGCCGCCTTCTGCCTTTTCGTCACCACTGATTTTGTGGCCACCGCTATATTTCTTCCCCCTAGTCTGCCTTCTCCTTTGTTTCCGTCATCACCGCTTCCGTCGTCACAACCGTTATCGCCGAAAAAAGTTCCTTGCCAATGCCACTGGAAGCTTTTCCAACCGCGTCGTTCCTCATCCTTGGTGGAAACCAGAGGACCTAAGTTAGAAGGAAAAAAATAATCCCCCCTAGCGAGAAGACAATTTCGCACATGCGAGATTATAAACAAGTGAAAAAAATAATAATAAATTCTAGGGACTATTAGTGGTTTTGTTAATAAATGTTGAAAAAATATTTTTAGTAGAAATACGTTTCTAGGGACTAGTAGTGCCTCAAGTTTTTTGCAATAATTTTCTAATTGGAAATTCTTAGTAAAAAAAATCATATAATTTTCTAAGTAAGATTTTTCTGCGAAAATCGTAGAGAAAAGTTTTGAATAAGTATTTAACAGTTGATGCTATAATACTTGTAGCATGAGGCAATTTTCATAGCAATTTTGTGTTTGACATTTTATTTGATTAAAAATTTATCTATAAGTATAGTAATATATTAGATTAATTATCAATTTTTTTATTTCCCTAGAAGAGGCAATTAGAGGTCCATTTAACTTTCCTAAGAAAATTTTAAAATATTTCTTGTAATTTTCTAGTAAGTCACTAATTGTAATAGAATTTTATTTAAAAGTTTCTTTTGGAAATATGCATCATAGGAAAAATATTTCTAGTTTTTCCTAGAATATAAATTTTCAACCAGGGGCACTAAGGAGGCCATAGTAAATTTACATGCATATTCAAAAATTAAAAAATAAGCTAAACAACATTTTGGGTAAAAAAGATTAATATTAGTGCGTTCTAATCTATTATCGAGATTCAATCCTGAACCTCCCCTACCATTCTTTTTATAAAATGTATGCATAATTTTATATATATTTTATTTAACATATATTTTATGTAGAGTATTAAACGTATGTTAAGCTTGAACTCGGTTAAAATTATTAGGCTCGAGCTAGAGCTCAAGCTTGAACTCGGTTAAAATTATTAGGCTTGAGCTCGATTACAATTTTAGGCTCAAGGCTAGGATCGACTCGAGCTCGAGTTTGAAATATTTAAATCAAGCTTGGCTCTAACATAAGAAGGTTTAGGCTCAACTCAATTCGATGCCACCCTTATGCCAAATTTTAAGTAGAGGTCATGCCCAATTTTATGTAAAATGTATGCATAATTTTATATATAATTAATTTATTATATATTTTTTGAAAAATTTTAAATGTATGTTGAGCTTGAACTGGAGCTCGAACTAGAGATATATAATTTTTGAAAAGTTTTAAATGAATGTTGAAGTTCGAGTTCGGCTCGAACTTGGTTAAAATTATTGGGCTCGAGCTCGATAACAATTTTAGGCTCGAGGCTGGGCTCGGCTCGAGCTCGAGTTCGAAATATTTAAATCAAGCTCAGCTCGAACATCGGAAAGTTCGGGCACGACTCGACTCGATGCCACCCCTACTAACATTAGTTACTTTACTTTTAGTTGGTTTAATTCAAAGACTGAGTTTGCTTCAACCGTGATTCATGTTGGAGTGTTTGTTGGAGTTAGTTGGTAGAAGAGTTTGTAATGAATGGTAGGGAGATAGAGACAACAATAAGGATTCACTGCTAGAACAACAATGAATAATTCATATTCAAACAAGAGAGAGAGAGAGAGAGAGAGAGAGAGAGAGAGAGAGAGAATTATTTCTTAAATGCTTGTGTCAGTGTGCTTTCAATCGATTGAAAGAGGGTTATTAAAATTTTATTTAAAAAGAACATTTCATGCTTAACCATGCAAATAATTAATCTGTTTGAAATTTTGCTTAGATGCAATAAACGTTGCTTCAACAATCCTGTGTGCAAGTGTATATTTTTTCGCTTGTGCTCAACGACGACATATTGCTTCCATTGGGAATTAAGAATTTGGTACAACATGCTAAAAAACATGAGAAATAAAGTCCATCGTGTAAGATATATCTGCAATGAGCTGTGAAAGGTTATAAGAAAAAAAAAAGAAAAATTCACTCAATTCATATAAAACAACCTTTCTCTCATAATATTGAATAAGCATTCACATTTAAATCCCATCACACAGTACATCCCATTTTATGATACACTATTCATCTATTTACATAAGATATCTCATCTATCAATTACATACTTTGGCATGCCCAACCCCTGCTACCAACACGATCTTCGATAGTATTACTAGGTTGCTTGGAACCACCGGATAGTGATATAATGAGAAAGTAAGGCCATGCGTTAGATCACTGACAAATTGAAACTTCATCTTGCTTTGCTTTGATATGACAAATTGTTATCGAAACAAACACGGGTGATGTCCAAAACAACTTTTAAAAGAAGAAAAACATAAACTGTAATGCACAAACTTATCCACCATAGGCTCAAAAAGCGAATAAACAAACCCTATCCAATTTAGAAGTGCAAAACTGAAAATGGCAAATCACAACTTGAGTATATCATTGTGGAAAATAAAATGATGGAAGAATTCATATATTAAACAATCTCAAAGAAAGTTATTTCATAAATTAAAATAACCAACCAAAATTAGCTGGGAACTCGTGAAACAGAGAAAAGAAAGAGAAGATAAAACATATGCAAGAGAAATAAATTGAAGACACGACAAACAATTTTCAGATAGATACAGAAAAGGAAAAGAAAAAGAAATTTTGTTTAGAAAGAGTTAAACGCATAAGCAGGAATTCAAGTTTGTAGCTAGTGGGTAATCAGATTATTACCTGAGAGAGAACGAACACAACCAGAAGGATAATAGAACTGAACAGGAATGGCCATAGAGAGCCGGAATCCTTGTGTGCACCGTGAGACTTACGACCATGACCGCTTCCTGTTTTGCAAAACATTCAACAGAAGAAGACGAGTTAATGTGATGGCAGAGAGCAGAAACTGCATCGCAGCTAGTATTTCCCTTGATAAGATTTCTATGCGTCATTTTTTTATACAATTAAAACAGCAATGCAGCTAATTCAGAGCATCAACCACAGCAAGGCAAGGCCACTTTCAACGCATAAGATGGAAAATGGAAATAAAGTATTGGATCTTTACCACTAATGATGTCGATCGTCACCATACTGAAGGACTCTCTCTAAGGAGGATGAGGTTGATAGTAGAGATACAGGGGAAACTGGAATCAGAAACTATTGTACACGAGAAAAAACAGAGCCACGGAAACAAATCCATATGAAAATGTTTCCCACTCATTTTTTGATAAACACAAACAGACGAAGAAAATAAAAAAAATGAAATCACAAAGACTTTCCAAAGATTAACAGAAAATGAAATATAAATATCGCCACAATGAATCGAAAACAGAATTAAAACCATACAAATTTTTGCAATCCTGGAACCATTTTCTTGTAAACACAAAACAAACAAACGTTGAAAATGAAAAATAAAAATAAAATCACAAAGACGTCCTAACATTAACAGAAAATGAAATATAATGGCTGCAATACAAAATGGCGGTCTGGGAATAATGAGAAGAGAAAGAATTTTTGTTAATGCCACAATGAATCGAAAAGAGAACTAAAACCATAAAAAAAAATCTCCAAATGAATATGCAATCGCGGAACCATTTTCTGATAAACACGAACAGACAAAGAAAATGAAAAAATAAAATAAAATCACAAAGACGTCCAAACATTAATAGAAAATGGCACGACACAGGGATACCGTCGAAGAAGAAAGAAGAAGAGAAAGAATTTGTGTTACTGCTACAACGAATCGAAAAGATAATTAAAACCATAAATATTTTCTAATAAATAATAAAATCCTGGGAAAGAAATCAAAGAAGTCGAAGAAGGCAAACAAAGAAACAAGGTTAAGGTTAGAGGGAAAGAACTAACATATTGTTGTTTCAATCCGCAGACCACCGTTGTTGCGGATGAGAGTGAGCTCTGACGAAGATATGGAGGACTGCCATTTTATACGATAAGATCCTATACATCATTTGCAGCAAGCTAGGAGTTCATAATGCTCTCTCATCCCCAGTTTGAGGGGAAGTGTTGGAAGATGGGTCCAAACCCATAAGACATGGACCCACCATGATCACACGAGCTGGTGGGACCCACCATGATAACGTGAGGTGGCATGATGAGTCCTACACAATAAGAAGTCTTACAGAACCAAAATTATTATGGAAGCAGGTCTCATAGAAGAGTTTCAGTTTAAAGGTGTTTAAGTCATGTTAGTTTTCTTTTTATATTGAGTTATTTAATTATGTTAGGACTTATCTTTAAGTGTTAGAGTTCGGGTGTAATTGGGACAAAGGTATAGTTTAATTGTAATTGGACTCTACTACCTTCCTATATTATAAATAGAGGTTCATGTACTCTGATTACAACAAATCAATGAAGTATTTATCTTTTCCTTAAATTCAACAGTTATATAAAAAGGATATTATAAAATATTTTTCAGCTCAATATCTATTAGTAATATCAAAATAATATTAATTTATTAACTTAATATATAAAAATTAAAATATTCAAACAAATACTTACTTTTATAATATAAAAAACTTAATGCAATTATTATATTAAAAGAGTTTAAATTATCACACTTAAACTAACGTATATTCGCAGTTATATTTGTTTAAATTCATTACCCATTGTACTATGCAAACAATGTACTAATAAAAATAAAAAATAACATTGTTGATTTTCAGGACTCCATGAATTTATCTCATGGAGAAAAAGGAAAAGAAACCCATTGGGAGAAAACTGGAGGAAGAAGGCTTATGGAATTGATGATCCTAACCCTCCCCTTGAAGCTCTATTTATAGATTTATGAACCTACTGTATTACAATAATACCCCTGAACTTAGGGTTTAGGGTTTAGGGTTTTAACCCTAGAACTTTAACTTAATTACAATAATGCCATCTCTATGAAATGACTCTTTATTTACATCCTGCCATCATTGTATATGGGCCTATGGGCCTTTTCCTTGATCTGTGGGCCTTAAGCCCATCTTCTATATCTCTTGGTTGCATGTCTCCCTTGGTCTTATGGGCTTGGGCCTTCCTTGGTCGTGTGGGCTTGGGCCCTATCTTCCAACACTCCCCCTCAAGCTGGGGGTGAGAGAACAGTATGAATTCCCAGCTTGCTGCAAATGATGTATAATATCTTTGTATAAAATGGCACATTTTCCAATATGCCTTCATCTTCCAACACTCCCCCTCATGCTGGTTCTCTCGTTCATGAGGCCCAGTTGGCATAATATCAGTGAGAGTAAATCACTCCTAACCACTAAGACATTGCTCCATACTTCAGTCATAACTCATGTTGGCTGTAGGACACACTTCGTCTTTTGTAGGTAGTGTGTCTATCGGAATTGCTCTGAAGTGTCCACCTCCACCACCGTGTCCCTCCACGGGACAACAAGTCTCAAGTGGTAGAGTAATATATGATATTAATGGGGGAAAGTAACATAAATATAATTATAAGTTCCTCCATCATGGACTTCCTACTTCAAATATTTTTTATATTTTTTACGGCGATGAAGTTCCTATAAAACAGAGTAAGCTCAGCCCAGGAACATCGTAACAGCAATCAAGAAGATAACCAACGCTGGAAGAGCTTCAATGGTTTCTGGACATACAGAAGAAGAAACTAAAAATGAAAACGAACAGGGAATAGGTATTACACTAGATGCGATTTGTTGCTGAAGAACACCTCTATTTATAGGTGATTTGTAGCACTGAATCGAGGAAGACAGCTGGGAGACAACTACGAAAATAATAGAAAGGAAGCTTCCTTTCTCTTCCGGCGCCGATGGAAGCCTCTATACCCTCTGTCCACTGCAACGGTCAGTACAGAGTCACCTCTATTTTTCGCTCCTTCCATTAATTCCCATTCACACTTGAGTCCTTTTAATTTTTCTTTCATGCTTACCCCGCCGCCAAGGGTGGCAGTCCCCTTGGACCGCCGTCGGGGCTGTCGCCCCAAACCCCGCCTTTGTTTTACAGTTTCTTCACAAATAACCATTGCGGTCACAATTTGACCTCATCAGCGTCAAAGCCAGAACTGCTAACTAATTTACTCACTCTCGAGATTGGCGCTCCTCATAATTGGGGCCCAGTGAATACATTAGATTAGCAATAACTCGTGAGAGGTGGGCATTGACACACTAACAATTCCTCCATCATGGACTTCCAACCACAAATATTTTTTATCCTCTGTCATGAACTCCCAACCACAAATAATTTTGGTATTTTTTATTGGGATGAGGTTCCTCCGTCATAGACTCCCAACCACAAATAATTTTGATATTTTTGACGGGGATATAGTTCCTCCGTCATGGACTCTCAATCAAAAATATTTTTTACGGGAACAAATAAATAATGGTATGAGGCTATCTCTTCTTCAATAATAAAGTCTCATCAAAAGAGACACAATAGCAGCAGGTGAAATGGGCTCGAGCACATTTAACACAACCCAAAATAATCCTTGTAAAATGATCCATGAAATAATCCAATGCACATATCTGTTCTAAATAATATGCTGACCAAGGAATAATTTGTCAATGCTTCAAAAATAATAATCCAGTTAGAGAAAAAATTTACCGAGTCGCGCTGAAATATTTATAAAACTTGGGCATGTATACCGAGGCAGAAATAGGTGGCCCAAGTCAGGTTGACCTAGACCCAAGTTGACCCAAACTGAGTTGGTTTGAGATGACTCGGTTTGAAACAGAAGTCACGCTCGGTTGGAAAGCTATTGGGTTAACTCGCCGGTCCGGGTTGTGGGATAGCTCATGCACTGAACCGGTGCTCAGATAAAATTTCTTAACTTAAGAACCTTTAATCGGGAAACAATGCCTTCTTCCCCAATCGAACAGAGCGGCCAAAAACTTTCTTCGTCCGGAACCGGCAACAGCAAGACAGTGATGGCAGAGCAATGGCTGGAGATCCTTATGAATAGAGCAATATCGAATCAAGATCGGAAATAATCTTTCCGGAATAAAATAGCAGAGAAGATGGACACACAGAGATTTCTTCGGTGTCTCTGGCTGTTTCTGCGGTGAAGAAAATAATCTAGCGAAGAACTTGTATAATCAACAAGATATGCTCTTTTTGGAACTTTTTTGAGTTGTCTTCAAGCAGGTAAAATCAAATCAAGAGCTTCCCGAAATATATGATTGGTAAGATGACTGATTCGAGCTTACTGGTGCTTTCCGAAAAAATATTTCCAACAGAGAACCTGTTGGCTGGAAGATAATAAGCAACAACAAAATAATTCTGGATGGTGACTGTTGATTTCAAGAATGATATTACGGTTGCTGGAATGACAGTGGTGGAGATTTCTAGCAAGATTTTTCCATCTCTCGACGAGAAATGGAACCTGTTAATGATAGTTCTCACATACATTAGTGAGTATAAAAATCTTGCATTTATTAGTTGGCCGAAGAGGTTTCCTACGTGGCTAGTCATTTTGGGATAGGGCCTTCGACCCAATTTGATATGGTATCAGAGCAAGGTTCTCATATGTGGTCATCCACCCAAATTATCCACGTGCTACCATGTGAGGGTCTCTACCCAAATTATCCACATGCTATCACATGAGGGGGAGTGTTAAGGATAGTCCCACATACATTAGTGAGTATAAAAATCTTATATTTATTAGTTGGCAAAAAAGGTTTCCTAAGTGGCTAGTCATTTGGGATAGGGCCTTCGACCCAATTTGACAAAACCAAACTCGTCTTCTCCGGTGAAGGCAATAAACAGAGAGCATAGCTGGCGTTCAGGAGCCAGTAGAGTGTTGTCAATGAAGGAGAAGGCAGACGAAGACAATGCTAGCGCAGACCGTCAAAGAGCAGCAGTAACATCCGACAGCAGCATCACATGATCTATGGGACAGAGAGAAGACTGGCCTCATCAAAAAGATACCGTGAAGCTTCCTCTGGCTCTTGAGCTTGCCGCATGCCGGAAAGAAGCTATCTTCTTTTATAATATTTCCAATGAGAACAATAATGTGGCTAGTGCAATAACGAAGCCAACTAGATCCCTGCCTCTGATGGGTCGCCGGAGTTATTTGTAGAAGGATACTCTCCTGGTTGAGAGATGGGTCGGGTTGACAGGACCAAGTTGCATTCATGTTAAAAAGCAAAGAAGGAACCCATATACTCTTGCCTTCGATCGATTGTCGTGTTGGGCTCTCGCTGTAAAGACGAGTCAACTCGGCTCAACATAGATACGAAAACAAAGTGCGCAGAGAGAGAGAGAGAGAGAGTTGTGGTTGCCTCGAGCATACAAGCATGGTGGATGATACAATTTAACCATAAAAAAAAAACTGTCTAAGAATTAAAAGAGAGAAAAAAAATTTCTAATCCTAAATGAAGGAGAATTAAACCTGAAAAACCATAGTAGGAATTCTGAAAATCATAGGTCTGATACCATGTTGATTTTCAAGACTCCATGAATTTAGCTCATGAAGAAAAAGGGAAAGAAACCCATTGGGAGAAAACTAGATGAAGAAAGCTTATGGAATTGATGATCCTAACCCTCCCCCTGGAGCTTTATTTATAGATTAATAAAACTACTGTATTACAATAATACCCCTGAACTTAGGGTTTAGGGTTTTAATCCTGGAACTTTAACTTAATTACATCAATGCCATCTCTATGAGATGACTCTTTATTTACCATCTTAACATCATTGTATGTGGGCCATGGGCCTTCTCCTTGATTTGTGGGCCTTGAGTCCGTCTTCTATATCTCTTGGTTGTATGGATCTTCCTTGGTCTTATGGGTTTGGGCACATCTTCTAACACACTTGGATGTGTGGGCCTTCCTAGGTCGTGTGGGCTTGGGCCCTATCTTCCAACAAACACATATAACTCAATCACCTATTTAATATAAAAAAGCTATTACTGTACATACAAAATACAACCAAAAAAATATTTAATGCCATTAAAACATAATAGTCAATAATTTTTCCACATTTGAATTGCTAATACATTTCAAAAATATGATGCTCTTGTAGATTGTATTGCAGACTCCCTCTGAGTACTTATTTGAGTGTCCACATCATCCTTAAAATCATCACCACTGTCACTGTCTTCATTTTTAATTATATTGTTATCTTCACAATGTTCTTCACCAAAATCATCACTTGAATCATGTTCTTCATCTTTAAATAAATCCATGGAATCCTCCATGGGTATATAATTATGCAATATACAACAAGCAATCATAATTTTTACCTGGACATCAAAATCAAAAGGAGGAGCATCTTTTAATATCTTGAAATGAGCTTTTAAAGCCCCAAATATATGCTCGATAGTATTCCGTTAAGATGAGTGTCTTCGATTAAATACTTCTCTTTCATCTGTAGGAGTATTATCTCCAAATTCTTGCAAGTGATAACGAGTCCTTCAATAGGGTGCCAAAAACCCTAAGCCCTCTCAATGCCCTTCCCAAAAAATGCTAGAAATCCAAATCTAGCGATACCCTCCACTAGTTTTGGGAAGGTACAGGTCCTCCCTTTCAGTGCTTATTTCTTGAGCCTAATGGACTAGCTATTTACATTTTCGGGTTCTTTCATACACCTTTCTTGTCACAAGGCAATATGGAATTTTATTTTTCAAATATTTGCACATCTTAAAAGAAAAGATTACCTCAGTATGAATATTTTTCTTAGAAATCATTCCAAGAAACTTCAAGGGGGGGGGGGGAGGTTAGTGTGTTTTCAAAGTGAAAGTGAAAGTGAAATTTTTTTGTGTTTGTATGCACAATGAAAAATATAGTGGAAAGTACAAAAGAAAATTATTAATAAAATATTCTAATAGATTTAAATTTTAACGGATATTTTTTATCTAAGTTTTCTAGTAATAAGTTAGGATAGATTTTAACTCTTCTTACTTAATCAATAATAATACTAATTAAACTTTAATTAATTAATTAATTAATTATATAAAAAAAATAAAAAAAATTATTTTATGATATCCAAATGCTTAATCAAATTGTTATTTTTTATTTAAATAAACTTAAATATTTAATTTATTTTAAATGATTAAATAACTAAAAATAAATTAAGATTATTTATTTAATTAAATATATATAAAAGGATTAAACAAATCCATACTTTTATATTATTCAAATGTTAATCAAATTGTTAATTTAAAAAATTTAAATTCTCACTCTTAAAATAGTCATTAATATAATGTTAAAAATAAGGATTTAATATAAATAAAAATTTTTATTGTGTTTTATAAAATCATCTAATATATTTACCTTTTACTTTAGATAACTATATTTAACTAAAATAAAATAATTTTAAGTTGTTTTAAATTAATAAAAAATTTAAAAATTAACTTTTTTAAATTAATAAGTAATTTTAAAAAATATTAACATGTTTTAAATTAATAAATGCTTTTTAAAAATAATTATTTATTTAATTAAATAGATTAAAAATTATCTAACAAATACTTACTTTTATAATATCCAAATTCTTAATGAAACTGTTACTTGTGTAAAATCTAAATTCTCACTCTTAAATTAGAAATCAAATATAATATTAAAATCAAGAATTTGTATAAATAAAAAATAGGGTATTTTATTATATAAAACTATTCAGTTAGATTTAACTTTTATAATATAATTTTATTAAACTATTTTTTTAATAAAGTAAGATAAATTTCAACTTGTTTAAATTAATAAATTAATTAAGCTTTTTAATTTACTTAAATGTAGTTAATTTTATTATATCCAAATGCAAAAGTGAGAGGGCAGAATGAGCATAACAAGAGTGAGAGAGCGAGTGAGTGATTTAACTTTCTCTCGTTTTTCTCAAGAATAAGTGTCACTTGACACTTACGGTGCATACTAACAAGTTTTGGGTTATTTTCACTAGTGAAATTACTTTTATTTTCACTTTCACTTTGTACTAATGGGGCCTTAGTGTGCTCAATGGAAAGTGCAACGTAAAGTACTTTCTTGTGTTAGTGTACACAATGGAAAATATAATGGAAAGTAGAAGATGAGTTTATTAATTGTGATAGATTTAACCTAATTAAGATAGTTTTATTTAGAATTTTCAATTAACAAAATAAGATAAGTAACTTAAAAATTAAAAATAAAACTAGGTGGAAGCCTTTCATGGGCTTCATTCAAGAGCCCATGGGATATTATCAATTTTGCCAACTCTATGAACTTCTAGAACGCTATCACCACGATCACCACCATCTACCCAATTTTGATGGTATCCTAATTTCTTCCACCTATTGACCTAGTTAATAATTTGTTGTTTCTCTTCATCTCGTTTCTAACACCAAAATTGGAAACTGGAAGGGAGGCCAAGATATGGAACTGTCCATTCGAAAGGGCGGGGAAGGATGCAAGGTTACCCAGAGGGAGCATTTGCGCTACTGTTCCGATAGGGGCACTCCCGACAGCGTATCAATTGGACAAAATTAGGTATGAATTGAAAGACCAATCTGTTGCGTTGAACTTGTGAGCGATCGTGGAGAGCATTCTAGAAGCCCATAGAGTTGGCAAAATTGATAATATCGTCGAACTGATACACCGTCGGGAATGCCTCTATCGGAACAGTAGTGCAAATTCTCTCTCTAGGTAACTTTGTATCCTTCTCCACCCTTTCGAATGCATAGTTCCATATCTTGGCCTCCCTTCCAATTTACAATTTTGGTGTTAGTAACGAGACAAAGAGAAACAACAAATTATATTTTAGGTCAATAGGTGGAAGAAATTAGGATACCATCAATTGTAGTAAGCCAAAATTGGGTAGATGGTGGCGATTGTGGTGAGAGCATTCTAGAAATCCATAGAGTTGGAAAAATTGACCCACGGGCTCTTGAAGCCCATGAAAACCTTCCTCCTAGTTTATTTTTAATTTTTAAGTTTCTTATCTTATTTTGTTAATTGAAAAATCTAAATAAAACTATCTTAATAAGGTCAAATCTATCATAGTATTTTATTAATAAACCCATCTTCTACTTTCCATTATATTTTCCATTGTGTACACTAACACAATAAAGTACTTTACTTTGTACTTTTCATTGAGCACACTAAGACCTCGTTAGTACACTCTAAAGTGAAAGTGAAAGTGAAAATGAATTACTTTCACTAGCAAAAATAACCCAAAACATGTTAGTGTGCACTGTAAGTGGCGAGTGGCACTCATTCCTGAGAAAAAAAGGAGGGAAAGTGAAACCACTCCTCCCTAAGGCTAGTGAATTAACTTTCACCCGCGCGCTCACTCACTCTTTCACTCTTCTTATGCTCATTTTGCCCTCTCACTTTTGCATTTGAAAATAATAAAATTAAATATTTATTTAAGTATTTTATTTATACATTTAATGAAATTAAAAAAGATAAATTTAATTAATTTAATTATTAATTTAAACAAGTTGAAATTTATCTTACGTTATAAATAGAATAGTTAAATAAAATTATATTATAAAAATTAAATCTAACAAAGTAATGTTAATATTTTTTGAAATTATTTATTTATTTAAAGCGAGTTAGTTGTTTTTATTAATTTATAACTACTTAAAATTTATTTTATTTTAGCCAAATATAGCTATCTAAAATAAAAGTTAAATCTATTAGATGATTTTATAAAATAAAAAAATTTATTTATATAAAATCTTTATTTTTATCATTATATTTAATGACTATTTTAAGAGTGAGAATTTAGATTTTGTAAAGTAACAATTTGATTAAAATTTGGATAATATAAAAGTAAGGGTTTGTTTAATCATTTTATATATACTTAATTAAATAAATAGTATTAATTTATTTTTTAATTATTTAATACTTTAAAATAAATTATATATATTAGAGTTTATTTAAATAAAAATATAATAAAATTAAATTTTTAAAAGTATTTTTGAATAATAAAATACCATATTTTTTATTTACATAAATTTATAAATTTTAATATTATATTTAATTAATATTTCAAGAGTGAGAATTTAGATATTAAAAAGTAACAATTTGATTAATCATTTGGATATCATAAAAGTAAAATTTGTTTAAGTATTTTATTTATATATATAATTAATTAAATAAATAAAGTTTAATTACTATTATTATTGATGAATTAAGAAGAGTTAAAATCTATCCTAACTTATTAATAGAAAAGTTAGATAAAAAATATCCTATAAAATTTAAATATATTAGAGTATTTTATTAATAAATCTCTTAAGTACTTTCCACTAAACTTTGCATTGTGCATACTAACATAAAAAAATAATTCACTTTCACTTTAACTTTGAAAATACACTTACCCCCCCTTGAAGTTTCTAGGAATGATTTCTAGGGAAACTATTCGTACGAAAGTAATCTTTTCTTTTAAGATGTGCAAATATCTGAAAAAAGAAAATTCCATATTGCCTTGTGACAAGAAAGGTGTATGAAAGGACCTGAAAATGTAAATAGCTAAAGGCCATTAGGCTCAAGAAATAAGCACTAAAAGGGAGGACCTATCCCTTCCCAAAACTGGTGGAGGATATCGCTGGATTTGGATTTCTAGAATTTTTTGGGAAGGGCATTGAGATGGCCTAGAGCATTATCTATATCATTTTTAGGAAGTTTTAATTTAACTTACTCAACAATTCCTTAGGTTGAATGGTACCAAGACGGTGGTTTGGTGGACAAGAAGAGAAGAATTCCTTTGGTGAGTATTAGGAGGAAGTTTTGAAGGTTTCTAATACTATTCACTTAAATTGCATTTCTCATTGTATCGAAGTTGGCATTGGGATGGAAAGGACTGAATGAGAAATGGAATATGTTTGATCACACAACTTCAGATTGGACGTTTTGATGGTTTCAAATTCTGGTCACATAAATTGTATCTTCTCACTGTATGGAAGTTGGAATTTGGATGAAAAGGATTGAATGAGAAATGGAATATGTAGCGCAATATCCATAAAGAGCAAGAGGTGAAAAAAAAATGACAAAAAACACTAACAAGACAAGTGTGAATAATAAACCATTCTTGTGCTTCTAAAACATCATTCTAATATCCAAATTTCAATAAGTACTTCATCACACAATATAATAAAACTTATTATGATACATTAACCATCCTTTTAGAATGCTCAAATCATCGGTGTCAGATAAAAGAACTTCTAATGGATATTGTTGGAACACCGTGTTATGATATGTTAAAATGTATATTAAATGTAATTTATGTTCATAATTGATGTATAATTTGGGATATGTATATAGGGTTATTTGATTAGGCTTAATGGGGGGGGTGTGGTATTGTCTTGGGTCCATGGGCCATTTTGTAACAGGAAAACATAAAGGTTAAATACCTAATGAAAGAGAGAAAATCCCCAATGGAAACATTTTGATTAATATTTCGTCTGCTTTGTTTCGTCGTGAAACCAGAGAGCTACGCTCTCTCTTGTGGGTGTTTGGACTATTCTGTCAGTCCCTTGATTTTGATTTGTCATGGTATCAGAGCTCTGAAGATTAACCGTCCGACGCATTTTTGTCCGACGACCTATGTTGTTCGACGAGTTTTTTTTTGTTTTAGGCATTGATTTAGGGCATCGTTAGAAAAACTTGTCAGGTGGTTCCGTTGCCGAAAAAGCTACGGGGGTTCCGTTGCCAGGAAGAGGGTTCTAGCCGGAAGAGGAAACGAAAGGAAGAGGGTTCTTGCCGGAAGGGGAAACAAAAGGAAGAGGGTTCTTGCCAGAAGGGGAAACGAAAGGGGTGGTTTTCGGGGGTTGTGGGAAAGCATTGTCCGAGCTCGGGAAAGTTGCGGTTCCGTCGTCGGAAAAGCTCCATTGATGGTTTCGTTGTCGGAGAAGCTACAACGGGAAGGGGGTTCTAGTCAGGAAACTCGCCGAAAGGGGGAACGAAGGTATGATTTTTTTTTTCCCGCGCGTTCGATTCATTATTTGGCTTAAGGTCGTTATGCAATTTGCGAACCTTTGGGGGCCGATTTGAAATTTTTGAAAGTTTTGGGGGCCATTCTGGAATTTATGAAGGTGTGAGGGTGTTTTTCGAATTTCTAATAGTTTGGGGGTCTAATTCAAATTTCTGTTAACCTGGGGGCAAATCTTGGATTTATGCAAGTGTAGGGGTCTATTTGAAATTTCTGAAAAGTGGGGGTATGTTTTGAATTTCTTATCTTGCAGGGGTGCATTAGGAATTTTGCCAGATTCGATCTTATCATGTCAGCAGACAAGTCCGATTTCGCTCTATTCGGTTCACAGGCAAGAACTACGGTACTTGGGAATTTCAATTCCGGTTATTTGTTAAGGGAAGAGGTTTATGGGGTCATATTGATGGGAGTGATCTGGCACCTGGCGATGCTAACATATTGTCAAAATGGATCATCATGGATGCTAGAGTCATGACTTGGATACTTAGATCTCTTGAGCCTCCCTAATCCCAAATCTGAGGCCCTACAAAACTGCCGCAGATATGTGGAATTACCTCCACAAGGTTTATCGTCAAACCAGCATGGCCCGTCGATTTTAAGTTGAATATGAACTTGCAAATTTCACCCAAGGCAATCGTTCGATTGAAGAATATTTTTCGGGCTTCCAAAATCTATGGGCTGATTACACCGACATTGTTTACGAGGATATCCCTGCTGCTGCTCTCTCTGTTGTGCAAGCTGTACATGACACCAGTAAACGGGTTCAATTTTTGATGAAGCTTCGTCCCGAGTTTGAGATTGCTCAATCACATCTGATGAATCGTCATCCAGTGCCGTCCCTGGATACCTATTTGAGTGAACTTCTCTAGGAGGAGGAGCGCTTTACTACTCAGGCTGGCATGGAACCTCGTGTTTAGGCTGATCTCTCGGCTCCTGTAGCTTATGTAGCACAAGGAAGACCTAAGGGTCGGGACACCAGTTCTGTTCAGTGCTTCCACTACAAGGCTTATGGTCACTTTGTTCGGGACTGCCCCAAGAGGTCGGTTCTGTTCTGTAGCTACTGTAAGAAGTCGGGTCATCACATCACCGTTTGCCCTACACGACCTGAAAGGAGGAAGCCTACAACTTATCATGCATCCACCGATACATCTAGTTCTGCCACATTGCCGCCTGCCGTTTGAGTCCCTATCATTCCTGTTCCACCAGCACCTGCCAGTTCCACCACTCTCACTCCTGAAATGGCATAACAGATGATCATTTCTGCCTTTTCTACTTTTCGTATCTCAGGTAAACAGAACCTTTCTACTCAACCATGGTATTTTGATTCTAGTGCCTCTAACCACATGACCAACAATGTGGTATCTCTTTCAAATGTCAAAAAGTATGATGGCAATCTGCACATCAACACTGCTGATGACAGTACTCTACCTATCAGTGTTGTTGGTGATCTCTCTCCATCTTTAGCTGATGTCTTTGTGTCTCCTGACCTGTCAACAAACCTTTTGTATGTTGGTCAATTGGTTGATAAAAATTATAATGTTCAGTTTTCTCGCTTTGGCTGTGTTGTTCAGGATCAAGCGTCGGGGAAGGTGATCGCGAAAGGGCCTAAAGTGGGCAGGCTATTTCCACTTAAAGTCTTTCTATCCACTGTTATTCCCGTTCTCCTGTAATTTCTCTTGCTTTTAATGTTGTTGGATCTAGCCCTAAGTTGTGGCATAGACGTCTAGGCCACCAAAACTCGTCTGTACTTCGTACATTATTTAAATCGGGTTTATTAGGCAATCAAGATTGTACTTCTCATGATACGTGTTTTGACTGTTCATCATGTAAACTTAGCAAAAGTAAAACTCTATCATTTTCGCATCATTCCTCGCATGCCTCCCACTGATTTGACCTTATTCATAGTGATGTTTGGGGAATTGCTCCCGTTATCTCGCATGCACAAATTAAGTACTTTGTCACCTTTATCGATGACTTTAGTCGATTTACCTTAGTCTACTTCCTACGGGCTAAGTCTAAAGTTTTTGTCGTTTTTAAGAGGTTTCTTTCACTCATTGAAACATAGTTCTCCGCTCTTACTCTGGAGGCGAGTACATGTCGGCAGAATTCCAAGAATTTCTTCAAAGCAAAGGCATTATCTCTCAACGTTCTTGTCCCTCGACACCCCAACAAAATGGTGTTGCTAAGCACAAAAATCGTCACCTTCTTGATATGGTCTGCACCCTTCTCATTGAATCATCCGTTCCTCCTAGGTTTTTGTGTGAAGCTCTCTCTACCGCCATCCATTTAATTTACCCCCTGCCCTCGCCTGTCTTGCATCATGTCTCTCCCTTTGTTAAATTATTCGGTTATTCTCCGTCCTACACAAATCTTCGGACGTTCGGTTGTGTTTGTTTCGTGCATTTACCTGATCATGAACGATATAAACTTACAACCCAATCTGTTATGTGCGCATTTCTTGGGTATGCCGGTTCTAAAAAGGGCTATATTTGCTATGATCCTCAGGCGTGTCGAGTCCTTGTTTCTCGGAATGTGGTCTTCTTTGAAAACCATTATTTCTTTCCCTCTCAAGTTACACTTCCGTCTACCTCTTTGTCTAGTTTGCCGAGCATTGATGAGCCTCAACTCACTGCCTCGCTACCCTCTCCTCCTTCTGACCTAGCGCTTGCTCCTAATCCTCCCTCTGCTCTTGGTCCCCTCAATCATCAGAGATCCACACGTAGTTCTCACCCCCCTGACCGGTATGGTTTTCCCTCCCCTGTATCTTTGGTAGCTACTTTGTCTTCTATTTCCATTCCTTCTGGCCATAAACAGGCTATAGCACATGAGTGTTGGAAAAAGGCCATGCAAACTGAATTACAAGCGCTAGAGGAGAATCACACCTGGGACATTGTGGCTTGCCCTCCTACTATTCGGCCTCTTGGAAGAAAGTGGGTCTTCTCTGTCAAGCTGCGTTCAGATGGATCGTTGGATCGGTACAAAGCCCGTCTTGTGGCTCTGGGGAACAGGCAGGAATATGGGATTGATTATATGGAAACTTTTGCCTCAGTTGCCAAGATGACCACAGTTCGTACTATCTTAGCCATCGCAGCCTCTCAATCTTGGCCATTGCATCAGATGGATGTGAAGAATGCCTTTCTCCACGGTGATCTACAGGAAGACATCTATATAAAGCTTCCCTCGGGTATGTCTACATCCTCTCCTGATCATGTCTACAAGCTACGACGTCCTTTGTATGGGCTTAAACAAGCCCCCCGAGCTTGGTTTGAGAAATTTCGCAGCACACTTATCCTCCACCGGTTTACCCAGAGTCAGTATGATTCATCTCTCTTTAATCATAAGTCTGTTGCGGGCATGGTCATTCTCTTGGTTTATGTGGATGACATCATCAGTACTGGCACTGATTCTGGACTGATTACCAAGCTTCAGAAGGTGTTGCATGCCACTTTTCATATGAAGGATCTTGGACGCCTCACTTACTTCTTAGGGCTGGAGGTCCATCACACACTCAAAGGTATTTTCTTAAACCAACATAAGTATATTCAAGATCTTATCACACTCGTTGGGTTGGAGGACACATCTTCGGTGGCTACCCCTATGGAGGTCAATGTCAAATATCGGAAAGATGAAGGGACTCTCCTTGATGATCCGACTATCTATCGACGATTAGTCGGGAGTCTCATCTACTTGACTACAACTCGCCCGGACATTTCCTAAGTTGTTCATAAGGTCAGTCAGTTTATGGCATCTCCTCGACACCTTCATCTTGCGGCAGTTCAGCGCATCATCTGCTATCTGTGCGGCTCCCGTGCTAGTTGTTTATTCTTTCCTACCGGCTCCACGCTACAACTGGTTGCCTACAGTGATGCTGATTGGGCAGGGTGCCCCGATACCCGTCGCTCTACTACAGGCTGGTGTATGTTTTTAGGCGATGCACTGATTTCTTGGAAATGTAAGAAACAAGATCGAGTGTCCAAGTCATCTACTGAGGCCGAGCATATTGTAGCCAATCCGGTTTTTCATGAGCGTACCGAGCATATTGAGGTTGACTGTCACTCCATCCGTGACACTTTGGAGCATCGGGTAATATCTCTTCTGTATATTTCTTCGGATCTTCAAGTGGCCGATGTCTTCACCAAAGCATTGTCTCAATCCCGACATAATTTTTTTGTTGGTAAATTGTTACTGGTTGACTCACCATCATCAATTTGAGGGGGGAGGTTACGATATGTTAAAATGTATATTAAATGTAATTTATGTTCATAATTGTTGTATAATTTGGGATATGTACATAGGGTTATTTCATTAGGCTTAATGGGACGGGGGGGTTGTCGTCTTGGGCCAATGGGGCATTTTGTAACAGGGAAACCTAAAGGTTAAATACCTAATGAAAGGGGGAAAATCCCCAACGAAAACATTTTGATTAATCTTTCGTCTGCTTCGTTTCACTGTGAAACCAGAGAGGTACGCTCTCTCTTGTGGGTGTTTGGACTGTTCCGTCAGTCCCTTGATTTTGATTTGTCACACCGAGCCTGCAACAAACTTGAGTCGTAATGATAAGGAGGTTCCAGGAATAGATGTGATGTCCACAATATGAAGGCCTGACAGTAGTTACTTTACTTTCAGTTGGTTTAATTCAAAGACAGAGTTTGCTTCAACCGTGATTCATGTTTGGAGTGTTTGTTGGAGTCAGTAGGTAGAAGAGTTTGTAATGAATGGTAGGGACGGAGAGACAATAGTAAGGATTCCCTGCAAGAACAACAATGAATAATTCATATTCAAACAAGAGAGAGAGAGAGAGAGAGAACTTTTTCCTAAATGCTTTTGTCAGCGTGGTGCTTGCAATCAATTGAAAGAGGGGTACTAAATTTTTTTTAATAGGAACATTTCATGCTTAACCTTGTAGATAATTATTCTGTTTGAAATTTTACTTAGATGCAATAAACGTTGCTGTCAGAGTGGTTTCGTCCACTTTTGTTAGAGTTTGTGGTCTGAGTTAGGTACTTGGCTTTCCGCACATTAAACGGCTAGTCTTTTCGGGTTGTATTGGTTAGGTATCTGACTCAGAACTCCGAAGTTAAGCCAACTTGGGCAAGAGTAATTCTAGGATGGGTGACCTCCTGGGAAGTACTCTTGCCTAAGACTTTGACATGGTATCAGAGCTAAGCACGCCACGGCCCGCGTTCGTATCCCGTGAGAAGCGGCTCCAGAATGGGCGGGGGTGGGTGTCAAAGTGGTTCCGTCCACTCTTGTTAGAGTTTGTAGTCTGAGTTAGGTACTTGGCTTTCTGCACCTTAAACGGCTAGTCTTTTTCGGGTTGTATTGGCTAGGTATCTGACTCAAAACTCCGAAGTTAAACGAGCTTGGGCAAAAGTAATTCTAGGATGGGTGACCTCCTGGGAAGTACTCTTGCCTAAGACATTGACAGATACAACAATCCTGTGTGCAAGTGTATATTTTTTCGTTTGTGCTCGATGACTACATATTGCTTCTACTTGGAATTATGAATTTGGTGGTACGACAACATGCTAAAAAATGAGAAACAAAGTCCATGGTACAAGATATATCTGCCATCAGCTGTGAAAGGTTATAAGAAAAAAGAAAGAAAAACTCACTCAATTCGTATAAATCAACCTTTCTCTCATATTATTGAATAAGCATTCACATTTAAATCTCATCACATAGTACATCCCATTTTATGATACACTATTCATCCATTTACATAAGATATCTCATACATCAATTATATATTTTGGCATGCACAACCCCCTGCTACCAACACGATCTTCAATAGTATTACTAGGTTGCTTGGAACCACCGGATAGTGACATAATGAGAAGCTAAGGCCATGTGTTAGATCACTAACAAATTGAAACTTCATCTTGCTATGCATTGATCTGACAAATTGTTACCGGAACAAACACGAGTGATGTCCAATAACACATCAAAAAGAAGAAAAACATAAAATGTAATGCACATACTTATCCACCATAGGCTCAAAAAGCGAATAAACAAACTATTCTTTTCTATACATTGTTAAAATATTCAAATTTCAATCTCAGTCTTATAATTTGATATACATATTTACTGATACATTGCATTTACCTTCTTTTATTGTCTTCTATGAATTACACATTTCAACTTGTTTCAAACATGGTTACTGTTTGGGTGATTGGAGAATGATACCACATGCAGGATTGCTTGGAACCACACATTACTAAAAAAAATTGAACTTGTAAATACCAAATGTGATTAAAAATTGGTAAACCGTGAGTTGCGATGGCCACAAAAATGTGAATTTGCATTAGTCGCATTTGGGATAAAGAGAATTTTTTGCGAAGGGCATTGAGATGGCCTAGAGCATTATCTATATCATTTTTAGGAAGTTTTAATTTAACTTACTCAACAATTCAATTAGGTTGAATGGTACCAAGACGGTGGTTTGGTGGACAAGAAGAGAAGAATTCCTTTGGTGAGTATTAGGAGGAAGTTTTGAAGGTTTCTAATGCTATTCACTTAAATTGCATTTCTCATTGTATCGAAGTTGACATTTGGACGGAAATGACTGAATGAGAAATGGAATTTGTTTGCTCACACAACTTTAGATTGGACATTTTGATGGTTTCAAATTCCGGTCACATAAATTGTATCTTCGCACTGTATGGAAGTTGGAATTTGGATGAAAAGGATTGAATGAGAAATGGAATCTGTAGCGCAATATCCATAAAGAGCAAGAGGTGAAAAAAAGAAGACAAAAAACTCAAACAATACAAGTGTGAATAATAAACCATTCTTGTGCTCCTAAAACATCATTCTAATATTCAAATTTCAATAAGTACTTCATCACACAATATAATAAAAGTTGTTATGATATATTAACCATCCTTTTAGAACATCTAAGAATTACACTTCCACATTCAACCATCACAACACACATTTCTGAATGCTCAAATCAATGGTGTTAGATAAAAGAATTTGTAATGGGTTTAGTTGGAACACTGAATCTACAACAAACTTGAGTCATAATGATAGGGCGGTTCCAAGAATAGATGTGATGTCCACAATATGAAGGCCTAACATTAGTTACTTTTCTTTCAACCGGTTTAATTCAAAGACTGAGTTTGCTTTAACCATGATTCATTTTGGAGTGTTTGTTGGAGTCAATTGGTAAAAGGGTTTGTAATGAATGGTAGGGAGAGAGAGAGACAACAATAAGGATTCCCTGCTAGAACAACAATGAATAATTCATATTCAAACAAGAGAGAGAGAGAGAGAGAGAGAGAGAGAGAATTGTTTCCTAAATGCTTTTATCAGTGTGCTTGCAATCAATTGAAAGATGGGTACTAAATTTTTATTTAAAAAGAACATTTCATGCTTAACCTTGTCGATAATTAATCTGTTTGAAATTTTGCTTAGATGCAATAAACGCTGCTTCAACAATCCTGTGTGCAAGTGTATATTTTTTCGCTTGTGCTGGATGAGCTTAACCTTGTCGATAATTAATCTGTTTGAAATTTTGCTTAGATGCAATAAACGCTGCTTCAACAATCCTGTGTGCAAGTGTATATTTTTTCGCTTGTGCTGGATGACTACAAACTGCTTCCATTTGGAATTAAGAATTTGGTGGTCTGACAACATGCTAAAAAAAATGAGAAACAAAGTCCATGGAGCAAGATTTATCTGCCATGAGTTGTGAAAGGTTAAAACAAAAAAGAAAGAAAAACTCATTCAATTTGTATAAATCAACCTCTCTCTTAATATTGAATAAGCATTTACATTTAAATCTCATCACATAGTACATCCCATTTTATGATACACTATTTATCCATTTACATAAGATATCTCGTCTATCAGTTACATACTTTGGCATGCACAACCCCCTGCTACCAACACGATCTTCGATAGTATTACTGAGTAGCCGGGAACCACCGGATAGTGATATAACAAGACGTTAAGGCCATACTTTAGATCACTAACAAATTGAAACTTCATCTTGCTTTGCTTTGATTTGACAAATTGTTAAAGGGTGATGTCCAATAACACATCAAAAAGAAAAAAAACATAAAATGTAATGCACAAACTTATCCACCATAGGCTCAAAAAGCTAATAAATAAACTATTCTTTTCTATACATTGTTCAAATATTCTAATTTCAATCTCGTCTTATAATTTGATATACATATTTACTGATAATTTGCATTTACCTTCTTTTACTGCCTTCTATGAATTACACATTTCAACTTGTTTCAAACATGGTTACTGTTAGGGTGATTGGAGAATAATACCACATGCAGGATTGCTTGGAACCACACATTGTTAAAAAAAATTGAACTTGTAAACACAAAATGTGATTAAAAACTGGTAAACCGTGAGTTGCGATGGCCACGAAAATGCAAATTTGCATTTGTCACATTCGGGATAAAGAGAAGAAAACTCTTTCAATTGGCAAAACAGGTTCCATTAACTTAGAAACTTGCAAACGGTTTAACAAAAAGACAGAGCTCGCATTAAACGTATTCAAATTAGGGGTGATACCCATAGTAATAAAATGGAGAATGAGAGGTTGTAATGCAAGAGAGCTAGAGAGGAAGATAAAGAAAAACTAATGCTCACAGCGGGCCTTAAAACTGCCCAGGGGAGGGGAGGGACGGGCTACAACAGGTACAAAAACAAAAGAATAGCCTTGTCTACTCCCATCTCCTCCCCGCCCAAAAGAACAAAAAAAAACACCAGTTTTATTGATATTTGTTTGACTGGCCCGCAAGTGCACCTGCTAAGGCACAGCCGCCCTAAAGCTTATTACAATTTACAGTCTAGATGTCCCCAATCACTCCTCAACAATTTACACCATGCATACCCCCAATCTGAGACCTAAGTACAAGAACCCCTTACTGCTTACTCATTCATAAGACCTATAAATCATTCACCGTAGACCTCCTCTCATTCTCCTTGTCATGTGATATCTTCACGCCAAGAAACAAACCCAATCCAATTTAGAAGTGCAAAACTGAAAATGGCAAATCACAACTTGAGTATATCATTGTGGAAAATAAAATGATGGAAGAATTCATATATTAAACAATCTCAAAGAAAGTTAATTCATAAAGTTATTTTAGAAAGAGTTAAACGCATAAGCAGGAATTCAAGTTTGCAGCTAGTGGGTAATCAGATTATTACCTGAGAGAGAACGAACACAACCAGAAGGATAATAGAACTGAACAGGAATGGCCATAGAGAGCCGGAATCCTTGCCTCTGCTTGCAGCCCAGAATGTGTGCACCGTGAGACTTACGACCATGACCGCTTCCTGTTTTGCAAAACATTCAACAGAAGAAGACCAGTTAATGTGATGGCAGAGAGCAGAAACTGCATCGCAGCTAGTATTTCCCTTGATAAGATTTCTATGCGTCATTTTTTTATACAATTAAAACAGCAATGCAGCTAATTCAGAGCATCAACCACAGCAAGGCAAGGCCACTTTCAACGCATAAGATGGAACATGGAAACAGAGTATAGGATCTTTACCACTAATGATGTCGATCGTCGCCATACTGAAGGACTCTCTGTAAGGAGGATGAAGTTGATAGTAGAGATACAGGGGACGTGGAACTGCAAAAATAGACAACAAAAAACTGGAATCAGAAACTGTTGTACGCGAGAAAAAACAGAGAGCCACGGAAACAAAATCCAGATGAAACAACAAAACAGACAAAAAAAACAGAGAGCCACGGAAACTGTATCTGAATACAGTAATCTGTTTCCCACTCATTTACCGGGCGGAGGAGTTTCCAAGAAAAATAACAGAAAATGAAATATAACGGCTGCAATACAAAATGGAGGGCAGGGATACCGACAAGGAATAACGAGAAGAGAAAGAATTTGCGTTAATGCCACAATGAATCGAAGAGAGAACTAAAACCATAAAAAAAATAAACTAAAAAAATAAAATCTCCTAATGAATATGCAATCGCGGAACCATTTTCTGATAAATACAAACAGACAAAGAAAATGAAAAATAAAAATAAAATCACAAAGACGTCCAAACATTAACAGAAAAATCAAGATTATCGCAACTGCAATATAAAATGGCACGACGCAGGGATACCGTCGAAGAAGAAAGAAGAAGAGAAAGAATTTGTGTTACCACTACAATGTATCGAAGAGATAATTAAAACCATAAATATTTCCTAATGAATAATCAAATCCCGGGAAAGAAATCAAAGAAGCCGAAGAAGGCAAACAGAGAAACAAGGTTAAGGTTAGAGGGAATGAACTAACATATTGTTGTTCAATCCGCAGACCACCGTCGTTGCGGATGACAGCGAGCTCCGACGAAGAAAGCCCATTGCCACCGTATTTGTCTCCACCGGTCCGACACGCGCTTGAAGACTTGGAAACTCAGACCACCCCTGCCGTCTCTTCTTCTACATCGCTTTCGCGTGCCTTGGCGCCAGAAGACACCGCCGGACCGCCGCTGCCTGACGAGGACACGACTTAACAAGAACAGAAAGAGAGGCGGGAAAGGCGATTTTGAGGGAAGATGTGATGTGAGACAGGTTTATATACTAATTCCTACTTGGGTGGACCATGAAATGTGGCCCTCACTAGTCTGATTATGGCCCGTGGACTCTGGATCTTCCATCAGTAGGAAGAAATTAAACTGATAAGAGAAAATTATTTTAAATTTTCCAAGTAGAAAATGTGAATTCGATTTTATCAAAAGAATTTAACATTTGAGACTGCTTACAAAATAATTAAAAAACTAATCCCAACTTTTAACATTAATGCTACTAACTTACAACAAATATGAAAATAAATTATTGAAAAAATATAAACTAATTAATTATTTTTATTTAATATTTATTGGAAAATAAATTAATTTTTTTATTTAATATTTTCATGGTTAATAACAAAAAAACAGCATTTTTATTCTTTAATGTCATTTTTCCTTAGATGCAACTTATATCAATTGATTGTGGTAATATTTACATTTTCCAAGAACGGACTTCAAATAAGAAAAAAAACTAAGAACCATCACCAAGCAAAAATAAATAAATAGCCGTTAAACAAGTATAAAACACACAAATAAAAAGAGAAGAAGACTTGGAGGAAAAGAGAAAATTGGCTCTCAAAAGTTGAACTTTGGAAAACAGTGTAAACGAACTTTCGTATAAACAAAACAAAAAATGAATAACTAAACTATAACAAAAAACCCAATTTGCTACAAAGATGAATCATCATCAATCAATGGATTTCATTAGGAGAGGAAGGAGTTCAACCATCCACACCCCTCCCCCACCCCCCACCCCCCCCTCGCCACCACGCGTGAAGACGATTTCACACGTGCGAGATCATAAGCAAGTGAAAAAAAAATTCATAAACTCCGGTTGTCCCTTTGTTGTTGCTCTTGAAGAAATTGAAAAGTCATTTTAGTAGAAATACATTTCTAGGGACTATTAGTGGTTTTTTCAAACAATGTTAAAAATACATTTTTAATAGAAATACGTTTCTAGGACCGCTAGTGCCTCATATTTTTTGGAAGTATTTTTCTAATTGAAAATTATTATTAAAAAATCATATAATTTTCTAAGTTAGATTTTCCTGCCAAGATGGGCTAAAAAACCGTATAGAATTTTTTTGAATAAGTATTTGACAATTGATGTTGTAATAATTTTAGCACGAGGCAATCTTCATAGCAATTTTGTGTTTGACATTTTATTTGATTAAAATTTTATCAATAAGTATAGTAATATATTAGATTAATTATTAATTTTTATTTATTTTCCTTTAAGAGGCAATAAGAGGTCCATTTAACTTTCCTAAGAAAATTTGAAAATATTTCTTATAATTTTCTAGTAAGTCACTAATAGTAATAGGATTCTATTTAAAAGACTTTTTGGAAATATGTATCATAGGAAAAACATTTCTAGTTTTTACTAGAATATAAATTTTCAACCAGACTTGAACATAGGCAGGTTCAGGCTCGGCTCAGGTCGATGCCGATGACATGTCTAGATAAGGAGGTCGGAGTAGCTTCTCTTGAATTGTTGTTCCATTCCGACCTCGAAACGGTTAGGTAGTAGCTGGTCAAGGTTTGTCTGGAAGGTTTTGACATAGTTGAAGATGTAATCACATCTCCCACAAGTTCAACCCAACAAATTGGTCTTTCAATTCATACATAATTTCGTCCAATCGATTCACCGTCGGGAGTGCCTCTATCGGAATAGTAGTGCAAATGCTCTCTCTGGGTAACTTTGCATCCTTCTCCGCTGAATGCACAATTCTATATCTTGTCCTCCCTTCCAATTTACAATTTTGGTGTTAGAAACGAGGTGAAGAGAAACAACAAATTATAAACTAGGTCAATAGATGGAAGAAATTAGGATACCATCAATTGTAGTAAGCCAAAATTGGGTAGATGGTGGCGATTGTGGTGAGAGCGTTCTAGAAATCCATAGAGTCAGCAAAATTGATAATATCCCATGGGATCTTGAAGCCCATGAAAACCTTCCACCTAGTTTTATTTTTAATTTTTAAGTTATCTTATTTTGTTATTTGAAAAATCTAAATAAAACTATCTTAATAAGGTCAAATCTATCACAGTATTTTATTAATAAACTCATCATCCACTTTACATTATATTTTCCATTATGTACACTAACACAAGAGAGTATTTTACGTTATACTTTCCATTGAGCACCCTAAGGCCTTATTAGTACACTCTGAAGTGAAAGTGAAAATGAAAGTACTTTCATTAGTGAAAATAGCCCAAAACCTGTTAGTGTGTACCATAACTGGCGAGTGACACTCATTCTTGAGAAAAAAAACGAGGGAAAGTGAAAACACTCCTCCCTGAGGTTAGTGAATTCACTTTCACTCGCACGCTCACTCGCTCTCTCACTCTTGTTATGCTCATTTTGCCCTCTCACTTTCGCATTTGGATATTATAAAATTAAATATTTGTTTAAGAATTTTATTTTATACATTTAATTAAATTCAAAAAGATTAATTTAATTAATTAATTATTAATTTAAACAAGTTGAAATTTATCTTACATTATTAAAAAAATAGTTAAAATAATTATATTATTAAAATTAAATCTAACTAAGCAATTTTAACTATTTTTATTTATAAAAATTCATGATTTTAATATTATATTTGATTTCTAATTTAAGAGTGAGAATTTGGATTTTACAGAAGTAACAATTTGATTAAGAATTTGGATATTATAAAAGAAAGTATTTGTTTGATCATATTTTTATATTTTTAACTAAAAAATAATTATTATTTTTTATTTATTTTAGATAAGTTTTATTTTTTAAAATTATATTTTTATTTAAAACAAGTTAATTTTTAATTAATTTAAAACTTCTTAAAATTTATTTTATTTTAGCCAAATATAGCTATCTAAATTAAAATTTAAATCTATTAGATGAATTTTTTAAATAAAATAAACTTTTTTATTTATATAAAATTCTTATTTTTAACATTATATTTAATGACTATTTTAAGAGTGAGAATTAAGATTTTTTAAAGTAACTATTTGATTAACATTTGGATAATATAAAAGCAGGGATTTGTTTAATCATTTTATAAATATTTAATTAAATAAATTGTCGTAATTTGTTTTAATTATTTAATACTTTAAAATTAATTAGATGTGTTTGAGTTTATTTAAATAAAAAATATAATAAAATTAAAATTTTAAAAGTATTTTTGAATAATAAAATACCATCTTTTTATTTAAGATGTGCAAATATCTGAAAAAAAAAATTCCATATTGCCTTGTGACAAGAAAGGTGTATGAAAGGACCCGAAAATGTAAATAGCTAATGTCCATTAGGCTCAAGAAATAAGCATTGAAAGGGAAGACCTATCCCTTCCCAGAACTGGTGGAGGATATTGCTAGATTTGAATTTCTAGATTTTTTTGGGAAGGGCATTGAGATGGCCTTGAGCATTATCTATATCAATTTTAGGAAGTTTTAATTTAACTTACTCAACAATTCCTTAGGTTGAACAAGACCAAGACGGTGGTTTGGTGGACGAGAAGAGAAGAATTCCTTTGGTGAGTATTAGGAGGAAGTTTCGAAGGTTTCTAATACTATTCACTTAAATTGCATTTCTCATTGTATCGAAGTTGGCATTTGGATGGAAAGGACTGAATGAGAAATGGAATCTGTTTGGTCACACAACTTCAGATTGGACATTTTGATGGTTTCAAAGTCTGGTCACATAAATTGTATTTTCTCACTGTATGAAAGTTGGAATTTGGATGAAAAGGATTGAATGAGAAATGGAATCTATAGAGCAATATTGTCTGGTTGGGAGTGTAGAGAGGGCACAAGATATTTACGATAAAGAAAGACATATGGCATCAGTTGGGGCTTGCAGATTACATCTCACCACTTAAAACACAATTATAAAGGTTTTTGCAGATGCCAAAATGTGGCAATTGGCATGGAAAATAACAGAAGAGATGGTCTCATATGGTGTTAGTCCTAATGTTGTCACCTGGTCATCATTGATAAGTGCCTTTGCCAAAGCAGATCTAATGGAGCATGCAATTCAGACATTTGATGAAATGCTCCTCTCTGGCTATGAACCTTCATATAAGCGGCAACTTCTAATTTCCACCATTTTTATGACTATTTGGATTGCAATTGTCAGCTACATTGCTCTGCCATCCAACTTCACCCTCTATGATTTTGGAGTTGTGAAAGCAGTTAAGAATTGGCACTTGTTCTTCTGTGTTGCTATTGGATTGTGGGCTGGACTCATTATTGGATACACAATGGAGAATTACACTAGCAATGCTTACAGTCCTGTGCAGGATGTTGCTGCTTCTTGCAGAACAGGGGCAGCAAAAAATGTAATCTGTGGCCTCACACTAGGTTACAAGTTTTTCATAATTCTACTTAGGTTTCAGTCTTGCTGCCATATATAGACTTTCTGTGGCAATTTTGGGAATGTTTAGCACAATTACAACCAGGCTTGCGCTTGACACCTATGGATTCAAGGGGGAGGAAGATCATGTAGCTTTTGTGGTTGACCTACTTGGCCACAGTGAGTACCCTGCAGCAGCAACCAAAGTGATAGAGGATTACACTGGCCAGACTGGGTGCTGGCCCAGCATATCATCCACGGTTTTTACTGTTGCCTAAAAACTAGTGATGCACATACCATCAATTCTAGATCAATTTACTGTAGTGGGTTTACTCATGGCTAGCGCGAATCTGGGTGCATTATCAAGGGAAACTCTTGTAGGCTTTCATCAAGAGAGATTTTAACTGCCCCCATTCACACTACTTTACAGAAGCTGAGGTTCTCACTGAAATTTGTGCACGGCTATTGGTGGCTTACTTGCATGAATATGCATGTGAGGCTTATGTTGCTGCTCTCTATTATGGGATAAACAATACAGGAAGTGGAAAATAGATGCAAATGTTTTCAGGCAAACTATTTTCAGTGCCAATTGAACCTGATCTGGGTCCAAGAGTTGGAGTTGCTCGTGTCCCAGGAATTGGACTTATTTACACAGAATTAGTCAGAGCCTTAACCAGTACTGTTGCGGTTGCGTGTGGATTTCACAAGGATATGTAGAGTGATCCGAGGTCAGTAGTTTATGCCAAAAAAAAGAGATGGTACACTGACAAAACTTGGGTAGAGAACAAATCAATACATTTTAGTTCCCTATTTTGTTAACTTTTCGCATTGGTGGGTTCATTCTCACATTGGTTTCCGAAGATTATGGTGGAACATCTTGTTGGCCAGTCATGGTCTTGCCATATTGGAGCAGGTGATAGTTTAGACTATTGTTTGGTTGCTTGACCATGTGGTGGATTGCTGCAACGAGTAATGCTGGAAGTGTGGGATTCTCACCCAAAAAAACAATTTTCTGGAGTAACACTCTGTCAACGGGGGAAACCAGTGGTGGATTTCGGATACCGCAATCTCTCCGTCCGTGGTGTTACATTGGAGCGCTTACACCGCTTGTGTCGCCCAGTGGGTTGACACAGATGCCACAGATGCCACAGATGTTACATGGGAAGATGTGGAGACGTTTCGGCACGCATACCTACTTCGAGCTTGAGGAAGCTCTTTCTCCACTGGGGGGAGTGACGTTATGAACTCAATAGTAGGCCGAGTCATGCAGAGGCATAGTGGATGACTGGCTAAGTCATCTAGTATTAAGTTAATTGTTTTTCTTTCTATTTACTTTTACTTCATTTTTATTTCAATAGATGAGTTAGTATGCCGTAGGGGTATTATTGTAATTCTATATCTTGAACCCTTGTTAGCATAAACCCTACGTAAGGGGTGAAAGGAATTAGAAAAGGCAAGCCTGATTTTAGTCTAAACAGGGTTTTGAGTGCTCCTAAACGAACTTAGGGGTGTGTGTTCCCCTTGACGAACCTAGGGTTTTCAAGCTTCCCTTCGACTTGATTATTCTCTTATCTTCTTGTTCCCTATGTATCAATTGGACAAAATTAGGTATGAATTGAAAGACCAATCTGTTGCGTTGAACTTGTGAGCGACCGTGGAGAGCATTCTAGAAGCCCATAGAGTTGGCAAAATTGATAATATCGTCGAACTGATACACCGTCGGGAATGCCTCTATCGGAACAATAGTGCAAATGCTCTCTCTAGGTAACTTTGTATCCTTCTCCACCCTTTCGAATGCACAATTCCATATCTTGGCCTCCCTTCCAATTTACAATTTTGGTGTTAGTATCGAAACGAAGAGAAACAACAAATTATATATTAGGTCAATAGGTGGAAGAAATTAGGATACCATCAATTGTAGTAAGTCAAAATTGGGTAGATGGTGGCGATCATGGTGAGAGCATTCATGGTGAGAGCATTCTAGAACTCCATAGAGTTGGAAAAATTGATAATATCCCAGGGGATCTTGAAGCCCATGAAAACCTTCCTCCGAGTTTATTTTTAATTTTTAAGTTTCTTATCTTATTTTTTTAATTGAAAAATCTAAATAAAACTATCTTAATAAGGTCAAATCTATCGTAGTATTTTATTAATAAACCCATCTTCTACTTTCCATTATATTTTCCATTGTGTACACTAACACAATAAAGTACGTTACTTTGTACTTTTCATTGAGCACACTAAGGCCTTGTTAGTACACCCTGAAGCGAAAGTGAAAGTGAAAATGAATTACTTTCACTAGCGAAAATAGCCCAAAACATGTTAGTGTGCACCGTAAGTGGCGAGTGGCACTCATTCTTGAGAAAAAACGAGGGAAAGTGAAACCACTCCTCCCTAAGGCTAGTGAATTAACTTTCACCCGCGCGCTCACTCACTCTTTCACTCTTCTTATGCTCATTCTGCCCTCTCACTTTTACATTTGAAAATAATAAAACTAAATATTTATTTAATTATTTTATTTATACATTTAATGAAATTAAAAAATATTAATTTAATTAATTTAATTATTAATTTAAACAAGTTGAAATTTATCTTACGTTATAAATAGAATAGTTAAATAAAATTATATTATAAAAATTAAATCTAAAAGAGTAATGTTAATATTTTTTGAAATTATTTATTTATTTAAAACGAGTTAGTTGTTTTTATTAATTTATAACTACTTAAAATTTATTTTATTTTAGCCAAATATAGCTATCTAAAAAAAATTATTTATATAAAATCCTTATTTTTATCATTATATTTAATGACTATTTTAAGAGTGAGAATTTAGATTTTGTAAAGTAACAATTTGATTAACATTTGGATCATATAAAAGTTAGGGTTTGTTTAATCATTTTATATATACTTAATTAAATAAATAGTCTTAATTTATTTTAATTATTTAATACTTTAAATTAAATTATATATATTAGATTTTATTTAAATAAAAATATAATAAAATTAAATTTGTAAAAGTATTTTTGAATAATAAAATACCATATTTTTTATTTACATAAATTTATAAATTTTAATATTATATTTCAAGAGTGAGAATTTAGATATTAAAAAGTAACAATTTGATTAAGCATTTGGATATCATAAAAGTAAAATTTGTTAAGTATTTTATTTATATATATATTTAATTAATTAAATATATAAAGTTTAATTATTATTATTATTGATGAATTAAGAAGAGTTAAAATCTATCCTAACTTATTAATAGAAAAGTTAGATAAAAAATATCCTATAAAATTTAAATATATTAGAGTATTTTATTAATAAATCTCTTATGTACTTTCCACTAAACTTTCCATTGTGCATACTAACATAAAAAAATAATTCACTTTCACTTTAACTTTGAAAATGCAATTCCCCCCCCTTGAAGTTTCTAGGAATGATTTCTAGGGAAACTATTCGTACGAAAGTAATCTTTTCTTTTAAGATGTGCAAATATCTGAAAAAAGAAAATTCCATATTGCCTTGTGACAAGAAAGGTGTATGAAAGGACCTGAAAATGTAAATAGCTAAAGTCCATTAGGCTCAAGAAATAAGCACTAAAAGGGAGGACCTATTCCCAAAACTGGTGGAGGATATCGCTAGATTTGGATTTCTAGAATTTTTTGGGAAGGACATTGAGATGGCCTAGATCATTATCTATATCATTTTTAGGAAGTTTTAATTTAACTTACTCAACAATTCCTTAGGTTGAATGGTACCAAGACGGTGGTTTGGTGGACAAGAAGAGAAGAATTCCTTTGGTGAGTATTAGGAGGAAGTTTTGAAGGTTTCTAATACTACTCACTTAAATTGCATTTCTCATTGTATCGAAGTTGGCATTTGGATGGAAATGACTGAATGAGAAATGGAATATGTTTGATCACACAACTTCAGATTGGACATTTTGATGGTTTCAAATTCTGGTCACATAAATTGTATCTTCTTGCTGTATGGAAGTTGGAATTTGGATGAAAAGGATTGAATGAGAAATGGAATATGTAGCGCAATATCCATAAAGAGCAAGAGGTGGAAAAAAAATGACAAAAAACAAGACAAGTGTGAATAATAAACCATTCTTGTGCTCCTAAAACATCATTCTAATATCCAAATTTCAATAAGTACTTCATCACACAATATAATAAAACTTATTATGACACATTAACCATCCTTTTAGAACATCTACGAATTACACTTCCACATTCAACCATCACAACACACATTTCTGAATGCTCAAATCAATGGTGTCAGATAAAAGAACTTGTAATGGATATAGTTGGAACACCGTGTTACGATATGTTAAAATGTATATTAAATATAATTTATGTTCATAATTGTTGTATAATTTGGGATATGTACATAGGGTTATTTGATTAGGCTTAATGGGATGGGGGGGGGGGGGGGGGGGCGGGGGTGTATTGTCTTGGGCCCATGGGCCATTTTGTAACAGGAAAACCTAAAGGTTAAATACCTAATGAAAGGGGGAAAATCCAACGGAAACATTTTGATTAATCTTTCGTCTGCTTCGTTTTGCCGTGAAACCAGAGAGCTACGCTCTCTCTTGTGGGTGTTTGGATTGTTCCGTCAGTCCCTTGATTTTGATTTGTCATGGTATCAGAGCTCTGAAGATTAACCGTCCGACGCATTTTTGTCGATGACCTATGTTGTTCGACGAGTTTTTTTTTTCGGCATTGATTGCGGGCGTCGTTAGAAAAACCTGTCGGGTGGTTCCGTTGCCGGAAAAGCTACGGGGGTTCCGTTGCCAGGAAGAGGGTTCTAGCAGGAAGGGGAAATGAAAGGGAGAGGGTTCTCGCCGGAAGGGGAAACGAAAGGGGTGGTTTTCGGGGGTTGTCGGAAAGCATTGTTCGAGCTCGGGAAAGTTGTGGTTCCGTCGTCGAAAAAGCTCCATCGGTGGTTTCGTTGCCGGAGAAGCTACAACGGGAAGGGGGTTCTCGTCGGGAAACTCGCCGGAAGGGGGAACGAAGGTACGATTTTTTTTCTCCTGCGTGTTCGATTGATTATTTGGCATAAGGTCGTTATGCAATTTGCAAACCTTTGTGGGATGATTTGAAACTTCTGAAAGTTTTGGGGGCCATTCTGGAATTTCTGAAGGTGTGAGGGTGTTTTTCGAATTTCTAATAGTTTGGGGGTCTAATTCGAATTTCTGTTAACCTGGGGGCAAATCTTGGATTTCTGCAAGTGTAGGGGTCCACTTGAAATTTATGAAAAGTGGGGGTATGTTTTGAATTTCTTATCTTGCGGGGGTGCATTAGGAATTTTGCTAGATTCGATCTTATCATGCCAGCAGACAAGTCCGATTTCACTACTATTTGATTCACGGGCAAGTACTACGGTACTTGGGAATTTCAGTTCTAGTTATTTGTTCAGGGAAGAGGTTTATGGGGTCATATTGATGGGAGTGATCTGGCACCTGGCGATGCTAACGCATTGTCAAAATGGATCATCATGGATGCTAGAGTCATGACTTGGATACTTGCATCTCTTGAGCCTCACTAGTCCCAAATCTGAGGCCCTACAAAACTGCCGCAGATATGTGGAATTACCTCCACAAGGTTTATCGTCAAACCAACACGGCCCATCGATTTTAAGTTGAATATGAACTTGCAAATTTCACCCAAGGCAGTCGTTCGATTGAAGAATATTTTTCGGGCTTCCAAAATCTATGGGTTGATTACATTGACATTGTTTACGAGGATGTCCCTGCTGCTGCTCTCTCTGTTGTGCAAGCTGTACATGACACCAGTAAACGGGATCAATTCTTGATGAAGCTTCGTCCCGAGTTTGAGATTGCTCAATCACATCTGATGAATCGTCATCCAATGCCGTCCCTGGATACCTGTTTGAGTGAACTTCTCTGGGAGGAGCAGCGCTTTACTACTCAGGCTGGCATGGAACCTCGCGTTCAGGTTGATCTCTCGGCTCCTGTAGCTTATGTAGCACCAGGAAGACCTAAGGGTCGGGACACCAGTTCTATTCAGTGCTTCCACTGCAAAGCTTATAGTCACTTTGTTCGGAACTGCCCCAAGGGGTCGGTTCTGTTCTATAGCTACTGTAAAAAGCCGGGTCATCACATCACTGTTTGCCCTACACAACCTGAAAGGAGGAAGCCAACAGCTTATCATGCATCCACCGATACATCTAGTTCTGCCACATTGCCACCTGCCGTTTCAGTCCCTATCATTCCTGTTCCACCAGCACCTGCCAGTTCCACCATTCTCACTCCTGAAATGGTACAACAGATGATCATTTCTGCCTTTTCTACTTTTGGTATCTCAGGTAAACAGAACCTTTCTACTCAACCATGGTATTTTGATTATAGTGCCTCTAACCACATGACCAACAATGTGGTATGTCTTTCAAATGTCAGAAAGTATGATGGCAATATGCACATCAACACTGCTGATGGTAGTACTCTGCCTATCAATGGTGTTGGTGACCTCTCTCCATCTTTAGTTGTTGTCTTTGTGTCTCCTGACTTGTCGACAAACCTTTTGTATGTTGGTCAATTAGTTGATAAAAACTGTAATATTCAGTTTTCTCGCTTTGGTTGTGTTATGCAGGATCAAGCGTCGGGGAAGGTGATCGCGAAGGGGCCTAAAGTGGGCAGGCTATTTTCACTTAAAGTCTTTCTATCCACTGTTATTCCCCGTTCTCCTGTAATTTCTTTTGCTTGTAATGTTGTTGGATTTGGCCCTAAGTTGTGGCATAGACGTCTAGGCCACCCAAACTTGTTTGTACTTCGTACATTATTTAAATCGGGTTTATTAGGCAATCAAGATTGTACTTCTCGTGATACGTCTTTTGACTGTTCATCATGTAAACTTGGCAAAAGTAAAACTCTATCATTTCTGCAACATTCCTCGCATTCCTCCCACTGATTTGACCTTATTCATAGTGATGTTTGGGGAATTGCTCCCGTTATCTCGCATGAACAAATTAAGTACTTTGTCACCTTTATTGATGACTTTAGTCGATTTACCTTAGTCTACTTCCTACGGGCTAAGTCTAAAGTTTTTGTCATTTTTAAGAGGTTTCTTGCACTCATTGAAACACAGTTCTCCGCTCTGACTCTAGAGGCGAGTACATGTCGGCAGAATTCCAAGAATTTCTTCAAAGCAAAGGCATTATCTCTCAACGTTCTTCTCCCTCGACACCCAACAAAATGGTGTTGCTAAGCGCAAAAATCGTCACCTTCTTGATATGGTCTGCACCCTTCTCATTGAATCATCTGTTCCTCCTAGGTTTTGGTGTGAAGCTCTCTCTACCTTCGTCCATTTAATTAACCCCCTGCCTTCGCCTGTCTTGCATCATGTCTCTCCCTTTGTTAAATTATTCGGTTATTCTCTGTCCTACATAGATCTTCGGACGTTCGGTTGTGTTTGTTTCGTGCATTTACCTGATCATGAACGATATAAACTTACAACCCAATCTGTTATGTGTGCATTTCTTGGGTATGGCGGTTCTCAAAAGGGCTATGTTTGCTACGATCCTCAGGCGTGTCGAGTCCTTGTTTCTCGGAATGTGGTCTTCTTTGAAAACCAATATTTCTTTCCCTCTCAAGTTACACTTCCGTCTACCTCTTTTTCTAGTTTGCCGAGCTTTGATGAGCCTCAACCCACTGCCTCGCTGCCCTCTCCTCCTTCTGACCTAGCGCTTGCTCCTGATCCTCCCTCTGCTCCTGCTCCCCTCAATCTTCACAGATCCACATGTAGTTCTCACCCTCCTGACTGGTATGGTTTTCCCTCCCCTGTATCTCTGGTAGCTACTTTGTCTTCTATTTCCATTCCTTCTAGCCATAAACAGGCTATAGCACATGAGTGTTGGAAAAAGGCCATGCAAAACTGAACTACAAGCGCTAGAGGAGAATCACACCTGGGACATTGTGGCTTGCCCTCCTACTATTCGACCTCTTGGAAGTAAGTGAATCTTCTCTGTCAAGCTGCGTTCAGATGGATCGTTGGATCGGTACAAAGCCCGTCTTGTGGCCCTGGGGAACAGGCAGGAATATGGGATTGATTATGAGGAAACTTTTGCCCCAGTTGCCAAGATGACCACAGTTCGTACTATCTTAGCCAGTACGACCTCTCAATCTTGGATATTGCATCAGATGGATGTGAAGAATGCCTTTCTCCACGGTGATCTGCAGGAAGATGTCTATATAAAGCTTCCCTCGGGTATGTCTACATCCTCTCCTGATCATGTTTGCAAGCTCCGACGTCCTTTGTATGGGCTTAAAGAAGCCCCCCGAGCTTGGTTTGAGAAATTTTTTAGCACACTTATCCTCCACCGGTTTACCCAGAGTCAGTATGATTCATCTCTCTTTAATCATAAGTCTGTTGCGGGCATGGTCATTCTCTTGGTTTATGTGGATGACATCATCATTACTGGCACTGATTCTGGACTGATTACCAAGCTTCAGAAGGTGTTGCATGCCACTTTTCATATGAAGGATCTTGGACGCCTCACTTACTTCTTAGGGCTGGAGGTCCATCACACACTCAAAGGTATTTTCTTAAACCAACGTAAGTATATTCAAGATCTTATCACACTCGCTGGGTTGGAGGACACATCTTCGGTGGCTACCCCAATGGAGGTTAATGTCAAATATCGGAAAGATGAAGGGACTCTCCTTGACGATCCGACTATCTATCGACGACTAGTCGGGAGTCTCATCTACTTGACTACTACTCGCCCGGACATTTCCTATGTTGTTCATAAGGTCAGTCAGTTTATGGCATCTCCTTGACACCTTCATCTTGCGGCAGTTCAGCGCATCATCTGCTATCTACGCGGCTCCCCTGCTCGTGGTTTATTTTTTCCTACTGGCTCCGCGCTACAACTGGTTGCCTACAGTGATGCTGATTGGGCAGGGTGCCCCGATACCCGTTGCTCTACTACAGGCTGGTGTATGTTTTTAGGCGATGCACTGATTTCTTGGAAATGTAAGAAACAAGATCAAGTGTCCAAGTCATCTACCGAGGCCGAGTATCGTGCTATGTCTACTGCGTGTGCGGAAGTTATTTGGCTCCGTGGTCTTCTTGCTGAGCTCCAGTTTCCTCAGCCTTCATCTACACCGCTTCATGCAAATAATACAAGTGCTATACAGATTGCAGCCGATCCGGTTTTTCATGAGCGTACCAAGCATATTGAGGTTGACTGTCACTCCATCCATGACACTTTGGAGCGCCGGGTAATATCTCTTCTGTACATTTCTTCGGATCTTCAAGTGGCCGATGTCTTCACCAAAGCATCGTCTCAATCTCGACATAATTTTTTGGTTGGCAAATTGTTGCTGGTTGACTCACCATCATCAATTTGAGGGGGGATGTTACGATATGTTAAAATGTATATTAAATGTAATTTATGTTGATAATTGTTGTATAATTTGGGATATGTACATAGGGTTATTTCACTAGGCTTAATGGGACAAGAGGGGGGGGGGGGTGTCGTCTTGGGCCCATGGGCCATTTTGTAACAGGAAAACCTAAAGGTTAAATACCTATTGAAAGGGGAAAAATCCCAACGAAAACATTTTGATTAATCTTTCGTCTGCTTCGTTTCGCCGTGAAACCAGAGAGCTACGCTCTCTCTTGTGGGTGTTTGGACTGTTCCATCAGTCCCTTGATTTTGATTTGTCACACCGAGCCTGCAACAAACTTGAGTCATAATGACAGAGAGGTTCCAGGAATAGATGTGATGTCCAAAATATGAAGGTCTGACAGTAGTTACTTTACTTTCAGTTGATTTAATTCAAAGACTGAATTTGCTTCAACGGTGATTCATGTTTGGAGTGTTTGTTGGAGTCAGTTGGTAGAAGAGTTTGTAATGAATGGAAGGGACGGGGAGACAACAGTAAGGATTCCCTGCAAGAACAACAATGAATAATTCATATTCAAACAAGAGAGAGAGAGAGAGAGAGAAATTTTTTCCTAAATGCTTTTGTCAGTGTGGTGCTTGCAATCAAATTGAAAGAGGGGTACTAAATTTTTATTTAAAAGGAACATTTCATGCTTAACCTTGTAGATAATTATTCTGTTTGAAATTTTACTTACATGCAATATACATTGTTGTCAGAGTGGTTCCGTCCACTCTTGTTAGAGTTTGTGGTCTGAGTTAGGTACTTGGCTTTTCGCACATTAAACGGTTAGTCTTTTCTGGTTGTATTGGTTAGGTATCTGAGACTCAGAACTCCGAAGTTAAGCGAACTTGGGCAAGAGTAATTCTAGGATGGGTGACCTCCTAGGAAGCACTCTTGACTAAGACTTTGACATGGTATTAGAGCTAGGCACACCACGGCCCGTGTTCGTATCCCATGAGAAGCGGCTCCAGAATGGGCGGGGGTGGGTGTCAGAGTGGTTCCGTCCACTCTTGTTAGAGTTTGTGGTCTGAGTTAGGTACTTGGCTTTCTGCACCTTAAACGGCTAGTCTTTTCGAGTTGTATTGGCTAGGTATCTGACTCAGAACTTCGAAGTTAAGCGAGCTTGAGCAAGAGTAATTCTAGGAAGTACTCTTGCCTAAGACATTGACAGTTACAACAATCCTGTGTGCAAGTGTATATTTTTTCGCTTGTGCTCGATGACTACATACTGCTTCCACTTGGAATTATGAATTTGGTGGTACGACAACATGCTAAAAAATGAGAAACATAGTCCATGGTACAAGATATATCTGCCATGAGCTATGAAAGGTTATAAGAAAAAAGAAAGAAAAACTCACTCAATTCATATAAATCAACCTTTCTCTCATATTATTGAATAAGCATTCACATTTAAATCTCATCACATAGTCCATCCCATTTTATGATACACTATTCATCCATTTACATAAGATATCTCATACATCAATTACATATTTTGGCATGAACAACCCCTTGCTACCAACACGATCTTCAATAGTATTACTGGGTTGCTTGGAACCACCGGATAGTGACATAATGAGAAGCTAAGGCCATGCATTAGATCACTAAAAAATTGAAACTTCATCTTGGTATGCTTTGATCTGACAAATTGTTACCGAAACAAACACGAGTGATGTCCAATAACACATCAAAAAGAAGAAAAACATAAAATGTAATGCACATACTTATCCACCATAGGCTCAAAAAGCGAATAAACAAACTATTCTTTTCTATACATTGTTCAAATATTCAAATTTCAATCTCAATCTTATAATTTGATATACATATTTACTGATACATTGCATTTACCTTTAAAATATTTCTTATAATTTTCTAGTAAGTCACTAATAGTAATAGGATTTTATTTAAAAGACTTTTTAGAAATATGTATCATAGGAAAAACATTTCTAGTTTTTACTAGAATATAAATTTTCAACCAGGCTCGAACATAGGCAGGTTCAGGCTCGGCTCAGGTCGATGCCACCCCTGCTTCCCACCAGTGACATGTCTAGATAAGGAAGTCGGAGTAGCTTCTCTTGAAATGTTGTTCCATTCGACCTCGAAACGGTTAGGTAGTAGTTTCTGGTCAAGGTTTGTCTGGAAGGTTTTGACATAGTTGAAGACGTAATCCCATCTCCCACAAGTTCAACCCAACAAATTGGTCTTTCAATTCATACATAATTTCGTCCAACCGATTCACCGTCGGGAGTGCCTCTATCGGAATAGTAGTGCAAATGCTCTCTCTGGGTAACTTTGCATCCTTCTCCGCTGAATGCACAATTCTATATCTTGTCCTCCCTTCCAATTTACAATTTTGGTGTTAGAAACGAGGCGAAGAGAAACAACAAATTATAAACTAGGTCAATAGATGGAAGAAATTAGGATACCATCAATTGTAGTAAGCCAAAATTGAGTAGATGGTGGCGATTGTGGTGAGAGCGTTCTAGAAATCCATAGAGTCAACAAAATTGATAATATCCCATGGGATCTTGAAGCCCATGAAAACCTTCCACCGAGTTTTATTTTTAATTTTTAAGTTACTTATCTTATTTTGTTAATTGAAAAATCTAAATAAAACTATCTTAATAAGGTCAAATCTATCACAGTATTTTATTAATATATTTTCCATTATGTACACTAACACAAGAGAGTACTTTACGTTGCACTTTCCATTGAGCACCCTAAGGCCTTATTAGTACACTCTGAAGTGAAAGTGAAAATGAAAGTACTTTCATTAGTGAAAATAGCCCAAAACCTGTTAGTGTGTACCGTAACTGGCGAGTGACACTCATTCTTGAGAAAAAAAACGAGGGAAAGTAAAATCACTCCTCCCTGAGGTTAGTGAATTCACTTTCACTCGCATGCTCACTTGCTCTCTCACTCTTGTTATGCTCATTTTGCCCTCTCATTTTCGCATTTGGATATAATAAAATTAAATATTTGTTTAAGTATTTTATTTTATACATTTAATTAAATTTAATAAGATTAATTTAATTAATTAATTATTAATTTAAACAAGTTGAAATTTATCTTACATTATTAAAAAAGTTAAAATAATTAAATTATAAAAATTAAATCTAACTAAGTAATTTTAACTATTTTTATTTATATAAATTCATGATTTTAATATTATATTTGATTTCTAATTTAAGAGTGAGAATTTGGATTTTACACAAGTAACAATTTGATTAAGAATTTGGATATTATAAAAGAAAGTATTTGTTTGATCATATTTTTATATATTTAACTAAAAAATTAATTATTAATTTTTTATTAATTTTAGATAAGTTTTTTTTTAAAATTATTTATTTATTTAAAACAAGTTAATTTTTTATTAATTTAAAACTTCTTAAAATTTATTTTATTTTAGCCAAATATTGCTATCTAAATTAAAAGTAAAATCTATTAGATGATTTTGTAAAATAAAATAAACTTTTTTATTTATATAAAATTCTTATTTTTCACATTATATTTAATGACTATTTTAAGAGTGAGAATTTAGATTTTTTAAAGTAACTATTTGATTAACATTTGGATAATATAAAAGCATGGATTTGTTTAATCATTTTATAAATATTTAATTAAATAAATTGTCATAATTTTTTTAATTATTTAATACTTTAAAATTAATTAGATATGTTTGAGTTTATTTAAATAAAAAATCTAATAAATTTAAAATTTAAAAGTATTTTTGAATAATAAAATACCATCTTTTTATTTACCTAAATTTATAAATTTTAATATTATATTTAATTATTATTTTAGGAGTGAGAATTTAGATATTAAAAAGTAACAATTTGATTAGGCATTTTGATATCATAAAAGTGAAATTTTTTAAGTTATTTATTTATATATAAGTAATTAATTAAATAAATAAAGTTTAATTATTATTATTATTGATGAATTAAGAAGAGTTAAAATCTATCCTAACTTATTAATAGAAAATTTAGATAAACAATATCCTATAAAATTTAAATCTATTGGAGTATTTTATTAATAAATTTCTTATGTACTTTCCACTAAACTTTCCATTATGCATACTAACATAAAAAAATAATTCACTTTGACTTTCACTTTCAAAATGCACTAAACCCCCCTTGAAGTTTGTAGGAATGATTTCTTTGGAAAATATTCGCACGAAAGTAATCTTTCTTTTAAGATGTGCAAATATCTGAAAAAGAAAATTCCATATTGCCTTGTGACAAGAAAGGTGTATGAAAGGACCCGAAAATGTAAATAGCTAATGTCCATTAGGCTCAAGAAATAAGCATTGAAAGGGAAGACCTATCCCTTCCTAGAACTAGTGGAGGATATTTCTAGATTTGGATTTCTAAATTTTTTTGGGAAGGGCATTGAGATGGCCTTGAACATTATCTATATCAATTTTAGGAAGTTTTAATTTAACTTACTCAACAATTCCTTAGGTTGAATAGTACCAAGACGGTGGTTTGGTGGACAAGAAGAGAAGAATTCTTTTGGTGAGTATTAGGAGGAAGTTTCGAAGGTTTCTAATACTATTCACTTAAATTGCATTTCTCATTATATCGAAGTTGGCATTTGGATGGAAAGGACTGAATGCGAAATGGAATCTGTTTGCTCACACAACTTCAGATTGGACGTTTTGATGGTTTCAAATTCTGGTCACATAAATTGTATTTTCTCATTGTATGAAAGTTGGAATTTGGATGAAAATGATTGAATGAGAAATGGAATCTATAGAGCAATATCCATAAAGAGCAAGAGGTAAAAAAAAGAAGACAAAAAAAATCTAACAAGACAAGTGTGAATAATAAACCATTCTTGTGCTCCTAAAACATCATTCTAATATTCAAATTTCAATAAGTACTTCATCACACAATATAATAAAAGTTATTACGATACATTAACCATCCTTTTAGAACATCTAAGAATTACACTCCCACATTCAATCATCACAACACACATTTCTGAATGCTTAAACCAATGGTGTCAGATTAAAGAGCTTGTAACGGGTTTAGTTGGAACACCGAGCCTGCAACAAACTTGAGTCATAATGATAAGACGGTTCCAGGAATAGATGTGATGTCCGCAATATGAAAGTCTGACAGTTATGGGTGGTTTCAAACCAAGCTGGCTCGAGCTCGGCTCCGTTCTGGCACGGTTCAATTCAGTATACCTGGATCTTGAGCCGATTTTGAGATCCGGGATCGGCTCGTTTAAATTAACGAGCCAAGCTCAACTGAATCAAAGTTTGGCTCGAAAGCTCATGAGCCGGCTCGTTAATTTAACAAGCGGTGCAGGATTCGGGGGATTTGGGGGAGTCGGGACTAGGGAGCGGGACCAAAGCTGGAGCGTCGAGCGGAGTGGGAGAGAGGGGAGAGAGAGCGAGGGGGGGGAATTCTTCCTCCCCTCGTCACTGCTGAGCCCCTCCCATCCGTTGTTGTGGCCACCTTTGTCGCTGTCGACAATTGCCTCACCAGCCGCCTTCTGCCTTTTCGTCACCACTGATTTTGTGGCCACCGCTATATTTCTTCCCCCTAGTCTGCCTTCACCTTTGTTTCCGTCGTCACCGTTTCCGTCATCACAACCGTTATTGCCGAAAAAAGTTCCTTGCCGACGCCGCTGGAATCTTTTCCCTCCGCATCGTTCCTCATCCTTGGTGGAAACCAGAGGACCTAAGTTAGAAGGAAAAAAATAATCCCCCCTAGCGAGAAGACAATTTCCTCATCAATAGACACCGCCGGTACCGCCCTCCCGGACACTCTCGATGTGAACCAGGCACACCTCCGCTTCTCTCATGTCAGGTTACCCTCCACCGCGAAAAATCTGACCCTATACACTACTTCCGTCGAGTACCGTCGCAGCTAGCTTCCATTTTTTCCCCGCTCTCGCCCATCAGAACGGTGTGACTCCTCCGTCAAGATCGTCGCCATTGAAAAAGTTACTGGTGGAGATTGCCGAAGAGAAAGTCCTTATAATCGATGGAATTCTGGTGGACGAGCCGCCTGGTGCCGCTCGTGCTTGGTCATCCGCGTCGGAAATAGGCTTTTTCTCTCTCACAAACCCAATTCTTACAAGACAAGGGTATGCCGCCCGTGGGAGGACTTGGGCCCGTGCGCATGTGCGTCAAAATGCCTGGTGCTTACCTCTCGTTTCCGACGTCGTTCTGTAATGTTCACGCAGATATTTAATTGCTATTTCTATTGAATGTCGATTCTCAGTTTGCAAGCGGAAAAGAGCAGCTGCCATCAGCACGTCAGTTTCAAACGCCCTTGTTGAATTTCATATTTACTTGCCTTCTTGTTTCCTTTTCAGTTCCTTTCTTTGCTTCTCTACGTAAGATGCTCTTTGATTTTAAGCATTTTCAAATTTAATAATGAAAATGCCTAATACTATCCAGGAATGTATTTTTTCTGTATTTTTCCTGGTTATGTTTGGTTGATTCGACATAATGTCCAGGATAGCTAACTTTAGAAAGGCAAAAGTAAAAGTGGTTTTTTGGCTACATTTCCATGCTACACAAGTAAGCCTTTTGTTAAATATGACCTTATGTTAGAGCTAAGTTTATTTCCATTCCGGAATGTGGGTTTTTCATTGCTCTTGAAATGGCTATTTGGATAGATATCTCAGCATTTAGTTTTCATCTGACATTGTTTCAAGTTTCTTGAGCTAGAGCTACCACTGATTTGTGGAGTGCAATTGACCTATCATTTGGTTGCTCGTTGTATTGCCCTAATAATGATCTGATTTTTTTATTCTTGTTGATACTGGAAAGACAACAAAAACAAAAACAACCAAAGCCAATGTGGGGAATGAGAACTGCAAATGGTCGGATCCTATCTATGAGACTGCAATACTATTCCAAGATGCTAAAACTAAAATGTTTGAGGAGAAGCTCTACAACCTTGTGGTTGCAATGGTATCTGTCGTTCTTTTGAACTTCTCTCTCTCTCTCTCTCTCTCTCACTTGGACCCTATATCTCATCTCTTTCTTTTCTTATAGAAGCCTATTATTTTGTTATTGTGTTAAACTAATTTAGAGTTCTTTATCTTTAGTAGACATTTAGAAGGGATATTCTTCTGTTTTGTCAAGGATCATCTCGTTCTAGCATCCTTGGTGAGGCCACCATAAATCTGGCGGACTTGCAGACGCATCAAAACCTTTATCTGCTGCACTTCCTCTTCGGGGGGTCATTCTTGTGTTGGATTAGTTTCCTTTGTGTGCTGTTGATGGTGATCGTTTTTTCATGACTTGGTAACCATAAACTTGCTACTATTTTCTTCTTTTTCTTCCAAACTACTAATTGCACTCACAACTTCTTGAATTTTGGAAAGAAGAAAATCAGACTTGTAGGTGATCGGAAAAGAAAAAAAAATTCTATCTTTTGCTACTAATTGGGCCTGCTTAGATTCAACTTCATTAAGTGAATGCTTCAAACTCATGTGTTTTGTACTTCTCATAGTGTTTGCCTTGCGTCATGTAAAAGGTATAAAAAATGGTAATGTTGTGAATTTTATCTGTATGGTAGGTTACAATCCAACTTCTCACATCTAAAACTGGCTACAGGTGTTGCTTCAGTGATCCTACAAATTTGCATTGACTTCATTATTAACACTATAGTTTGAGACGTTGGATAAGGGTATTGATTCATCTAAGTGAAGCATGTTTTCCCAGAGCTAAGTGATTTGATGTGGAGGGAAGTTTTGTTGCATCAATCGTTGGGATTTTCCTATCATCTTCTTGCGGCTTCGTCTCGATTTTCTTGAAGTTTTGAGTTTTAATTATTTGTGAAATCGGTAGTTGGTCTAAATTTTCATTGGATTGTCATAGAGAGTTTGAACAACGATGAGATGTCAGAGAGAGGAGATTTTAGATGCCCACTGGTCCAAGCGTTCATGATAAATCTGCCAAAAAAGTGTCATCTTTTGCAGAGGCGGCAAATGATCAGATTGACAAGGTTTAGAATTGTCATTTCTTGCTAGAGTTTAAACGTACATTAAACAAACAATGAGAAACATATTTAGGAACTTACCGGAAATGGAATGAATCAAATTACTAACATGCATATATGCATATTGTTCATATACATTGTTATGAACTCAATAGCAGGCCGGGTAATGCAAAGGCACAATGGTTGAGTCTTTTAGTATTAAGTTAATTATTTTTCTTTCTATTTACTTTTGCTTCATTTTTATTTTAATTGATGAGTTAGTATGCCATAGGGGCAATACTGTAATTCTTTCTCTTGAACCCTTGTTAGCGTAAACCCTACTTAAGGGGTGAAAGGAATGAGAAAAGACAAGTCTGATTTTAGTCTAACCAAGGTTTTGAGTTCTCCTAAACGAGCTCAGGGGTGTGCGTTCTCCTTAATGAACTTAGGGTTTTCAAGCTTCCCTTCGACTTTATTCTTCTCTTCTCTTTTTCTTCCCTACGAATCACTGTGTTAGATCCGGGACCATAACAACTGGGTATTAGAGCAGGGTAACATGGGGTATTCCAGCATTGACGAGTTAAGAGATTTGGTTGTTAGAGTGTAGAATGTATGGGTAAAAAATGAGGTGAGGTTTGCTTATATCAGACAGCTGTTGGAACAAATCCCAACTCTTTGACTCCAAATCGACAGACTTGAAAAGGAGGTACAAAGGGCAGCAATGCAGGCATAAGCTGAGGCATGAATGAAAAGAATCGACCAGCAACTCGACAGACTCAAAATGGAAATGTGTATAGCAGCAATGCCTGATGATATACGTCCGTCTTCCATTGAAATGTCGAAGAGATTGAAAAGTCGTTGTTCTAGAAGAAGACGGGGCAACCTTTGTCTCAACAAATAATTTTGGTTGTTCCGAAGTCGATCGACCTCAAATTTCTTTGGAACAACCCGATTTGGGCTCATAAGTTTTCGTCAAGCTCCTCTGTACTCGGCAACCTAAACTAAAGCCCAGCCTCTAGAAATCCGAAGTCAGGGAGACTGGAAATTTTCGAGCCTAGAGGCTCAATGATAAAGTTTGCCCAGATACCTCCTTCGTCAACATAGTGGCTGTTGTTCGCCGTTGATAAAAATTTCCTAAGGTCATTCTTCTCGGCAACGACGGTGCGGGGAAGATCTCGTTGATAAATCAATGGGTCGTGCTAGCAGATGCAAACAAGAAAGACCAAAAACCCAAAATCTTTGATTTCACAATGGAAATTGTTGCCTTGGCGGAAAAAGAGAATTCCGGCAGTAAAATTAAACAATTGTTTCCCTTTATCTCAATTTGTTTCTCACATGTTGTTCGTTACAATGGTAAACACCAGCCAGAAAATGGGCTGTCGGAGAAATGGTGTCACAGTGGATTCTGGTGTGCCGTCTCTGCTTTACTATCCTGGTTGTGGTCTTGTTTCTGTGCAGGCAGTGGCCAATCTTTGAAGGAACCTTCATTGAGAAGATCAACTACTTCATCACCGTTGGTGCTTACAACTAATTCTTGCGAACCTTCAGAGGTCGTTTGTGGAACAAATCCTTTGGTTAACATGTATTCAGCCTGCGGAGATGTAGTGTCCGCTCGAACACTGTTCTATGAAATTATTCTACTAGGTCTGGTTTCTTGGAATTATATGGTGTACAGTTATGCAAAGTGTGGGGCTAAGGCGTCTCTACCAGGTAGCTATTCGACTTAATGCCGGAACGCGACGTTGTAGTTGGTGGACCGCCACCTAGCCTCTATATGTCATTAGTGGCCGTGGGGATGAAACCATAAAATCAAAGTGCCCATAAAATCAATGGCGCACCTGTATCTTCTTCCCTACAAATGCCTGGAACACAGTGCATATACAGGAAAACTTTTGGGTGTTTCCATAATTAGAGTGACAGTGAATATATGGCTGGTCAGCTTTGAGCATTTGGACATGTAATGCGTGATAATCCAGAGGAGGTAGATCCTTGGTTCACTAATACGTGTACTGTGAAATCTTCTAGTCCATCAGCCAAGGAAACTTTAAATTCAAAATGCAAAAAGGATGGTATGTCCCTTGTAGTGGCTGGATGTGTGTCTCAAGGAAGTAGATACTTGAAGGAGCTTGGAGGGATTAGTATAACTGAAGTGCATACACTGTTCTGGAATGCTCTAGGTGCTTGCCAGATATATGTAGAAATGCTAAGAGGTATTAAGACAGGAGCTGGGAGCATGGTTGAAATCGTGCAAATTGATAGGGGAGGTGCAATGGCAATTTTGCACTCTATATCAATGGGAAGGCTTCCACTTGCCGAGGGAATGAACGCCAATTTATCTGCTGCTGCTACAGCAATTCGCCAGAGAGCACTAATTGCTCTTTGTGAGTCATCTCAGAAGAATTATAGCGACGTTGTTGCTGCCAAATCAGACCTAAACTATATTGGTCAGCAGATAGAGAAAATACTTCAACTGAAGAATTATATTGTTGTTTGTGAGAACATAATCAGGTATAGAATCTTTGTTAAAAAAATTATTGAGTCACATGATGTGATAAAAATGTGTGTTCTGAAGTGTGACCCAAATTTGGCAATAAGTCTCATGAATGTGAATGGCCGTCATTAGACCTATACAATGCATATCTACAAGCAAAAGCAAATATTACATGTCCTTGCTGATCTGGTGACATATACCATACTCCTAAATGTCTATTGTCTGGCTGAGAGTGTAGAGAGGGCACAAGATATTTACGAGAAAGTAAGACATATGGCATCAGTTGGGGCTTGCAGATTACATCTCACCACCTACAACACAATTATAAAGGTTTTTGCAGATGCCAAAATGTCGCAATTGGCATGGAAAATAACAGAAGAGATGGTCTCAGATGGTGTTAGTCCTAATGTTGTCACCTGGTCATCATTGATTAGTGCCTTTGCCAAAGCAGATCTAATGGAGCGTGCAATTCACACATTTGATGAAATGCTCCTCTCTGGCTATGAACCTTCATTGAAGCAGCAACTTCTAATCTCCATCATTTTTATGACTATTTGGATTGCAATTGTCAGCTACATTGCTCTGCCATCCAACTTCACCCTCTATGATTTTGGAGTTGCGAAACCAGTTAAGAATTGGCACTTCTTCTTCTGTGTTGCTATTGGATTGTGGGCTGGACTCATTATTGGATACACAATAGAGTATTACACTAGCAATGCTTACAGTCCTGTGCAGGATGTTGCTCCTTCTTGCAGAACAGGGGCAGCAAAAAATGTGATCTGTGGCCTCACACTGGGTTACAATTTTTTCATAATTCTACTTAGGTTTCAGTCTTGCTGCCATATATAGACTTTCTGTGGCAGTTTTGGGAATGTTTAACACAATTACAACCAGGCTTGCGCTTGACACCTATGGACTCAAGGGGGAGGAAGATCATGTAGCTTGCATGGTTGACCTACTTGGCCACAGTGGGTACCCTTTGATGTAAAATTTAGTTACATCGGCTTTAATACCTTGCAAGCGTACGAATCGTTCATGTAATCTAGCAGTAAGCGAGGGTCATATCCACAGGGAGGATTGAATTTTGTGTATTCTTCAGTCAACTAGCCTAACCAAATATGATGACTTAATCTGAACTAAACACTAATTATATCCTACATTATCAAGCAATAATCTAATTAACTACTTGCACAACAGGAAACATCAACTCTGGATTTTATCGTGATTCGTGCCTCTCTCGAGCGCCACGAAACCACGAATCCGGATTCTCAATCCTTGCATCTAGCCCCTCTCGGGCGCCTAGAGTTAATGACAAAGAGCGGATTACAATAGAATGCAGAGAATCAATTTCCTTTTGTGATGATGCTAAAATTATCAACTCTGGATTTTACTATGATTCGTGCCTCTCTCGAGCGCCATGTAATCACGAATCCGATTTCTCAAACCTTGCGTCTAGCCCCTCTCGGGCGCATAGAGTGAAAGACAGAAATCGGATTAAAATACCAAAATCCAACCTCAATTATAATCCTACCCTAATTAGCTAATTTAATCAAATATCCAGAAAACAAATCTTAAATAAACATTAATTATCAAATCAGATTCAATTAACATTCAAAACCTAAGTTCAAACTATATAAAAAATTAAATTCAATAATGATGAATTACTCCCCTTCTTCTTCCTCTCGGTCGGGCAGCAACTCGTTCTCACGGGTGCTGCAATTTCCCGAAATTGGTGGCGTTGGGTGGCAATAGTGAGTGGCCGGAGGTAGAGACGACGCCGACGACGAAGGTTGGAAGCCGACGGATGGAGGTAACGTCCGGCGAAGAACGAAACAGAGATGAAGTTCTCTAACCGGCTCTCTCGAGTCTCGGTCGGAGTCGGAATCGCTCCGAGAATGATCAAAAATACGTAACCGACGCCGGAGGATGGTCGAAAAGCGAAGTTGGCACCAGAGAAGCCCTCTCGGATCACTTCTCGGCCTGGCGAGTGACGACTGTCGAACTCACCTCGACGGAGACTCTCTCGAGCTCTCCTCAGGTTTGTTCTCGGTTGCTGGACGTCAATGGACGGCGGTGGACGATGGTGGCGCGGTGGAAGGTATTGGCCCGGCGAACGACGGCGGGGAACTCTCGAGTCCTCCCCTGTTTCCTGTCAAAGTCCTCTGTTTTGGTCTCCGTCTCTGTTTTCTCTTCACGCTTCCCCCTCTCGGGTTTTCCCTCCTGGGTCTCTCCTCTTGGTCCCTCTCGTTCGACGCTCCCCTTCCTCTTTAAATATGATTTTTCTTATTTTAAAACTATTTGCCCTAGAAATTACCTCCATTTCACTAAGGACATTTTGGTAAATATCTTCTTCTCCACCCAAATTCTCCTGAAATTCCATAATTGAATCTATAAAAAGCATTTCAGGAAGAAATAAAACTAAAAAATAATGAAATATAATTCAGGAGAGAGAAATATGCAATATAGACAGTGATTAATGCCAAATTCAATAAATGCTCATTTCATTTGAAAACCGATAAATAACCACCTATAACACAATTATAAAGGTTATTCTATTATAATTAACCTAGTTCTCATGTCAGAATATGGCATCTATCAGTACCCTGCAACAGCAACCAAAGTGATAGAGGATTACACTGGCCAGACTGGGTGCTGGCCCAACATATCATCCACGGTTTTTACTGTTGCCTACAAACCAGTGATGTACATACCATCAATTCTAGATCAATTTATTGTAGTGGGTTTACTCACAGCTAGCGCGAATCTGGGTGCATTACATAAAGGGAAACTCTTGTAGGCTTACATCAAGAGAGATTTTAACTGCCCCCATTCACACTACTTTACAGAAGCTGAGGTTCTCACTAAAATTTGAGCACGGCTATTGGTGGCTTACTTGCATGAATATGCATGTGAGGCTTATGTTGCTGCTCTCTATTATGGGATAAACAATACAGGAAGTGGAAAATAGATGCAAATGTTTTCAGGTCAACTATTTTTAGTGCCAATTGAACTTGATCTGGGTCCAAACCTTGGAATTGCTCGTGTTCCAAGAATTGGACTTATTTACACAGAATTAGTCAGAGCCTTAACCAGTACTGTTGCGGCTACGTGTGGATTTCACAAGGATATGTAGAGTGGTCCGAGGTCAGTAGTTTATGCCAAAAAAAAGAGATGGTACACTGACAGAACTTGGGTAGACAACAAGTCAATACATTATAGTTCCCTATTTTGTTAACTTTTCGCATTGGTGGGTTCATTCTCACATGGGTTTCCGAAGATTATGGTGGAACATCTTGTTGGCCAGTCATGGTCTTGCCAAATTGGAGCAGGTGATAGTTTAGACTATTGTTTGGTTGCTTGACCATGTGGTGGGTTGCTGCAGCGAGTAATGCTGGAAGTGTTGGATTCTCACCCAAAAAAACAATTTTCTGGAGGAACATTCTGTCAACGGGGGAAACCAGTGGTGGATTTCGGATACCGCAATCTCTCCGTCCGAGGTGTTACATTGGAGCGCTTACACTGTTTGGGTCGCCTAGTGGGTTGACACAGATGCCACAGATGTTACATGGGAAGATGTGGAGACGTTTCAGCACGCATACCCTACCTTCATGCTTGAGGAAGCTCTTTCTCCACGAGGGGAGTGATGTTATGAACTCAATAGCAGGCCGAGTCATACAGAGGCGTAGTGGCTGAGTCATCTAGTATTAAGTTAATTGTTTTTCTTTCTATTTACTTTTACTTTATTTTTATTTCAATAGATGAGTTAGTATGCCATAGGGGTATTATTGTAATTCTTTATCTTGAACCCTTGTTAGCATAAACCCTACTTAAGGGGTGAAAGGAATTAGAAAGGGCAAGCCTGATTTTAGTCTAAACAGGGTTTTGAGTTCTCCTAAACGAACTTAGGGTTGTGCGTTCTCCTTGACGAACCTAGGGTTTTCAAGCTTCCATTCGGCTTGATTCTTCTCTTATCTTCTTCTTCCCTACGAATCACTATGTTAGATCCGGGACCGCAACATCCACACACGAGCACCCACGCACAACCTTCCCCCCCCCCCCCCCCCCCCCCCCCCCCCCCCCCCCCACACACACACACACACACACACACACATACATATATACACTTTAGTTGATGATTTAAATAATTAAATTCTAATTGACAGTAAACTAAAGTTATAATTGATGTGACTGAAATTTAACCAACTTATTTGGAAAGATTCTATAAGATTTTCATTTGAACCTTTTATTTGTGGCAATATACGAATTTATGTTTTTTTTTTTTTTAGACCATGAGAAGGTAGAATTCATTGAGAAACATGCGACCATGATATAGCCAAGGATTTGCAAATGTCCCATTTAATTGAGTAAATGTTTACTGTAACTTTTGGAAGTGTATGTATTCTCTATTATTGACTTGCACAGTAAAAATTTTTTATTGAAACGTATTTGCTGTGTGTGCATGAAGTTTCGTAAAGATTTACTATAAAATTTAGGAAAACTTAAAAAGATTTTAAAAATTTTGGAAAAATATTACTTTGTTTTGCAAATGAATATTCCCAAAAATATGTTGCCTACATGGAGAAAGATTTCAGGTAGCCATGGATGTCTTCTTGCTTGCTGCCTTTTCATAGTTTCAACGGGACGCCTGACCCTTCTGATTTACTTGCTCTATTCTTACAGAAAATAAAAGTTGAATAATACTTCATTATGTTGCTATATCCTGATGTTTGTCATTGTGGTTTCTATTAAGGTTGCATGTTGCATGTGTGTGAATTTATATCTTTCTCTATTATCAAGTACTCTGCTACTTGCATGGTCTTTTCTTATTTTTCATTACTATGACACAGTTAACTTTGTCTTTGAAACTGATTTATAAAATTCACTTTCAGGCCAATGTTTTGATCTATCTAATAGGCTACTGGTGAAAATTTCATTGAAATGACACACTAAATTCTTCAGGTCTTAATGTTGGTTTTTGAAATTTTATTTCACTTCATTTTTTTCATATTTAATCTTTTCTGGGATGGGGTTTCATGCTTATTTTCACTTTTAAAGCAGGTAAATTCAATAGTAAGATTCAAATCAGACTCTACAGAGCTAATTAAATGCTTATTATCCTCAAATGTTGATGGTGCATTGACCCATCCAGAGGACATTCTAAAGTCTAGATTGCATCGTCAAAAGTTAGATGTAGCTGAACCAAAAGACAAACTTTGGAATGAAGAGCATGTTAAAAAGCTAACCGGTAGATCATTTCCATCACATGAAGAACTCTTGGTGGAGCAGAAAGCTGAACTTTCCGGGGTGTATGTACAAAATGTACATTTTGGGAGTGTCTTCAGATATTTTAGAAGGGGCTTTGGATGAAATCAATGGTAAGATTAAACTTCTGAAGCAAAAGATATAGATAGCTTGAGTAGCAGTTAAAGCATGAAGACGATTCTAGAGGATTTTTGACTCTTAAACTTCAATCTACGTTGCATGAGATCGAGATATTGAGGGACTCTGAAGTTGAGTGCATATCTAGATGCAATGATTTGAAGTCAGAAAATCATGTTCTGGAAGTAGAATTACAGAGTACCACAGCTGAGAACTCTCACCTCACTCATAAATTTGCTGAATGTGAAGAAGTTATCTCAGAACGCGGAAGTTACGAATTGTAAGTGCTGGGGAAAGTGAAAGTACTTTACCTAGTGAAAGTGACAATTAATTACTTGTTTATGTTAGTGTGCGTAATGAAAAATGCAATATAAAGTACTTGTTTGTGTTAGTGTGCACTATGTAAAGTACAGTGTATAGTACTTGTTTGTGTTGGTATGCACAATGGAAAGTGCGGTGTAAAGTACAAAGAGATTATTTATTAATAAAATATTTTTATATATTTGACTTTTAGAAAATTAAATTAATATTAGTTAATTAATTAAATATAATAATTAAACAAATGCTTACTTTTATACTATTAAAATTTTAATCAAGGAAGGCCCACATATCCAAATGTGATGGAAGATGGGTCCAAGCCCATAAGATATGGACTCACCATGATCACACGAGCTAGTGGGACCCACCATGATCACATGAGGTGGCATGATAAGTCCTACACAATAATAAGTATTACAGTATTAGATTTATTATGGACACAAGTCTTGTAGAAGAGTTTTAGTTTAAAGTTATTTTAGTCATGTTAGTCTTCTTTTTATATTGGGTTATTTAATTATGCTAAGACTTATCAAGTGTTAAAGTTTGGGTGTAATTGGGATAAAGGTAGTTTAATTGTAAATGGACTCTACTACCTTCCTCTATTTGAGGTTCATGCACTCTATTACAACAAGTCAATAAAGTATTTTTTTTCCATAAATTCAACATGGTCTCAGAGCAGGTTCTGTGTGTTGACTCGGTCAACCCATAGAGATAATGTGATCATTTTTCTGATCTATTATCTCAAGCAGTTTAGCTTCGTATTTCTCTTTTTTTAGTCCCTATACTCATTATTTTATTTACGTTTTCACATATATGCTGAGATTTTTATATTTCATATTATATATTGATGGAAAGATATTCGAGTCTATTTTCCATAGAAAAATGACTTTTTTCAATCGAAGTTATCTACAAAGAGAAATCAATATTTGAAGCAGCAAAGGTCAGATTACAAAAGAGGTTCATGCAGCAGTAGAAAGCTTCAACTTCCGAGCTATTTTATGCTATCAAGAACGAGACTTTTGTTGAAACCATCGGGCTAAAAGGCTCGAACCTATTAGGAAAGCAACCCCACGGATCTTATATAAGGACTGGCCCGGTCGATACAAATACAAATTCCAACACTCCCCCACACGGGAAAACCCGTGGACAAATTCACCAGAAAAACCCGGGACAAACTCCTGGAAAAACCCAGGACAAATTTAGCAGAAATACCCGGGACAAAATTCGGTGGGAGCGGGACTTGAACTCGGGACCAACCTGCTCTGATACCATGTTCTTCTTCTTCTCTTCTCCTTCTCTCTTCTTCTTCTTCTTCTTTCTTGTTGATCTAAAGTTCCTTTCATGAGATCCTAAATTCTACATGGTATCAGAGCAAGGAGTTTAGGATCTCTTCATGGATTTATTATGAAATCTGTTCAAGAAGTTGTAAAAGGAGTTCAGTCATAAAGAGATAAGTTCATTATCTTCTTATTTACATTGTTTTTTGTTCCTTTTTCTTATTTACATACTCCTTTTTACTGTTTTTCTTTACTTCTTGAATTTTGAGTCACATCAAGTCAAGATAAATCTTTATATGTTGTAAAGATTTAGTTCTATGACTAAATTGATGTTATAATCTTGACTCCTTGTAAATCAATTACAAGAGTGATCAAGATCATTTGTTGTTTGCATCTTATTAAGATTGATGGGTGAAATTCAATTACCTTTATGTAATTTGGATCTATCTCATTTGAGGTAGAATTCCAGCACATGTTGCTGTATCTTCTCCTACTTTAGGTTGCTCATGGGTTTGTGTTGTGTTGTTGGATGCCCATTACATGTTTGATGAAATGCCAACAGCCATTTACCCTTTGTAGTTCCGTTTTTTTTAACTTCAACAATTGAATTTTTTTCTTATGTTGAAGTCTCCCATGAGCTGAAGATAAATCTCTTCCAAGTGTCTTGGTTTGTCATTAAATCTTCTCTAAATTTTTGTCTATTGCTCGTTTGTGTTGGAGTTTGGATTAAGGCCTAATCGGTTGCATCTACTTTCTTCTCTTTGTTCTTATGAATACAAGAGAAGTTGAGTGATGGATGGATGTTATTATCACTTTCTAAAGGCACAATGTTTTTGATAATTTGGTTCTTGCCCTTGTGAAAGAAATTGGTTCTTGTTCTCTTTTGTTGGTGATTGATTTGGTCTACGGGTTCTTCAAATTACATAGAGTAATTGTTCTTTGAAGAAGGCCTTTTCCCTTGACCTCCATATTTTACTTGCTTCATCATGGAGATTGGATACAATAGTAATAAGAGTTATATACTCCGTATTACTACAATTCCACTTAGAGGTTTCTCCAATTACATGAGCTGGTCACAATCAGTTCGGAGGGTTCTTATTACTCGTGACCTCTTGAGCCACGTTGTTAACTTTCCTCCTCCGATTAATGATGAAGATGCGTCCTACCACAAGTGGGTTAAGGATGATAACATGGTGATAAGTTGGCTCATTAATAGCATGGAAGAGCAGGTGGCCAACGATGTGGTCCACTTGGAAACCACCAAGAACATATGGGACACTTGTGCCAAGCTTTACTCAAGCACTGTTTCATTACAAAAAATATATGATGTCTTACAAAACATGCTGCATACGAAACATGGAGATAATATTCATGAATTTTTGGCACGGTTTCGTGGTCTTCTTCAAGAATGGAAACTAGCTCAGCCATATTCCACTGATATTGCCGTTCAAGAACAACAAAGAGAAGCTTTGGCAGCAGCCATTTGCTTATCGAATATTAAACCATACCTTGAGGTGGCCAAAACTCAACTTCTAAGTTCTTCTGCTCTTCCATCATTCGATGATATTAGTGTTACATTACTTAGGATACCAGATCCATCCCCTCCTTCTCCTATTGATGCTCCATTGATGATGTTCTCTGGCAATCGGGGAATATCTTTCTCATCCCGAGGACGGGGCAGAAATATGAGAGGGGCTGAAAATAGAGGTGGTAGAATGGGTCAGAATTCTTTTCGTACTGAGCCTCAACTTTGCACTTATTGTGGCCATCAGAACCACCTTGTGGCTTCATGCTTGAAACTTCATGGCAAGCCTGATTGGGCCACAGCTAACCCAATCTCAGTTAACGTTGAGAAAAATGAAGATAAGGCTGAATCATCATCCGAAAATGTGACTCTTACAGCTGAGGACTATGCTACATTTCAGAAAATGAAGTCCTTCATGGAATCATCTATTCACTCATCATTTACTGCTGCCACAACTATTGCCTCAGGTATGCTTTCTTCCTCTTCTTCCTCTTCCTCTTGGATCATCGACTCCGGGGCCTCCGAACATCTATCAGGTAACAAACACTTGTTGCAGTCCTTATCTCCTTGTTATCCTCATAAATTCGTTACTATTGCTGATGGTACCCAAACCAAGGTCCTTGGCAAAGGTTCCTCCTCTCTTACTTCATCTATTCCCCTTCAAGATGTTTTGTTTGTTCCTCAATTTCCTTTAAATTTGCTCTCGGTTAGCCAATTGACCAAACAATTAAATTGCTCTATCACCTTCTCACTGTCTTCTTGTGTCTTTCAGGATCTCACTACGAAGTGGGTGATTGGTGGCGGCCATGAAAAGGGGAGTTTGTACTACTTCACTCTTCCACCATTAGCTGCATTATAGTCCACTACATCTGAGGCCCAACTTTGGTACAACCGACTTGGTCATCCATCTACCCCTTCACTTCGTTCTTTGGTTCCATCTTTAAAAGGACTTTCTAATATCAGTTGTGAGGTTTGTCAATTAAGTAAACATGTCAGGAGTACATATTCTCCTCGTCTTACAACTACAAGTACTTCTCCGTTTGAGCTAATACATTCTGATGTATGGGGCCCTTTATGTGTTTCAAATATTTCCCAAGTTAAATATTTTGTCATTTTTGTTGATGATTTTACTCGAGTGACTTGGTTATTTCTATTTAAAGAGCGTTCTGAAATTCTTCCTTTGTTTAAAAATTTTCATGCTATGGTCTTGACACAATTTGGGAAAAAAATTCAAACCCTTAGATCTGATAATGCTAAGGAATACATGTCTCATGACTTCAAATCATTTTGTGAGAGTAATGGGCTTATTCATCAAACATCATGTGCCTATACTCCTCAACAAAATGGTGTTGCTGAAAGGAAGAATCGTCATCTTCTTGAAGTTGCTTGGGGCCTCCTCTACTCCATGAAGGTACCCTATTTCTATTGGCCTCATGCTATACTTACAGCATGCTTTCTCATTAATAGGTTACCTTCATCAGCCCTTCATCATAAAACTCCTTACTCTGTGTTATTTAATGGTGAAGATCCTTTTTCTCTTCCTTTGAAAGTGTTTGGATGTACGTGTTTTGTTCATGTTACATCTCCATATAAAAATAAACTTGATCCTCGGTCTATGAAGTGCATTTTTTTGGGATACTCTCGTTCCCAGAAAGGTTATGTCTGTTATAATCCTACCCTTCGGAGGATGTTTATCTCTAGGGATGTGACTTTCTTTGAGGACACTTCCTTCTACTCTTCCCATGATGCTCCTCCAGGATGGACTTGTCCTTCTACTACTCCTTGTCCGCTTGTGCCGTTCAATCTTGAAGTGGATCCATCCCCTGATGCACCAGCTGTACCTTCACCTGTGGAGTTTTGAGATCCACCTGAGGTAAGTCCTTCTCCTCCTATGTATGGGCCTGAATTTGATACTCGGCCTATTGCTTTAAGAAAAGAACGTCGCTCATGTACCACTTCGCATCCTATCTCAAATTTTAAGTCTCACCATCGCTTGTCTTCCGAGTGTTTTCAGTTTCTTATGTCCCTTTCTTCTTCTTCCGTTCCACAGTCGTATCAGGAGGCCCTGAGACATCCAGGATGGAAGGCGGCAATGGATGAAGAAATGCACGCTTTATATGAAAACCAAACCTGGTACTTAACATCACTCCCGAAAGGTAAAAGACCAGTTGGTTGTCGATGGGTTTTTTCGGTGAAACATAATCCGGATGGATCGGTTGCTCGTCTTAAAGCTCGATTGGTTGCTAAGGGCTATACGCAGTGCTATGGGATAGATTATGAGGAGACCTTCTCTCCTGTTGCAAAATTGAATTCGGTATGCATCATCTTATCTATTGCTGCTAACTCCTCATGGCCCGTCTATCACTTGGATGTTAAAAATGCTTTTTTAAATGGTGATATCAGTGAGGGAATTTATATGGTTCAACCACCTGGTTATGTGGTTGAGGGGGAGTCAGTATGTCGGTTAAAAAAGTCTTTATATGGGCTTAAGCAGTCCCCTCGGGCTTGGTTTGATAAATTTAGTCAAACACTCCTACGGTTTCGTTTTCATCGGTGCTCAGTTGATCATTCCGTATATTATAAAGATACGGTCAAAGGGAAAATATTATTGGCCGTATACGTGGATGATATTATCTTAACCGGTGATGATGCTTTGAGCATACAAGAGGTGAAACAGATGATATGTCAGGAATTCAAGACTAAAGACCTTGGTATGCTTAAATATTTTTTGGGTATAGAAGTTCTTCAATCCAAACATGGGATAATATTGTCTCAAAGGAAATATGTCTTGGATCTCCTTGAAGAAACATGAATGAAGGGTTGTAGACCAGTTGACACACCTATGGATACAAATGTAAAATTATGTGCCACAAATGAAGAAGATATTGATATTGGCAAATATCAAAGACTCGTGGGAAAACTGATTTATCTCACGGTAACTAGGCCAGACATATCATATGTTGTAAGTATGGTGAGTCAATTCATGCACAAACCACAAATTACCCACTGGCAGGCTTTAGAGAGAATATTACGTTATCTAAAAGGAGCTCCAGGAAGAGGATTGCTATATAAAAAACATGGGCACTTCAATATAGAAGGCTTCTCAGATGTAGATTGGGCTGGATCTGATGATAGAAAATCTACATCAGGATATTGTACTCTGGTTGGGGGAAATTTGGTTACATGGAAAAGTAAGAAGCAAAATGTGGTTGCAAGATCTAGCACCGAAGCAGAATACAGAGCTATGGCCCATACCGTTAGTGAACTTTTATGGATTAGGACCCTTCTTACCAAACTAGGTTTTTATAAAAAAGGTTCCATGAATCTGCATTGTGATAATCAAGCAGCTATTCATATCACTTCAAATCCAAATTTTCATGAAAGAACTAAACATATTGAGGTGAATTGTCATTTTATACGGGAGAAGTTTCAAGCAGGAATAATCTCTCTCAAACATGTGTCATCTCAAGAGCAAATAGCTGATATTCTCACTAAACCCGTTACATCTAAAATCCTATCGTTTATATGTGGCAAGCTGGGTATTTATGATGTATTTTCTCCTGCAGCTTGAGGGGGAGTGTTGGAAGATGGGCTCAAGCCCACGAGCTCAAGACAAGAAGCACACACGTCAAAGGATTGGCATATGTGTAAAATATGGTACTTTCCATATTTTACACATATGCCACTCCTTTGACGTGTGGGCTTCTTGTCTTGAGCTCGTGGGCTTGATCCCATCTTCCAACAACTTTATATGGAGAATTATATATAAAAATAAATATATAAAAGTCTATTTTCTTAATTATTCAACCAATTCTATATCTGACTTTTTTATATGGAGATATTGATCTTGGAAGAGTCAATGGTCATGCTAGAAAAAGGGGAAAAAATACTTAGTTCGGCATATACCCAAATATATCAGATTATATATCTCACTAGAAGTATATTTTATGAAAATAAATTATACTTTGATGAAAGGTATTTAAGTCTAGTTTTAGAAGGAGAAAATTTCATGTCAATCTGATCTATATTTAAGGATATATTCGCATTGGAAGAATTAAAGGTCATACTGGCATCCTGTGACTTTACAAAATCCAAATTTAAGCCAATTGTTTTGCGTCACTTTTTGAGTTGTTGTTATTGATCAACTGTATCAAAAAATATCTCACTTACCCCCTTTTTTGGTTACTACATCTATGTTATTTAGTTCAAGATAGGAATATTACCATTACCTCCCAGCTTTAGGGAGAGAAGTACAAGAAAGAGGTATTTTATTCCATATGTTGTGGTAAGTTTCATGTGACCAATATATTCAAGAAAGGGGGAGCACAAAAGATGAAAATTTTGCATCTAAGAAGAAATTTTTTGCAGCAAAGAAAATTAAAGATAAAAAATCTTGACTCGCAGTAATAATTGTGGTAATTATTGGAGATACTTGATTCAACTCGACTCGATTCTATTTCTCTGGCTGGATTATTATTTTGAGGTATTCACAACATATTCCTTGGTCAACATATTAATTGGTACAGGTAATCGTATCAGATTATTTCATGGGTTTTTGCAAGGATTTTATTATTTTGGTTCATGTTATATGGGCTCGGGCAAATTTTAGCTGCACTTATTGTGTCTCTTTTGATGAGACATTATTATTGAAAAAGTGGTGGCCTCAGCATCCTATCTTCCTCTTTACCCATTACTTATTGGTTATTTGACAACCTTACTCCTACCATCCTTTATTTGACTCTTACATACTTCTTTGGGCCAACCTCTTGTGTGTTGCTTTGGTTGGGAGTTTAAGTCCATTGAGACTTTATATATATATATATATATATATATATATATATTGTGGGTATTTTATCACTGTCTTATGAATGACGGACATTACCCACTTATCAGGTCTTTTATTGTCGTCTTGTGAATAACAAACATTTATCACGTATCAGTGCCCGAGTTGGGACACCGCGATGGAGGAGCTTATTACTACATATATGTTACCCCCCATAAGTGGTAGTTATTACTCCAGCCACTTGAAAGTCATTGTCCTAGGGAGGGACACGGTGATGGAGGAGTTTTTTCTGCACTTCTGAGCTCTACGTATAAACCCACTACCTACAAAAGATAGGAGTGCCACTACCTGAGAATGATAGGAGTAGGCCTTATATCCAACATGGGTTATGACTGGAGTATGGAGTGATGTCATACTGCTTGGAGTGATTTTACTCTCACTTATCTTATGCCAGTTGGGCCTCATGAAAGAGAACACCAGTGTGAGGGGGAGTGTTGGATGATATGGAGGACTACCATTTTATACGACAAGATCCTATACATCATTTGCAGCAAGATAGGAGTTCATAATGCTCTCTCGTCCCCAGTTTGAGGGGAAGTGTTGGAAGATGGGTCCAAACCCATAAGACATGGACTCGCCATGATCACACGAGCTGGTGGGACCCACCATGATAACGTGAGGTGGCATGATGAGTCCTACACAATAAGAAGTCTTACAGAACCAAAATTATTATGGAAGCATGTCTCTTAGAAGAGTTTCAGTTTAAAGGTGTTTTAGTCATGTTAGTTTTCTTTTTATATTGAGTTATTTAATTATGTTAGGACTTATCTTTAAGTGTTAGATTTTGGGTGTAATTGGGACAAAGGTATAGTTTAATTGTAATTGGACTCTACTACCTTCCTATATTATAAATAGAGGTTCATGTACTCTGATTACAACAAATCAATGAAGTATTTATCTTTTCCATAAATTCAACAGTTATATAAAAAGGATATTATAAAATATTTTTTATCTCAATATCTATTAGTAATATCAAAATAATATTAATTTATTAACTTAATATATAAAAATTAAAATATTCACACGAATACTTACTTTTATAATATAAAAAAACTTAATGCAATTATTATATTAAAAGTGTTTAAATTATCACACTTAAACTAACGTATATTCGCAGTTATATTTGTTTAAATTCATTACCCATTGTACTATGCTAACAACGTAATAATAAAAATAAAAAATAACATTGTTGATTTTCAAGACTCCATGAATTTATCTCATGGAGAAAAAGGAAAAGAAATCCATTGGGAGAAAACTTGAGGAAGAAGGGTTATGGAATTGATGATCCTAACCCTCCCCCTGAATCTCTATTTATAGATTTATGAACCTACTGTATTACAATAATACCCCTGAACTTAGGGTTTAGGGTTTTAACCATAGAACTTTAACTTAATTACAATAATGCCAACTCTATGAAATGACTTTTTATTTACGTCCTGCCATCATTGTATGTGGGCCTATGGGCCTTTTCCTTGATCTGTGGGCCTTAAGCCCGTCTTCTATATCTCTTGGTTGCATGTCTTCCTTGGTCTTATGGGCTTGGGCCTTCCTTGGTCGTGTGGGCTTGGGCCCTATCTTCCAACACTCCCCCTCAAGTTGGGGGTGAGAGAACAATATGAATTCCCAGCTTGCTGCAAATGATGTATAATATTTTTGTATAAAATGGCACATTTTCCAATATGCCTTCATCTTCCAACACTCTCCCTCATGCTGCTGCTCTCGTTCATGAGACCCAGTTGGCATAATATCAGTGAGAGTAAATCACTCCTAACCACTAAGACATTGCTCCATACTTCAGTCATAACTCATGTTGGATGTAGGACATACTCCGTCTTTTGTAGGTAGTGTGTCTATCGGAATTGCTCTGAAGTGTCCACCTCCACCACCGTGTCCCTCCACAGGACAACGAGTCTCAAGTGGTAGAGTAATATATGATATTAATGGGGGAAAGTAACATAAATATAATTATAATTTCCTCCATCATGGAATTCCAACTTCAAATATTTTTTATATTTTTTACGGGGATGAAGTTCCGATAAAACAGAGTAAGCTCAGCCCAGGAACATCGTAACAACAATCAAGAAGATAGCCAACGCAGAACTTTATTTTAATACAAAGCTGATTTCGTCCCACCACATACTCTTAGAAGAGCTTCAATGGCTTCTGGACTTACAGAAGAAGAAACTAAAAATGAAAACGAACAGGGAATAGGTATTACTCTGGATGCGATTTGTTGCTGAAGAACACCTCTATTTATAGGTGATTTGTAGCACTGAATCGAGGAAGACAGCAGGGAGACAACTACGGAAATAAGATAAAGGAAGCTTCCTTTCTCTTCCGGCGCCGATGGATGCCTCTATACCCTCTGTCCACTGGAACGGTCAGTACAGAGTCACCTCTATTTTTCGCTCCTTCCATTAATTCCCGTTTACAGTTGAGTCCTTTTAATTTTTCGTTCATGCTTGGGTCTCCCTGGACCCCGTCGCCAAGGGGGCCAGCCCCCTTGGACCCGCGTCGGGGCTGTCGCCCTGAACCCCGCGTTCGTTTTACATTTTCTTCACAAATAACCATTGCGGTCACAATTTGACCTCATCAGCGTCAAAGCCAGAACTGTTAACTAATTTACTCACTCTCGACATTGGCGCTCCTCATAATTGGGGGCCAGTGAATACATTAGATTGGCAATAATTCGTGAGAGGTGGGCATTGACACACTAACAATTCCTCCATCATGAACTTCCAACCAGAAATATTTTTGATCCTCTGTCATGGACTCCCAACCACAAATAATTTTGGTATTTTTTATTGGGATGAGGTTCCTCCGTCATAGACTCCCAACCACAAATAATTTTGATATTTTTGACGGGGATATAGTTCCTCCATCATGGACTCTCAATCACAAATATTTTTTACAGGAACAAATAAATAATGGTATGAGGCTGTCTCTTCTTCAATAATAATGTCTCATCAAAAGAGACACAATAGCAGCAGGTGAAATGGGCTCGAGCCCATTTAACATGACCCAGAACAGAAGTCACGCTCGGTTGGAAAGCTATTGGGTTAACTCGCCGGTCCGGGTTATGGGATAGCTCATGCACTGAACCAGTGCTCAGATAAAATTTCTTAACTGAGGAACCTTTAATTGGGAAACAGTGCCTTCTTCCCCAACCGAACAGAGCGGCAAAAAACTTTCTTCGTCCAGAACCGGCAACAGCAGGATAGTGATGGCAGAGCAATGGCTGGAGATCCTTATGAATAGAGCAAGATCGAATCAAGATCAGAAATAATCTTTCCGGAATAAAATAGCAGAGAAGATGGACACACAGAGATTTCCTCGGTGTCTCAGGCTGTTTCTGTGGCAAAGAAAATAATCTAGCGAAGAACTTGTATAATCAACAAGACATGCTCTTTTTGGAACTTTTTTGAGTTGCCTTAAAGCAGGTAAAATCAAATCAAGATCTTCCCGAAATATATGATTGGTAAGATGACTGATTCGAGCTTACTGGTGCTTTCCGAAAAAATATTTCCAACAGAAAACATGTTGGCTGGAAGATAATAAGCAACAACAAAATAATTCTGGATGGTGACTATTGATTTCAAGAATGATATTACGGTTGTTGGAATGACAGTGGTGGAGATTTCTAGCAAGATTTTTCCATCTCTCCACGAGAAATGGAACCTGTTAATGATAGTTCCCACTTACATTAGTGAGTATAAAAATCTTGCATTTATTAGTTGGCAGAAGAGGTTTCCTACGTGGCTAGTCATTTTGGGATAGGGACTTCGACCCAATTTGATATGGTATCAGAGCAAGGTTCTCATATGTGGTCATCCACCCAAATTATCCACGTGCTACCATGTGAATCCAAATTATCCTCATGCTACCACGTGAGGGGGAGTGTTAACGATAGTCCTACATACATTAGTGAGTATAAAAATCTTGCATTTATTAGTTGGCGAAAGAGGTTTCCTAAGTGGCTAGTCATTTTAGGATAGGGCCTTCAACCCAATTTGACAAAACCAAACTCGTCTTCTCCAGTGAAGGCAATAAACAGAGCGCATAGCTGGCGCTCAGGAAGCTTAGCAGCGTCAGTAGAGTGTTGTCAATGAAGGAGAAGGCAGACGAAGTCAATGCTAGCGTAGACCGTCAAAAAGCAGTAGTAACATCCGTCGGCAGCAACACACGGATCTATGGGACGGAGAGAAGACCGGCCTCGTCGAAGAGATACCATGAAGCTTCCTCTGGCTCTTGAGCTTGCCGCATGACGAAAAGAAGCTATCTTCTTTTATAATATTTCCAATGAGAACAATAATGTGGCTAGTGCAGTAACGAAGCCAACTGGATCCCTGCCTCTGATGGGTCGCCAGAGTTATTTGTAGAAGGATACTCTCCTGGTTGAGAGACGAATCGGGTTGACAGGACCAAGTTGCATTCATGCTAAAAAGCAAAGAAGTAACCCATATACTGCTGCCTTCGATCGATTATCATGTTGGGCTCATGCTATAAAGACGAGTCAACTCGGCTCAACATAGATACGAAAAAAAAGTGTGCAGAGAGAGAGAGAGAGAGAGAGTTGTGGTTGCCTCGAGCATACAGGCATGGTGGATGATACAATTTAACCAAAAAAAAAAACAAACTGTCTAAGAATTAAAAGAGAGAAAAAAAAATTCTAATCCGAAATGAAGGAGAATTAAACCTGAAAAATCATAGTAGGAATCCTGAAAATCATAGGTCTGATACCATGTTGATTTTCAGGACTCCATGAATTTAGCTCATGAAGAAAAAGGGAAAGAAACCCATTGGGAGAAAACTAGATGAAGAAATCTTATGGAATTGATGATCCTAACCCTCCCCCTGAAGCTTTATTTATAGATTAATAAAACTATTGTATTACAATAATACCCTGAACTTAGGGTTTAGGGTTTTAACCCTGGAACTTTAACTTAATTACATCAATGCCATATCTATGAGATGACTCTTTATTTACCATCTAACATCATTGTATGTGGGCCTATGGGCCTTCTCCTTCATTTGTGGGCCTTGAGCCCATCTTCTATATCTCTTGGTTGCATGGATCTTCCTTGGTCTTATGGGTTTGGGCCCATCTTCTAACACACTTTGATATGTGGGCCTTCCTAGGTCGTGTGGGCTTGGGCCCTATCTTCCAACAAACACATATAACTCAATCACCTATTTAATATAAAAAAGCTACAACTGTACATACAAAATACAACCAAAAAAATATTTAATGCCATTAAAACATAATAGTCAATAATTTTTCCACATTTGAATTGCTAATACATCTCAAAAATATGATGCTCTTGTAGATTGTATTGCAGACTCCCTCTGAGTACTTATTTGAGTGTCCACATCGTCCTTAAAATCATCACCACTATCACTGTCTTCATTTTTAATTATATTGTTATCTTCACAATGTTCTTCACCAAAATCATCACTTGAATCATGTTTTTCATCTTTAAATAAATCCATGTAATCCTCCATGGGTATATAATTATGCAATATACAACAAGCAATCATAATTTTTACCTGGACATCAAAATCAAAAGGAGGAGCATCTTTTAATATCTTGAAATGAGCTTTTAAAGCCCCAAATATATGCTCGATAGTATTCCGTTAAGATGAGTGTCTTTGATTAAATACTTCTCTTTCATCTGTAGGAGTATTATCTCCAAATTCTTGCAAGTGATAACGAGTCCTTCAATAGGGTGCCAAAAACCCTAAGCCCTCTCAATGCCCTTCCCAAAAAATGCTAGAAATCCATATCTAGCGATACCATCCACTAGTTTTGGGAAAGGACAGGTGCTCCCTTTCAGTGCTTATTTCTTGAGCCTAATGGACTAACTATTTACATTTTCGGGTCCTTTCATACACCTTTCTTGTCACAAGGCAATATGGAATTTTATTTTTCAAATATTTGCACATCTTAAAAGAAAAGATTACCTCAGTATGAATATTTTTCCTAGAAATCATTCCAAGAAACTTCAAGGGGGGGTTAGTGCATTTTCAAAGTGAAAGTGAAAGTGAACTATTTTTTTGTGTTTGTATGCACAATGCAAAATATAGAGGAAAGTACAAAAGAAAATTATTAATAAAATATTCTAATAGATTTAAATTTTATAGGATATTTTTTATCTAAGTTTTCTATTAATAAGTTAGGATAGATTTTAACTCTTCTTTCTTAATCAATAATAATAATAATAATAATTTAATTAATTAATTAATTAATTATATAAATAAAATAATTAAATTTTTTTACTTTTATGATATCCAAATGCATAATCAAATTGTTACTTTTTAATATCTAAATTCTCACTCTCGAAATATTAATTAAATATAATATTCAAATTTATAAACTTAATTAAATAAAAAAAGATGGTATTTTATTATTCAAAATTACTTCTAAAATTAAATTTTATAAGATTTTTTATTTAAATAAAAAAATATTTAATTTATTTTAAATGATTAAATAACTAAAAATAAATTAAGATTATTTATTTAATTAAATATATATAAAAGGATTAAACAAATCCATACTTTTATATTATTCAAATGTTAATCAAATTGTTAATTTAAAAACTCTAAATTCTCACTCTTAAATAAGTGATTAAATATAATGTTAAAAATAAGGATTTAATGTAAATAAAAAAGTTTATTGTGTTTTATAAAATCATCTAATATATTTACCTTTTACTTTAGATAACTATATTTAACTAAAATAAAATAATTTTAAGTTGTTTTAAATTAATAAAAAATTAAAAATTAACATTTTTAAATTAATAAGTAATTTTAAAAAATATTAACATGTTTTAAATTAATAAATGCTTTTTAAAAATAATTATTTATTTAATTAAATAGATTAAAAATGATCTAACAAATACTTACTTTTATAATATCCAAATTCTTAATGAAATTGTTACTTGTGTAAAATCTAAATTCTCACTCTTAAATTAGAAATCAAATATAATATTAAAATAAAGAATTTATATAAATAAAAAATAGGGTATTTTATTATATAAAACTATTCAATTAGATTTAACTTTTATAATATACTTTTATTTACTATTTTTTAATAAAGAAAGATAAATTGCAACTTGTTTAAATTAATAAATTAATTAAGCTTTTTAATTTACTTAAATGTATATAATTTTATTATATCCAAATGCAAAAGTGAGAGGGCAGAATGAGCATAACAAGAGTGAGAGAGCAAGTGAGCAGGCGAGTGAAAGTGAATTCACTAGCCTTAGGAGTGATTTAACTTTCTCTCGTTTTTCTCAAGAAAAATTGTCACTTGACACTTACGGTGCACACTAACAGGTTTTGGGTTATTTTCACTAGTGAAATTACTTTTATTTTGACTTTCACTTTGTACTAATGGGGCTTTAGTGTGCTCAATGAAAAGTGCAACGTGAAGTACTTTCTTGTGTTAGTGTACACAATGGAAAATATAATGGAAAGTAGAAGATGAGTTTATTAATAAAATATTGTGATAGATTTAACCTAATTAATATAGTTTTATTTAGAATTTTCAATTAACAAAATAAGATAAGTAACTTAAAAATTAAAAATAAAACTAGGTGGAAGGCTTTCATGGCCTTCATTCAAGAGCCCATGGGATATTTTCAATTTTGCCAACTCTATGAACTTCTAGAACGCTATCACCATGATCGCCACCATCTACCCAATTTTGATGGTATCCTAATTTCTTCCACCTATTGACCTAGTTAATAATTTGTTGTTTCTCTTCATCTCGTTTCTAACACCAAAATTGGAAACTGGAAGAGAGGCCAAGATATGGAACTATCCATTCGAAAGGGCGGGGATGGATGCAAGGTTACCCAGAGGGAGCATTTGCACTACTGTTCCGATAGGGGCACTCCCGACAACGTATCAATTGGAAAAAATTAGGTATGAATTGAAAGACCAATCTGTTGCGTTGAACTTGTGAGCGACTGTGGAGAGCATTCTAGAAGCCCATAGAGTTGGCAAAATTGATAATATCGTCGAACTGATACACCGTCGGGAATGCCTCTATCGGAACAGTAGTGCAAATGCTCTCTCTAGGTAACTTTGTATCCTTCTCCACCCTTTTGAATGCACAGTTCCATATCTTGGCCTCCTTCCAATTTACAATTTTGGTGTTAGTAACGAGACAAAGAGGAACAACAAATTATATATTAGGTCAATAGGTGGAAGAAATTAGGATACCATCAATTGTAGTAACCCAAAATTGGGTAGATGGTGGCGATCGTGGTGAGAGCATTCTAGAAGTCCATAGAGTTGGAAAAATTGATAATATCCCATGGGCTCTTGAAGCCCATGAAAACCTTCCTCCTAGTTTATTTTTAATTTTTAAGTTTCTTATCTTATTTTTTTAATTGAAAAATCTAAATAAAACTATCTTAATAAGGTCGAATCTATCATAGTATTTTATTAATAAACCCATCTTCTACTTTCCATTATATTTTCCATTGTGTACACTAACACAGTAAAATACTTTACTTTGTACTTTTCATTGAGCACACTAAGGCCTCGTTAGTACACTCTGAAGTGAAAGTGAAAGTGAAAATGAATTACTTTCACTAGCGAAAGTAACCCAAAAATTGTTAGTGTGCACCGTAAGTGGCGAGTGGCACTAATTCTTGAGAAAAAACGAGGGAAAGTGAAACCACTCCTCCCTAAGGCTAGTCAATTAGCTTTCACCAGCGCGCTAACTCACTCTTTCACTCTTCGTATGCTCATTCTGCCCTCTCACTTTTGCATTTGAAAATAATAAAATTAAATATTTATTTAAGTAATTAATTATTAATTTAAACAAGTTGAAATTTATCTTACGTTATAGATAGAATAGTTAAATAAAATTATATTATAAAAATTAAATCTAACAGAGTAATGTTAATATTTTTTGAAATTATTTATTTATTTAAAACGAGTTAGTTGTTTTTATTAATTTATAACTACTTAAATTTTATTTTATTTTAGCCAAATTTAGCTATCTAAAATAAATTTTAAATATATTAGATGATTTTATAAAATAAAAAAATTTATTTATATAAAATCCTTATTTTTACATTATATTTAATGACTATTTTAAGAGTGAGAATTTAGATTTTGTAAGGTAACAATTTGATTAACATTTGGATAATATAAAACTAAGGGATTGTTTAATCATTTTATATATACTTAATTAAATAAATTGTCTTAATTTATTTTTGATTATTTAATACTTTAAAATAAATTATATATATTAGAGTTTATTTAAATAAAAAATATAATAAAATTAAATTTGTAAAATTATTTTTTAATAATAAAATACCATATTTTTTATTTACATAAATTTATAAATTTTAATTTATATTTAATTAATATTTCAAGAGTGAGAATTTAGATATTAAAAAGTAACAATTTGATTAAGCATTTGGATATCATAAAAGTAAAATTTGTTAAGTATTTTATTGATATATATATATAAAATTAAATAAATAAATAAAGTTTAATTTTATTATTATTGATGAATTAAGAAGAGTTAAAATCTATCCTAACTTATTAATAGAAAAGTTAGATAAAAAATATCCTATAAAATTAAAATATATTAGAGTATTTTATTAATAAATCTCTTATGTACTTTCCACTAAACTTTCCATTGTGCATACTAACATAAAAAAATAATTCACTTTCACTTTAACTTTGAAAATGCACTTACCCCCCCTTGAAGTTTCTAGGAATGATTTCTAGGGAACCTATTCGTACGAAAGTAATTTTTTCTTTTAAGATGTGCAAATATCTAAAAAAAGAAAATTCCATATTGCCTTGTGACAAGAAAGGTGTATGAAAGGACCTGAAAATGTAAATAGCTAAAGTCCATTAGGCTCAAGAAATAAGCACTGAAAGGGAGGACCTATCCCTTCCCAAAACTGGTGGAGGATATCGTTGGATTTGGATTTCTAGAATTTTTTGGGAAGGGCTTTGAGATGGCCTAGAGCATTATCTATATCATTTTTAGGAAGTTTTAATTTAACTTACTCAACAATTCCTTAGGTTGAATGGTACCAAGACGGTGGTTTGGTGGACAAGAAGAGAAGAATTCCTTTGGTGAGTATTAGGAGGAAGTTTTGAAGGTTTCTAATACTATTCACTTAAATTGCATTTCTCATTGTATCGAAGTTGGCATTTGGATGGAAAGGACTGAATGAGAAATGGTATATGTTTGATCACACAACTTCAGATTGGACGTTTTGATGGTTTCAAATTCTGGTCACATAAATTGTATCTTCTCACTATATGGAAGTTGGAATTTGGATGAAAAGGATTGAATGAGAAATGGAATATGTAGCGCAATATCCATAAAGAGCAAGAGGTGAAAAAAAAATGACAAAAAACACTAACAAGACAAGTGTGAATAATAAACCATTCTCTTGCTCCTAAAACATCATTCTAATATCCAAATTTCAATAAGTACTTCATCACACAATATAATAAAACTTATTATGATACATTAACCATCCTTTTAGAACATCTACGAATTACACTTCCACATTCAACCATCACAACACACATTTTTGAATGCTCAAATCAATGGTGTCAGATAAAAGAACTTTTAATGAATATAGTTGGAACACCGTGTTACGATATGTTAAAATGTATATTAAATGTAATTTATGTTCATAATTGTTGTATAATTTGGGATATGTACATAGGGTTATTTGATTAGGCTTAATGGGGGGTATTGTCTTGGGCCCATGGGCCATTTTGTAACAGGAAAACCTAAAGGTTAAATGCCTAATGAAAGGGGGAAAATCCCCAATGAAAATATTTTGATTAATCTTTCGTCTGCTTCATTTCGCCGTGAAACCAGAGAGCTACGCTCTCTCTTGTGGGTGTTTGGACTGTTCCGCCAGTCCCTTGATTTTTATTTGCCATGGTATCAGTGCTCTGAAGATTAACCGTCTAACACATTTTTGTCCGACGACCTATGTTGTTCGACGAGTTTTTTTTTGTTTTCGGCATTGATTTCGGGCGTCGTTAGAAAAACTTGTCGGGTGGTTCCGTTGCCGAAAAAGCTTTGGGGGTTCCGTTGCCAGGAAGAGGGTTCTAGCCGGATGGGGAAACGAAAGAAAGAGGGTTCTCGCCGGAAGGGGAAACGAAAGGGGTGGTTTTTGGGGGTTGTCGGAAAGCATTGTCCGAACTCGGGAAAGTTGTGGTTTCGTCGGTGAAAAAGCTCCATCGGTGGTTTCGTTGCCGGAGAAGCTACAACGGGAAGGGGGTTCTCGTCGGGAAACTCGCCAGAAGGGGGAACGAAGGTACGATTTTTTTTTCTCCCGCGCTTTCGATTGATTATTTGGCATAAGGTCGTTATGCAATTTGCGAACCTTTGGGGGCCAATTTGAAATTTCTGAAAGTTTTGGGGGCCATTCTGGAATTTCTGAAGGTGTGAGGGCATTTTTCGAATTTCTAATAGTTTGGGGGTCTAATTTGAATTTCTATTAACCTGGGGCAAATCTTGGATTTCTGCAAGTGTAGGGGTCTATTTGAAATTTCTTATCTTGTGGGGGTGCATTAGGAATTTTTCTAGATTCGATCTTATCATGTCAGCAGACCAGTCCGATTTCGCTCCTATTCGGTTCACGGGCAAGAACTACAGTACTTGGGAATTTCGGTTCCGGTTATTTGTTCAGGAAAGAGGTTTATGGGGTCATATTGATGGGAGTGATCTGGCACCTGGAGATGATAACGCATTGTCAAAATGGATCATCATGGATGCTAGAGTCATGACTTGGATACTTGGATCTCTTGAGCCTCACTAGACCCAAATCTGAGGCCCTACAAAACTGCCGCAGATATGTGGAATTACCTCCACAAGGTTTATCGTCAAACCAGCACGGCCCGTCGATTTTAAGTTGAATATGAACTTGGATGGAAAGGACTGAATGAGAAATGGAATTTGTTTGCTCACACAACTTCAGATTGGATGTTTTGATGGTTTCAAATTCTGGTCACATAAATTGTATTTTCTCACTGTATGAAAGTTGGAATTTGGATGAAAAGGATTGAATGAGAAATGGAATCTAAAGAGCAATATCCATAAAGAGCAAGAGGTAAAAAAAAAGAAGACAAAAAAAATCTAACAAGACAAGTGTGAATAATAAACCATTCTTGTGCTCCTAAAACATCATTCTAATATTCAAATTTCAATAAGTACTTCATCACACAATGTAATAAAAGTTATTACGATACATTAACCATCCTTTTAGAACATCTAAGAATTACACTCCCACATTCAATCATCACAACACACATTTCTGAATGCTTAAACCAATGGTGTCAGATTAAAAAACTTGTAACGGGTTTAGTTGGAACACCGAGCCTGTAACAAACTTGAGTCATAATGATAAGACGGTTCCATGAATAGATGTGATGTCCGCAATATGAAAGTCTGACAGTTATGGGTGGTTTCAAACCAAGCCGGCTCGAGCTCGGCTCCATTCTGGCACGGTTTAATTCAGTATACCTGGATCTTGAGCCGATTTTGAGATCCGGGATCGGTTCGTTTAAATTAACGAGCCGAGCTCGACTGAATCAAGGTTTGGCTCGAAAACTCATGAGCCAGCTCGTTAATTTAACAAGCGGTGCGGGATTCGGGGGAGTCGGGACTAGGGAGCGAGTGGGAGAGAGGGGAGAGAGAGCAACGGGGGAAAATTCTTCCTCCCTCGTCACCGCTGAACCCCTCCCCCCTCCCATCCGTTGTTGTGGCCACCTTTGTCGCTGTCGACAATTGCCTCACCGGCCGCCTTCTGCCTTTTCGTCACCACTGATTTTGTGGCCACCACTATATTTCTTCCCCCTAGTCTGCCTTCACATTTGTTTCCGTTGTCACCGCTTCAGTCGTCACAACCGTTATCACCGAAAAAAGTTCCTTGCCGACGCCGCTGGAAGCTTTTCCCTCCGCGTTGTTCCTCATCCATGGTGGAAACTAGAGGACCTAAGTTAGAAGGAAAAAAATAATCCCCCCTAGCGAGAAGACAATTTCCTCATCAATAGACGCCGCCGGTACCTCCCCCCCCTCCCCCCCCCCCCCCCCCCCCCCCCGGACACTCTCGATGTGGACCAGGCACACCTCCGCTTCTCTCGTGTCAGGTTACCCTCCGCCGCGAAAAATCTGACCCTATACACTACTTCCGTCGAGTACCATCGCAGCAAGCTTCCATTTTTTCCCCGCTTTCGGCCATCGAAACGGTGTGACTCCTCCGTCAAGATCGTCGCCATTGCACAAGTTACTGGTGGAGATTTCCGAAGAGAAAGTCCTTATAATAGATGGAATTTTGGTGGACGAGCCGCCTGGTGCCGCTCGTGCTCGGTCATCGGCGTCGGAAATAGGCTTTTTCTCTCTCACAAACCCCAATTCTTACAAGACAAGGGTATGCCGCTCGTGGGAGGACTTGGGCCCGTGCACATGTGAGTCAAAATGCCTGGTGCTTACCTCTCGTTTCCGACGTCGTTCTGTACTGTTCACGCAAATATTTAATTGCTATTTCTATTGAATGTCGATTCTCACTTTGAAAACGGAAAAGAGCAGCTGCCATCAGTACGTCAGTTTCAAACGCCCTTGTTGAATTTCATATTTACTTGCCTTCTTGTTTCATTTTCAGTTCCTTTCTTTGCTTCTCTCTTTGATTTTAAGCATTTTCAAATTTAATAATGAAAAGGCCTAATACTATCCAGGAAAGTAATTTTTCTGTGTGAGTGAGCTGCAATTTCTATTGGTTTATGTTATCTATCTCATATGTTTCTAGAATGGATGAAGAGATTGTGGTTTTGTTTTTGATTTAATGTTGCAGGGAAAGCTGATATTTTCCTAGTTATGATTGGTTGATTCGACATAATGTCCAGGATAGCTAACTTTAAAAAGGTAAAAGTAAAAGTGGTTTTTTGGCTACATTTCCATGCTACACAAGTAAGCCTTTTGTTAAATATGACCTTCTGTTAGAGCTAAGTTTATTTCCATTCCAGAATGTGGCTTTTTCATTGCTCTTGAAATGGCTATTTGGATAGATATCTCAGCATTTAGTTTTCATCTGGCATTGTTTCAAGTTTCTTGAGCTAGAGCTACCACTGATTTGTGGAGTGGAATTGACCTATCATTTGGTTGCTAGTTGTATTGCCCTAATAATGATCTGAAAGATTTTTTATTTTTTTATTCTTGTTGATACGGGAAAGACAACAAAAACAAAAACAACCAAAGCCAATGTGGGGAATGAGAACTGCAAATGGTCGGATCCTATCTATGAGACTGCAATACTATTCCAAGATGCTAAAACTAAAATGTTTGAGGAGAAGCTCTACAACCTTGTGGTTGCAATGGTATCTGTCGTTCTTTTGAACTTCTCTCTCTCTCACTCACTTGGACCCTGTATCTCATCTCTTTCTTTTCTTATAGAAGCCTATTATTTTGTTATTGTGTTAAACTAATTTTGAGTTCTTTATCTTCAGTAGACATTTAGAAGGGATATTCTTCTGTTTTGTCAAGGATCATCTCGTTCCAGCATACTTGGTGAGGCCACCATAAATCTGGCGGACTTGCAGACGCATCAAAACCTTTATCTACTGCACTTCCTCTTCGGGGGGTGGCAATTCTTGTGTTGGATTAGTTTCCTTTGTGTGTTGTTGATGATGATCGTTTTTTCATGCCTTGGTAACCAGCAACTTGCAAGTATTTTCTTCTTTTTCTTCCAAACTACTAACTGCACTCACAATTTCTTGAATTTTGGAAAGAAGAAAATCAGACCTGTAGGTGATCTGAAAAGAAAAAAAAATTCTATCTTTTGCTACTAATTGGGCCTGCTTAGATTCAACTTCATTAAGTGAATACTTCAAACTCATGTGTTTTGTACTTCTCATAGTGTTTGCCTTGTGTCATGCAAAAGGTATAAAAAATGGTAATGTTGTGAATTTTATCTATATGGCAGGTTATAATCCAACTTCTCACATCTAAAACTGGCTTCAGCTGTTGCTTTAGTGATCCTACAAATTTGCATTGACTTCATTATTAACACTATAGTTTGAGACGTTGGATAAGGGTATTGATTCATCTAAGTGAAGCATGTTTTCCCAGAGCTAAGTGATTTGATGTGGAGAGAAGTTTTGTTGCATCGATCTTTGGGGTTTTCCTATCATCTTCTTGTGGCTTCGTCTCGATTTTCTAGAAGTTTTGAGTTTTAATTATTTTTGAAATCGTTAGTTGGTCTAAATTTTCATTGGATTGTCATAGAGAGTTTGAACAACAATGAGATGTCAGAGAGAGGAGATTTTAGATGCCCACTGGTCCAAGCGTTCATGATAAATCTGCCAAAAAAGTGTCATCTTTTGCAGAGGCGGCAAATGATCAAATTGACAAGGTTTAGAATTGTCATTTCTTGCTAGAGTTTAAACGTACATTAAACAAACAATGAGAAACATATTTAGGAACTTACTGGAAATGGAATGAATTAAATTACTAACATGCATATATGCATATTGTTCATATACATTGTTATGAACTCAATAGCAGGCCGAGTAATGCAAAGGCACAATGGTTGAGTCTTTTATTATTAAGTTAATTATTTTTCTTTCTATTTACTTTTACTTCATTTTTATTTTAATTGATGAGTTAGTATGCCATAGGGGCATTATTGTAATTCTTTCTCTTGAACCCTTGTTAGCGTAAACCCTACTTAAGGGGTGAAAGGAATGAGAAAAGACAAGTCTGATTTTAGTATAACCAGGGTTTTGAGTTCTCCTAAAGGAGCTCAGGGGTGTGCGTTCACCTTAATGAACCTAGGGTTTTCAAGCTTCCTTTCGACTTGATTCTTCTCTTATCTTCTTCTTCCCTATGAATCACTGTGTTAGATCCGGGACAATAACAACTGGGTATTAGAGCAGGGTAACATGGGGTATTCCAGCATTGACGAGTTAAGAGATTTGGTTGTTAGAGTGCAGAATGTATGGGTAAAAAATGAGGTGAGGTTTGCTTATATCAGACAGCTGATGGAACAAATCCCAACTCTTTGACTCCAAATCGACAGACTTGAAAAGGAGGTACGAAGGGCAGCAATGTAGGCATAAGCTGAGGCATGAATGAAAAGAATCAACCAGCAACTCGATAGACTCAAAATAGAAATGTGTATAGCAGCAATGCCTGATGATATACGTTTGTCTTCCATTGAAAAGTCTCCATTCTAGAAGAAGACGGGGCAACTTTTGTCTCGGCAAATAATTTTGGCTGTTCCGAAGTCGATCGACCTCAAATTTCTTCGGAACAACCCGATTTGGGTTCGTAAGTTTTTGTCGAGCTCCTCTATACTCGGCAACCTAAACTGAAGCCCAGCCTCTAGAAATCCGAAGTCAAGGAGACTGGAAATTTCCGAGCCTAGAGGCTCAATGATAAAGTTTGGCCAGATACCTCCTTCGTCAACATAGTGGCTGTTGTTCGCCATCGATAAAAATTTCCTAAGGTCATTCTTCTCGGCAACGACGGCACGGGGAAGATCTCGTTGACAAATCAATAGGTCGTGCTCGCAGATGCGAACAAGAAAGACCAAAAACCCAAAATCTTTGATTTCACAGTGGAAATTGTTGCCTTGGCGGAAAAAGAGAATTCATGCAGTAAAATTAAACAATTGTCTCCCCTTATCTCAATTTGTTTCCCACATGTTGTTCGTTACAATGGTAAACACTAGCCAGAAAATGGGCTACCAGAGAAATGGCGTCACAGTGGATTCTGGTGTGCCGTCTCTGCCTTACTATCCTGGTTGTGGTCTTGTTTCTGTGTAGGCAGTGGCCAATCTTTGAAGGAACCTTCATTGAGAAGATCAACTACTTCATCACCGTTGGTGCTTACAACTAATTCTTGCGAACCTTCAGAGGTCGTTTGTGGAACAAATCCTTTGGTTCACATGTATTCAGCCTGAGAAGATGTAGTGTCCGCTCGAACACTGTTCTATGAAATTATTCCACCAGGTCTGGTTTCTTGGAATTATATGGTGTACCGTTATGCAAAGTGTGGGGCTATGGCGTCTACCAGGGAGCTATTCGACTTAAAGCCGAAACAAGACGTTGTAGTTGGTGGACCGCCACCTAGCCTCTATATGTCATTAGTGGCCGTGGGGATGAAACCATAAAATCAAAGAGCCCATAAAATCAATGGCGCACCTGTATCTTCTTCCCTAAAAATGCCTGGAACACAGTGCATATACAGGAAAACTTTTGGGTGTTTCCATAATTAGAGAGACAGTGAATTTATGGCTGGTCAGCTTTGAGCATTCGGATATGTAATGCGTGATAATCCAGAGGAGGCAGATCCTTGGTTCACTAATACGTGTACTGTGAAATCTCCTAGTCCATCAGCCAAGGAAACTTTAAATTCAAAATGCAAAAAGGATGGTATGTCCCTTGTAGTGGCTGGATGTGTGTCTCAAGGAAGTAGATACTTGAAGGAGCTTGGAGGGATTAGTATAACTGAAGTGCATACACTGTTCTGGAAAGCTCTTGGTGCTTGCCAGATATATGTTGAAATGCTAAGAGGTATTAAGACAGGAGCTGGGAGCATGGTTGAAATCATGCAAATTGATAGGGGAGGTGCTGCGGCAATTTTGCACTCTATATCAATAGGAAGGCTTCCACTTGCCGAGGCAATGAATGCCAATTTATCAGCTGCTGCTACAGCAATTCGCCAGAGAGCAGTAATTGGTCTTCGTGAGTCATCTCAGAAGAATTATAGCGACGTTGTTGCTGTCAAATCAGACCTAAACTATATTGGTCAGCGGATAGAGAAAATACTTCAACTGAAGAATTATATTGTTGTTAGTGAGCACATAATCAGGTATAGAATCTTTGTTAAAAAATTTATTGAGTCACCCGACGTGATAAAAATGTGTGTTCGGAAGTGTGACCCAAATATGGCAATAAGCCTCATGAATGTGAATGGCCACCATTAGACCTATACAATGCATATCTACAAGCGAAAGAAAATATTACATGTCCTTGCTGATCAGGTGACATATACCATACTCCTAAATGTCTATTGTCTGGCTGGGAGTGTAGAGAGGGCACAAGATATTTACGAGAAAGTAAGACATATGGCATCAGTTGGGGCTTGCAGATTACATCTCACCACCTACAACACAATTATAAAGGTTTTTGTAGATGCCAAAATGTGGCAATTGGCATGGAAAATAACAAAAGAGATGGTCTCAAATGGTGTTAGTCCTAATGTTGTCACCTGGTCATCATTGATTAGTGCCTTTGCTAAAGCAGATCTAATGGAGCGTGCAATTCACACATTTGATGAAATGCTCCTCTTTGGCTATGAACCTTCATTGAAGCGGCAACTTCTAATCTCCACCATTTTTATGACTGTTTGGATTGCAATTGTCAGCTACATTGCTCTGCCATCCAACTTCACCCTCTATGACTTTGGAGTTGCGAAACCAGTTAAGAATTGGCACTTCTTCTGTGTTGCTATTGAATTGTGGGTTGGACTCATTATTGGATACACAATGGAGTATTACACTAGCAATGCTTACAGTCCTGTGCAGGATGTTGTTGCTTCTTGCAGAACAGGGGCAACAAAAAATATGATTTGTGGCCTCATACTGGGTTACAAGTTTTTCATAATTCTACTTAGGTTTCTGTCTTGCTGCCATATATAGACTTTTTGTGGCAGTTTTGGGAATGTTTAGCACAATTACAACCAGGCTTGCGCTTGACACCTATGGACTCAGGGGGAGGAAGATCATGTAGCTTGCGTGGTTGACCTACTTGGCCACAGTGGGTACCCTGCAGCAGCAACCAAAGTGATAGAGGATTACACTGGCCAGACTGGGTGCTGTCCCAGCATATCATCCACGGTTTTTACTGTTGCCTACAAACCAGTGATGCACATACCATCAATTCTAGATCAATTTACTGTAGTGGGTTTACTCACAGCTAGCGCGAATCTGGGTGCATTACATCAAGGGAAACTCTTGTAGGCTTACATCAAGAGAGATTTTAACTGCCCCCATTCACACTATACAGAAGCTGAGGTTCTCATTGAAATTTGTGCACGGCTATTGGTGGCTTACTTGCATGAATATGCATGTGAGGCTTATGTTGCTGCTCTCTATTATGGGATAAACAATACAGGAAGTGGAAAATAGATGCAAATGTTTTCAGGCCAACTATTTTAAGTGCCAATTGAACCTGATCTGGGTCCAAGCCTTGGAGTTGCTCGTGTCCCAGGAATTGGACTTATTTACACAGAATTAGTCAGAGCCTTAACCAGTACTATTGCGGCTGCGTGTGGATTTCACAAGGATATGTAGAGTGATCCAAGGACAGTAGTTTATGCCAAAAAAAAGAGATGTTACATTGACAGAAATTGGGCAGACAACAAGTCAATACATTTTAGTTCCCTATTTTGTTAACTTTTCACATTAGTGGGTTCATTCTCACATGGGTTTCCGAAGATTATGGTGGAACATCTTGTTGGCCAGTCATGGTCTTGCCAAATTGGAGCAGGTGATAGTTTAGACTATTGTTTGGTTGCTTGACCATGTGGTGGGTTGCTGCAGTGAGTAATGCTGGAAGTGTTGGATTCTCACCCAAAAAAACAATTTTCTGGAGGAACATTCTGTCAACGGGGGAAACCAGTGGTGGATTTTGGATACCGCAATCTCTCCGTTCGAGGTGTTACATTGGAGCGCTTACACGGCTTGTGTCGCCCAATGGGTTGACACAGATGCCACAAATGTTACATGGGAAGATGTGGAGACGTTTCGGCACGCATACCCTACCTTCAAGCTTGAGGAAGCTCTTTCTCTACGGGGGGAGTGATGGTATGAACTCAATAGCAGGCCGAGTCAGGCAGAGGCGTAGTGGCTGAGTCATCTAGTATTAAGTTAATTGTTTTTCTTTCTATTTACTTTTACTTCATTTTTATTTCAATAGATGAGTTAGTATGCCGTAGGGGTATTATTGTAATTCTTTATCTTGAACCCTTGTTAGCATAAACCCTACTTAAGGGGTGAAAGGAATTAGAAAAGGCAAGCCTGATTTTAGTGTAAATAGGGTTTTGAGTTCTCCTAAACGAACTTAGGGGTGTGCGTTCTCCTTGACGAACCTAGGGTTTCAAAGCTTCCCTTTGGCTTGATTCTTCTCTTATCATCTTCTTCCCTACGAATCACTGTGTTAGATCCGGGACCGCAACATACACACACACGAGCACCCATGCACACCACCCCCCCCCCCCCCCCCCCCCCCCCCACACACACACACACACACACACATATATACACTTTAGTTGATGATTTAAATAATTAAATTCTATTTTACAGTAAATTAAAGGTATAATTGATGTGACTGAAATTTAACCAACTTATTTGGAAAGATTCTATAAGATTTTCATTTGAACCTTTTATTTCTGGCAATATACGAATTTATGTTTGTTTGTTTTTTAGACCATGAGAAGGTAGAATTCATTGAGATATCACCTGACAATAAGTGTTCCTCGAGGATCCCTAGCTACAACAATTCCATTAGCCATCTAGAAACATGCGACCATGATATAGCCAAGGATTTGCAAATGTCCCATTTAATTGAGTAAATGTTTACTGTAACTTTTGGAAGTGTATGTATTATCTATTACTGACTTGCACAATAAATTTTTTTTATTGAAACGTATCTGCTGTGTGCATGAAGTTTCGTAAAGATTTACTGTAAAATTTAGGAAAACTTAAAAAGATTTTAAAAATTTTGGAAAAATATTACTTTGTTTTGCAAATGAATATTCCTGAAAATATGTTGCCTACATGGAGAAAGATTTCAGGTAGCCATGGATGTCTTCTTGCTTGCTGCCTTTTCATAGTTTCAACGGGACGCCTGACCCTTCTGATTTACTTGCTCTATTCTTACAGAAAATAAAAGTTGAATAATACTTCATTATGTTGCTATATCCTGATGTTTGTCATTGTGGTTTCTATTAAGGTTGCATGTTGCATGTGTGTGAATTTATATCTTTCTCTATTATCAAGTACTCTGCTACTTGCATGGTCATTTCTTATTTTTCATTACTATGACACAGTTAACATTGTCTTTGAAACTGGTTTATAAAATTCACTTTCAGGTCAATGTTTTGATCCATCTAATAGGCTACTGGTGAAAATTCCATTGAAATGACACACTAAATTCTTCAGGTCTTACTGTTGGTTTTTGAAATTTTATTTCACTTCATTTTTTTCATATTTAATCTTTTTTGGGATGGTGTTTCATGCTTAGTTCACTTTTAAAGTAGGTAAATTCAATAGTAAGATTCAAATCAGACTCTACGGAGCTGATTAAATGCTTATTATCCTCAAATGTTGATGGTGCATTGACCCATCCAGAGGACATTCTAAAGTCTAGATTGCATCGTCAAAAGTTAGATGTAGTTGAACCAAAAGACAAACTTTGGAATGAAGAGCCTGTTAAAAAGCTAATCGGTAGATCATTCCCATCACATGAAGAACTCTTGGTGGAGCAGAAAGCTGAACATTCTGTGGTGTATGTACAAAATGTACATTTTGGGAGTGTCTTCAGATATTTTAGAAGGGGCTTTGGATGAAATCAATGGTAAGATTAAACTTCTGAAACAAAAGATATAGATAGCCTTGAGCAGCAGTTAAAGCATGAAGACGATTCTAGAGGATTTTTGATTCTTAAACTTCAATCTGCGTTGCATGAGATTGAGGTATTGAGGGACTCTGAAGTTGAGTGCATATCTAGATGCAATGATTTGAAGTCATTAAATCATGTTCTGGAAGCAAAATTACAGAGTACCACAGCTGAGAACTCTCTCCTCACTCATAAACTTGCTGAATGTGAAGAAGTTATCTCAGAACGCAGAAGTTACGAATTGTAAGTGCAGGGGAAAGTGAAAGTACTTTACCTAGTGAAAGTGACAGTTAATTACTTGTTTGTGGTAGTGTGCGCAATGAAAAATGCAATATAAAGTACTTGTTTGTGTTAGTGTGCACTATGTAAAGTGGAGTGTATAGTACTTGTTTGTGTTGGTATGCACAATGGAAAGTGCGGTGTAAAGTATAAAGAGATTATTTATTAATAAAATATTTTTATATATTTGACTTTTAGATAATTAAATTAATATTAGTTAATTAATTAAATATAATAATTAAACAAATGCTTACTTTTATACTATTAAAATTTTAATCAAGGAAGGCCCACATATCCAAATGTGTTGGAAGATGGGTCCAAGCCCATAAGATATGGACTCACCATGATCACACGAGCTAGTGGGACCCACCATGATCACATGTGGCATGATAAGTCCTACACAATAATAAGTATTACAGTATTAGATTTATTATGGACACAAGTCTCGTAGAAGAGTTTTAGTTTAAAGTTATTTGAGTCATGTTAGTCTTATTTTTATATTGGGTTATTTAATTATGCTAAGACTTATCAAGTGTTAGAGTTTGGGTGTAATTGGGATAAAGGTAGTTTAATTATAAATGGACTCTACTACCTTCCTCTATTAGAGGTTTATGCACTCTATTACAACAAGTTAATAAAGTATTTTTTTTTCCATAAATTCAACATGCTCTCAGAGCAGGTTCTGTGTGTTGACTCGGTCAACCCACAGAGATAATGTGATCATTTTTCTGATCTATTATCTCAAGCAGTTTAGCTTCGTATTTCTCTTTTTATAGTCCCTATACCTATTATTTTATTTACATTTTCACATCTATGCTGAGATTTTTATATTTTATATTATATATTGATGGAAAGATATTCGAGTCTATTTTCCATAGAAAAATGACTTTTTGAAATCGGAGTTATCTACAAAGAGAAATCAATATTTGAAGCAGCAAAGGTCAGATTACAAAAGAGGTTCATGCAGCAGTAGAAAGCTTCAACTTCCGAGCTATTTTATGCTATCAAGAACGAGACTTTATATGGAGAAATATATAAAAAGAAATATATACAAGTCTATTTTCTTAATTATTCAACCAATTCTATATCTGACTTTTTTATATGGAGATATTGATCTTGGAAGAGTCAATGGTCATGCTAGAAAAAGGGGAAAAAATACTTAGTTCGGCATATACCCAAATCTACCAAATTATATATCTCACTAGAAGTATATTTTATGAAAATAAATTATACTTGGATGAAAGGTATTTAAGTCTAGTTTTAGAAGGAGAAAATTTTATGTCAATCTGATCTATATTTAAGGATATATTCGCATTGGAAGAATTAAAGGTCATACTGGCATCCTGTGACTTTAAAAAATCCAAATTTAAGCCAATTGTTTTGCATCACTTTTAGAGTTGTTGTTATTGATCAAGTGTATTAAAAAAAATATCTCACTTACCCCTTTTTTTTTTACTACATCTATGTTATTTAGTTCAAGATAGGAACATTACCATTACCTCCCAGCTTCAGGGAAAGAAATACAAGAAAGAGGTATTTTATTCCATATATTGTGGAAAGTTTCATGTGACCAATATATTCAAGAAATGGGGAGCACAAAAGATGAAACTTTTGCATCTAAGAAGAAATTTTTTGCAGCAAAGAAAATTAAAGATAAAAAATCTTGACTTGCAGTAATAATTGTGGTAATTATTGGAGATACTTGATTCAGCTGGACTCGATTCTATTTCTTTGGCTGAATTATTATTTTGAGGTATTCACAACATATTCCTTGGTCAACATATTATTTGGTGCAGGTAATCGTATCAAATTATTTCATGGGTTTTTACAAGGATTTTATTATTGTGGTCCATGTTATATGCGCTTGGGCACATTTTAGCTGCAGTTATTGTGTCTCTTTGGATGAGACATTATTATTGAAGAAGTGGTGGCCTCAGCATCCTATCTTCCCCTTTACCCATTACTTATTGGTTATTTGACAACCTTACTCCTACCATCCTTTATTTGACTCTTACATACTTCTTTGGGCCAACCTCTTGTGTGTTGCTTTGTTTGGGAGTTTAAGTCCATTGAGACTTTGTATATATATATATATATCGTGGGTCTTTTATCACCGTCATATGAATGACGGACATTACCCACTTATCAGGTCTTTTATTGTCGTCTTGTGAATAACAAGCATTTATCACGTATCACGTCTTTTATTGTCGTCTTGTGAATAACAAACATTTATCACATATCAATGTCGGGGTTGGGTCACCGCGATGGAGGAGATTATTACTACATATATGTTACCCCCCATAAGTGGTAGTTATTACTCCTGCCACTTGAAAGTCGTTGTCCTATGGAGGGACACGGTGATGGAGGAGTTTTTTCTGCACTTCTGAGCTCTACGTATAAACCCACTACCTGCAAAAGATAGGAGTGCCACTACCTGAGAATGATAGGAGTAGGCCTTATATCCAGCATGGGTTATGACTGGAGTATGGAGTGATGTCATACGGCTTGGAGTGATTTTACTCTCACTTATCTTATGCCAGTTGGGCCTCATGAAAGAGAACACCAGCGTGAGGGGGAGTATTGGATGATATGGAGGACTGCCATTTTATACGACAAGATCCTATACATCATTTGCAGCAAGCTAGGAGTTCATAATGCTCTCTCATCCCCAATTTGAGGGGAAGTGTTGGAAGATGGACCCAAACCCATAAGACAAGGACCCACCATGATCACACGAGCTGGTGGGACCTACCATGATAACGTGAGGTGGCATGATGAGTCCTACACAATAAGAAGTCTTACAGAACCAAAATTATTATGGAAGCAGGTCTCGTAGAAGAGTTCCAGTTTAAAGGTGTTTTAGTCATGTTAGTTTTCTTTTTATATTGAGTTATTTAATTATGTTAGGACTTATCTTTAAGTGTTAGAGTTTGGGTGTAATTGGGACAAAGGTATAGTTTAATTGTAATTGGACTCTACTACCTTCCTATATTATAAATAGAGGTTCATGTACTCTGATTACAACAAATCAATGAAGTATTTATCTTTTCCATAAATTCAACAGTTATATAAAAAGGATATTATAAAATATTTTTTAGCTCAATATCTATTAGTAATATCAAAATAATATTAATTTATTAACTTAATATATAAAAATTAAAATATTCACACAAATACTTACTTTTATAATATAAAAAAACTTAATGCCATTATTATATTAAAAGTGTTTAAATTCTCACACTTAAACTAACGTATATTCGCAGTTATATTTGTTTAAATTCATTACCCATTGTACTATGCAAACAACGTAATAATAAAAATAAAAAATAACATTGGTGATTTTCAAGACTCCATGAATTTATCTCATGGAGAAAAAGGAAAAGAAACCCATTGGGAGAAAACTAGAGGAAGAAGGGTTATGGAATTGATGATCCTAACCCTCCCCCTGAATCTCTATTTATAGATTTATGAACCTACTGTATTACAATAATACCCCTGAACTTAGGGTTTAGGGTTTTAACACTAGAACTTTAACTTAATTACAATAATGCCATCTCTATGAAATGACTATTTATTTACAACCTGCCATCATTGTATGTGGGCCTATGGGCCTTTTCCTTGATTTGTGGGCCTTAAGCCCGTCTTCTATATCTCTTGGTTGCATGTCTTCCTTGGTCTTATGGGCTTGGGCCTTCCTTGGTCGTGTGGGCTTGGGCCCTATCTTCCAACACTCCCCCTCAAGCTGGTGGTGAGAGAACAATATGAATTCCCAGCTTGCTGCAAATGATGTATAATATCTTTGTATAAAATGGCGCATTTTCCAATATGCCTTCATCTTCCAACACTCTCCCTCATGTTGGTGCTCTCGTTCATGAGGCCCAGTTGGCATAATATCAGTGAGAGTAAATCACTCCTAACCACTAAGACATTACTCCATACTTCAGTCATAACTCATGTTGGATGTAGGACACACTCCGTCTTTTGTAGGTAGTGTGTCTATCGGAATTGCTCTGAAGTGTTCACCTCCACCACCGTGTCCCTCCACAGGACAACGAGTCTCAAGTGGTAGAGTAATATAAATATAATTATAAGTTCCTCCATCATGGACTTCCAACTTTAAATATTTTTTATATTTTTTACGGGAATGAAGTTCCTATAAAACAGAGTAACCTCAACCCAGGAACATCGTAACAACAATCAAGAAGATAGCCAACGCAGAACTTTATTTTAATACAAAGCTGATTTCGTCCCACCACATGCTCTTAGAAGTGCTTCAATGGCTTCTGGACTTACAGAAGAAGAAACTAAAAATGAAAACAAACAGGGAATAGGTATTACTCTGGATGCGATTTGTTGCTGAAGAACACCTCTATTTATAGGTGATTTGTAGCACTGAATCGAGGAAGACAGCTGGGAGACAGCTACGGAAATAAGATAAAGGAAGCTTCCTTTCTCTTCCGGCGCCGATGGATGCCTCTGTACCCTCTGTCCACTGCAACGGTCAGTATAGAGTCACCTCTATTTTTCGCTCCTTCCATTAATTCCCGTTCACACTTGAGTCCTTTTAATTTTTCGTTCATGCTTGGGTCTCCCCGTACCCCGCCGCCAAGGGGGCCAACCCCCTTGGACCCCCGTCGGGGCTGTCTCCCCGAACCCCGCCTTCATTTTACAGTTTCTTCACAAATAACCATTGCGGTCACAATTTGACCTCATCAACGTCAAAGCCAGAACTGCTAACTAATTTACTCACTCTCGACATCGGCGCTCCTCATAATTGGGGGCCAGTGAATACATTAGATTAGCAATAACTCGTGAGAGGTGGGCATTGACACACTAACAATTCCTCCATCATGGACTTCCAACCACAAATATTTTTTATCCTCTGTCATGGACTCCCCAACCACAATTCCTTTTAATTTTTCGTTCATGCTTGGGTCTCCCCGGACCCCGCCGCCAAGGGGGGCAGCCCCCTTGGACCCCCGTCGGGGTTGTCGCCCCGAACCCTGCCTTCGTTTTACAGTTTCTTCACAAATAACCATTGCGGTCACAATTTGACCTCATCAGCGTCAAAGCCAGAACTGCTAACTAATTTACTCACTCTCGACATTGGCGCTCCTCATAATTGGGGGCCAGTGAATACATTAGATTAGCAATAACTCGTGAGAGGTGGGCATTGACACACTAACAATTCCTTCATCATGGACTTCCAACCACAAATATTTTTTATCCTCTGTCATGGACTCCCAACCACAAATAATTTTGGTATTTTTTATTGGGATGAGGTTCCTCCGTCATAGACTCCCAACCACAAATAATTTTGATATTTTTGACGAGGATATAGTTCCTCCGTCATGGACTCTCAATCACAAATATTTTTTACAGGAACAAATAAATAATGGTATGAGGCTATCTCTTCTTCAATAATAATGTCTCATCAAAAGAGACACAATAGCAGCAAGTGAAATGGGCTCGAGCCCATTTAACATGACCCAAAATAATCCTTGTAAAATGATCCATGAAATAATCCAATGCACATATCTTTTCTAAATAATATGCTGACCAAGGAATAATTTGTCAATGCTTCAAAAATAATAATCCAGTTAGAGAAAAAATTTACCGAGTCACGCTGAAATATTTATAAAACTTGGGCATGAATACCGAGGCAGAAATAGGTGGCCCGAGTTAGGTTGACCTAGACCCAAGTTGACCCAGACTGAGTTGGTTGGAACAGAAGTCACGCTTGGTTGGAAAGCTATTGGGTTAACTCGCCGGTCCGGGTTGCGAGATAGCTCATGCACTGAACCGCTGCTCAGATAAAATTTCTTAACTTAGGAACCTTTAATTGGGAAACAGTGCCTTCTTCCCCGACCGAACAGAGCGGCAAAAAACTTTCTTCGTCCAGAACCGGCAACAGAAGGACAGTGATGGTAGAGCAATGGCTGGAGATCCTTATGAATAGAGCAAGATCGAATCAAGATCGGAAATAATCTTTCCGGAATAAAATAGCAGAGAAGATGGACACAGAGAGATTTCCTCGATGTCTCAGGCTGTTTCGGCGGCAAAGAAAATAATCTAGCGAAGAACTTGTATAATCAACAAGACATGCTCTTTTTGGAACTTTTTTGAGTTGCCTTAAAGCAGGTAAAATCAAATCAAGAGCTTCCCGAAATATATGATTGGTAAGATGACTGATTCGAGCTTACTAGTGCTTTCCGAAAAAATATTTCCAACAGAGAACATGTTGGTTGGAAGTTAATAAGCAACAACAAAATAATTCTGGATGGTGACTGTTGATTTCAAGAATGATATTACGGTTGTTGGAATGACAGTGGTGGAGATATCTAGCAAGATTTTTCCATCTCTCCACGAGAAATGGAACATGTTAATGATAGTTCCCACATACATTAGTGAGTATAAAAATCTTGCATTTATTAGTTGGCAGAAGAGGTTTCCTACGTGGCTAGTCATTTTGGGATAGGGACTTCAACCCAATTTGATATGGTATCAGAGCAAGGTTCTCATATGTGGTCATCCACCCAAATTATCCACGTGCTACCATGTGAGAGCCTCTACCTAAATTATCCACATCCTACCATGTGAGGGGGAGTGTTAAGAATAGTCCCACATACATTAGTGAGTATAAAAATCTTGCATTTATTAGTTGGCGAAAGAGGTTTCCTAAGTGGCTAGTCATTTTGGGATAGGGCCTTCGACCCAATTTGACAAAACCAAACTCGTGTTCTCCGGTGAAGGCAATAAACAAAGCGCATAGTCGGCGCTCAGGAAGCTTAGCAACTCCAGTAGAGTGTTGTCAATGAAGGAAAAGGCAGACGAAGACAATGCTAGCACAGACCGTCAAAGAGCAGCAGTAACATCCGACAACAGCAACACACGGAACTATGGGACAGAGAGAAGACAAGCCTCGTCGAAAAGATACCGTGAAGCTTCCTCTGGCTCTTGAGCTTGCCGCATGACGAAAAGAAGCTATCTTCTTTTATAATATTTCCAATGAGAACAATAATGTGGCTAGTGCAATACTGAAGCCAACTGGATCCCTGCCTCTGAGGGGTCACTGGAGTTATTTGTAGAAGGATACTTTCCTGGTTGAGAGACGGATCGGGTTGACAGGACCAAGTTGCATTCATGCTAAAAAGCAAAGAAGAAACCCATATACTCCTGCATTCGATCGATTGTCGTGTTGGGCTCACGCTGTAAAGACGAGTCAACTCGGCTCAACATAGATACGAAAAAAAAGTGCGCGAGAGAGAGAGAGAGAGAGTTGTGGTTGCCTCGAGCATACAGGCATGGTGGATGATACAATTTAACCAAAAAAAAAAAAAAAACTGTCTAAGAATTAAAAGAGAGAAAAAAAATTTCTAATCCTATATGAAGGAGAATTAAACCTGAAAAACCATAGTAGGAATCCTGAAAATCATAGGTCTGATACCATGTTGATTTTCAGGACTCCATGAATTTAGCTCATGAAGAAAAAGGGAAAGAAACCCATTGGGAGAAAACTAGATGAAGAAATCTTATGGAATTGATGATCCTAACCCTCCCCCCTGAAGCTTTATTTATAGATTAATAAAACTACTGTATTACAATAATACGCCTGAACTTAGGGTTTAGGGTTTTAACCCTGGAACTTTAACTTAATTACATCAATGTCATCTCTATGAGATGACTCTTTATTTACCATCCTAACATCATTGTATGTGGGCCTATGGGCCTTCTCCTTGATTTGTGGCCTTGAGCCGTCTTCTATATCTCTTGGTTGCATGGATCTTCCTTGGTCTTATGGGTTTGGGCCCATCTTCTAACACACTTGTATATGTGGGCCTTCCTAGGTCGTGTGGGCTTGGGCCCTATCTTCCAACAAACACATATAACTCAATCACGTATTTAATATAAAAAAGCTACAACTGTACATACAAAATACAACCAAAAAAAATATTTAATGCCATTAAAACATAATAGTCAATAATTTTTCCACATTTGAATTGCTAATACATCTAAAAAATATGATGCTCTTGTAGATTGTATTGCAGACTCCCTCTGAGTACTTATTTGAGTGTCCACATCGTCCTTAAAATCATCACCACTATCACTGTCTTCATTTTTAATTATATTGTTATCTTCACAATGTTCTTCACCAAAATCATCACTTGAATCATGTTCTTCATCTTTAAATAAATCCATGTAATCCTCCATGGGTATATAATTATGCAATATACAACAAACAATCATAATTTTTACCTGGACATCAAAATCAAAAGGAGGAGCATCTTTTAATATCTTGAAATGAGCTTTTAAAGCCCCAAATATATGCTCGATAGTATTCCGTTAAGATGAGTGTCTTTGATTAAATACTTCTCTTTCATATGTAGGAGTATTATCTCCAAATTCTTGCAAGTGATAACGAGTCCTTCAATAGGGTGCCAAAAACCCTAAGCCCTCTCAATGTCCTTCCCAAAAAATGCTAGAAATCCAAATCTAGCGATACCCTCCACTAGTTTTGGGAAGGGACAGGTCCTCCCTTTCAGTGCTTATTTCTTGAGCCTAATGGACTAGCTATTTACATTTTCGGGTCCTTTCATACACCTTTCTTGTCACAAGGCAATATGGAATTTTATTTTTCAAATATTTGCACATCTTAAAAGAAAAGATTACCTCAATATGATTTCCTAGAAATCATTCCAAGAAACTTCAAGGGGGGGGGTTAGTGCATTTTCAAAGTGAAAGTGAAAGTGAACTATTTTTTTGTGTTTGTATGCACAATGCAAAATATAGTGGAAAGTACAAAAGAAAATTATTAATAAAATATTCTAATAGATTTAAATTTTATTGGATATTTTTTATCAAAGTTTTCTATTAATAAGTTAGGATAGATTTTAACTCTTCTTACTTACTCAATAATAATAATAATTAAACTTTAATTAATTAAATAATTATATATATATAAAATAATTAAATTTTTTTACTTTTATGATATCCAAATGCTTAATCAAATTGTTACTTTTTAATATCTAAATTCTCAGTCTCGAAATATTAATTAAATATAATATTCAAATTTATAAACTTAATTAAATAAAAAAGATGGTATTTTATTATTCAAAATTACTTCTACAAATTTAATTTTATAAGATTTTTTATTTAAATAAACAAAAATATTTAATTTATTTTAATTTATTAAATAACTAAAAATAAATTAATATTATTTATTTAATTAAAAATATATAAAAGGATTAAACAAATCCATACTTTTATATTATTCAAATTGTTAATTTAAAAAATCTAAATTCTCACTCTTAAAAAAGTCACTAAATATAATGTTAAAAATAAGGATTTAATATAAATAAAAAGTTTATTGTGTTTTACAAAATTATCTAATATATTTACCTTTTACTTTAGATAACTATATTTAACTAAAATAAAATAATTTTATGTTGTTTTAAATTAATAAAAAATTAAAATTTAATTTTTTAAATTAATAAGTAATTTTAAAAAATATTAACATGTTTTAAATTAATAAATTATTTTTAAAAATAATTATTTATTTAATTAAATAGATTAAAAATGATCTAACAAGTACTTACTTTTATGATATCCAAATTCTTAATGAAATTGTTACTTGTGTAAAATCTAAATTCTCACTCTTAAATTAGAAATCAAATATAATATTAAAATCAAGAATTTATATAAATAAAAAATAAGGTATTTTATTATATAAAACTATTCAGTTAGATTTAAACTTTATAATATAATTTTATTTAACTATTTTTTAATAAAGTAAGATAAATTTCAACTTGTTTAAATTAATAAATTAATTAAGCTTTTTAATTTACTTAAATGTAGTTAATTTTATTATATCCAAATGCAAAAGTGAGAGGGCAGAATGAGCATAACAAGAGTGAGAGAGTGAGTGAGCAGGCGAGTGAAAATGAATTCACTAGCCTTAGGAGTGATTTAACTTTCTCTCGTTTTTCTCAAGAATAAGTGTCACTTGACACTTATGGTGCACACTAATAGGTTTTGGGTTATTTTCACTAGTGAAATTAGTTTTATTTTCACTTTCACTTTGTACTAATGGGGCTTTAGTGTGCTCAATGAAAAGTGCAACGTAAAGTACTTTCTTGTGTTAGTGTACACAATGGAAAATATAATGGAAAGTAGAAGATGAGTTTATTAATAAAATATTGTGATAGATTTAACCTAATTAATATAGTTTTATTTAGAATTTTCAATTAACAAAATAAGATAAGTAACTTAAAAATTAAAAATAAAACTAGGTGGAAGGCTTTCATGGCCTTCATTCAAGAGCCCATGGGATATTTTCAATTTTGCCAATTCTATGAACTTCTAGAACGCTATCACCACGATCGCCACCATCTACCCAATTTTGATGGTATCCTAATTTCTTCCACCTATTGACCTAGTTAATAATTTGTTGTTTCTGTTCATCTCGTTTCTAACACCAAAATTGGAAACTGGAAGAGAGGCCAAGATATGGAACTGTCCATTCGAAAGGGCGGGGAAGGATGCAAGGTTACCCAGAGGGAGCATTTGCACTACTGTTCCGATAGGGGTACTCCCGACAACGTATCAATTGGAAAAAATTAGGTATGAATTGAAAGACCAATCTGTTGCGTTGAACTTGTGAGCGACTGTGGAGAGCATTCTAGAATCCCATAGAGTTGGCAAAATTGATAATATCGTCGAACTGATACACCGTCGGGAATGCCTCTATCGGAACAGTAGTGCAAATGCTCTCTCTAGGTAACTTTGTATCCTTCTCCACCCTTTCGAATGCACAGTTCCATATCTTGGCCTCCTTCCAATTTACAATTTTGGTGTTAGTAACGAGACAAAGAGAAACAACAAATTATATATTAGGTCAATAGGTGGAAGAAATTAGGATACCATCAATTGTAGTAACCCAAAATTGGGTAGATGGTGGCGATCGTGGTGAGAGCATTCTAGAAGTCCATAGAGTTGAAAAAATTGATAATATCCAATGGGCTCTTGAAGCCCATGAAAACCTTCCTCCTAGTTTATTTTTAATTTTTAAGTTTCTTATCTTATTTTGTTAATTGAAAAATCTAAATAAAGCTATCTTAATAAGTTCAAATCTATCATAGTATTTTATTAATAAACCCATCTTCTACTTTCCATTTTATTTTCCATTGTGTACACTAACACAATAAAGTACTTTACTTTGTACTTTTCATCGAGCACACTAAGGCCTCGTTAGTACACTCTAAAGTGAAAGTGAAAGTGAAAATGAATTACTTTCACTAGCGAAAATAGCCCAAAACATGTTAGTGTGCACCGTAAATGGCGAGTGGCACTCATTCTTGAGAAAAAACGAGGGAAAGTGAAACCACTCCTCCCTAAGGCTAGTGAATTAACTTTCACCCGCGTGCTCACTCACTCTTTCACTCTTCTTATGCTCATTCTGCCCTCTCACTTTTGCATTTGAAAATAATAAAATTAAATATTTATTTAAGTATTTTATTTATATATTTAATGAAATTAAAAAATATTAATTTAATTAATTAATTATTAATTTAAACAAGTTGAAATTTATCTTACGTTATAAATAGAATAGTTAAATAAAATTATATTATAAAAATTAAATCTAACAGAGTAATGTTAATATTTTTTGAAATTATTTATATATTTAAAACGAGTTAGTTGTTTTTATTAGTTTATAACTACTTAAAATTTATTTTATTTTAGCCAAATATAGCTATCTAAAATAAAAGTTAAATCTATTAGATGATTTTATAAAAAAAAATTATTTATATAAAATCCTTATTTTTATCATTATATTTAATGACTATTTTAAAAGTGAGAATTTAGATTTTGTAAAGTAACAATTTGATTAACATTTGGATAATATAAAAGTAAGGGTTTATTTAATCATTTTATATATACTTAATTAAATAAATTTTCTTAATTTATTTTTAATTATTTAATACTTTAAAATAAATTATATATATTAGAGTTTATTTAAATAAAAATATAATAAAATTAAATTTGTAAAAGTATTTTTGAATAATAAATTACCATATTTTTTATTTACATAAATTTATAAATTTTAATATTATATTTCAAGAGTGAGAATTTAGATATTAAAAAGTAACAATTTGATTAAGCATTTGGATATCATAAAAGTAAAATCTGTTAAGTATTTTATTTATTTATATATATATATATATATAATTAAATTTATAAAGTTTAATTATTATTATTATTATTGATGAATTAAGAAGAGTTAAAATCTATCCTAACTTATTAATAGAAAAGTTAGATAAAAAATATCCTATAAAATTTAAATATATTAGAGTATTTTATTAATAAATCTCTTATGTACTTTCCACTAAATTTCCATTGTGCATACTAACATAAAAAAAATAATTCACTTTCACTTTAACTTTGAAAATACACTTACCCCCCCTTGAAGTTTCTAGGAATGATTTCTAGGGAAACTATTCGTACGAAAGTAATCTTTTCTTTTAAGATGTGCAAATATCTGAAAAAAGAAAATTCCATATTGCCTTGTGACAAGAAAGGTGTATGAAAGGACCTGAAAATGTAAATAGCTAAAGTCCATTAGGCTCAAGAAATAAGCACTAAAAGGGTGGACCTACCCTATTCCCAAAACTGGTGGAGGATATCGCTGGATTTGGATTTCTAGAATTTTTTGGGAAGGGCATTGAGATGGCCTAGATCGTTATCTATATCATTTTTAGAAAGTTTTAATTTAACTTACTCAACAATTCCTTAGGTTGAATGGTACCAAGACGGTGGTTTGGTGGACAAGAAGAGAAGAATTCCTTTGGTGAGTATTAGGAGGAAGTTTTGAAGGTTTCTAATACTATTCACTTAAATTGCATTTCTCATTGTATCGAAGTTGGCATTTGGATGGAAATGACTGAATGAGAAATGGAATATGTTTGATCACACAACTTCAGATTGGACGTTTTGATGGTTTCAAATTCTGGTCACATAAATTGTATCTTCTCACTGTATGGAAGTTGGAATTTGGATGAAAAGGATTGAATGAGAAATGGAATGTGTAGCGCAATATCCATAAAGAGCAAGAGGTGAAAAAAAATGGCAAAAACCAAGACAAGTGTGAATGATAAACCATTCTTGTGCTCCTAAAACATCATTCTAATATCCAAATTTCAATAAGTACTTCGTCACACAATATAATAAAACTTATTATGACACATTAACCATCCTTTTAGAACATCTACGAATTACACTTCCACATTCAACCATCACAACACACATTTCTGAATGCTCAAATCAATGGTGTCAGATAAAAGAACTTGTAATGGATATAGTTGGAACACCGTGTTACGATATGTTAAAATGTATATTAAATGTAATTTATGTTCATAATTGTTGTATAATTTGGGATATGTACATAGGGTTATTTGATTAGGCTTAATGGGGGGGGTATTGTCTTGGGCCCATGGGCCATTTTGTAATAGGAAAACCTAAAGGTTAAATACCTAATGAAAGGGGGAAAATCCCCAACGGAAACATTTTGATTAATCTTTCGTCTGCTTCGTTTCGCCGTGAAACCAGAGAGCTACGCTCTCTCTTGTGGGTGTTTGGACTGTTCCGTCAGTCCCTTGATTTTGATTTGTCATGGTATCAGAGCTCTGAAGATTAACCGTTCGACGGATTTTTGTCCGATGACCTATGTTGTTTGACGAGTTTTTTTTTGTTTTCGGCATTGATTTCGGGCGTTGTTAGAAAAACTTGTCGGGTGGTTCCGTTGCCGGAAAAGCTACGGGGGTTCCGTTGCCAGGAAGAGGGTTCTAGCCGGAAGGGGAAACGAAAGGAAGAGGGTTCTCGCCGGAAGGGGAAACGAAAGGGGTGGTTTTCGGGGGTTGTCGGAAAGCATTGTCCGAGCTCGGGAAAGTTGTGGTTCCGTCGTCGGGAAAGCTCCATCGGTGGTTTCGTTGTCAGAGAAGCTACAACGGGAAGGGGGTTCTCGTCGGAAAACTCGCCGGAAGGGGGAACGAAGGTACGATTTTTTTTTGTCCCGCGCATTCGATTGATTATTTTGCATAAGGTCATTATGCAATTTGCAAACCTTTGGGGGCCGATTTGAAATTTCTGAAAGTTTTGGGGGCAATTCTGGAATTTCTGAAGGTGTTGAGTGTGTTTTTCGAATTTCTAATAGTTTGGGGGTCTAATTCGAATTTCTGTTAACCTGGGGGCAAATCTTGGATTGCTGCAAGTGTAGGGGTCTACTTGAAATTTCTGAAAAGTGGGGTATGTTTTAAATTTCTTATCCTACAGGGGTGCATTAGGAATTTTGCTAGATTCGATCTTATCATGCTAGCAGACAAGTCCGATTTCGCTACTATTTGATTCACGGGAAAGAACTACGATACTTGGGAATTTTAGTTCCGGTTATTTGTTCAGGGAAGAGGTTTATGGGGTCATATTGATGGGAGTGATTTGGCACCTGGCGATGATAACGCATTGTCAAAATGGATCATCATGGATGCTAGAGTCATGACTTGGATACTTGGATCTCTTGAGCCTCACTAGTCCCAAATCTGAGGCCCTACAAAACTGTCGTAGATATGTGGAATTACCTCCACAAGGTTTATCGTCAAACCAGCACGGCCCATCGATTTTAAGTTGAATATGAACTTGAAAATTTCACCCAAGGCAGTCGTTCGATTGAAGAATATTTTTCGGGCTTCCAAAATCTATGGGTTGATTACATTGACATTGTTTACGAGGATGTCCATGTTGCTGCTCTCTCTGTTGTGCAAGCTGAACATGACACCAGTAAACGGGATCAATTCTTGATGAAGCTTCGTCCCGAGTTTGAGATTGCTTAATCACATCTGATGAATCGTCATCCAGTGCCGTCCCTGGATACCTGTTTGAGTGAACTTCTTTGGGAGGAGCAGCGCTTTACTACTCAGGCTGGCATGGAACCTCGCGTTCAGGCTGATCTCTCTGCTCTTGTAGCTTAAGTAGCACAAGGAAGACCTAAGGGTCGGGATACCAGTTCTGTTCAGTGCTTCCACTGCAAGGCTTATGGTCACTTTGTTCGGAACTGCCCTCAGGCTGATCTCTCGGCTCCTTTAGCTTATGTAGCACAAGGAAGACCTAAGGGTCAGGACACCAGTTCTGTTCAGTGCTTCCACTACAAGGCTTATGGTCACTTTGTTCGGAACTGCCCCAAGAGGTCGGTTCTGTTCTATAGCTATTGTAAAAAGCCGGGTCATCACATCACCGTTTGCCCTACACGACCTGAAAGGAGGAAGCCAACAGCTTATCATGTATCCACCGATACATCTAGTTCTGCCGCATTGCCGCCTGCCACTTCAGTCCCTATCATTCCTGTTCCACCAGCACCTACCAGTTCCACCACTCTCACTCCTGAAATGGTACAACAGATGATCATTTCTGCCTTTTCTACTTTTGGTATCTCGGGTAAACAGAACCTTTCTACTCAACCATGGTATTTTGATTTTGGTGTCTCTAACCACATGACCAACAATGTGGTATCTCTTTCAAATGTCAGAAAGTATGATGGCAATATGTACATCAACACTGCTGATGGTAGTACTCTGCCTATCAGTGTTGTTGGTGATCTCTCTCCATCTTTAGTTGATGTCTTTGTGTCTCCTGACCTGTCGACAAACCTTTTGTATGGTTGTCAATTGGTTGATAAAAACTGTAATGTTCAGTTTTCTCGCTTTGGCTGTGTTGTGCAGGATCAAGCGTCGGGGAAGGTGATCGCGAAGGGGCCTAAAGTGGGCAGGCTATTTCCACTTAAAGTCTTTCTATCCACTGTTATTCCCCGTTCTCCTGTAATTTCTTTTGCTTGTAATGTTGTTGGATCTGGCCCTAAGTTGTGGCATAGACGTCTAGGCCACCCAAACTTGTCTGTACTTCGTACATTATTTAAATTGGGTTTATTAGGCAATCAAGATTGTACTTCTCATGATACGTCTTTTGACTGTTCATCATGTAAACTTGGCAAAAGTAAAACTCTATCATTTCTGCATCATTCCTCTCATGCCTCCCACTGATTTGACCTTATTCATAATGATGTTTGGGGAATTGCTCCCGTTATCTCGCATGAACAAATTAAGTACTTTGTCACCTTTATCGATGACTTTAGTCGATTTACCTTAGTCTACTTCCTACGGGCTAAGTCTAAAGTTTTTGTCGTTTTTAAGAGGTTTCTTGCACTCATTGAAACACAGTTCTCCGCTCTGACTCTGGAGGCGAGTACATGTCAGCAAAATTCCAAGAATTTCTTCAAAGCAAAGGCATTATCTCTCAACATTCTTGTCCCTCGACACCCCAACAAAATGGTGTTGCTAAGCGCAAAAATCGTCACCTTCTTGATATGGTCTACACCCTTCTCATTGAATCATCTATTCCTCCTAGGTTTTGGTGTGAAGCTCTCTCTACCTTCGTCCATTTAATTAACCCCCTGCCTTCGCCTGTCTTGCATCATGTCTCTCCCTTTGTTAAATTATTCGGTTATTCTCCGTCCTACACAGATCTTTGGACGTTCGGTTGTGTTTGTTTCGTGCATTTACCTGATCATGAACGATATAAACTTACAACCCAATCTGTTATGTGTGCATTTCTTGGGTATGCCGGTTCTCAAAAGGGCTATGTTTGCTATGATCCTCAGGCGTGTCGAGTCCTTGTTTCTCGGAATGTGGTCTTCTTTGAAAACCAATATTTCTTTCCCTCTCAAGTTACACTTCCGTCTACCTCTTTTTCTAGTTTGTCGAGCTTTGATGAGCTTCAACCCACTGCCTCGCTGCCCTCTCCTCCTTCTGACCTAGCTCTTGCTCCTGATCCTCCCTCTGCTCCTGCTCCCCTCAATCTTCACAGATCCACACGTAGTTCTCACCCTCCTGACCGGTATGGTTTTCCCTCCCCTGTATCTCTGGTAGCTACTTTGTCTTCTATTTCCATTCCTTCTGGCCATAAACAGGCTATAGCACATGAGTGTTGGAAAAAGGCCATGCAAAACTGAACTACAAGCGCTAGAGGAGAATCACACCTGGGACATTGTGGCTTGCCCTCCTACTATTCAGCCTCTTGGAAGTAAGTGGGTCTTCTCTGTCAAGCTGCGTTCAGATGGATCGTTGGATTGGTACAAAGCCCGTCTTGTGGCCCTGGGGAACAAGTAGGAATATGGGATTGATTATGAGGAAACTTTTGCCCCAGTTGCCAAGATGACCACAGTTCGTACTATCTTAGCCAGTGCGGCCTCTCAATCTTGGCCATTGCATCAGATGGATGTGAAGAATGCCTTTCTCCACGGTGATCTGCAGGAAGACGTCTATATAAAGCGTCCCTCGGGTATGTCTACATCCTCTCCTGATCATGTCTACAAGCTACAATGTCCTTTGTATGGGCTTAAACAAGTCCCCCGAGCTTGGTTTGAGAAATTTCGCGGCATACTTATCCTCCACCAGTTTACCCAGAGTCAGTATGATTCATCTCTCTTTAATCATAAGTCTATTGCGGGCAAGGTCATTCTCTTGGTTTATGTGGATGACATCATCATTACTAGCACTGATTCTGGACTGATTACCAAGCTTCAGAAGGTGTTGCATGCCACTTTTCATATGAAGGATCTTGGACGCCTCACTTACTTCTTAGGGCTGGAGGTCCATCACACACTCAAAGGTATTTTCTTAAACCAACATAAGTATATTCAAGATCTTATCACACTCGCTGGGTTGGAGGACACATCTTCGGTGGCTACCCCTATGGAGGTCAATGTCACATATCGGAAAGATGAAGGGACTCTCCTTGATGATCCGACTATCTATCGACGACTAGTCGGGAGTCTCATCTACTTGACTACTACTCACCCGGACATTTCCCATGTTGTTCATAAGGTCAGTCAGTTTATGGCATCTCCTCGACAGCTTCATCTTGCGGCAGTTCAGCGCATCATCTGCTATCTGCGCAGCTCCCCTACTCGTGGTTTATTCTTTCTTACCGGCTCCGCGCTACAACTGGTTGCCTACGGTGATGCTGATTGGGCAGGGTGCCCCGATACCCGTTGCTCTACTACAGGCTGGTGTATGTTTTTAGGCGATGCACTGATTTCTTGGAAATGTAAGAAACAAGATCGAGTGTCCAAGTCATCTACCGAGGCCGAGTATCGTGCTATGTCTACTGCGTGTTCGGAAGTTATTTGGCTCCGTGGTCTTCTTGCTGAGCTCCAGTTTCCTCAGCCCTCATCTACACCGCTTCATGCAGATAATACAAGTACTATACAGATTGCAGCCAATCCGATTTTTCATGAGTGTACCGAGCATATTGAGGTTGACTGTCACTCCATCCGCGACACTTTGGAGCGCCGGGTAATATCTCTTTTGTACATTTCTTCGGATCTTCAAGTGGCCGATGTCTTCACCAAAGCATCGTCTCAATCCCCACATAATTTTTTGGTTGGCAAATTGTTGTTGGTTGACTCACCATCATCAATTTGAGGGGGGATGTTACGATATGTTAAAATGTATATTAAATGTAATTTATGTTCATAATTGTTGTGTAATTTGGAATATGTGCATAGGGTTATTTCATTAGGCATAATGGGACGGGGGGGGGGAAGGGTGGGGGTGTCGTCTTGGGCCCATGGGCCAATTTGTAACAAGAAAACCTAAAGGTTAAATACCTAATGAAAGGGGGAAAATCCCCAGATTAATCTTTCGTCTGCTTCGTTTCGCCGTGAAACCAGAGAGCTACGCTCTCTCTTGTGGGTGTTTGGACTGTTCCGTCAGTCCCTTGATTTTGATTTGTCACACCGAGCCTGCAACAAACTTGAGTCATAATGACAGGGAGGTTCCAGGAATAGATGCGATGTCCACAATATGAAGGCCTGATAGTAGTTACTTTACTTTCAATTGGTTTAATTCAAAGACTGAATTTGCTTCAACCGTGATTCATGTTTGGAGTGTTTGTTTGAGTCAGTTGGTAGAAGAGTTTGTAATGAAAGGGACGGAGAGACAACAGTAAGGATTCCCTGCAAGAACAACAATGAATAATTCATATTCAAACAAGAGAGAGAGAGAGAGAGAGAGAGAGAGAGAGAGAGAGAGAACTTTTTCCTAAATGCTTTTGTCAGTGTGGTGCTTGCAATCAATTGAAAGAGGGGTACTAAATTTTTATTTAAAAGGAACATTTCATGCTTAACCTTGTAGATAATTATTCTATTTGAAATTTTACTTAGATGCAATAAACGATGTTGTCATAGTGGTTCCGTCCACTCTTGTTAGAGTTTGTGGTCTGAGTTAGGTACTTGGCTTTCCGCACATTAAACGGCTAGTCTTTTCGGGTTGTATTGGCTAGGTATCTGACTCAGAACTCCGAAGTTAAGCGAACTTGGGCAAGACTAATTCTAGGATGGGTGACCTCCTGGGAAGCACTCTTGCCTAAGACTTTGACATGGTATCAGAGCTAGGCACGCCACGGCCCGCGTTCGTATCCCATGAGAAGTGGCTCCAGAATGGGTGGGGGTGGGTGTCAGAGTGGTTCCGTCCGGTATCTGACTCAGAACTCCGAAGTTAAGCGAACTTGGGCAAGACTAATTCTAGGATGGGTGACCTCCTGGGAAGCACTCTTGCCTAAGACTTTGACATGGTATCAGAGCTAGGCACGCCACGGCCTGCGTTCGTATCCCATGAGAAGTGGCTCCAGAATGGGTGGGGGTGGGTGTCAGAGTGGTTCCGTCCACTCTTGTTAGAGTTTGTAGTCTGAGTTAGGTACTTCGCTTTCTACACCTTAAACGGCTAATCTTTTCGGGTTGTATTGGCTAGGTATCTGACTCAGAACTTCAAAGTTAAGCGAGATTGGGCAAGAGTAATTCTAGGAAGTACTCTTGCCTAAGACATTGACAGTTACAACAATCTTGTGTGCAAGTGTATATTTTTTCGCTTGTGCTCGATGACTACATACTGCTTCCACTTGGAATTATGAATTTGGTGGTACGACAACATGCTAAAAAATGAGAAACATAGTCCATGGTACAAGATATATCTGCCATGAGCTATGAAAGGTTATAAGAGAAAAAAAAGAAAAACTCACTCAATTCATATAAATCAACCTTTCTCTCATATTATTGAATAAGCATTCACATTTAAATCTCATCACATAGTACATCCCATTTTATGATACACTATTCATCCATTTACATAAGATATCTCATACATCAATTACATATTTTGGCATGCACAACCCCTTGCTACCAACACGATCTTCAATAGTATTACTGGGTTGCTTGGAACCACCGGATAGTGACATAATGAGAAGCTAAGGCCATGCGTTAGATCACTAACAAATTGAAACTTCATCTTTCTATGCTTTGATCTGACAAATTATTACCGAAACAAACTAGAGTGATGTCCAATAACACATCAAAAAGAAGAAAAACATAAAATTTAATGCACATACTTATCCACCATAGGCTAATAAACAAATTATTCTTTTCTATACATTGTTCAAATATTCAAATTTCAATCTCAGTCTTATAGTTTGATATACATATTTACTGATACATTGCATTTACCTTCTTTTATTGTCTTCTATCAATTACACATTTCAACTTGTTTCAAACATGGTTACTGTTTGGGTGATTGGAGAATGATACCACATGCAGGATTGCTTGGAACCACACATTGCTAAAAAAAATTGAACTTGTAAATACCAAATGTGATTAAAAATTGGTAAACCGTGAGTTGCGATGGCCACGAAAATGTGAATTTTTTGCGAAGGGCATTGAGATGGCCTAGAGCATTATCTATATCATTTTTAGGAAGTTTTAATTTAACTTACTCAAGAATTCAATTAGGTTGAATGGTACCAAGACGGTGGTTTGGTGGACAAGAAGAGAAGAATTCCTTTGGTGAGTATTAGGAGGAATTTTTGAAGGTTTCTAATACTATTCACTTAAATTGCATTTCTCATTGTATCGAAGTTGGCATTTGGACGGAAATGACTAAATGAGAAATGGAATTTGTTTGCTCACACAACTTTAGATTGGACATTTTGATGGTTTCAAATTCCGGTCACATAAATTGTATCTTCGCACTGTATGGAAGTTGGAATTTGGATGAAAAGGATTGAATGAGAAATGGAATCTGTAGCGCAATATCCATAAAGAGCAAGAGGTGAAAAAAAGAAGACAAAAAACTCAAATAATACAAGTGTGAATAATAAACCATTCTTGTGCTCCTAAAACATCATTCTAATATTCAAATTTCAATAAGTACTTCATCACACAATATAATAAAAGTTGTTATGATACAGTAACCATCCTTTTAGAACATCTAAGAATTACACTTCTACATTCAACCATCACAACACACATTTTTGAATGCTCAAATCAATGGTGTTAGATAAAAGAATTTGTAATGGGTTTAGTTGGAACACCGAATCTACAACAAACTTGAGTAATAATGATAGGGCGGTTCCAAGAATAGATGTGATGTCCACAATATGAAGGCCTAACAATAGTTACTTTTCTTTCAACTGGTTTAATTCAAAGACTGAGTTTGCTTTAACCATGATTCATTTTGGAGTGTTTGTTGGAGTCAATTGGTAAAAGGGTTTGTAATGAATGGTAGGGAGAGAGAGAGACAACAATAAGGATTCCCTACTAGAACAACAATGAATAATTCATATTCAAACAAGAGAGAGAGAGAGAGAGAGAGAGAGAATTGTTTCCTAAATGCTTTTATCAGTGTGCTTGCAATCAATTGAAAGAAGGGTATTAAATTTTTATTTAAAAAGAACATTTCATGCTTAACCTTTTAGATAATTAATCTGTTTGAAATTTTGCTTAGATGCAATAAACACTGCTTCAACAATCCTGTGTGCAAGTGTATATTTTTTCGCTTGTGCTCGACGACTACAAACTGCTTCCACTTGGAATTAAGAATTTGGTGGTCTGACAACATGCTAAAAAAAATGAGAAACAAAGTCCATGGAGCAAGATTTATCTGCCATGAGTTGTGAAAGGTTAAAACAAAAAAGAAAGAAAAACTCATTCAATTTGTATAAATCAACCTTTCTCTCTTAATATTGAATAAGCATTTACATTTAAATCTCATCACATAGTACATCCCATTTTATGATACACTATTTATCCATTTACATAAGATATCTCATCTATCAGTTACATACTTTGGCATGCACAACCCCCTGCTACCAACACGATCTTCGATAGTATTACTGAGTAGTCGGGAACCACCGGATAGTGATATAACAAGAAGCTAAGGCCATACTTTAGATCACTAACAAATTGAAACTTCATCTTGCTTTACTTTGATTTGACAAATTGTTACCGGGTGATGTCCAATAACACATCAAAAAGAAAAAAAACATAAAATGTAATGCACAAACTTTATCCACCATAGGCTCAAAAAGCGAATAAACAAACTATTCTTTTCTATACATTGTTCAAATATTCTAATTTCAATCTCGTCTTATAATTTGATATACATATTTACTGATAATTTCCATTTACCTTCTTTTACTGCCTTCTATGAATTACACATTTCAATTTGTTAATACCACATGCAGGATTGCTTGGAACCACACATTGCTAAAAAAAATTGAACTTGTAAACACAAAATGTGATTAAAAACTAGTAAACCGTGAGTTGCGATGGCCACGAAAATGCAAATTTGCATTTGTCACATTCGGGATAAAGAGAAGAAAACTCTTTCAATTGGCAAAACAGGTTCCATTAACTTAGAAACTTGCAAACGGTTTAGCAAAAAGACAGCTCGCGTGAAACGTATTCAAATTAGGGGTGATACCCGTAGTAATAAAATGGAGAATGAGAGGTTGTAATGCAAGAGAGCTAGAGAGGAAGATAAAGAAAAACTAATGCTCACAGCGGGCCTTAAAACTGCCCAGGGGAGGGGAGGGACGGCCTACAACAGGTACAAAAACAAAAGAATAGCCTTGTCTACTCGCATCTCCTCCCCACCCAAAAGAACAAAAAAAAACACCAGTTTTATTGATATTTGTTTGACTGGCCCGCAAGCGCACCTGCTAAGGCACAGCCGCCCTGAAGCTTATTACAATTTACAGTCTAGATGTCCCCGATCACTCCTCAACAATTTACACCATGCATACCCCCAATCTGAGACCTAAGTACAAGAACCCCTTACTGCTTACTCATTCATAAGACCTAGAAATCATTCACCGTAGACCTCCTCTCATTCTCCTTGTCATGTGATATCTTCACGCCAAGAAACAAACCCAATCCAATTTAGAAGTGCAAAACTGAAAATGGCAAATCACAACTTGAGTATATCATTGTGGAAAATAAAATGATGGAAGAATTCATATATTAAACAATCTCAAAGAAAGTTAATTCATAAAGTTATTTTAGAAAGAGTTAAACGCATAAGCAGGAATTCAAGTTTGCAGCTAGTGGGTAATCAGATTATTACCTGAGAGAGAACGAACACAACCAGAAGGATAATAGAACTGAACAGGAATGGCCATAGAGAGCCGGAATCCTTGCCTCTGCTTGCAGCCCAGAATGTGTGCACCGTGAGACTTACGACCATGACCGCTTCCTGTTTTGCAAAACATTCAACAGAAGAAGACCAGTTAATGTGATGGCAGAGAGCAGAAACTGCATCGCAGCTAGTATTTCCCTTGATAAGATTTCTATGCGTCATTTTTTTATACAATTAAAACAGCAATGCAGCTAATTCAGAGCATCAACCACAGCAAGGCAAGGCCACTTTCAACGCATAAGATGGAACATGGAAACAGAGTATAGGATCTTTACCACTAATGATGTCGATCGTCGCCATACTGAAGGACTCTCTGTAAGGAGGATGAAGTTGATAGTAGAGATACAGGGAACGTGGAACTGCAAAAATAGACAACAAAAAACTGGAATCAGAAACTGTTGTACTTGAGAAAAAACAGAGAGCCACGGAAACAAAACCCAGATGAAACAACAAAACAGACAAAAAATACAGAGAGCCACGGAAACTGTATCTGAATACAGTAATCTGTTTCCCACTCATTTACCGGGCGGAGGAGTTTCCAAGAAAAATAACAGAAAATGAAATATAACGGCTGCAATACAAAATGGAGGGCAGGGATACCGACAAGGAATAACGAGAAGAGAAAGAATTTGCGTTAATGCCACAATGAATCGAAGAGAGAACTAAAACCATAAAAAAAATAAACTAAAAAAATAAAATCTCCTAATGAATATGCAATCGCGGAACCATTTTCTGATAAATACAAACAGACAAAGAAAATGAAAAATAAAAATAAAATCACAAAGACGTCCAAACATTAACAGAAAAATCAAGATTATCGCAACTGCAATATAAAATGGCACGACGCAGGGATACCGTCGAAGAAGAAAGAAGAAGAGAAAGAATTTGTGTTACCACTACAATGTATCGAAGAGATAATTAAAACCATAAATATTTCCTAATGAATAATCAAATCCCGGGAAAGAAATCAAAGAAGCCGAAGAAGGCAAACAGAGAAACAAGGTTAAGGTTAGAGGGAAAGAACTAACATATTGTTGTTCAATCCGCAGACCACCGTCGTTGCGGATGACAGCGAGCTCCGACGAAGAAAGCCCATTGCCACCGTATTTGTCTCCACCGGTCCGACGCGCGCTTGAAGACTTGGAAACTCAGACCACCCCTGCCGTCTCTTCTTCTACATCGCTTTCGCGTGCCTTGGCGCCAGAAGACACCGCCGGACCGCCGCTGCCTGACGAGGACACGACTTAACAAGAACAGAAAGAGAGGCGGGAAAGGCGATTTTGAGGGAAGATGTGATGTGAGACAGGTTTATATACTAATTCCTACTTGGGTGGACCATGAAATGTGGCCCTCACTAGTCTGATTATGGCCCGTGGACTCTGGATCTTCCGTCAGTAGGAAGAAATTAAACTGATAAGAGAAAATTATTTTAAATTTTCCAAGTAGAAAATGTGAATTCGATTTTATCAAAAGAATTTAACATTTGAGACTGCTTACAAAATAATTAAAAAACTAATCCCAACTTTTAACATTAATGCTACTAACTTACAACAAATATGAAAATAAATTATTGAAAAAATATAAACTAATTAATTTTTTTTATTTAATATTTATTGGAAAATAAATTAATTTTTTTATTTAATATTTTCATGGTTAATAACAAAAAACAGCATTTTTATTCTTTAATGTCATTTTTCCTTAGATGCAACTTATATCAATTGATTGTGGTAATATTTACATTTTCCAAGAACGGACGTCAAATAAGAAAAAAAACTAAGAACCATCACCAAGCAAAAATAAATAAATAGCCGTTAAACAAGTATAAAACACACAAATAAAAAGAGAAGAAGACTTGGAGGAAAAGAGAAAATTGGCTCTCAAAAGTTGAACTTTGGAAAACAGTGTAAACGAACTTTCGTATAAACAAAACAAAAAATGAATAACTAAACTATAACAGAAAACCCAATTTGCTACAAAGATGAATCATCATCAATCAATGGATTTCATTAGGAGAGGAAGGAGTTCAACCATCCACACCCCTCCCCCACCCCCCACCCCCCCCCCCCCCCCCCCCCCCTCGCCACCACGCGTGAAGACGATTTCACACGTGCGAGATCATAAGCAAGTGAAAAAAAAATTCATAAACTCCGGTTGTCCCTTTGTTGTTGCTCTTGAAGAAATTGAAGAGTCATTTTAGTAGAAATACATTTCTAGGGACTATTAGTGGTTTTTTCAAACAATGTTAAAAATACATTTTTAATAGAAATACGTTTCTAGGACCGCTAGTGCCTCATATTTTTTGGAAGTATTTTTCTAATTGAAAATTATTATTAAAAAATCATATAATTTTCTAAGTTAGATTTTCCTGCCAAGATGGGCTAAAAAACCGTATAGAATTTTTTTGAATAAGTATTTGACAATTGATGTTGTAATAATTTTAGCACGAGGCAATCTTCATAGCAATTTTGTGTTTGACATTTTATTTGATTAAAATTTTATCAATAAGTATAGTAATATATTAGATTAATTATTAATTTTTATTTATTTTCCTTTAAGAGGCAATAAGAGGTCCATTTAACTTTCCTAAGAAAATTTGAAAATATTTCTTATAATTTTCTAGTAAGTCACTAATAGTAATAGGATTCTATTTAAAAGACTTTTTGGAAATATGTATCATAGGAAAAACATTTCTAGTTTTTACTAGAATATAAATTTTCAACCAGGCTTGAACATAGGCAGGTTGAGGCTCGGCTCAGGTCGATGCCGATGACATGTCTAGATAAGGAGGTCGGAGTAGCTTCTCTTGAATTGTTGTTCCATTCCGACCTCGAAACGGTTAGGTAGTAGCTGGTCAAGGTTTGTCTGGAAGGTTTTGACATAGTTGAAGATGTAATCACATCTCCCACAAGTTCAACCCAACAAATTGGTTTTTCAATTCATACATAATTTCGTCCAATCGATTCACCGTCGGGAGTGCCTCTATTGGAAATGAGTGCAAATGCTCTCTCTGGGTAACTTTGCATCCTTCTCCACTGAATGCACAATTCTATAACTTGTCCTCCCTTCCAATTTACAATTTTGGTGTTAGAAACGAGGTGAAGAGAAACAACAAATTATAAACTAGGTCAATAGATGGAAGAAATTAGGATACCATCAATTGTAGTAAGCCAAAATTGGGTAGATGGTGGCGATTGTGGTGAGAGCGTTCTAGAAATCCATAGAGTCAGCAAAATTGATAATATCCCATGGGATCTTGAAGCCCATGAAAACCTTCCACCTAGTTTTATTTTTAATTTTTAAGTTATCTTATTTTGTTATTTGAAAAATCTAAATAAAACTATCTTAATAAGGTCAAATCTATCACAGTATTTTATTAATAAACTCATCATCCACTTTACATTATATTTTCCATTATGTACACTAACACAAGAGAGTATTTTACGTTATACTTTCCATTGAGCACCCTAAGGCCTTATTAGTACACTCTGAAGTGAAAGTGAAAATGAAAGTACTTTCATTAGTGAAAATAGCCCAAAACCTGTTAGTGTGTACCATAACTGGCGAGTGACACTCATTCTTGAGAAAAAAAACGAGGGAAAGTGAAATCACTCCTCCCTGAGGTTAGTGAATTCACTTTCACTCGCACGCTCACTCGCTCTCTCACTCTTGTTATGCTCATTTTGCCCTCTCACTTTCGCATTTGGATATTATAAAATTAAATATTTGTTTAAGAATTTTATTTTATACATTTAATTAAATTCAAAAAGATTAATTTAATTAATTAATTATTAATTTAAACAAGTTGAAATTTATCTTACATTATTAAAAAAATAGTTAAAATAATTATATTATTAAAATTAAATCTAACTAAGCAATTTTAACTATTTTTATTTATAAAAATTCATGATTTTAATATTATATTTGATTTCTAATTTAAGAGTGACAATTTGGATTTTACACAAGTAACAATTTGATTAAGAATTTGGATATTATAAAAGAAAGTATTTGTTTGATCATATTTTTATATATTTAACTAAAAAATTAATTATTATTTTTTTATTTATTTTAGATAAGTTTTATTTTTTAAAATTATATTTTTATTTAAAACAAGTTAATTTTTAATTAATTTAAAACTTCTTAAAATTTATTTTATTTTAGCCAAATATAGCTATCTAAATTAAAATTTAAATCTATTAGATGAATTTTTAAAATAAAATAAACTTTTTTATTTATATAAAATTCTTTTTTTAACATTATATTTAATGACTATTTTAAGAGTGAGAATTAAGATTTTTTAAAGTAACTATTTGATTAACATTTGGATAATATAAAAGCAGGGATTTGTTTAATCAGTTTATAAATATTTAATTAAATAAATTGTCGTAATTTGTTTTAATTATTTAATACTTTAAAATTAATTAGATGTGTTTGAGTTTATTTAAATAAAAAATCTAATAAAATTAAAAATTTAAAAGTATTTTTGAATAATAAAATACCATCTTTTTATTTAAAATGTGCAAATATCTGAAAAAAAAAATTCCATATTGCCTTGTGACAAGAAAGGTGTATGAAAGGACCCGAAAATGTAAATAGCTAATGTCCATTAGGCTCAAGAAATAAGCATTGAAAGGGAAGACCTATCCCTTCCCAGAACTGGTGGAGGATATTGCTAGATTTGAATTTCTAGATTTTTTTGGGAAGGGCATTGAGATGGCCTTGAGCATTATCTATATCAATTTTAGGAAGTTTTAATTTAACTTACTCAACAATTCCTTAGGTTGAACAAGACCAAGACGGTGGTTTGGTGGACAAGAAGAGAAGAATTCCTTTGGTGAGTATTAGGAGGAAGTTTCGAAGGTTTCTAATACTATTCACTTAAATTGCATTTCTCATTGTATCGAAGTTGGCATTTGGATGGAAAGGACTGAATGAGAAATGGAATCTGTTTGCTCACACAACTTCAGATTGGACGTTTTGATGGTTTCAAAGTCTGGTCACATAAATTGTATTTTCTCACTGTATGAAAGTTGGAATTTGGATGAAAAGGATTGAATGAGAAATGGAATCTATAGAGCAATATTGTCTGGTTGGGAGTGTAGAGAGGGCACAAGATATTTACGAGAAAGAAAGACATATGGCATCAGTTGGGGCTTGCAGATTACATCTCACCACTTAAAACACAATTATAAAGGTTTTTGCAGATGCCAAAATGTGGCAATTGGCATGGAAAATAACAGAAGAGATGGTCTCATATGGTGTTAGTCCTAATGTTGTCACCTGGTCATCATTGATAAGAGCCTTTGCCAAAGCAGATCTAATGGAGCATGCAATTCAGACATTTGATGAAATGCTCCTCTCTGGCTATGAACCTTCATATAAGCGGCAACTTCTAATTTCCACCATTTTTATGACTATTTGGATTGCAATTGTCAGCTACATTGCTCTGCCATCCAACTTCACCCTCTATGATTTTGGAGTTGTGAAACCAGTTAAGAATTGGCACTTGTTCTTCTGTGTTGCTATTGGATTGTGGGCTGGACTCATTATTGGATACACAATGGAGTATTACACTAGCAATGCTTACAGTCCTGTGCAGGATGTTGCTGCTTCTTGCAGAACAGGGGCAGCAAAAAATGTAATCTGTGGCCTCACACTAGGTTACAAGTTTTTCATAATTCTACTTAGGTTTCAGTCTTGCTGCCATATATAGACTTTCTGTGGCAATTTTGGGAATGTTTAGCACAATTACAACCAGGCTTGCGCTTGACACCTATGGATTCAAGGGGGAGGAAGATCATGTAGCTTTTGTGGTTGACCTACTTGGCCACAGTGAGTACCCTGCAGCAGCAACCAAAGTGATAGAGGATTACACTGGCCAGACTGGGTGCTGGCCCAGCATATCATCCACGGTTTTTACTGTTGCCTAAAAACTAGTGATGCACATACCATCAATTCTAGATCAATTTACTGTAGTGGGTTTACTCATGGCTAGCGCGAATCTGGGTGCATTACATCAAGGGAAACTCTTGTAGGCTTTCATCAAGAGAGATTTTAACTGCCCCCATTCACACTACTTTACAGAAGCTGAGGTTCTCACTGAAATTTGTGCACGGCTATTGGTGGCTTACTTGCATGAATATGCATGTGAGGCTTATGTTGCTGCTCTCTATTATGGGATAAACAATACAGGAAGTGGAAAATAGATGCAAATGTTTTCAGGCAAACTATTTTCAGTGCCAATTGAACCTGATCTGGGTCCAAGCCTTGGAGTTGCTCGTGTCCCAGGAATTGGACTTATTTACACAGAATTAGTCAGAGCCTTAACCAGTATTGTTGCGGTTGCGTGTGGATTTCACAAGGATATGTAGAGTGATCCGAGGTCAGTAGTTTATGCCAAAAAAAAGAGATGGTACACTGACAAAACTTGGGTAGAGAACAAATCAATACATTTTAGTTCCCTATTTTGTTAACTTTTCGCATTGGTGGGTTCATTCTCACATTGGTTTCCGAAGATTATGGTGGAACATCTTGTTGGCCAGTCATGGTCTTGCCATATTGGAGCAGGTGATAGTTTAGACTATTGTTTGGTTGCTTGACCATGTGGTGGATTGCTGCAACGAGTAATGCTGGAAGTGTGGGATTCTCACCCAAAAAAACAATTTTCTGGAGTAACACTCTGTCAACGGGGGAAACTTGTGGTGGATTTCGGATACCGCAATCTCTCCGTCCGTGGTGTTACATTGGAGCGCTTACACCGCTTGTGTCGCCCAGTGGGTTGACACAGATGCCACAGATGTTACATGGGAAGATGTGGAGACGTTTCGGCACGCATACCTACTTCGAGCTTGAGGAAGCTCTTTCTCCACTGGGGGGAGTGATGTTATGAACTCAATAGTAGGCCGAGTCATGCAGAGGCATAGTGGATGACTGGCTAAGTCATCTAGTATTAAGTTAATTGTTTTTCTTTCTATTTACTTTTACTTCATTTTTATTTCAATAGATGAGTTAGTATGCCGTAGGGGTATTATTGTAATTCTATATCTTGAACCCTTGTTAGCATAAACCCTACGTAAGGGGTGAAAGGAATTAGAAAAGGCAAGCCTGATTTTAGTCTAAACAGGGTTTTGAGTGCTCCTAAACGAACTTAGGGGTGTGTGTTCCCCTTGACGAACCTAGGGTTTTCAAGCTTCCCTTCGACTTGATTATTCTCTTATCTTCTTGTTCCCTACGTATCAATTGGACAAAATTAGGTATGAATTGAAAGACCAATCTGTTGCGTTGAACTTGTGAGCGACCGTGGAGAGCATTCTAGAAGCCCATAGAGTTGGCAAAATTGATAATATCGTCGAACTGATACACCGTCGGGAATGCCTCTATCGGAACAGTAGTGCAAATGCTCTCTCTAGGTAACTTTGTATCCTTCTCCACCCTTTCGAATGCACAATTCCATATCTTGGCCTCCCTTCCAATTTACAATTTTGGTGTTAGTAACGAAACAAAGAGAAACAACAAATTATATATTAGGTCAATAGGTGGAAGAAATTAGGATACCATCAATTGTAGTAAGTCAAAATTGGGTAGATGGTGCGCGTTCGATTGATTATTTGGCATAAGGTCGTTATGCAATTTGCGAACCTTTGTGGGGTGATTTGAAACTTCTGAAAGTTTTGGGGGCCATTCTGGAATTTCTGAAGGTGTGAGGGTGTTTTTCGAATTTCTAATAGTTTGGGGGTCTAATTCGAATTTCTGTTAACCTGGGGGCAAATCTTGGATTTCTGCAAGTGTAGGGGTCCACTTGAAATTTATGAAAAGTGGGGGTATGTTTTGAATTTCTTATCTTGCGGGGGTGCATTAGGAATTTTGCTAGATTCGATCTTATCATGCCAGCAGACAAGTTCGATTTCACTACTATTCGATTCACGGGCAAGTACAACGGTACTTGGGAATTTCAGTTCTAGTTATTTGTTCAGGGAAGAGGTTTATGGGGTCATATTGATGGGAGTGATCTGGCACCTGGCGATGCTAACGCATTGTCAAAATGGATCATCATGGATGCTAGAGTCATGACTTGGATACTTGCATCTCTTGAGCCTCACTAGTCCCAAATCTGAGGCCCTACAAAACTGCCGCAGATATGTGGAATTACCTCCACAAGGTTTATCGTCAAACCAACACGGCCCATCGATTTTAAGTTGAATATGAACTTGCAAATTTCACCCAAGGCAGTCGTTTGATTGAAGAATATTTTTCGGGCTTCCAAAATCTATGGGTTGATTACATTGACATTGTTTACGAGGATGTCCCTGCTGCTACTCTCTCTGTTGTGCAAGCTGTACATGACACCAGTAAACAGGATCAATTCTTGATGAAGCTTCGTCCCGAGTTTGAGATTGCTCAATCACATCTGATGAATCGTCATCCAGTGCCGTCCCTGGATACCTGTTTGAGTGAACTTCTCTGGGAGGAGCAGCGCTTTACTACTCAGGCTGGCATGGAACCTCGCGTTCAGGCTGATCTCTCGGCTCCTGTAGCTTATGTAGCACCAGGAAGACCTAAGGGTCGGGACACCAGTTCTGTTCAGTGCTTCCACTGCAAAGCTTATAGTCACTTTGTTCGAAACTCCCCCAAGGGGTCGGTTCTGTTCTATAGCTACTGTAAAAAGCCGGGTTATCACATCACCGTTTGCCCTACACAACCTGAAAGGAGGAAGCCAACAGCTTATCATGCATCCACCGATACATCTAGTTCTGCCACATTGCCACCTGCCGTTTCAGTCCCTATCATTCCTGTTCCACCAGCACCTGCCAGTTCCACCATTCTCACTCCTGAAATGGTACAACAGATGATCATTTCTGCCTTTTCTACTTTTGGTATCTCAGGTAAACAGAACCTTTCTACTCAACCATGGTATTTTGATTATAGTGCCTCTAACCACATGACCAACAATGTGGTATGCCTTTCAAATGTCAGAAAGTATGATGGCAATATGCACATCAACACTGCTGATGGTAGTACTCTGCCTATCAGTGTTGTTGGTGACCTCTCTCCATCTTTAGTTGATGTCTTTGTGTCTCCTGACTTGTCGACAAACCTTTTGTATGTTGGTCAATTAGTTGATAAAAACTGTAATATTCAGTTTTCTCGCTTTGGTTGTGTTATGCAGGATCAAGCGTCGGGGAAGGTGATCGCGAAGGGGCCTAAAGTGGGCAGGCTATTTTCACTTAAAGTCTTTCTATCCACTGTTATTCCCCGTTCTCTTGTAATTTCTTTTGCTTGTAATGTTGTTGGATTTGGCCCTAAGTTGTGGCATAGACGTCTAGGTCACCCAAACTTGTTTGTACTTCGTACATTATTTAAATCGGGTTTATTAGGCAATCAAGATTGTACTTCTCGTGATACATCTTTTGACTGTTCATCATGTAAACTTGGCAAAAGTAAAACTCTATCATTTCTACAACATTCCTCGCATTCCTCCCACTGATTTGACCTTATTCATAGTGATGTTTGGGGAATTGCTCCCGTTATCTCGCATGAACAAATTAAGTACTTTGTCACCTTTATTGATGACTTTAGTCGATTTACCTTAGTCTACTTCCTACGGGCTAAGTCTAAAGTTTTAGTCATTTTTAAGAGGTTTCTTGCACTCATTGAAACACAGTTCTCCACTCTGACTCTAGAGGCGAGTACATGTCGGCAGAATTCCAAGAATTTCTTCAAAGCAAAGGCATTATCTCTCAACGTTCTTCTCCCTCGACACCCAACAAAATGGTGTTGCTAAGCGCAAAAATCGTCACCTTCTTGATATGGTCTGCACCCTTCTCATTGAATCATCCGTTCCTCCTAGGTTTTGGTGTGAAGCTCTCTCTACCTTCGTCCATTTAATTAACCCCCTGCCTTCGCCTGTCTTGCATCATGTCTCTCCCTTTGTTAAATTATTCGGTTATTCTCTGTCCTACATAGATCTTCGGACGTTCGGTTGTGTTTGTTTCGTGCATTTACCTGATCATGAACGATATAAACTTACAACCCAATTTGTTATGTGTGCATTTATTGGGTATGGCGGTTCTCAAAAGGGCTATGTTTGCTACGATCCTCAGACGTGTCGAGTCCTTGTTTCTCGGAATGTGGTCTTCTTTGAAAACCAATATTTCTTTCCCTCTCAAGTTACACTTCCGTCTACCTCTTTTTCTAGTTTGCCGAGCTTTGATGAGCCTCAACCCACTGCCTCGCTGCCCTCTCCTCCTTCTGACCTAGCGCTTGCTCCTGATCCTCCCTCTGCTCCTGCTCCCCTCAATCTTCACAGATCCACATGTAGTTCTCACCCTCCTGACTGGTATGGTTTTCCCTCCCCTGTATCTTTGGTAGCTACTTTGTCTTCTATTTCCATTCCTTCTAGCCATAAACAGGCTATAGCACATGAGTGTTGGAAAAAGGCCATGTAAAACTGAACTACAAGCGCTAGAGGAGAATCACACCTGGGACATTGTGGCTTGCCCTCCTACTATTCGACCTCTTGGAAGTAAGTGAATCTTCTCTGTCAAGCTGCGTTCAGATGGATCGTTGGATCGGTACAAAGCCCGTCTTGTGGCCCTGGGGAACAGGCAGGAATATGGGATTGATTATGAGGAAACTTTTGCCCCAATTGCCAAGATGACCACAGTTCGTACTATCTTAGCCAGTACGGCCTCTCAATCTTGGCCATTGCATCAGATGGATGTGAAGAATGCCTTTCTCCACGGTGATCTGCAGGAAGATGTCTATATAAAGCTTCCCTCGGGTATGTCTACATCCTCTCCTGATCATGTCTGCAAGCTCCGACGTCCTTTGTATGGGCTTAAAGAAGCTCCCCGAGCTTGGTTTGAGAAATTTTTTAGCACACTTATCCTCCACCGGTTTACCCAGAGTCAGTATGATTCATCTCTCTTTAATCATAAGTCTGTTGCGGGCATGGTCATTCTCTTGGTTTATGTGGATGACATCATCATTACTGGCACTGATTCTGGACTGATTACCAAGCTTCAGAAGGTGTTGCATGCCACTTTTCATATGAAGGATCTTGGACGCCTCACTTACTTCTTAGGGCTGGAGGTCCATCACACACTCAAAGGTATTTTCTTAAACCAACATAAGTATATTCAAGATCTTATCACACTCGCTGGGTTGGAGGACACATCTTCGGTGGCTACCCCTATGGAGGTTAATGTCAAATATCGGAAAGATGAAGGGACTCTCCTTGACGATCCGACTATCTATCGATGACTAGTCGGAAGTCTCATCTACTTGACTACTACTCGCCCGGACATTTCCTATGTTGTTCATAAGGTCAGTCAGTTTATGGCATCTCCATGACACCTTCATCTTGCGGCAGTTCAGCGCATCATCTGCTATCTACGCGGCTCCCCTACTCGTGGTTTATTTTTTCCTACTGGCTCCGCGCTACAACTGGTTGCCTATAGTGATGCTGATTGGGCAGGGTGCCCCGATACCCGTTGCTCTACTACAGGCTGGTGTATGTTTTTAGGCGTTGCACTGATTTCTTGGAAATGTAAGAAACAAGATCGAGTGTCCAAGTCATCTACTGAGGCCGAGTATCGTGCTATGTCTACTGCGTGTGCGGAAGTTATTTGGCTCCGTGGTCTTCTTGCTGAGCTCCAGTTTCCTCAGCCTTCATCTACACCGCTTCATGCAAATAATACAAGTGCTATACAGATTGCAGCCAATCCGGTTTTTCATGAGCGTACCAAGCATATTGAGGTTGACTGTCACTCCATCCATGACACTTTGGAGCGCCGGGTAATATCTCTTCTGTACATTTCTTCGGATCTTCAAGTGGCCGATGTCTTCACCAAAGCATCGTCTCAATCTCGACATAATTTTTTGGTTGGCAAATTGTTGCTGGTTGACTCACCATCATCAATTTGAGGGGGGATGTTACGATATGTTAAAATGTATATTAAATGTAATTTATGTTGATAATTGTGTTATAATTTGGGATATGTACATAGGGTTATTTCACTAGGCTTAATGGGACAAGAGGGGGGGGGGGGGGTCGTCTTGGGCCCATGGGCCATTTTGTAACAGGAAAACCTAAAGGTTAAATACCTAATGAAAGGGGGAAAATCCCAACGAAAACATTTTGATTAATCTTTCGTCTGCTTCGTTTCGCCGTGAAACCAGAGAGCTACGCTCTCTCTTGTGGGTGTTTGGACTGTTCCGTCAGTCCCTTGGTTTTGATTTGTCACACCGAGCCTGCAACAAACTTGAGTCATAATGACAGAGAGGTTCCAGGAATAGATGCGATGTCCAAAATATGAAGGTCTGACAGTAGTTACTTTACTTTCAGTTGATTTAATTCAAAGACTGAATTTGCTTCAACGGTGATTCATGTTTGGAGTGTTTGTTGGAGTCAGTTGGTAGAAGAGTTTGTAATGAATGGAAGGGACGGGGAGACAACAGTAAGGATTCCCTACAAGAACAACAATGAATAATTCATATTCAAACAAGAGAGAGAGAGAGAGAACTTTTTTCCTAAATGCTTTTGTCAGTGTGGTGCTTGCAATCAAATTGAAAGAGGGGTACTAAATTTTTATTTAAAAGGAACATTTCATGCTTAACCTTGTAGATAATTATTCTGTTTAAAATTTTCTTAGATGCAATATACATTGTTGTCAGAGTGGTTCCATCCACTCTTGTTAGAGTTTGTGGTCTGAGTTAGGTACTTGGCTTTTCGCACATTAAACGGTTAGTCTTTTCTGGTTGTATTGGTTAGGTATCTGAGACTCAGAACTCCGAAGTTAAGCGAACTTGGGCAAGAGTAATTCTAGGATGGGTGACCTTCTAGGAAGCACTCTTGACTAAGACTTTGACATGGTATCAGAGCTAGGCACACCACGGCCCGCGTTCGTATCCCATGAGAAGCGGCTCCAGAATGGGCGGGGGTGGGTGTCAGAGTGATTTCGTCCACTCTTGTTAGAGTTTGTGGTCTGAGTTAGGTACTTGGCTTTCTGCACCTTAAACGGCTAGTCTTTTCGAGTTGTATTGGCTAGGTATCTGACTCAGAACTTCGAAGTTAAGCGAGCTTGAGCAAGAGTAATTCTAGGAAGTACTCTTGCCTAAGACATTGACAGTTACAACAATCCTGTGTGCAAGTGTATATTTTTTCGCTTGTGCTCGATGACTACATACTGCTTCCACTTGGAATTATGAATTTGGTGGTACGACAACATGCTAAAAAATGAGAAACATAGTCCATGGTACAAGATATATCTTCCATGAGCTATGAAAGGTTATAAGAAAAAAGAAAGAAAAACTCACTCAATTCATATAAATCAACCTTTCTCTCATATTATTGAATAAGCATTCACATTTAAATCTCATCACATAGTCCATCCCATTTTATGATACACTATTCATCCATTTACATAAGATATCTCATACATCAATTACATATTTTGGCATGAACAACCCCTTGCTACCAACACGATCTTCAATAGTATTACTGGGTTGCTTGGAACCACCGGATAGTGACATAATGAGAAGCTAAGGCCATGCATTAGATCACTAAAAAATTGAAACTTCATCTTGCTATGCTTTGATCTGACAAATTGTTACCGAAACAAACACGAGTGATGTCCAATAACACATCAAAAAGAAGAAAAACATAAAATGTAATGCACATACTTATCCACCATAGGCTCAAAAAGCGAATAAACAAACTATTCTTTTCTATACATTGTTCAAATATTCAAATTTCAATCTCAATCTTATAATTTGATATACATATTTACTGATACATTGCATTTACCTTTAAAATATTTCTTATAATTTTCTAGTAAGTCACTAATAGTAATAGGATTTTATTTAAAAGACTTTTTGGAAATATGTATCATAGGAAAAACATTTCTAGTTTTTGCTAGAATATAAATTTTCAACCAGGCTCGAACATAGGCAGGTTCAGGCTCGGCTCAGGTCGATGCCACCCCTGCTTCCCACCAGTGACATGTCTAGATAAGGAAGTCGGAGTAGCTTCTCTTGAAATGTTGTTCCATTCGACCTCGAAACGGTTAGGTAGTAGTTTCTGGTCAAGGTTTGTCTAGAAGGTTTTGACATAGTTGAAGACGTAATCCCATCTCCCACAAGTTCAACCCATCAATTTGGTTGCTATCTAAATTAAAAGTAAAATCTATTAGATGATTTTGTAAAATAAAATAAAATTTTTTATTTATATAAAATTCTTATTTTTCACATTATATTTAATGACTATTTTAAGAGTGAGAATTTAGATTTTTTAAAGTAACTATTTGATTAACATTTGGATAATATAAAAGGATGGATTTGTTTAATCATTTTATAAATATTTAATTAAATAAATTGTCATAATTTTTTTAATTATTTAATACTTTAAAATTAATTAGATATGTTTGAGTTTATTTAAATAAAAAATCTAATAAATTTAAAATTTAAAAGTATTTTTGAATAATAAAATACCATCTTTTTATTTACCTAAATTTATAAATTTTAATATTATATTTAATTATTATTTTAGGAGTGAGAATTTAGATTTTAAAAAGTAACAATTTGATTAGGCATTTTGATATCATAAAAGTGAAAATTTTTAAGTTATTTATTTATATATAAGTAATTAATTAAATAAATAAAGTTTAATTATTATTATTATTGATGAATTAAGAAGAGTTAAAATCTATCCTAACTTATTAATAGAAAATTTAGATAAAAAATATCCTATAAAATTTAAATCTATTGGAGTATTTTATTAATAAATTTCTTATGTACTTTCCACTAAACTTTCCATTATGCATACTAACATAAAAAAATAATTCACTTTGACTTTCACTTTCAAAATGCACTAAACCCCCCTTGAAGTTTGTAGGAATGATTTCTTTGGAAAATATTCGCACGAAAGTAATCTTTCTTTTAAGATGTGCAAATATCTGGAAAAGAAAATTCCATATTGCCTTGTGACAAGAAAGGTGTATGAAAGGACCCGAAAATGTAAATAGCTAATGTCCATTAGGCTCAAGAAATAAGCACTTAAAGGGAAGACCTATCCCTTCCCAGAACTAGTGGAGGATATTTCTAGATTTGGATTTCTAAATTTTTTTGGGAAGGGCATTGAGATGGCCTTGAACATTATCTATATCAATTTTAGGAAGTTTTAATTTAACTTACTCAACAATTCCTTAGGTTGAATAGTACCAAGACGGTGGTTTGGTGGACAAGAAGAGAAGAATTCCTTTGGTGAGTATTAGGAGGAAGTTTCGAAGGTTTCTAATACTATTCACTTAAATTGCATTTCTCATTATATCGAAGTTGGCATTTGGATGGAAAGGACTGAATGCGAAATGGAATTTGTTTGCTCACACAACTTCAGATTGGACGTTTTGATGGTTTCAAATTCTGGTCACATAAATTGTATTTTCTCATTGTATGAAAGTTGGAATTTGGATGAAAATGATTGAATGAGAAATGGAATCTATAGAGCAATATCCATAAAGAGCAAGAGGTAAAAAAAGAAGACAAAAAAAATCTAACAAGACAAGTGTGAATAATAAACCATTCTTGTGCTCCTAAAACATCATTCTAATATTCAAATTTCAATAAGTACTTCATCACACAATATAATAAAAGTTATTACGATACATTAACCATCCTTTTAGAACATCTAAGAATTACACTCCCACATTCAATCATCACAACACACATTTCTGAATGCTTAAACCAATGGTGTCAGATTAAAGAGCTTGTAACGGGTTTAGTTGGAACACCGAGCCTGCAACAAACTTGAGTCATAATGATAAGACGGTTCCAGGAATAGATGTGATGTCCGCAATATGAAAGTCTGACAATTATGGGTGGTTTCAAACCAAGCTGGCTCGAGCTCGGCTCCGTTCTGGCACGGTTCAATTCAGTATACCTGGATCTTGAGCCGATTTTGAGATCCGGGATCGGCTCGTTTAAATTAACGAGCCGAGCTCAACTGAATCAAAGTTTGGCTCGAAAGCTCATGAGCCGGCTCGTTAATTTAACAAGCGGTGCAGGATTCGGGGGATTTGGGGGAGTCGGGACTAGGGAGCGGGACCAAGAGCTGGAGCGTCGAGCGGAGTGGGAGAGAGGGGAGAGAGAGCGAGGGGGGGGGGGGAATTCTTCCTCCCCTCGTCACTGCTGAGCCCCTCCCATCCGTTGTTGTGGCCACCTTTGTCGTTGTCGACAATTGCCTCATCAGCCGCCTTCTGCCTTTTCGTCACCACTGATTTTGTGGCCACCGCTATATTTCTTCCCCCTAGTCTGCCTTCACCTTTGTTTCCGTCGTCACCGTTTCCGTCATCACAACCGTTATTGCCGAAAAAAGTTCCTTGCCGACGCCGCTGGAAACTTTTCCCTCCGCGTCGTTCCTCATCCTTGGTGGAAACCAGAGGACCTAAGTTAGAAGGAAAAAAATAATCCCCCCTAGCGAGAAGACAATTTCCTCATCAATAGACACCGCCGGTACCGCCCCCCCGGACACTCTCGATGTGGACCAGGCACACCTCCGCTTCTCTCATGTCAGGTTACCCTCCACCGCGAAAAATCTGACCCTATACACTACTTCCGTCGAGTACCGTCGCAGCTAGCTTCCATTTTTTCCCCACTCTCGCCCATTAGAACGGTGTGACTCCTCCGTCAAGATCGTCGCCATTGAACAAGTTACTGGTGGAGATTGCCGAAGAGAAAGTCCTTATAATCGATGGAATTCTGGTGGACGAGCCACCTGGTGCCGCTCGTGCTTGGTCATCGGCGTCGGAAATAGGCTTTTTCTCTCTCACAAACCCAATTCTTACAAGACAAGGGTATGCCGCCCGTGGGAGGACTTGGGCCCGTGCGCATGTGCGTCAAAATGCCTGGTGCTTACCTCCTCGTTTCCGACGTCGTTCTGTACTGTTCACGCAGATATTTAATTGCTATTTCTATTGAATGTCGATTCTCAGTTTGCAAGCGGAAAAGAGCAGCTGCCATCAGCACGTCAGTTTCAAACGCCCTTGTTGAATTTCATATTTACTTGCCTTCTTGTTTCCTTTTCAGTTCCTTTCTTTGCTTCTCTACGTAAGATGCTCTTTGATTTTAAGCATTTTCAAATTTAATAATGAAAATGCCTAATACTATCCAGGAATGTAATTTTTCTGTATTTTTCCTGGTTATGTTTGGTTGATTCGACATAATGTCCAGGATAGCTAACTTTAGAAAGGCAAAAGTAAAAGTGGTTTTTTGGCTACATTTCCATGCTACACAAGTAAGCCTTTTGTTAAATATGACCTTATGTTAGAGCTAAGTTTATTTCCATTCCGGAATGTGGCTTTTTCATTGCTCTTGAAATGGCTATTTGGATAGATATCTCAGCATTTAGTTTTCATCTGACATTGTTTCAAGTTTCTTGAGCTAGAGCTACCACTGATTTGTGGAGTGGAATTGACCTATCATTTGGTTGCTCGTTGTATTGCCCTAATAATGATCTGATTTTTTTATTCTTGTTGATACTGGAAAGACAACAAAAACAAAAACAACCAAAGCCAATGTGGGGAATGAGAACTGCAAATGGTCGGATCCTATCTATGAGATTGCAATACTATTCCAAGATGCTAAAACTAAAATGTTTGAGGAGAAGCTCTACAACCTTGTGGTTGCAATGGTATCTGTCGTTCTTTTGAACTTCTCTCTCTCTCTCTCTCTCTCACTTGGACCCTATATCTCATCTCTTTCTTTTCTTATAGAAGCCTATTATTTTGTTATTGTGTTAAACTAATTTAGAGTTCTTTATCTTTAGTAGACATTTAGAAGGGATATTCTTCTGTTTTGTCAAGGATCATCTCGTTCTAGCATCCTTGGTGAGGCCACCATAAATCTGGCGGACTTGCAGACGCATCAAAACCTTTATCTGCTGCACTTCCTCTTCGGGGGGGCATTCTTGTGTTGGATTAGTTTCCTTTGTGTGCTGTTGATGGTGATCGTTTTTTCATGACTTGGTAACCATAAACTTGCTACTATTTTCTTCTTTTTCTTCCAAACTACTAATTGCACTCACAACTTCTTGAATTTTGGAAAGAAGAAAATCAGACTTGTAGGTGATCGGAAAAGAAAAAAAAATTCTATCTTTTGCTACTAATTGGGCCTGCTTAGATTCAACTTCATTAAGTGAATGCTTCAAACTCATGTGTTTTGTACTTCTCATAGTGTTTGCCTTGCGTCATGTAAAAGGTATAAAAAATGGTAATGTTGTGAATTTTATCTATATGGCAGGTTACAATCCAACTTCTCACATCTAAAACTGGCTACAGGTGTTGCTTCAGTGATCCTACAAATTTGCATTGACTTCATTATTAACACTATAGTTTGAGACGTTGGATAAGGGTATTGATTCATCTAAGTGAAGCATGTTTTCCCAGAGCTAAGTGATTTGATGTGGAGGGAAGTTTTGTTGCATCAATCGTTGGGATTTTCCTATCATCTTCTTGCGGCTTCGTCTCGATTTTCTTGAAGTTTTGAGTTTTAATTATTTGTGAAATCGGTAGTTGGTCTAAATTTTCATTGGATTGTCATAGAGAGTTTGAACAACGATGAGATGTCAGAGAGAGGAGATTTTAGATGCCCACTGGTCCAAGCGTTCATGATAAATCTGCCAAAAAAGTGTCATCTTTTGCAGAGGCGGCAAATGATCAGATTGACAAGGTTTAGAATTGTCATTTCTTGCTAGAGTTTAAACGTACATTAAACAAACAATGAGAAACATATTTAGGAACTTACCGGAAATGGAATGAATCAAATTACTAACATGCATATATGCATATTGTTCATATACATTGTTATGAACTCAATAGCAGGCCGGGTAATGCAAAGGCACAATGGTTGAGTCTTTTAGTATTAAGTTAATTATTTTTCTTTCTATTTACTTTTGCTTCATTTTTATTTTAATTGATGAGTTAGTATGCCATAGGGGCAATACTGTAATTCTTTCTCTTGAACCCTTGTTAGCGTAAACCCTACTTAAGGGGTGAAAGGAATGAGAAAAGACTAGTCTGATTTTAGTCTAACCAAGGTTTTGAGTTCTCCTAAACGAGCTCAGGGGTGTGCGTTCTCCTTAATGAACTTAGGGTTTTCAAGCTTCCCTTCGACTTTATTCTTCTCTTCTCTTTTTCTTCCCTACGAATCACTGTGTTAGATCCGGGACCATAACAACTGGGTATTAGAGCAGGGTAACATGGGGTATTCCAGCATTGACGAGTTAAGAGATTTGGTTGTTAGAGTGTAGAATGTATGGGTAAAAAATGAGGTGAGTTTTGCTTATATCAGACAGCTGTTGGAACAAATCCCAACTCTTTGACTCCAAATCGACAGACTTGAAAAGGAGGTACGAAGGGCAGCAATGCAGGCATAAGCTGAGGCATGAATGAAAAGAATCGACCAGCAACTCGACAGACTCAAAATGGAAATGTGTATAGCAGCAATGCCTGATGATATACGTCCGTCTTCCATTGAAATGTCGAAGAGATTGAAAAGTCGTTGTTCTAGAAGAAGACGGGGCAACCTTTGTCTCAACAAATAATTTTGGCTGTTCCGAAGTCGATCGACCTCAAATTTCTTTGGAACAACCCGATTTGGGCTCATAAGTTTTCGTCGAGCTCCTCTGTACTCGGCAACCTAAACTAAAGCCCTGCCTCTAGAAATCCGAAGTCAGGGAGACTGGAAATTTTCGAGCCTAGAGGCTCAATGATAAAGTTTGCCCAGATACCTCCTTAGTCAACATAGTGGCTGTTGTTCGCCGTTGATAAAAATTTCCTAAGGTCATTCTTCTCGGCAACGACGGTGCGGGGAAGATCTCGTTGATAAATCAATGGGTCGTGCTAGCAGATGCAAACAAGAAAGACCAAAAACCCAAAATCTTTGATTTCACAGTGGAAATTGTTGCCTTGGCGGAAAAAGAGAATTCCGGCAGTAAAATTAAACAATTGTTTCCCCTTATCTCAATTTGTTTCTCACATGTTGTTCGTTACAATGGTAAACACCAGCCAGAAAATGGGCTATCGGAGAAATGGTGTCACAGTGTATTCTGGTGTGCCGTCTCTGCTTTACTATCCTGGTTGTGGTCTTGTTTCTGTGCAGGCAGTGGCCAATCTTTGAAGGAACCTTCATTGAGAAGATCAACTACTTCATCACCGTTGGTGCTTACAACTAATTCTTGCGAACCTTCAGAGGTCGTTTGTGGAACAAATCCTTTGGTTAACATGTATTCAGCTTGCGGAGATGTAGTGTCCGCTCGAACACTGTTCTATGAAATTATTCTACTAGGTCTGGTTTCTTGGAATTATATGGTGTACAGTTATGCAAAGTGTGGGGCTAAGGCGTCTCTACCAGGTAGCTATTCGACTTAATGCCGGAACGCGACGTTGTAGTTGGTGGACCGCCACCTAGCCTCTATATGTCATTAGTGGCCGTGGGGATGAAACCATAAAATCAAAGTGCCCATAAAATCAATGGCGCACCTGTATCTTCTTCCCTACAAATGCCTGGAACACAGTGCATATACAGGAAAACTTTTGGGTGTTTCCATAATTAGAGTGACAGTGAATATATGGCTGGTCAGCTTTGAGCATTTGGACATGTAATGCGTGATAATCCAGAGGAGGTAGATCCTTGGTTCACTAATACGTGTACTGTGAAATCTTCTAGTCCATCAGCCAAGGAAACTTTAAATTCAAAATGCAAAAAGGATGGTATGTCCCTTGTAGTGGCTGGATGTGTGTCTCAAGGAAGTAGATACTTGAAGGAGCTTGGAGGGATTAGTATAACTGAAGTGCATACACTGTTCTGGAATGCTCTAGGTGCTTGCCAGATATATGTAGAAATGCTAAGAGGTATTAAGACAGGAGCTGGGAGCATGGTTGAAATCGTGCAAATTGATAGGGGAGGTGCAATGGCAATTTTGCACTCTATATCAATGGGAAGGCTTCCACTTGCCGAGGGAATGAACGCCAATTTATCTGCTGCTGCTACAACAATTCGCCAGAGAGCACTAATTGCTCTTTGTGAGTCATCTCAGAAGAATTATAGCGATGTTGTTGCTGCCAAATCAGACCTAAACTATATTGGTCAGCAGATAGAGAAAATACTTCAACTGAAGAATTATATTGTTGTTTGTGAGAACATAATCAGGTATAGAATCTTTGTTAAAAAAATTATTGAGTCACATGATGTGATAAAAATGTGTGTTCTGAAGTGTGACCCAAATTTGGCAATAAGTCTCATGAATGTGAATGGCCGTCATTAGACCTATACAATGCATATCTACAAGCAAAAGCAAATATTACATGTCCTTGCTGATCTGGTGACATATACCATACTCCTAAATGTCTATTGTCTGGCTGAGAGTGTAGAGAGGGCACAAGATATTTAAGAGAAAGTAAGACATATGGCATCAGTTGGGGCTTGCAGATTACATCTCACCACCTACAACATAATTATAAAGGTTTTTGCAAATGCCAAAATGTCGCAATTGGCATGGAAAATAACAGAAGAGATGGTCTCAGATGGTGTTAGTCCTAATGTTGTCACCTGGTCATCATTGATTAGTGCCTTTGCCAAAGCAGATCTAATGGAGCGTGCAATTCACACATTTGATGAAATGCTCCTCTCTGGCTATGAACCTTCATTGAAGCAGCAACTTCTAATCTCCATCATTTTTATGACTATTTGGATTGCAATTGTCAGCTACATTGCTCTGCCATCCAACTTCACCCTCTATGATTTTGGAGTTGCGAAACCAGTTAAGAATTGGCACTTCTTCTTCTGTGTTGCTATTGGATTGTGGGCTGGACTCATTATTGGATACACAATGGAGTATTACACTAGCAATGCTTACAGTCCTGTGCAGGATGTTGCTCCTTCTTGCAGAACAGGGGCAGCAAAAAATGTGATCTGTGGCCTCACACTGGGTTACAATTTTTTCATAATTCTACTTAGGTTTCAGTCTTGCTGCCATATATAGACTTTCTGTGGCAGTTTTGGGAATGTTTAACACAATTACAACCAGGCTTGCGCTTGACACCTATGGACTCAAGGGGGAGGAAGATCATGTAGCTTGCATGGTTGACCTACTTGGCCACAGTGGGTACCCTTTGATGTAAAATTTAGTTACATCGGCTTTAATACCTTGCAAGCGTACGAATCGTTCATGTAATCTAGCAGTAAGCGAGGGTCATATCCACAGGGAGGATTGAATTTTGTGTATTCTTCAGTCAACTAGCCTAACCAAATATGATGAATTAATCTGAACTAAACACTAATTATATCCTACATTATCAAGCAATAATCTAATTAACTACTTGCACAACAGGAAACGTCAACTCTGGATTTTATCGTGATTCGTGCCTCTCTCGAGCGCCACGAAACCACGAATCCGGATTCTCAATCCTTGCATCTAGCCCCTCTCGGGCGCCTAGAGTGAAAGACAGAAATCGGATTAAAATACCAAAATCCAACCTCAATTATAATCCTACCCTAATTAGCTAATTTAATCAAATATCCAGAAAACAAATCTTAAATAAACATTAATTATCAAATCAGATTCAATTAACATTCAAAACCTAAGTTCAAACTATATAAAAAATTAAATTCAATAATGATGAATTACTCCCCTTCTTCTTCCTCTCGGTCGGGCAGCAACTCGTTCTCACGGGTGCTGCAATTTCCCGAAATTGGTGGCGTCGGGTGGCAATAGTGAGTGGCCGGAGGTAGAGACGACGCCGGCGACGAAGGTTGGAAGCCGACGGATGGAGGTAACGTCCGGCGAAGAACGAAACAGAGATGAAGTTCTCTAACCGGCTCTCTCGAGTCTCGGTCGGAGTCGGAATCGCTCCGAGAATGATCAAAAATACGTAACCGACGCCGGAGGATGGTCGAAAAGCGAAGTTGGCACCGGAGAAGCCCTCTCGGATCACTTCTCGGCCTGGCAAGCGACGACTGTCGAACTCACCTCGACGGAGACTCTCTCGAGCTCTCCTCGGGTTTGTTCTCGGTTGCTGGACATCAATGGACGGCGGTGGACGATGGTGGCGCGGTGGAAGGTATTGGCCCGGCGAACGACGGCGGGGAACTCCTCTCGAGTCCTCCCCTGTTTCCGGTCAAAGTCCTCTGTTTTGGTCTCCGTCTCTGTTTTCTCTTCACGCTTCCCCCTCTCGGGTTTTCCCTCCTGGGTCTCTCCTCTTGGTCCCTCTCGTTCGATGCTCCCCTTCCTCTTTAAATATGATTTTTCTTATTTTAAAACTATTTGCCCTAGAAATTACCTCCATTTCACTAAGGGCATTTTGGTAAATATCTTCTTCTCCACCCAAATTCTCCTGAAATTCCATAATTGAATCTATAAAAAGCATTTCAGGAAGAAATAAAACTAAAAAATAATGAAATATAATTCAGGAGAGAGAAATATGCAATATAGACAGTGATTAATGCCAAATTCAATAAATGCTCATTTCATTTGAAAACCGATAAATAACCACCTATAACACAATTATAAAGGTTATTCTATTATAATTAACCTAGTTCTCATGTCAGAATATGGCATCTATCAGTACCCTGCAACAGCAACCAAAGTGATAGAGGATTACACTGGCCAGACTGGGTGTTGGCCCAACATATCATCCACAGTTTTTACTATTGCCGACAAACCAGTGATGTACATACCATCAATTCTAGATCAATTTATTGTAGTGGGTTTACTCACAGCTAGCGCGAATCTGGGTGCATTACATAAAGGGAAACTCTTGTAGGCTTACATCAAGAGAGATTTTAACTGCCCCCATTCACACTACTTTACAGAAGCTGAGGTTCTCACTAAAATTTGAGCACGGCTATTGGTGGCTTACTTGCATGAATATGCATGTGAGGCTTATGTTGCTGCTCTCTATTATGGGATAAACAATACAGGAAGTGGAAAATAGATACAAATGTTTTCAGGTCAACTATTTTTAGTGCCAATTGAACTTGATCTGGGTCCAAACCTTGAAATTGCTCGTGTTCCAAGAATTGGACTTATTTACACAGAATTAGTCAGAGCCTTAACCAGTACTGTTGCGGCTACGTGTGGATTTCACAAGGATATGTAGAGTGGTCTGAGGTCAGTAGTTTATGCCAAAAAAAAGAGATGGTACACTGACAGAACTTGGGTAGACAACAAGTCAATACATTATAGTTCCCTATTTTGTTAACTTTTCGCATTGGTGGGTTCCTTCTCACATGGGTTTCCGAAGATTATGGTGGAACATCTTGTTGGCCAGTCATGGTCTTGCCAAATTGGAGCAGGTGATAGTTTAGACTATTGTTTGGTTGCTTGACCATGTGGTGGGTTGCTGCAGCGAGTAATGCTGGAAGTGTTGGATTCTCACCCAAAAAAACAATTTTCTGGAGGAACATTCTGTCAACGGGGGAAACCAGTGGTGGATTTCGGATACCGCAATCTCTCCGTCCGAGGTGTTACATTGGAGCGCTTACACTGTTTGGGTCGCCTAGTGGGTTGACACAGATGCCACAGATGTTACATGGGAAGATGTGGAGACGTTTCAGCACGCATACCCTACCTTCATGCTTGAGGAAGCTCTTTCTCCACGAGGGGAGTGATGTTATGAACTCAATAGCAGGCCGAGTCATACAGAGGTGTAGTGGCTGAGTCATCTAGTATTAAGTTAATTGTTTTTCTTTCTATTTACTTTTACTTTATTTTTATTTCAATAGATGAGTTAGTATGCCGTAGGGGTATTATTGTAATTCTTTATCTTGAACCCTTGTTAGCATAAACCCTACTTAAGGGGTGAAAGGAATTAGAAAGGGCAAGCCTGATTTTAGTCTAAACAGGGTTTTGAGTTCTCCTAAATGAACTTAGGGTTGTGCGTTCTCCTTGACGAACCTAGGGTTTTCAAGCTTCCATTCGGCTTGATTCTTCTCTTATCTTCTTCTTCCCTACGAATCACTGTGTTAGATCCGGGACCGCAACATCCACACACACGAGCACCCACGCACAACCTTCCCCCCCCCCCCCCCCCCCCCACACACACACACACACACACACACACACAAACACATACATATATACACTTTAGTTGATGATTTAAATAATTAAATTCTAATTGACAGTAAACTAAAGTTATAATTGATGTGACTGAAATTTAACCAACTTATTTGGAAAGATTCTATAAGATTTTCATTTGAACCTTTTATTTGTGGCAATATACGAATTTATGTTTTTTTTTTTTTAGACCATGAGAAGGTAGAATTCATTGAGAAACATGCGACCATGATATAACCAAGGATTTGCAAATGTCCCATTTAATTGAGTAAATGTTTACTGTAACTTTTGGAAGTGTATGTATTCTCTATTATTGACTTGCACAGTAAAATTTTTTTATTGAAACGTATTTGCTGTGTGCATGAAGTTTCGTAAAGATTTACTATAAAATTTAGGAAAACTTAAAAAGATTTTAAAAATTTTGGAAAAATATTACTTTGTTTTGCAAATGAATATTCCCAAAAATATGTTGCCTACATGGAGAAAGATTTCAGGTAGCCATGGATGTCTTCTTGCTTGCTGCCTTTTCATAGTTTCAACGGGACGCCTGACCCTTATGATTTACTTGCTCTATTCTTACAGAAAATAAAAGTTGAATAATACTTCATTATGTTGCTATATCCTGATGTTTGTCATTGTGGTTTCTATTAAGGTTGCATGTTGCATGTGTGTGAATTTATATCTTTCTCTATTATCAAGTACTCTGCTACTTGCATGGTCTTTTCTTATTTTTCATTACTATGACACAGTTAACTTTGTCTTTGAAACTGATTTATAAAATTCACTTTCAGGTCAATGTTTTGATCTATCTAATAGGCTACTGGTGAAAATTCCATTGAAATGACACACTAAATTCTTCAGGTCTTACTGTTGGTTTTTGAAATTTTATTTCACTTCATTTTTTTCATATTTAATCTTTTCTGGGATGGGGTTTCATGCTTATTTTCACTTTTAAAGCAGGTAAATTCAATAGTAAGATTCAAATCAGACTCTACAGAGCTAATTAAATGCTTATTATCCTCAAATGTTGATGGTGCATTGACCCATCCAGAGGACATTCTAAAGTCTAGATTGCATCGTCAAAAGTTAGATGTAGCTGAACCAAAAGACAAACTTTGGAATGAAGAGCCTGTTAAAAAGCTAATCGGTAGATCATTTCCATCACACTTCAACTCTTGGTGGAGCAGAAAGCTGAACTTTCTGGGGTGTATGTACAAAATGTACATATTGGGAGTGTCTTCAGATATTTTAGAAGGGGCTTTGGATGAAATCAATGGTAAGATTAAACTTCTGAAGCAAAAGATATAGATAGCTTGAGTAGCAGTTAAAGCATGAAGACGATTCTAGAGGATTTTTGACTCTTAAACTTCAATCTACGTTGCATGAGATCGAGATATTGAGGGACTCTGAAGTTGAGTGCATATCTAGATGCAATGATTTGAAGTCAGAAAATCATGTTCTGGAAGTAGAATTACAGAGTACCACAGCTGAGAACTCTCACCTCACTCATAAACTTGCTGAATGTGAAGAAGTTATCTCAGAACGCAGAAGTTACGAATTGTAAGTGCTGGGGAAAGTGAAAGTACTTTACCTAGTGAAAGTGACAATTAATTACTTGTTTGTGTTAGTGTGCGTAATGAAAAATGCAATATAAAGTACTTGTTTGTGTTAGTGTGCACTATGTAAAGTACAGTGTATAGTACTTGTTTGTGTTGGTATGCACAATGGAAAGTGCGGTGTAAAGTACAAAGAGATTATTTATTAATAAAATATTTTTATATATTTGACTTTTAGAAAATTAAATTAATATTAGTTAATTAATTAAATATAATAATTAAACAAATGCTTACTTTTATACTATTAAAATTTTAATCAAGGAAGGCCCACATATCCAAATGTGATGGAAGATAGGTCCAAGCCCATAAGATATGGACTCACCATGATCACACGAGCTAGTGGGACCCACCATGATCACATGAGGTGGCATGATAAGTCCTACACAATAATAAGTATTACAGTATTAGATTTATTATGGATACAAGTCTTGTAGAAGAGTTTTAGTTTAAAGTTATTTTAGTCATGTTAGTCTTCTTTTTATATTGGGTTATTTAATTATGCTAAGACTTATCAAGTGTTAAAGTTTGGGTGTAATTGGGATAAAGGTAGTTTAATTGTAAATGGACTCTACTACCTTCCTCTATTTGAGGTTCATGCACTCTATTACAACAAGTCAATAAAGTATTTTTTTTTTCCATAAATTCAACATGGTCTCAGAGCAGGTTCTGTGTGTTGACTCGGTCAACCCATAGAGATAATGTGATCATTTTTCTGATCTATTATCTCAAGCAGTTTAGCTTCGTATTTCTCATTTTTTAGTCCCTATACTCATTATTTTATTTACGTTTTCACATATATGCTGAGATTTTTATATTTCATATTATATATTGATGGAAAGATATTCGAGTCTATTTTCCATAGAAAAATGACTTTTTTCAATCGGAGTTATCTACAAAGAGAAATCAATATTTGAAGCAGCAAAGGTCAGATTACAAAAGAGGTTCATGCAGCAGTAGAAAGCTTCAACTTCCGAGCTATTTTATGCTATCAAGAACGAGACTTTTGTTGAAACCATTGGGCTAAAAGGCTCGAACCTATTAGGAAAGCAACCCCACGGATCTTATATAAGGACTGGCCCGGTTGATACAAATACAAATTCCAACACTCCCCCACACGGGAAAACCCGTGGACAAATTCACCAGAAAAACCCGGGACAAACTCCTGGAAAAACCCAGGACAAATTCAGCAGAAATACCTGGGACAAAATTCGGTGGGAGCGGGACTTGAACTCGGGACCAACCTGCTCTGATACCATGTTCTTCTTCTTCTCTTCTCCTTCTCTCTTCTTCTTCTTCTTCTTTCTTGTTGATCTAAAGTTCCTTTCATGAGATCCTAAATTCTACATGGTATCAGAGCAAGGAGTTTAGGATCTCTTCATGGATTTATTATGAAATCTGTTCAAGAAGTTGTAAAAGGAGTTCAGTCATAAAGAGATAAGTTCATTATCTTCTTATTTACATTTTTTTTTGTTCCTTTTTCTTATTTACGTACTCCTTTTTACTATTTTTCTTTACTTCTTGAATTTTGAGTCACATCAAGTCAAGATAAATCTTTATATGTTGTAAAGATTTAGTTCTATGACTAAATTGATGTTATAATCTTGACTCCTTGTAAATCAATTACAAGAGTGATCAAGATCATTTGTTGTTTGCATCTTATTAAGATTGATGGGTGAAATTCAATTACCTTTATGTAATTTGGATCTATCTCATTTGAGGTAGAATTCCAGCATATGTTGCTGTATCTTCTCCTACTTTAGGTTGCTCATGGGTTTGTATTGTGTTGTTGGATGCCCATTACATGTTTGATGAAATGCCAACAGCCATTTACCCTTTGTAGTTCCGTTTTTTTTAACTTCAACAATTGAATTTTTTTCTTATGTTGAAGTCTCCCATGAGCTGAAGATAAATCTCTTCCAAGTGTCTTGGTTTGTCATTAAATCTTCTCTAAATTTTTGTCTATTGCTCGTTTGTGTTGGAGTTTGGATTAAGGCCTAATCGGTTGCATCTACTTTCTTCTCTTTGTTCTTATGAATACAAGAGAAGTTGAGTGATGGATGGATGTTATTATCACTTTCTAAAGGCACAATTTTTTTGATAATTTGGTTCTTGCCCTTGTGAAAGAAATTGGTTCTTGTTCTCTTTTGTTGGTGATTGATTTGGTCTACGGGTTCTTCAAATTACATAGAGTAATTGTTCTTTGAAGAAGGCCTTTTCCCTTGACCTCCATATTTTACCTGCCTCATCATGGAGATTGGATACAATAGTAATAAGAGTTATATACTCCGTATTACTACAATTCCACTTAGAGGTCTCTCCAATTACATGAGCTGGTCACAATCAGTTCGGAGGGTTCTTATTACTCGTGACCTCTTGAGCCACGTTGTTAACTTTCCTCCTCCGATTAATGATGAAGATGCGTCCTACCACAAGTGGGTTAAGGATGATAACATGGTGATAAGTTGGCTCATTAATAGCATGGAAGAGCAGGTGGCCAACAATGTGGTCCACTTGGAAACCACCAAGAACATATGGGACACTTGTGCCAAGCTTTACTCAAGCACTGTTTCATTACAAAAAATATATGATGTCTTACAAAACATGCTGCATACGAAACATGGAGATAATATTCATGAATTTTTGGCACGGTTTCGTGGTCTTCTTCAAGAATGGAAACTAGCTCAGCCATATTCCACTGATATTGCCGTTCAAGAACAACAAAGAGAAGCTTTGGCAGTAGCCATTTGCTTATCGAATATTAAACCATACCTTGAGGTGGCCAAAACTCAACTTCTAAGTTCTTCTGCTCTTCCATCATTCGATGATATTAGTGTTACATTACTTAGGATACCAGATCCATCCCCTCCTTCTCCTATTGATGCTCCATTGATGATGTTCTCTGGCAATCGGGGAATATCTTTCTCATCCAGAGGACGGGGCAGAAATATGAGAGGGGGTCGAACTATGAGAGGGGCTGAAAATAGAGGAGGTAGAATGGGTCAGAATTCTTTTCGTACTGAGCCTCAACTTTGCACTTATTGTGGCCGTCAAAACCACCTTGTGGCATCATGCTTGAAACTTCATGGCAATCCTGATTGGGCCACAGCTAACCCAGTCTCAGTTAACGTTGAGAAAAATGAAGATAAGGCTGAATCATCATCCGGAAATGTGACTCTTACAGCTGAGGACTATGCTACATTTCAGAAAGGAATCATCTATTCCCTCATCATCTACTACTGCCACAACTATTGCCTCAGGTATGCTTTCTTCCTCTTCTTCCTCTTCCTCTTGGATCATCGACTCCGGGGCCTCCGAACATCTATCAGGTAACAAATACTTGTTGCAGTCCTTATCTCCATGTTATCCTCATAAATTCGTTACTATTGCTGATGGTACCCAAACCAAGGTCCTTGGCAAAGGTTCCTCCTCTCTTACTTCATCTATTCCCCTTCAAGATGTTTTGTTTGTTCCTCAATTTCCTTTAAATTTGCTCTCGGTTAGCCAATTGACCAAACAATTAAATTGCTCTATCACCTTCTCACCGTCTTCTTGTGTCTTTCAGGATCTCACTACGAAGTGGGTGATTGGTGGCGGCCATGAAAAGGGGAGTTTGTACTACTTCACTCTTCCACCATTAGCTGCATTATCGTCCACTACATCTGAGGCCCAACTTTGGTACAACCGACTTGGTCATCCATCTACCCCTTCACTTCGTTCTTTGGTTCCATCTTTAAAAGGACTTTCTAATATCAGTTGTGAGGTTTGTCAATTAAGTAAACATGTCAGGAGTACATATTCTCCTCGTCTTACAACTACAAGTACTTCTCCGTTTGAGCTAATACATTCTGATGTATGGGGCCCTTTATGTGTTTCAAATATTTCCCAAGTTAAATATTTTGTCATTTTTGTTGATGATTTTACTCGAGTGACTTGGTTATTTCTATTTAAAGAGCGTTCTGAAATTCTTCCTTTGTTTAAAAATTTTCATGCTATGGTCTTGACACAATTTGGGAAAAAAATTCAAACCCTTAGATCTGATAATGCTAAGGAATACATGTCTCATGACTTCAAATCATTTTGTGAGAGTAATGGGCTTATTCATCAAACATCATGTGCCTATACTCCTCAACAAAATGGTGTTGCTGAAAGGAAGAATCGTCATCTTCTTGAAGTTGCTTGGGGCCTCCTCTACTCAATGAAGGTACCCTATTTCTATTGGCCTCATGCTATACTTACAGCATGCTTTCTCATTAATAGGTTACCTTCATCAGCCCTTCATCATAAAACTCCTTACTCTGTGTTATTTAATGGTGAAGAGCCTTTTTCTCTTCCTTTGAAAGTGTTTGGATGTACGTGTTTTGTTCATGTTACATCTCCATATAAAAATAAACTTGATCCTCGGTCTATGAAGTGCATTTTTTTGGGATACTCTCGTTCCCAGAAAGGTTATGTCTGTTATAATCCTACCCTTCGGAGGATGTTTATCTCTAGGGATGTGACTTTCTTTGAGGACACTTCCTTCTACTCTTCCCATGATGCTCCTCCAGGATGGACTTGTCCTTCTACTACTCCTTGTCCGCTTGTGCCGTTCAATCTTGAAGTGGATCCATCCCCTGATGCACCAGCCGTACCTTCACCTGTGGAGTTTTCAGATCCACCTGAGGTAAGTCCTTCTCCTCCTATGTATGGGCCTGAATTTGATACTCGGCCTATTGCTTTAAGAAAAGAACGTCGCTCATGTACCACTTCGCATCCTATCTCAAATTTTATGTCTCACCATCGCTTGTCTTCCGAGTGTTTTCAGTTTCTTGTGTCCCTTTCTTCTTCTTCCGTTCCACAGTCGTATCAGGAGGCCCTGAGACATCCAGGATGGAAGGCGGCAATGGATGAAGAAATGCACGCTTTATATGAAAACCAAACCTGGTACTTAACATCACTCCCGAAAGGTAAAAGACCGGTTGGTTGTCGATGGGTTTTTTCGGTGAAACATAATCCGGATGGATCGGTTGCTCGTCTTAAAGCTCGATTGGTTGCTAAGGGCTATACGCAGTGCTATGGGATAGATTATGAGGAGACCTTCTCTCCTGTTGCAAAATTGAATTCGGTATGCATCATCTTATCTATTGCTGCTAACTCCTCATGGTCCGTCTATCACTTGGATGTTAAAAATGCTTTTTTAAATGGTGATATCAGTGAGGGAATTTATATGGTTCAACCACCTGGTTATGTGGTTGAGGGGGAGTCAGTATGTCGGTTAAAAAAGTCTTTATATGGGCTTAAGTAGTCCCCTCGGGCTTGGTTTGATAAATTTAGTCAAACACTCCTACGGTTTCGTTTTCATCGGTGCTCAGTTGATCATTCCGTATATTATAAAGATACGGTCAAAGGGAAAATATTATTGGCCGTATACGTGGATGATATTATCTTAATCGGTGATGATGCTTTGAGCATACAAGAGGTGAAACAGATGATATGTCAGGAATTCAAGACTAAAGACCTTGGTATGCTTAAATATTTTTTGGGTATAGAAGTTCTTCAATCCAAACATGGGATAATATTGTCTCAAAGGAAATATGTCTTGGATCTCCTTGAAGAAACAGGAATGAAGGGTTGTAGACCAGTTGACACACTTATGGATACAAATGTAAAATTATGTGCCACAAATGAAGAAGATATTGATATTGGCAAATATCAAAGACTCGTGGGAAAACTGATTTATCTCACGGTAACTAGGCCAGACATATCATATGTTGTAAGTGTGGTGAGTCAATTCATGCACAAACCACAAATTACCCACTGGCAGGCTTTAGAGAGAATATTACGTTATCTAAAAGGAGCTCCAGGAAGAGGATTGCTATATAAAAAACATGGGCACTTCAATATAGAAGGCTTCTCAGATGTAGATTGGGCTGGATCTGATGATAGAAAATCTACATCAGGATATTGTACTCTGGTTGGGGGAAATTTGGTTACATGGAAAAGTAAGAAGCAAAATGTGGTTGCAAGATCTAGCACCGAAGCAGAATACAGAGCTATGGCCCATACCGTTAGTGAACTTTTATGGATTAGGACCCTTCTTACCAAACTAGGTTTTTATAAAAAAGGTTCCATGAATCTGCATTGTGATAATCAAACAGCTATTCATATCACTTCAAATCCAAATTTTCATGAAAGAACTAAACATATTGAGGTGAATTGTCATTTTATACGGGAGAAGTTTCAAGCAGGAATAATCTCTCTCAAACATGTGTCATCTCAAGAGCAAATAGCTGATATTCTCACTAAACCCGTTACATCTAAAATCCTATCGTTTATATGTGGCAAGCTGGGTATTTATGATGTATTTTCTCCTCCAGCTTGAGGGGGAGTGTTGGAAGATGGGCTCAAGCCCACGAGCTCAAGACAAGAAGCACACACGTCAAAGGAGTGGCATATGTGTAAAATATGGTACTTTCCATATTTTACACATATGCCACTCCTTTGACGTGTGGGCTTGATCCCATCTTCCAACAACTTTATATGGAGAATTATATATAAAAATAAATATATAAAAGTCTATTTTCTTAATTATTCAACCAATTCTATATCCGACTTTTTTATATGGAGATATTGATCTTGGAAGAGTCAATGGTCATGCAAGAAAAAGGGGAAAAAATACTTAGTTCGGCATATACCCAAATATATCAGATTATATATCTCACTAGAAGTATATTTTATGAAAATAAATTATACTTTGATGAAAGGTATTTAAGTCTAGTTTTAGAAGGAGAAAATTTCATATCAATCTGATCTATATTTAAGGATATATTCGCATTGGAAGAATTAAAGGTCATACTGGCATCCTGTGACTTTACAAAATCCAAATTTAAGCCAATTGTTTTGCGTCACTTTTTGAGTTGTTGTTATTGACCAACTGTATCAAAAAAATATCTCACTTACCCCCTTTTTTGGTTACTACATCTATGTTATTTAGTTCAAGATAGGAATATTACCATTACCTCCTAGCTTTAGGGAGAGAAGTACAAGAAAGAGGTATTTTATTCCATATGTTGTGGTAAGTTTCATGTGACCAATATATTCAAGAAAGGGGGAGCACAAAAGATGAAAATTTTGCATCTAAGAAGAAATTTTTTGCAGCAAAGAAAATTAAAGATAAAAAATCTTGACTCGCAGTAATAATTGTGGTAATTATTGGAGATACTTGATGCAACTCGACTCGATTCTATTTCTCTGGCTGGATTATTATTTTGAGGTATTCACAACATATTCCTTGGTCAACATATTAATTGGTACAGGTAATCGTATCAGATTATTTCATGGGTTTTTGCAAGGATTTTATTATTTTGGTTCATGTTATATGGGCTCGGGCAAATTTTAGCTGCACTTATTGTGTCTCTTTTGATGAGACATTATTATTGAAAAAGTGGTGGCCTCAGCATCCTATCTTCCTCTTTACCCATTACTTATTGGTTATTTGACAACCTTACTCCTACCATCCTTTATTTGACTCTTACATACTTCTTTGGGCCAACCTCTTGTGTGTTGCTTTGGTTGGGAGTTTAAGTCCATTGAGACTTTATATATATATATATATATATATATATATATATATATATTGTGGGTATTTTATCACTGTCTTATGAATGACGGACATTACCCACTTATCAGGTCTTTTATTGTCGTCTTGTGAATAACAAGCATTTATCACGTATCAGTGCCCGGGTTGGGACACCGCGATGGAGGAGCTTATTACTACATATATGTTACCCCCCATAAGTGGTAGTTATTACTCCTGCCACTTGAAAGTCATTGTCCTAGGGAGGGACACGGTGATGGAGGAGTTTTTTCTACACTTCTGAGCTCTACGTATAAACCCACTACCTACAAAAGATAGGAGTGCCACTACCTGAGAATGATAGGAGTAGGCCTTATATCCAGCATGGGTTATGACTGGAGTATGGAGTGATGTCATACGGCTTGGAGTGATTTTACTCTCACTTATCTTATGCCAGTTGGGCCTCATGAAAGAGAACACCAGTGTGAGGGGGAGTGTTGGATGATATGGAGGACTACCATTTTATACGGCAAGATCCTATACATCATTTGCAGCAAGATAGGAGTTCATAATGCTCTCTCGTCCCCAGTTTGAGGGGAAGTGTTGGAAGATGGGTCCAAACCCATAAGACATGGACTCGCCATGATCACACGAGCTGGTGGGACCCACCATGATAACGTGAGGTGGCATGATGAGTCCTACACAATAAGAAGTCTTACAGAACCAAAATTATTATGGAAGCATGTCTCTTAGAAGAGTTTCAGTTTAAAGGTGTTTTAGTCATGTTAGTTTTCTTTTTATATTGAGTTATTTAATTATGTTAGGACTTATCTTTAAGTGTTAGAGCTTGGGTGTAATTGGGACAAAGGTATAGTTTAATTGTAATTGGACTCTACTACCTTCCTATATTATAAATAGAGGTTCATGTACTCTGATTACAACAAATCAATGAAGTATTTATCTTTTCCATAAATTCAACAGTTATATAAAAAGGATATTATAAAATATTTTTTATCTCAATATCTATTAGTAATATCAAAATAATATTAATTTATTAACTTAATATATAAAAATTAAAATATTCACACGAATACTTACTTTTATAATATAAAAAAACTTAATGCAATTATTATATTAAAAGTGTTTAAATTATCACACTTAAACTAACGTATATTCGCAGTTATATTTGTTTAAATTCATTACCCATTGTACTATGCTAACAACGTAATAATAAAAATAAAAAATAACATTGTTGATTTTCAGGACTCCATGAATTTATCTCATGGAGAAAAAGGAAAAGAAATCCATTGGGAGAAAACTTGAGGAAGAAGGGTTATGGAATTGATGATCCTAACCCTCCCCCTGAATCTCTATTTATAGATTTATGAACCTACTGTATTACAATAATACCCCTGAACTTAGGGTTTAGGGTTTTAACCCTAGAACTTTAACTTAATTACAATAATGCCAACTCTATGAAATGACTTTTTATTTACATCCTGCCATCATTGTATGTGGGCCTATGGGCCTTTTCCTTGATCTGTGGGCCTTAAGCCCGTCTTCTATATCTCTTGGTTGCATGTCTTCCTTGGTCTTATGGGCTTGGGCCTTCCTTGGTCGTGTGGGCTTGGGCCCTATCTTCCAACACTCCCCCTCAAGTTGGGGGTGAGCGAACAATATGAATTCCCAGCTTGCTGCAAATGATGTATAATATTTTTTTATAAAATGGCACATTTTCCAATATGCCTTCATCTTCCAACACTCTCCCTCATGCTGGTGCTCTCGTTCATGAGACCCAGTTGGCATAATATCAGTGAGAGTAAATCACTCCTAACCACTAAGACATTGCTCCATACTTCAGTCATAACTCATGTTGGATGTAGGACATACTCCGTCTTTTGTAGGTAGTGTGTCTATCGGAATTGCTCTGAAGTGTCCACCTCCACCACCGTGTCCCTCCACAGGACAACGAGTCTCAAGTGGTAGAGTAATATATGATATTAATGGGGGAAAGTAACATAAATATAATTATAATTTCCTCCATCATGGACTTCCAACTTCAAATATTTTTTATATTTTTTACGGGGATGAAGTTCCGATAAAACAGAGTAAGCTCAGCCCAGGAACATCGTAACAACAATCAAGAAGATAGCCAACGCAGAACTTTATTTTAATACAAAGCTGATTTCGTCCCACCACATACTCTTAGAAGAGCTTCAATGGCTTCTGGACTTACAGAAGAAGAAACTAAAAATGAAAACGAACAGGGAATAGGTATTACTCTGGATGCGATTTGTTGCTGAAGAACACCTCTATTTATAGGTGATTTGTAGCACTGAATCGAGGAAGACAGCAGGGAGACAGCTATGGAAATAAGATAAAGGAAGCTTCCTTTCTCTTCCGGCGCCGATGGATGCCTCTGTACCCTCTGTCCACTGGAACGGTCAGTACAGAGTCACCTCTATTTTTCGCTCCTTCCATTAATTCCCGTTTACAGTTGAGTCCTTTTAATTTTTCGTTCATGCTTGGGTCTCCCTGGACCCCGTCGCCAAGGGGGCCAGCCCCCTTGGACCCGCGTCGGGGCTGTCGCCCCGAACCCCGCGTTCATTTTACATTTTCTTCACAAATAACCATTGCGGTCACAATTTGACCTCATCAGCGTCAAAGCCAGAACTGTTAACTAATTTACTCACTCTCGACATTGGCGCTCCTCATAATTGGGGGCCAGTGAATACATTAGATTGGCAATAATTCGTGAGAGGTGGGCATTGACACACTAACAATTCCTCCATCATGAACTTCCAACCAGAAAAATTTTGATCCTCTGTCATGGACTCCCAACCACAAATAATTTTGGTATTTTTTATTGGGATGAGGTTCCTCCGTCATAGACTCCCAACCACAAATAATTTTGATATTTTTGACGGGGATATAGTTCCTCCATCATGGACTCTCAATCACAAATATTTTTTACAGGAACAAATAAATAATGGTATGAGGTTGTCTCTTCTTCAATAATAATGTCTCATCAAAAGAGACACAATAGCAGCAGGTGAAATGGGCTCGAGCCCATTTAACATGACCCAGAACAGAAGTCACGCTCGGTTGGAAAGCTATTGGGTTAACTCGCCGGTCCGGGTTATGGGATAGCTCATGCACTGAACCAGTGCTCAGATAAAATTTCTTAACTGAGGAACCTTTAATTGGGAAACAGTGCCTTCTTCCCCAACCGAACAGAGCGGCAAAAAAACTTTCTTCGTCCAGAACCGGCAACAGCAAGATAGTGATGGCAGAGCAATGGCTGGAGATCCTTATGAATAGAGCAAGATCGAATCAAGATCAGAAATAATCTTTCCAGAATAAAATAGCAGAGAAGATGGACACATAGAGATTTCCTCGGTGTCTCAGGCTGTTTCAGTGGCAAAGAAAATAATCTAGCGAAGAACTTGTATAATCAACAAGACATGCTCTTTTTGGAACTTTTTTGAGTTGCCTTAAAGCAGGTAAAATCAAATCAAGATCTTCCCAAAATATATGATTGGTAAGATGACTGATTCGAGCTTACTGGTGCTTTCCGAAAAAATATTTCCAACAGAAAACATGTTGGCTGGAAGATAATAAGCAACAACAAAATAATTCTGGATGGTGACTATTGATTTCAAGAATGATATTACGGTTGTTGGAATGACAGTGGTGGAGATTTCTAGCAAGATTTTTCCATCTCTCCACGAGAAATGGAACCTGTTAATGATAGTTCCCACTTACATTAGTGAGTATAAAAATCTTGCATTTATTAGTTGGCAGAAGAGGTTTCCTACGTGGCTAGTCATTTTGGGATAGGGACTTCGACCCAATTTGATATGGTATCAGAGCAAGGTTCTCATATGTGGTCATCCACCCAAATTATCCACGTGCTACCATGTGAATCCAAATTATCCTCATGCTACCACGTGAGGGGGAGTGTTAACGATAGTCCTACATACATTAGTGAGTATAAAAATCTTGCATTTATTAGTTGGCGAAAGAGGTTTCCTAAGTGGCTAGTCATTTTAGGATAGGGCCTTCAACCCAATTTGACAAAACCAAACTCGCCTTCTCCAGTGAAGGCAATAAACAGAGCGCATAGCTGGCGCTCAGGAAGCTTAGCAGCGTCAGTAGAGTGTTGTCAATGAAGGAGAAGGCAGACGAAGACAATGCTAGCGTAGACCGTCAAAAAGCAGTAGTAACATCCGACAGCAGCAACACACGGATCTTTGGGACGGAGAGAAGACCGGCCTCGTCGAAGAGATACCATGAAGCTTCCTCTGGCTCTTGAGCTTGCCGCATGACGAAAAGAAGCTATCTTCTTTTATAATATTTCCAATGAGAACAATAATGTGGCTAGTGCAGTAACGAAGCCAACTGGATCCCTGCCTCTGATGGGTCGCCAGAGTTATTTGTAGAAGGATACTCTCCTGGTTGAGAGACGAATCGGGTTGACAGGACCAAGTTGCATTCATGCTAAAAAGCAAAGAAGTAACCCATATACTGCTGCCTTCGATCGATTATCATGTTGGGCTCATGCTATAAAGACGAGTCAACTCGGCTCAACATAGATACGAAAAAAAAGTGTGCAGAGAGAGAGAGAGAGAGAGTTGTGGTTGCCTCGAGCATACAGGCATGGTGGATGATACAATTTAACCAAAAAAAAAACAAACTGTCTAAGAATTAAAAGAGTGAAAAAAAATTTTAATCCGAAATGAAGGAGAATTAAACCTGAAAAATCATAGTAGGAATCCTGAAAATCATAGGTCTGATACCATGTTGATTTTCAGGACTCCATGAATTTAGCTCATGAAGAAAAAGGGAAAGAAACCCATTGGGAGAAAACTAGATGAAGAAATCTTATGGAATTGATGATCCTAACCCTCCCCCTGAAGCTTTATTTATAGATTAATAAAACTATTGTATTACAATAATACCCCTGAACTTAGGGTTTAGGGTTTTAACCCTGGAACTTTAACTTAATTACATCAATGCCATCTCTATGAGATGACTCTTTATTTACCATCTAACATCATTGTATGTGGGCCTATGGGCCTTCTCCTTCATTTGTGGGCCTTGAGCCCATCTTCTATATCTCTTGGTTGCATGGATCTTCCTTGGTCTTATGGGTTTGGGCCCATCTTCTAATACACTTTGATATGTGGGCCTTCCTAGGTCGTGTGGGCTTGGGCCCTATCTTCCAACAAACACATATAACTCAATCACCTATTTAATATAAAAAAGCTACAACTGTACATACAAAATACAACCAAAAAAATATTTAATGCCATTAAAACATAATAGTCAATAATTTTTCCACATTTGAATTGCTAATACATCTCAAAAATATGATGCTCTTGTAGATTGTATTGCAGACTCCCTCTGAGTACTTATTTGAGTGTCCACATCGTCCTTAAAATCATCACCACTATCACTGTCTTCATTTTTAATTATATTGTTATCTTCACAATGTTCTTCACCAAAATCATCACTTGAATCATGTTTTTCATCTTTAAATAAATCCATGTAATCCTCCATGGGTATATAATTATGCAATATACAACAAGCAATCATAATTTTTACCTGGACATCAAAATCAAAAGGAGGAGCATCTTTTAATATCTTGAAATGAGCTTTTAAAGCCCCAAATATATGCTCGATAGTATTCCGTTAAGATGAGTGTCTTTGATTAAATACTTCTCTTTCATCTGTAGGAGTATTATCTCCAAATTCTTGCAAGTGATAACGAGTCCTTCAATAGGGTGCCAAAAACCCTAAGCCCTCTCAATGCCCTTCCCAAAAAATGCTAGAAATCCATATCTAGCGATACCATCCACTAGTTTTGGGAAAGGACAGGTGCTCCCTTTCAGTGCTTATTTCTTGAGCCTAATGGACTAACTATTTACATTTTCGGGTCCTTTCATACACCTTTCTTGTCACAAGGCAATATGGAATTTTATTTTTCAAATATTTGCACATCTTAAAAGAAAAGATTACCTCAGTATGAATATTTTTCCTAGAAATCATTCCAAGAAACTTCAAGGGGGGGTTAGTGCATTTTCAAAGTGAAAGTGAAAGTGAACTATTTTTTTGTGTTTGTATGCACAATGCAAAATATAGAGGAAAGTACAAAAGAAAATTATTAATAAAATATTCTAATAGATTTAAATTTTATAGGATATTTTTTATCTAAGTTCTCTATTAATAAGTTAGGATAGATTTTAACTCTTCTTTCTTAATCAATAATAATAATAATAATAATTTAATTAATTAATTAATTAATTATATAAATAAAATAATTAAATTTTTTTACTTTTATGATATCCAAATGCATAATCAAATTGTTACTTTTTAATATCTAAATTCTCACTCTCGAAATATTAATTAAATATAATATTCAAATTTATAAACTTAATTAAATAAAAAAAGATGGTATTTTATTATTCAAAATTACTTCTAAAATTAAATTTTATAAGATTTTTTATTTAAATAGAAAAATATTTAATTTATTTTAAATGATTAAATAACTAAAAATAAATTAAGATTATTTATTTAATTAAATATATATAAAAGGATTAAACAAATCCATACTTTTATATTATTCAAATGTTAATCAAATTGTTAATTTAAAAACTCTAAATTCTCACTCTTAAATAAGTGATTAAATATAATGTTAAAAATAAGGATTTAATGTAAATAAAAAAGTTTATTGTGTTTTATAAAATCATCTAATATATTTACCTTTTACTTTAGATAACTATATTTAACTAAAATAAAATAATTTTAAGTTGTTTTAAATTAATAAAAAATTAAAAATTAACATTTTTAAATTAATAAGTAATTTTAAAAAATATTAACATGTTTTAAATTAATAAATGCTTTTTAAAAATAATTATTTATTTAATTAAATAGATTAAAAATGATCTAACAAATACTTACTTTTATAATATCCAAATTCTTAATGAAATTGTTACTTGTGTAAAATCTAAATTCTCACTCTTAAATTAGAAATCAAATATAATATTAAAATAAAGAATTTATATAAATAAAAAATACGGTATTTTATTATATAAAACTATTCAATTAGATTTAACTTTTATAATATACTTTTATTTACTATTTTTTAATAAAGAAAGATAAATTACAACTTGTTTAAATTAATAAATTAATTAAGCTTTTTAATTTACTTAAATGTAGTTAATTTTATTATATCCAAATGCAAAAGTGAGAGGGCAGAATGAGCATAACAAGAGTGAGAGAGCAAGTGAGCAGGCGAGTGAAAGTGAATTCACTAGCCTTAGGAGTGATTTAACTTTCTCTCGTTTTTCTCAAGAAAAATTGTCACTTGACACTTACGGTGCACACTAACAGGTTTTGGGTTATTTTCACTAGTGAAATTACTTTTATTTTGACTTTCACTTTGTACTAATGGGGCTTTAGTGTGCTCAATGAAAAGTGCAACGTAAAGTACTTTCTTAGGTTAGTGTACACAATGGAAAATATAATGGAAAGTAGAAGATGAGTTTATTAATAAAATATTGTGATAGATTTAACCTAATTAATATAGTTTTATTTAGAATTTTCAATTAACAAAATAAGATAAGTAACTTAAAAATTAAAAATAAAACTAGGTGGAAGGCTTTCATGGCCTTCATTCAAGAGCCCATGGGATATTTTCAATTTTGCCAACTCTATGAACTTCTAGAACGCTATCACCATGATCGCCACCATCTACCCAATTTTGATGGTATCCTAATTTCTTCCACCTATTGACCTAGTTAATAATTTGTTGTTTCTCTTCATCTCGTTTCTAACACCAAAATTGGAAACTGGAAGAGAGGACAAGATATGGAACTATCCATTCGAAAGAGCGGGGAAGGATGCAAGGTTACCCAGAGGGAGCATTTGCACTACTGTTCCGATAGGGGCACTCCCGACAACGTATCAATTGGAAAAAATTAGGTGTGAATTGAAAGACCAATCTGTTGCGTTGAACTTGTGAGCGACTGTGGAGAGCATTCTAGAAGCCCATAGAGTTGGCAAAATTGATAATATCGTCGAACTGATACACCGTCGGGAATGCCTCTATCGGAACAGTAGTGCAAATGCTCTCTCTAGGTAACTTTGTATCCTTCTCTACCCTTTTGAATGCACAGTTCCATATCTTAGCCTCCTTCCAATTTACAATTTTGGTGTTAGTAACGAGACAAAGAGAAACAACAAATTATATATTAGGTCAATAGGTGGAAGAAATTAGGATACCATCAATTGTAGTAACCCAAAATTGGGTAGATGGTGGCGATCGTGGTGAGAGCATTCTAGAAGTCCATAGAGTTGGAAAAATTGATAATATCCCATGGGCTCTTGAAGCCCATGAAAACCTTCCTCCTAGTTTATTTTTAATTTTTAAGTTTCTTATCTTATTTTTTTAATTGAAAAATCTAAATAAAACTATCTTAATAAGGTCAAATCTATCATAGTATTTTATTAATAAACCCATCTTCTACTTTCCATTATATTTTCCATTGTGTACACTAACACAGTAAAGTACTTTACTTTGTACTTTTCATTGAGCACACTAAGGCCTCGTTAGTACACTCTGAAGTGAAAGTGAAAGTGAAAATGAATTACTTTCACTAGCGAAAGTAACCCAAAACTTGTTAGTGTGCACCGTAAGTGGCGAGTGGCACTAATTCTTGAGAAAAAAACGAGGGAAAGTGAAACCACTCCTCCCTAAGGCTAGTCAGTTAGCTTTCACCAGCGCGCTAACTCACTCTTTCACTCTTCGTATGCTCATTCTGCCCTCTCACTTTTGCATTTGAAAATAATAAAATTAAATATTTATTTAAGTAATTAATTATTAATTTAAACAAGTTGAAATTTATCTTACGTTATAGATAGAATAGTTAAATAAAATTATATTATAAAATTAAATCTAACAGAGTAATGTTAATATTTTTTGAAATTATTTATTTATTTAAAACGAGTTAGTTGTTTTTATTAATGTATAACTACTTAAATTTTATTTTATTTTAGCCAAATTTAGCTATCTAAAATAAATTTTAAATATATTAGATGATTTTATAAAATAAAAAAATTTATTTATATAAAATCCTTATTTTTACATTATATTTAATGACTATTTTAAGAGTGAGAATTTAGATTTTGTAAGGTAACAATTTGATTAACATTTGGATAATATAAAACTAAGGGATTGTTTAATCATTTTATATATACTTAATTAAATAAATTGTCTTAATTTATTTTTGATTATTTAATACTTTAAAATAAATTATATATATTAGAGTTTATTTAAATAAAAAATATAATAAAATTAAATTTGTAAAATTATTTTTTAATAATAAAATACCATATTTTTTATTTACATAAATTTATAAATTTTAATTTTATATTTAATTAATATTTCAAGAGTGAGAATTTAGATATTAAAAAGTAACAATTTGATTAAGCATTTGGATATCATAAAAGTAAAATTTGTTAAGTATTTTATTTATATATATATATATATATATATATATATATATAATTAAATAAATAAATAAAGTTTAATTTTATTATTATTGATGAATTAAGAAGAGTTAAAATCTATCCTAACTTATTAATAGAAAAGTTAGATAAAAATATCCTATAAAATTTAAATATATTAGAGTATTTTATTAATAAATCTCTTATGTACTTTCCACTAAACTTTCCATTGTGCATACTAACATAAAAAAATAATTCACTTTCACTTTAACTTTGAAAATGCACTTACCCCCCCTTGAAGTTTCTAGGAATGATTTCTAGGGAACCTATTCGTACGAAAGTAATTTTTTCTTTTAAGATGTGCAAATATCTAAAAAAAGAAAATTCCATATTGCCTTGTGACAAGAAAGGTGTATGAAAGGACCTGAAAATGTAAATAGCTAAAGTCCATTAGGCTCAAGAAATAAGCACTGAAAGGGAGGACCTATCCCTTCCCAAAACTGGTGGAGGATATCGTTGGATTTGGATTTCTAGAATTTTTTGGGAAGGGCTTTGAGATGGCCTAGAGCATTATCTATATCATTTTTAGGAAGTTTTAATTTAACTTACTCAACAATTCCTTAGGTTGAATGGTACCAAGACGGTGGTTTGGTGGACAAGAAGAGAAGAATTCCTTTGGTGAGTATTAGGAGGAAGTTTTGAAGGTTTCTAATACTATTCACTTAAATTGCATTTCTCATTGTATCGAAGTTGGCATTTGGATGGAAAGGACTGAATGAGAAATGGTATATGTTTGATCACACAACTTCAGATTGGACGTTTTGATGGTTTCAAATTCTGGTCACATAAATTGTATCTTCTCACTATATGGAAGTTGGAATTTGGATGAAAAGGATTGAATGAGAAATGGAATATGTAGCGCAATATCCATAAAGAGCAAGAGGTGAAAAAAAAATGACAAAAAACACTAACAAGACAAGTGTGAATAATAAACCATTCTTGTGCTCCTAAAACATCATTCTAATATCCAAATTTCAATAAGTACTTCATCACACAATATAATAAAACTTATTATGATACATTAACCATCCTTTTAGAACATCTACGAATTACACTTCCACATTCAACCATCACAACACACATTTTTGAATGGTCAAATCAATGGTGTCAGATAAAAGAACTTTTAATGAATATAGTTGGAACACCGTGTTATGATATGTTAAAATGTATATTAAATGTAATTTATGTTCATAATTGTTGTATAATTTGGGATATGTACATAGGGTTATTTGATTAGGCTTAATGGGGGGGGTATTGTCTTGGGCCCATGGGCCATTTTGTAACAGGAAAACCTAAAGGTTAAATGCCTAATGAAAGGGGGAAAATCCCCAATGAAAACATTTTGATTAATCTTTCGTCTGCTTCATTTCGCCGTGAAACCAGAGAGCTACGCTCTCTCTTGTGGGTGTTTGGACTGTTCCGCCAGTCCCTTGATTTTTATTTGCCATGGTATCAGTGCTCTGAAGATTAACCGTCTGACACATTTTTGTTCGACGACCTATGTTGTTCGACGAGTTTTTTTTTGTTTTCGGCATTGATTTCGGGCGTCGTTAGAAAAACTTGTCGGGTGGTTCCGTTGCCGAAAAAGCTTTGGGGGTTCCGTTGCCAGGAAGAGGGTTCTAGCCAGATGGGGAAACGAAAGAAAGAGGGTTCTCGCCGGAAGGGGTGGTTTTTGGGGGCTGTCGGAAAGCATTGTCCGAACTCGGGAAAGTTGTGGTTTCGTCGGCAAAAAAGCTCCATCGGTGGTTTCGTTGCCGGAGAAGCTACAACGGGAAGGGGGTTCTCGTCGGGAAACTCGCCGGAAGGTGGAACGAAGGTACGATTTTTTTTTCTCCCGCGCTTTCGATTGATTATTTGGCATAAGGTCGTTATGCAATTTGCGAACCTTTGGGGGCCAATTTGAAATTTCTGAAAGTTTTGGGGGCCATTCTGGAATTTCTGAAGGTGTGAGGGCATTTTTCGAATTTCTAATAGTTTGGGTGTCTAATTTGAATTTCTATTAACCTGGGGCAAATCTTGGATTTCTGCAAGTGTAGGGGTCTATTTAAAATTTCTTATCTTGTGGGGGTGCATTAGGAATTTTTCTAGATTCGATCTTATCATGTCAGCAGACCAGTCCGATTTCGCTCCTATTCGGTTCACGGGCAAGAACTACAGTACTTGGGAATTTCGGTTCCGGTTATTTGTTCAGGAAAGAGGTTTATGGGGTCATATTGATCGGAGTGATCTGGCACCTGGAGATGATAACGCATTGTCAAAATGGATCATCATGGATGCTAGAGTCATGACTTGGATACTTGGATCTCTTGAGCCTCACTAGACCCAAATCTGAGGCCCTACAAAACTGCCGCAGATATGTGGAATTACCTCCACAAGGTTTATCGTCAAACCAGCACGGCCCGTCGATTTTAAGTTGAATATGAACTTGGATGGAAAGGACTGAATGAGAAATGGAATTTGTTTGCTCACACAACTTCAGATTGGATGTTTTGATGGTTTCAAATTCTGGTCACATAAATTGTATTTTCTCACTGTATGAAAGTTGGAATTTGGATGAAAAGGATTGAATGAGAAATGGAATCTATAGAACAATATCCATAAAGAGCAAGAGGTAAAAAAAAAGAAGACAAAAAAAATCTAACAAGACAAGTGTGAATAATAAACCATTCTTGTGCTCCTAAAACATCATTCTAATATTCAAATTTCAATAAGTACTTCATCACACAATGTAATAAAAGTTATTACGATACATTAACCATCCTTTTAGAACATCTAAGAATTACACTCCCACATTCAATCATCACAACACACATTTCTGAATGCTTAAACCAATGGTGTCAGATTAAAGAACTTGTAACGGGTTTAGTTGGAACACCGAGCCTGCAACAAACTTGAGTCATAATGATAAGACGGTTCCATGAATAGATGTGATGTCCGCAATATGAAAGTCTGACAGTTATGGGTGGTTTCAAACCAAGCCGGCTCGAGCTCGGCTCCATTCTGGCACGGTTTAATTCAGTATACCTGGATCTTGAGCCGATTTTGAGATCCGGGATCGGTTCGTTTAAATTAACGAGCCGAGCTCGACTGAATCAAGGTTTGGCTCGAAAACTCATGAGCCAGCTCATTAATTTAACAAGTAGTGCGGGATTCGGGGGAGTCGGGACTAGGGAGCGAGTGGGAGAGAGGGGAGAGAGAGCAACGGGGGAAAATTCTTCCTCCCTCGTCACCGCTGAACCCCTCCCCCCTCCCATCCGTTGTTGTGGCCACCTTTGTCGCTGTCGACAATTGCCTCACCGGCCGCCTTCTGCCTTTTCGTCACCACTGATTTTGTGGCCACCACTATATTTCTTCCCCCTAGTCTGCCTTCACATTTGTTTCCGTTGTCACCGCTTCAGTCGTCACAACCGTTATCGCCAAAAAAAGTTCCTTGCCGACGCCGCTGGAAGCTTTTCCCTCCGCGTTGTTCCTCATCCATGGTGGAAACTAGAGGACCTAAGTTAGAAGGAAAAAAATAATCCCCCCTAGCGAGAAGACAATTTCCTCATCAATAGACGCCGCCGGTACCCCGCCCCCCCCCCCCGGACACTCTCGATGTGGACCAGGCACACCTCCGCTTCTCTCGTGTCAGGTTACCCTCCGCCGCGAAAAATCTGACCCTATACACTACTTCCGTCGAGTACCATCGCAGCAAGCTTCCATTTTTTCCCCGCTTTCGGCCATCGAAACGCTGTGACTCCTCCGTCAAGATCGTCGCCATTGCACAAGTTACTGGTGGAGATTTCCGAAGAGAAAGTCCTTATAATAGATGGAATTTTGGTGGACGAGCCGCCTGGTGCCGCTCGTGCTCGGTCATCGGCGTCGGAAATAGGCTTTTTCTCTCTCACAAACCCCAATTCTTACAAGACAAGGGTATGCCGCTCGTGGGAGGACTTGGGCCCGTGCGCATGTGCGTCAAAATGCCTGGTGCTTACCTCTCGTTTCCAACGTCGTTCTGTACTGTTCACGCAAATATTTAATTGCTATTTCTATTGAATGTCGATTCTCACTTTGAAAACGGAAAAGAGCAGCTGCCATCAGTACGTCAGTTTCAAACGCCCTTGTTGAATTTCATATTTACTTGCCTTCTTGTTTCATTTTCAGTTCCTTTCTTTGCTTCTCTACGTAAGATGCTCTTTGATTTTAAGCATTTTCAAATTTAATAATGAAAAGGCCTAATACTATCCAGGAAAGTAATTTTTCTGTGTGAGTGAGCTGCAATTTCTATTGGTTTATGTTATCTATCTCATATGTTTCTAGAATGGATGAAGAGATTGTGGTTTTGTTTTTGATTTAATGTTGCAGGGAAAGCTGATATTTTCCTAGTTATGATTGGTTGATTCGACATAATGTCCAGGATAGCTAACTTTAAAAAGGTAAAAGTAAAAGTTGTTTTTTGGCTACATTTCCATGCTACACAAGTAAGCCTTTTGTTAAATATGACCTTCTGTTAGAGCTAAGTTTATTTCCATTCCAGAATGTGGCTTTTTCATTGCTCTTGAAATGGCTATTTGGATAGATATCTCAGCATTTAGTTTTCATCTGGCATTGTTTCAAGTTTCTTGAGCTAGAGCTACCACTGATTTGTGGAGTGGAATTGACCTATCATTTGGTTGCTAGTTGTATTGCCCTAATAATGATCTGAAAGATTTTTTATTTTTTTATTCTTGTTGATACGGGAAAGACAACAAAAACAAAAACAACCAAAGCCAATGTGGGGAATGAGAACTGCAAATGGTCGGATCCTATCTATGAGATTGCAATACTATTCCAAGATGCTAAAACTAAAATGTTTGAGGAGAAGCTCTACAACCTTGTGGTTGCAATGGTATCTGTCGTTCTTTTGAACTTCTCTCTCTCTCTCTCTCTCTCTCTCTCTCTCTCACTCACTTGGACCCTGTATCTCATCTCTTTCTTTTCTTATAGAAGCCTATTATTTTGTTATTGTGTTAAACTAATTTTGAGTTCTTTATCTTCAGTAGACATTTAGAAGGGATATTCTTCTGTTTTGTCAAGGATCATCTCGTTCCAGCATACTTGGTGAGGCCACCATAAATCTGGCGGACTTGCAGACGCATCAAAACCTTTATCTACTGCACTTCCTCTTCGGGGGGGTGGCAATTCTTGTGTTGGATTAGTTTCCTTTGTAAAATTAAACAATTGTCTCCCCTTATCTCAATTTGTTTCCCACATGTTGTTCGTTACAATGGTAAACACTAGCCAGAAAATGGGCTACCAGAGAAATGGCGTCACAGTGGATTCTGGTGTGCCGTCTCTGCCTTACTATCCTGGTTGTGGTCTTGTTTCTGTGCAGGCAGTGGCCAATCTTTGAAGGAACCTTCATTGAGAAGATCAACTACTTCATCACCGTTGGTGCTTACAACTAATTCTTGCGAACCTTCAGAGGTCGTTTGTGGAACAAATCCTTTGGTTCACATGTATTCAGCCTGAGAAGATGTAGTGTCCGCTCGAACACTGTTCTATGAAATTATTCCACCAGGTCTGGTTTCTTGGAATTATATGGTGTACCGTTATGCAAAGTGTGGGGCTATGGCGTCTACCAGGGAGCTATTCGACTTAATGCCGAAACAAGACGTTGTAGTTGGTGGACCGCCACCTAGCCTCTATATGTCATTAGTGGCCGTGGGGATGAAACCATAAAATCAAAGAGCCCGTAAAATCAATGGCGCACCTGTATCTTCTTCCCTAAAAATGCCTGGAACACAGTGCATATATAGGAAAACTTTTGGGTGTTTCCATAATTAGAGTGACAGTGAATTTATGGCTGGTCAGCTTTGAGCAATCGGATATGTAATGCGTGATAATCCAGAGGAGGCAGATCCTTGGTTCACTAATACGTGTACTGTGAAATCTCCTAGTCCATCAGCCAAGGAAACTTTAAATTCAAAATGCAAAAAGGATGGTATGTCCCTTGTAGTGGCTGGATGTGTGTCTCAAGGAAGTAGATACTTGAAGGAGCTTGGAGGGATTAGTATAACTGAAGTGCATACACTGTTCTGGAAAGCTCTTGGTGCTTGCCAGATATATGTTGAAATGCTAAGAGGTATTAAGACAGGAGCTGGGAGCATGGTTGAAATCATGCAAATTGATAGGGGAGGTGCTGCGGCAATTTTGCACTCTATATCAATAGGAAGGCTTCCACTTGCCGAGGCAATGAATGCCAATTTATCAGCTGCTGCTATAGCAATTCGCCAGAGAGCAGTAATTGGTCTTCGTGAGTCATCTCAGAAGAATTATAGCGACGTTGTTGCTGTCAAATCAGACCTAAACTATATTGGTCAGCGGATAGAGAAAATACTTCAACTGAAGAATTATATTGTTGTTAGTGAGCACATAATCAGGTATAGAATCTTTGTTAAAAAATTTATTGAGTCACCCGACGTGATAAAAATGTGTGTTCGGAAGTGTGACCCAAATATGGCAATAAGCCTCATGAATGTGAATGGCCACCATTAGACCTATACAATGCATATCTACAAGCGAAAGAAAATATTACATGTCCTTGCTGATCAGGTGACATATACCATACTCCTAAATGTCTATTGTCTGGCTGGGAGTGTAGAGAGGGCACAAGATATTTACGAGAAAGTAAGATATATGGCATCAGTTGGGGCTTGCAGATTACATCTCACCACCTACAACACAATTATAAAGGTTTTTGTAGATGCCAAAATGTGGCAATTGGCATGGAAAATAACAAAAGAGATGGTCTCAAATGGTGTTAGTCCTAATGTTGTCACCTGGTCATCATTGATTAGTGCCTTTGCTAAAGCAGATCTAATGGAGCGTGCAATTCACACATTTGATGAAATGCTCCTCTTTGGCTATGAACCTTCATTGAAGCGGCAACTTCTAATCTCCACCATTTTTATGACTGTTTGGATTGCAATTGTCAGCTACATTGCTCTGCCATCCAACTTCACCCTCTATGACTTTGGAGTTGCGAAACCAGTTAAGAATTGGCACTTCTTCTGTGTTGCTATTGAATTGTGGGTTGGACTCATTGTTGGATACACAATGGAGTATTACACTAGCAATGCTTACAGTCCTGTGCAGGATGTTGTTGCTTCTTGCAGAACAGGGGCAACAAAAAATATGATTTGTGGCCTCATACTGGGTTACAAGTTTTTCATAATTCTACTTAGGTTTCTGTCTTGCTGCCATATATAGACTTTTTGTGGCAGTTTTGGGAATGTTTAGCACAATTACAACCAGGCTTGCGCTTGACACCTATGGACTCAGGGGGAGGAAGATCATGTAGCTTGCGTGGTTGACTACTTGGCCACAGTGGGTACCCTGCAGCAGCAACCAAAGTGATAGAGGATTACACTGGCCAGACTGGGTGCTGTCCCAGCATATCATCCACGGTTTTTAATGTTGCCTACAAACCAGTGATGCACATACCATCAATTCTAGATCAATTTACTGTAGTGGGTTTACTCACAGCTAGCGCGAATCTGGGTGCATTACATCAAGGGAAACTCTTGTAGGCTTACATCAAGAGAGATTTTAACTGCCCCCATTCACACTATACAGAAACTGAGGTTCTCATTGAAATTTGTGCACGGCTATTGGTGGCTTACTTGCATGAATATGCATGTGAGGCTTATGTTGCTGCTCTCTATTATGGGATAAACAATACAGGAAGTGGAAAATAGATGCAAATGTTTTCAGGCCAACTATTTTAAGTGCCAATTGAACCTGATCTGGGTCCAAGCCTTGGAGTTGCTCGTGTCCCAGGAATTGGACTTATTTACACAGAATTAGTCAGAGCCTTAACCAGTACTATTGCGGCTGCGTGTGGATTTCACAAGGATATGTAGAGTGATCCAAGGACAGTAGTTTATGCCAAAAAAAAGAGATGTTACACTGACAGAAATTGGGCAGACAACAAGTCAATACATTTTAGTTCCCTATTTTGTTAACTTTTCGCATTAGTGGGTTCATTCTCACATGGGTTTCCGAAGATTATGGTGGAACATCTTGTTGGCCAGTCATGGTCTTGCCAAATTGGAGCAGGTGATAGTTTAGACTATTGTTTGGTTGCTTGACCATGTGGTGGGTTGCTGCAGCGAGTAATGCTGGAAGTGTTGGATTCTCACCCAAAAAAACAATTTTCTGGAGGAACATTCTGTCAACGGGGGAAACCAATGGTGGATTTCGGATACCGCAATCTCTCCGTTCGAGGTGTTACAGTGGAGCGCTTACACGGCTTGTGTCGCCCAATGGGTTGACACAGATGCCACAAATGTTACATGGGAAGATGTGGAGACGTTTCGGCACGCATACCCTACCTTCAAGCTTGAGGAAGCTCTTTCTCTACGGGGGGAGTGATGGTATGAACTCAATAGCAGGCCGAGTCATGCAGAGGCGTAGTGGCTGAGTCATCTAGTATTAAGTTAATTGTTTTTCTTTCTATTTACTTTTACTTCATTTTTATTTCAATAGATGAGTTAGTATGCCGTAGGGGTATTATTGTAATTCTTTATCTTGAACCCTTGTTAGCATAAACCCTACTTGAGGGGTGAAAGGAATTAGAAAAGGCAAGCCTGATTTTAGTGTAAATAGGGTTTTGAGTTCTCCTAAACGAACTTAGGGGTGTGCATTCTCCTTGACGAACCTAGGGTTTCAAAGCTTCCCTTTGGCTTGATTCTTCTCTTATCATCTTCTTCCCTACGAATCACTGTGTTAGATCCGGGACCGCAACATACACACACACGAGCACCCATGCACACACCCCCACCCCCCCCCCCCCCCCCCCCCCCCACACACACACACACACACACACACATATATACACTTTAGTTGATGATTTAAATAATTAAATTCTATTTTACAGTAAACTAAAGGTATAATTGATGTGACTGAAATTTAACCAACTTATTTGGAAAGATTCTATAAGATTTTCATTTGAACCTTTTATTTCTGGCAATATATGAATTTATGTTTGTTTTTTTTTAGACCATGAGAAGGTAGAATTCATTGAGATATCACCTGACAATAAGTGTTCCTCGAGGATCCCTAGCTACAGCAATTCCATTAGCCATCTAGAAACATGCGACCATGATATAGCCAAGGATTTGCAAATGTCCCATTTAATTGAGTAAATGTTTACTGTAACTTTTGGAAGTGTATGTATTATCTATTACTGACTTGCACAATAAATTTTTTTTTATTGAAACGTATCTGCTGTGTGCATGAAGTTTCGTAAAGATTTACTGTAAAATTTAGGAAAACTTAAAAAGATTTTAAAAATTTTGGAAAAATATTACTTTGTTTTGCAAATGAATATTCCTGAAAATATGTTGCCTACATGGAGAAAGATTTCAGGTAGCCATAGATGTCTTCTTGCTTGTTGCCTTTTCATTGTTTCAACGGGACGCCTGACCCTTCTGATTTACTTGCTCTATTCTTACAGGAAATAAAAGTTGAATAATACTTCATTATGTTGCTATATCGTGATGTTCGTCATTGTGGTTTCTATTAAGGTTGCATGTTGCATGTGTGTGAATTTATATCTTTCTCTATTATCAAGTACTCTGCTAATTGCATGGTCATTTCTTATTTTTCATTACTATGACACAGTTAACATTGTCTTTGAAACTGGTTTATAAAATTCACTTTCAGGTCAATGTTTTGATCCATCTAATAGGCTACTGGTGAAAATTCCATTGAAATGACACACTAAATTCTTCAGGTCTTACTGTTGGTTTTTGAAATTTTATTTCACTTCATTTTTTTCATATTTAATCTTTTCTGGGATGGTGTTTCATGCTTAGTTCACTTTTAAAGTAGGTAAATTCAATAGTAAGATTCAAATCAGACTCTACGGAGCTGATTAAATGCTTATTATCCTCAAATGTTGATGGTGCATTGACCCATCCAGAGGACATTCTAAAGTCTAGATTGCATCGTCAAAAGTTAGATGTAGTTGAACCAAAAGACAAACTTTGGAATGAAGAGCCTGTTAAAAAGCTAATCGGTAGATCATTCCCATCACATGAAGAACTCTTGGTGGAGCAGAAAGCTGAACATTCTGTGGTGTATGTACAAAATGTACATTTTGGGAGTGTCTTCAGATATTTTAGAAGGGGCTTTGGATGAAATCAATGGTAAGATTAAACTTCTGAAACAAAAGATATAGATAGCCTTGAGCAGCAGTTAAAGCATGAAGACGATTCTAGAGGATTTTTGATTCTTAAACTTCAATCTGCGTTGCATGAGATTGAGGTATTGAGGGACTCTGAAGTTGAGTGCATATCTAGATGCAATGATTTGAAGTCATTAAATCATGTTCTGGAAGCAAAATTACAGAGTACCACAGCTGAGAACTCTCTCCTCACTCATAAACTTGCTGAATGTGAAGAAGTTATCTCAGAACGCAGAAGTTACGAATTGTAAGTGCAGGGGAAAGTGAAAGTACTTTACCTAGTGAAAGTGACAGTTAATTACTTGTTTGTGGTAGTGTGCGCAATGAAAAATGCAATATAAAGTACTTGTTTGTGTTAGTGTGCACTATGTAAAGTGGAGTGTATAGTACTTGTTTGTGTTGGTATGCACAATGGAAAGTGCGGTGTAAAGTATAAAGAGATTATTTATTAATAAAATATTTTTATATATTTGACTTTTAGAAAATTAAATTAATATTAGTTAATTAATTAAATATAATAATTAAACAAATGCTTACTTTTATACTATTAAAATTTTAATCAAGGAAGGCCCACATATCCAAATGTGATGGAAGATGGGTCCAAGCCCATAAGATATGGACTCACCATGATCACACGAGCTAGTGGGACCCACCATGATCACATGTGGCATGATAAGTCCTACACAATAATAAGTATTACAGTATTAGATTTATTATGGACACAAGTCTCGTAGAAGAGTTTTAGTTTAAAGTTATTTGAGTCATGTTATTCTTCTTTTTATATTGGGTTATTTAATTATGCTAAGACTTATCAAGTGTTAGTGTTTGGGTGTAATTGGGATAAAGGTAGTTTAATTATAAATGGGCTCTACTACCTTCCTCTATTAGAGGTTTATGCACTCTATTACAACAAGTCAATAAAGTATTTTTTTTTCATAAATTCAACATGCTCTCAGAGCAGGTTCTGTGTGTTGACTCGGTCAACCCACAGAGATAATGTGATCATTTTTCTGATTTATTATCTCAAGCAGTTTTGCTTCGTATTTCTCTTTTTATAGTCCCTATACCTATTATTTTATTTACGTTTTCACATCTATGCTGAGATTTTTATATTTCATATTATATATTGATGGAAAGATATTCGAGTCTATTTTCCATAGAAAAATGACTTTTTGAAATCGGAGTTATCTACAAAGAGAAATCAATATTTGAAGCAGCAAAGGTCAGATTACAAAAGAGGTTCATGCAGCAGTAGAAAGCTTCAACTTCCGAGCTATTTTATGCTATCAAGAACGAGACTTTATATGGAGAAATATATAAAAAGAAATATATACAAGTCTATTTTCTTAATTATTCAACCAATTCTATATCTGACTTTTTTATATGGAGATATTGATCTTGGAAGAGTCAATGGTCATGCTAGAAAAAGGGGAAAAAATACTTAGTTCGGCATATACCCAAATCTACCAAATTATATATCTCACTAGAAGTATATTTTATGAAAATAAATTATACTTGGATGAAAGGTATTTAAGTCTAGTTTTAGAAGGAGAAAATTTTATGTCAATCTGATCTATATTTAAGGATATATTCGCATTGGAAGAATTAAAGGTCATACTGGCATCCTGTGACTTTAAAAAATCCAAATTTAAGCCAATTGTTTTGCGTCACTTTTAGAGTTGTTGTTATTGATCAAGTGTATTAAAAAAAATATCTCACTTACCCCTTTTTTTGTTACTACATCTATGTTATTTAGTTCAAGATAGGAACATTACCATTACCTCCCAGCTTCAGGGAAAGAAATACAAGAAAGAGGTATTTTATTCCATATATTGTGGAAAGTTTCATGTGACCAATATATTCAAGAAATGGGGAGCACAAAAGATGAAACTTTTGCATCTAAGAAGAAATTTTTTGCAGCAAAGAAAATTAAAGATAAAAAATCTTGACTTGCAGTAATAATTGTGGTAATTATTGGAGATACTTGATTTAGCTGGACTCGATTCTATTTCTTTGGCTGAATTATTATTTTGAGGTATTCACAACATATTCCTTGGTCAACATATTATTTGGTGCAGGTAATCGTATCAAATTATTTCATGGGTTTTTACAAGGATTTTATTATTGTGGTCCATGTTATATGCGCTTGGGCACATTTTAGCTGCAGTTATTGTGTCTCTTTGGATGAGACATTATTATTGAAGAAGTGGTGGCCTCAGCATCCTATCTTCCCCTTTACCCATTACTTATTGGTTATTTGACAACCTTACTCCTACCATCCTTTATTTGACTCTTACATACTTCTTTGGGCCAACCTCTTGTGTGTTGCTTTGTTTGGGAGTTTAAGTCCATTGAGACTTTATATATATATATATATATATATATATATCGTGGGTCTTTTATCACCGTCTTATGAATGACGGACATTACCCACTTATCAGGTCTTTTATTGTCGTCTTGTGAATAACAAGCATTTATCACGTATCACGTCTTTTATTGTCGTCTTGTGAATAACAAACATTTATCACATATCAATGCCGGGGTTGGGTCACTGCGATGGAGGAGATTATTACTACATATATGTTACCCCCCATAAGTGGTAGTTATTACTCCTGCCACTTGAAAGTCGTTGTCCTGTGGAGGGACACGGTGATGGAGGAGTTTTTTCTGCACTTCTGACCTCTACGTATAAACCCACTACCTGCAAAAGATAGGAGTGCCACTACGTGAGAATGATAGGAGTAGGCCTTATATCCAGCATGGGTTATGACTGGAGTATGGAGTGATGTCATACGGCTTGGAGTGATTTTACTCTCACTTATCTTATGCCAGTTGGACCTCATGAAAGAGAACACCAGCGTGAGGGGGAGTATTGGATGATATGGAGGACTGCCATTTTATACGACAAGATCCTATACATCATTTGCAGCAAGCTAGGAGTTCATAATGCTCTCTCATCCCCAATTTGAGGGGAAGTGTTGGAAGATGGACCCAAACCCATAAGACATGGACCCACCATGATCACACGAGCTGGTGGGACCTACCATGATAACGTGAGGTGGCATGATGAGTCCTACACAATAAGAAGTCTTACAGAACCAAAATTATTATGGAAGCAGGTCTCGTAGAAGAGTTCCAGTTTAAAGGTGTTTTAGTCATGTTAGTTTTCTTTTTATATTGAGTTATTTAATTATGTTAGGACTTATCTTTAAGTGTTAGAGTTTGGGTGTAATTGGGACAAAGGTATAGTTTAATTGTAATTGGACTCTACTACCTTCCTATATTATAAATAGAGGTTCATGTACTCTGATTACAACAAATCAATGAAGTATTTATCTTTTCCATAAATTCAACAGTTATATAAAAAGGATATTATAAAATATTTTTTAGCTCAATATCTATTAGTAATATCAAAATAATATTAATTTATTAACTTAATATATAAAAATTAAAATATTCACACAAATACTTACTTTTATAATATAAAAAAACTTAATGCCATTATTATATTAAAAGTGTTTAAATTCTCACACTTAAACTAACGTATATTCGCAGTTATATTTGTTTAAATTCATTACCCATTGTACTATGCAAACAACGTAATAATAAAAATAAAAAATAACATTGGTGATTTTCAAGACTCCATGAATTTATCTCATGGAGAAAAAGGAAAAGAAACCCATTGGGAGAAAACTGGAGGAAGAAGGGTTATGGAATTGATGATCCTAACCCTCCCCCTGAATCTCTATTTATAGATTTATGAACCTACTGTATTACAATAATACCCCTGAACTTAGGGTTTAGGGTTTTAACCCTAGAACTTTAACTTAATTACAATAATGCCATCTCTATGAAATGACTATTTATTTACAACCTGCCATCATTGTATGTGGGCCTATGGGCCTTTTCCTTGATCTGTGGGCCTTAAGCCCGTCTTCTATATCTCTTGGTTGCATGTCTTCCTTGGTCTTATGGGCTTGGGCTTTCCTTGGTCGTGTGGGCTTGGGCCCTATCTTCCAACACTCCCCCTCAAGCTGGTGGTGAGAGAACAATATGAATTCCCAGCTTGCTACAAATGATGTATAATATCTTTGTATAAAATGGCGCATTTTCCAATATGCCTTCATCTTCCAACACTCTCCCTCATGTTGGTGCTCTCGTTCATGAGGCCCAGTTGGCATAATATCAGTGAGAGTAAATCACTCCTAACCACTAAGACATTACTCCATACTTCAGTCATAACTCATGTTGGATGTAGGACACACTCCGTCTTTTGTAGGTAGTGTGTCTATCGGAATTGCTCTGAAGTGTCCACCTCCACCACCGTGTCCCTCCACAGGACAACGAGTCTCAAGTGGTAGAGTAATATATGATATTAATGGGGGAAAGTAACATAAATATAATTATAAGTTCCTCCATCATGGACTTCCAACTTTAAATATTTTTTATATTTTTTACGGGAATGAAGTTCCTATAAAACAGAGTAACCTCAACCCAGGAACATCGTAACAACAATCAAGAAGATAGCCAACGCAGAACTTTATTTTAATACAAAGCTGATTTCGTCCCACCACATGCTCTTAGAAGTGCTTCAATGGCTTATGGACTTACAGAAGAAGAAACTAAAAATGAAAACAAACAGGGAATAGGTATTACTCTAGATGCGATTTGTTGCTGAAGAACACCTCTATTTATAGGTGATTTGTAGCACTGAATCGAGGAAGACAGCTGGGAGACAGCTACGGAAATAAGATAAAGGAAGCTTCCTTTCTCTTCCGGCGCCGATGGATGCCTCTGTACCCTCTGTCCACTGCAACGGTCAGTACAGAGTCACCTCTATTTTTCGCTCCTTCCATTAATTCCCGTTCACACTTGTGTCCTTTTAATTTTTCGTTCATGCTTGGGTCTCCCCGTACCCCGCCGCCAAGGGGGCCAACCCCCTTGGACCCCCGTCGGGGCTGTCGCCCCGAACCCCACCTTCATTTTACAGTTTCTTCACAAATAACCATTGCGGTCACAATTTGACCTCATCAACGTCAAAGCCAGAACTGTTAACTAATTTACTCACTCTCGACATCGGCGCTCCTCATAATTGGGGGCCAGTGACTACATTAGATTAGCAATAACTCGTGAGAGGTGGGCATTGACACACTAACAATTCGTCCATCATGGACTTCCAACCACAAATATTTTTTATCCTCTGTCATGGACTCCCCAACCACAATTCCTTTTAATTTTTCGTTCATGCTTGGGTCTCCCCGGACCCCGCCGCCAAGGGGGGCAGCCCCCTTGGACCCCCGTCGGGGTTGTCGCCCCGAACCCTGCCTTCGTTTTACAGTTTCTTCACAAATAACCATTGCGGTCACAATTTGACCTCATCAGCGTCAAAGCCAGAACTGCTAACTAATTTACTCACTCTCGACATTGGCGCTCCTCATAATTGGGGGCCAGTGAATACATTAGATTAGCAATAACTCGTGAGAGGTGGGCATTGACACACTAACAATTCCTTCATCATGGACTTCCAACCACAAATATTTTTTATCTTCTGTCATGGACTCCCAACCACAAATAATTTTGGTATTTTTTATTGGGATGAGGTTCCTCCGTCATAGACTCCCAACCACAAATAATTTTGATATTTTTGACGGGGATATAGTTCCTCCGTCATGGACTCTCAATCACAAATATTTTTTACAGGAACAAATAAATAATGGTATGAGGCTATCTCTTCTTCAATAATAATGTCTCATCAAAAGAGACACAATAGCAGCAGGTGAAATGGGCTCGAGCCCATTTAACATGACCCAAAATAATCCTTGTAAAATGATCCATGAAATAATCCAATGCACATATCTTTTCTAAATAATATGCTGACCAAGGAATAATTTGTCAATGCTTCAAAAATAATAATCCAGTTAGAGAAAAAATTTACCGAGTCACGCTGAAATATTTATAAAACTTGGGCATGAATACCGAGGCAGAAATAGGTGGCCCGAGTTAGGTTGACCTAGACCCAAGTTGACCCAGACTGAGTTGGTTGGAACAGAAGTCACGCTCGGTTGGAAAGCTATTGGGTTAACTCGACGGTCCGGGTTGCAAGATAGCTCATGCACTGAACCGCTGCTCAGATAAAATTTCTTAACTTAGGAACCTTTAATTGGGAAACAGTGCCTTCTTCCCCGACCGAACAGAGCGGCAAAAAACTTTCTTCGTCCAGAACCGGCAACAGAAGGACAGTGATGGCAGAGCAATGGCTGGAGATCCTTATGAATAGAGCAAGATCGAATCAAGATCGGAAATAATCTTTCCGGAATAAAATAGCATAGAAGATGGACACAGGCTGTTTCCTCGATGTCTCAGGCTGTTTCGGCGGCAAAGAAAATAATCTAGCGAAGAACTTGTATAATCAACAAGACATGCTCTTTTTGGAACTTTTTTGAGTTGCCTTAAAGCAGGTAAAATCAAATCAAGAGCTTCCCGAAATATATGATTGGTAAGATGACTGATTCGAGCTTACTGGTGCTTTCCGAAAAAATATTTCCAACAGAGAACATGTTGGTTGGAAGATAATAAGCAACAACAAAATAATTCTGGATGGTGACTGTTGATTTCAAGAATGATATTACGGTTGTTGGAATGACAGTGGTGGAGATATCTAGCAAGATTTTTCCATCTCTCCACGAGAAATGGAACCTGTTAATGATAGTTCCCACATACATTAGTGAGTATAAAAATCTTGCATTTATTAGTTGGCAGAAGAGGTTTCCTACGTGGCTAGTCATTTTGGGATAGGGACTTCGACCCAATTTGATATGGTATCAGAGCAAGGTTCTCATATGTGGTCATCCACCCAAATTATCCACGTGCTACCATGTGAGAGCCTCTACCTAAATTATCCACATCCTACCATGTGAGGGGGAGTGTTAAGGATAGTCCCACATACATTAGTGAGTATAAAAATCTTGCATTTATTAGTTGGCGAAAGAGGTTTCCTAAGTGGTTAGTCATTTTGGGATAGGGCCTTTGACCCAATTTGACAAAACCAAACTCGTCTTCTCCGGTGAAGGCAATAAACAAAGCGCATAGTCGGCGCTCAGGAAGCTTAGCAACGCCAGTAGAGTGTTGTCAATGAAGGAAAAGGCAGACGAAGACAATGCTAGCACAGACCGTCAAAGAGCAGCAGTAACATCTGACAACAGCAACACACGGAACTATGGGACAGAGAGAAGACCAGCCTCGTCGAAAAGATACCGTGAAGCTTCCTTTGGCTCTTGAGCTTGCCGCATGACGAAAAGAAGCTATCTTCTTTTATAATATTTCCAATGAGAACAATAGTGTGGCTAGTGCAATACTGAAGCCAACTGGATCCCTGCCTCTGAGGGGTCGCCGGAGTTATTTGTAGAAGGATACTCTCCTGGTTGAGAGACGGATCGGGTTGACAGGACCAAGTTGCATTCATGCTAAAAAGCAAAGAAGAAACCCATATACTCCTGCATTCGATCGATTGTCGTGTTGGGCTCACACTATAAAGACGAGTCAACTCGGCTCAACATAGATACGAAAAAAAAGTGCGCGAGAGAGAGAGAGAGAGTTGTGGTTGCCTCGAGCATACAGGCATGGTGGATGATACAATTTAACCAAAAAAAAAAAAACTGTCTAAGAATTAAAAGAGAGAAAAAAAATTTCTAATCCTATATGAAGGAGAATTAAACCTGAAAAACCATAGTAGGAATCCTGAAAATCATAGGTCTGATACCATGTTGATTTTCAGGACTCCATGAATTTAGCTCATGAAGAAAAAGGGAAAGAAACCCATTGGGAGAAAACTAGATGAAGAAATCTTATGGAATTGATGATCCTAACCCTCCCCCCTGAAGCTTTATTTATAGATTAATAAAACTACTGTATTACAATAATATGCCTGAACTTAGGGTTTAGGGTTTTAACCCTGGAACTTTAACTTAATTACATCAATGTCATCTCTATGAGATGACTCTTTATTTACCATCCTAACATCATTGTATGTGGGCCTATGGGCCTTCTCCTTGATTTGTGGCCTTGAGCCCGTCTTCTATATCTCTTGGTTGCATGGATCTTCCTTGGTCTTATGGGTTTGGGCCCATCTTCTAACACACTTGGATATGTGGGCCTTCCTAGGTCGTGTGGGCTTGGGCCCTATCTTCCAACAAACACATATAACTCAATCACGTATTTAATATAAAAAAGCTACAACTGTACATACAAAATACAACCAAAAAAAATATTTAATGCCATTAAAACATAATAGTCAATAATTTTTCCACATTTGAATTGCTAATACATCTAAAAAATATGATGCTCTTGTAGATTGTATTGCAGACTCCCTCTGAGTACTTATTTGAGTGTCCACATCGTCCTTAAAATCATCACCACTATCACTGTCTTCATTTTTAATTATATTGTTATCTTCACAATGTTCTTCACCAAAATCATCACTTGAATCATGTTCTTCATCTTTAAATAAATCCATGTAATCCTCCATGGGTATATAATTATGCAATATACAACAAACAATCATAATTTTTACCTGGACATCAAAATCAAAAGGAGGAGCATCTTTTAATATCTTGAAATGAGCTTTTAAAGCCCCAAATATATGCTCGATAGTATTCCGTTAAGATGAGTGTCTTTGATTAAATACTTCTCTTTCATTTGTAGGAGTATTATCTCCAAATTCTTGCAAGTGATAACGAGTCCTTCAATAGGGTGCCAAAAACCCTAAGCCCTCTCAATGTCCTTCCCAAAAAATGCTAGAAATCCAAATCTAGCGATACCCTCCACTAGTTTTGGGAAGGGACTGGTCCTCCCTTTCAGTGCTTATTTCTTGAGCCTAATGGACTAGCTATTTACATTTTCGGGTCCTTTCATACACCTTTCTTGTCACAAGGCAATATGGAATTTTATTTTTCAAATATTTGCACATCTTAAAAGAAAAGATTACCTCAATATGATTTCCTAGAAATCATTCCAAGAAACTTCAAGGGGGGGGGGGGGGTGCGGTTAGTGCATTTTCAAAGTGAAAGTGAAAGTGAACTATTTTTTTGTGTTTGTATGCACAATGCAAAATATAGTGGAAAGTACAAAAGAAAATTATTAATAAAATATTCTAATAGATTTAAATTTTATTGGATATTTTTTATCAAAGTTTTCTATTAATAAGTTAGGATAGATTTTAACTCTTCTTACTTACTCAATAATAATAATAATTAAAATTTAATTAATTAATATTATATATATATATATATATATATATATATAATAATTAAATTTTTTTACTTTTATGATATCCAAATGCTTAATCAAATTGTTACTTTTTAATATCTAAATTCTCACTCTCGAAATATTAATTAAATATAATATTCAAATTTATAAACTTAATTAAATAAAAAAGATGGTATTTTATTATTCAAAATTACTTCTACAAATTTAATTTTATAAGATTTTTTATTTAAATAAACAAAAATATTTAATTTATTTTAATTTATTAAATAACTAAAAATAAATTAATATTATTTATTTAATTAAAAATATATAAAAGGATTAAACAAATCCATACTTTTATATTATTCAAATGTTAATCAAATTGTTAATTTAAAAAATCTAAATTCTCACTCTTAAAAAAGTCACTAAATATAATGTTAAAAATAAGGATTTAATATAAATAAAAAGTTTATTGTGTTTTATAAAATTATCTAATATATTTACCTTTTACTTTAGATAACTATATTTAACTAAAATAAAATAATTTTATGTTGTTTTAAATTAATAAAAAAATTAAAATTTAATTTTTTAAATTAATAAGTAATTTTAAAAAATATTAACATGTTTTAAATTAATAAATTCTTTTTAAAAATAATTATTTATTTAATTAAATAGATTAAAAATGATCTAACAAGTACTTACTTTTATGATATCCAAATTCTTAATGAAATTGTTACTTGTGTAAAATCTAAATTCTCACTCTTAAATTAGAAATCAAATATAATATTAAAATCAAGAATTTATATAAATAAAAAATAAGGTATTTTATTATATAAAACTATTCAGTTAGATTTAACTTTTATAATATAATTTTATTTAACTATTTTTTAATAAAGTAAGATAAATTTCAACTTGTTTAAATTAATAAATTAATTAAGCTTTTTAATTTACTTAAATGTAGTTAATTTTATTATATCCAAATGCAAAAGTGAGAGGGCAGAATGAGCATAACAAGAGTGAGAGAGTGAGTGAGCAGGCGAGTGAAAGTGAATTCACTAGCCTTAGGAGTGATTTAACTTTCTCTCATTTTTCTCAAGAATAAGTGTCACTTGACACTTATGGTGCACACTAACAGGTTTTGGGTTATTTTCACTAGTGAAATTAGTTTTATTTTCACTTTCACTTTGTACTAATGGGGCTTTAGTGTGCTCAATGAAAAGTGCAACGTAAAGTACTTTCTTGTGTTAGTGTACACAATGGAAAATATAATGGAAAGTAGAAGATGAGTTTATTAATAAAATATTGTGATAGATTTAACCTAATTAATATAGTTTTATTTAGAATTTTCAATTAACAAAATAAGATAAGTAACTTAAAAATTAAAAATAAAACTAGGTGGAAGGCTTTCATGGCCTTCATTCAAGAGCCCATGGGATATTTTCAATTTTGCCAATTCTATGAACTTCTAGAACGCTATCACCATGATCGCCACCATCTACCCAATTTTGATGGTATCCTAATTTCTTCCACCTATTAGGTCAATAGGTGGAAGAAATTAGGATACCATCAATTGTAGTAACCCAAAATTGGGTAGATGGTGGCGATCGTGGTGAGAGCATTCTAGAAGTCCATAGAGTTGAAAAAATTGATAATATCCCATGGGCTCTTGAAGCCCATGAAAACCTTCCTCCTAGTTTATTTTTAAATTTTAAGTTTCTTATCTTATTTTGTTAATTGAAAAATCTAAATAAAGCTATCTTAATAAGTTCAAATCTATCATAGTATTTTATTAATAAACCCATCTTCTACTTTCCATTATATTTTCCATTGTGTACACTAACACAATAAAGTACTTTACTTTGTACTTTTCATCGAGCACACTAAGGCCTCGTTAGTACACTCTAAAGTGAAAGTGAAAGTGAAAATAAATTACTTTCACTAGCGAAAATAGCCCAAAACATGTTAGTGTGCACCGTAAATGGCGAGTGGCACTCATTCTTGAAAAAAAACGAGGGAAAGTGAAACCACTCCTCCCTAAGGCTAGTGAATTAACTTTCACCCGCGTGCTCACTCACTCTTTCACTCTTCTTATGCTCATTCTGCCCTCTCACTTTTGCATTTGAAAATAATAAAATTAAATATTTATTTAAGTATTTTATTTATATATTTAATGAAATTAAAAAATATTAATTTAATTAATTAATTATTAATTTAAACAAGTTGAAATTTATCTTACGTTATAAATAGAATAGTTAAATAAAATTATATTATAAAAATTAAATCTAACAGAGTAATGTTAATATTTTTTGAAATTATTTATATATTTAAAACGAGTTAGTTGTTTTTATTAGTTTATAACTACTTAAAATTTATTTTATTTTAGCCAAATATAGCTATCTAAAATAAAAGTTAAATCTATTAGATGATTTTATAAAAAAAAATTATTTATATAAAATCCTTATTTTTATCATTATATTTAATGACTATTTTAAGAGTGAGAATTTAGATTTTGTAAAGTAACAATTTGATTAACATTTGGATAATATAAAAGTAAGGGTTTATTTAATCATTTTATATATACTTAATTAAATAAATTTTCTTAATTTATTTTTAATTATTTAATACTTTAAAATAAATTATATATATTAGAGTTTATTTAAATAAAAATATAATAAAATTAAATTTGTAAAAGTATTTTTGAATAATAAATTACCATATTTTTTATTTACATAAATTTATAAATTTTAATATTATATTTCAAGAGTGAGAATTTAGATATTAAAAAGTAACAATTTGATTAAGCATTTGGATATCATAAAAGTAAAATTTGTTAAGTATTTTATTTATTTATATATATATATATATATATATATATATATATATATATATATATATATATATATATATATATTTAATTAATTAAATTTATAAAGTTTAATTATTATTATTATTATTGATGAATTAAGAAGAGTTAAAATCTATCCTAACTTATTAATAGAAAAGTTAGATAAAAAATATCCTATAAAATTTAAATATATTAGAGTATTTTATTAATAAATCTCTTATGTACTTTCCACTAAAATTTCCATTGTGCATACTAACATAAAAAAAATAATTCACTTTCACTTTAACTTTGAAAATACACTTACCCCCCCTTGAAGTTTCTAGGAATGATTTCTAGGGAAACTATTCGTACGAAAGTAATCTTTTCTTTTAAGATGTGCAAATATCTGAAAAAAGAAAATTCCATATTGCCTTGTGACAAGAAAGGTGTATGAAAGGACCTGAAAATGTAAATAGCTAAAGTCCATTAGGCTCAAGAAATAAGCACTAAAAGGGTGGACCTACCCTATTCCCAAAACTGGTGGAGGATATCGCTGGATTTGGATTTCTAGAATTTTTTGGGAAGGGCATTGAGATGGCCTAGATCGTTATCTATATCATTTTTAGAAAGTTTTAATTTAACTTACTCAACAATTCCTTAGGTTGAATGGTACCAAGACGGTGGTTTGGTGGACAAGAAGAGAAGAATTCCTTCGGTGAGTATTAGGAGGATGTTTTGAAGGTTTCTAATACTATTCACTTAAATTGCATTTCTCATTGTATCGAAGTTGGCATTTGGATGGAAATGACTGAATGAGAAATGGAATATGTTTGATCACACAACTTCAGATTGGACGTTTTGATGGTTTCAAATTCTGGTCACATAAATTGTATCTTCTCACTGTATGGAAGTTGGAATTTGGATGAAAAGGATTGAATGAGAAATGGAATGTGTAGCGCAATATCCATAAAGAGCAAGAGGTGAAAAAAAATGGCAAAAACCAAGACAAGTGTGAATGATAAACCATTCTTGTGCTCCTAAAACATCATTCTAATATCCAAATTTCAATAAGTACTTCATCACACAATATAATAAAACTTATTATGACACATTAACCATCCTTTTAGAACATCTACGAATTACACTTCCACATTCAACCATCACAACAGACATTTCTGAATGCTCAAATCAATGGTGTCAGATAAAAGAACTTGTAATGGATATAGTTGGAACACCGTGTTACGATATGTTAAAATGTATATTAAATATAATTTATGTTCATAATTGTTGTATAATTTGGGATATGTACATAGGGTTATTTGATTAGGCTTAATGGCGGGGTGGTATTGTCTTGGGCCCATGGGCCATTTTGTAATAGGAAAACCTAAAGGTTAAATACCTAATGAAAGGGGGAAAATCCCCAACGGAAACATTTTGATTAATCTTTCATCTGCTTCGTTTCGCCGTGAAACCAGAGAGCTACGCTCTCTCTTGTGGGTGTTTGGACTGTTCCGTCAGTCCCTTGATTTTGATTTGTCATGGTATCAGAGCTCTGAAGATTAACCGTTCGACGCATTTTTGTCTGATGACCTATGTTGTTTGACGAGTTTTTTTTTGTTTTCGGCATTGATTTCGGACGTTGTTAGAAAAACTTGTCGGGTGGTTCCGTTGCCGGAAAAGCTACGGGGGTTCCGTTGCCAGGAAGAGGGTTCTAGCCGGAAGGGGAAACGAAAGGAAGAGGGTTCTCGCCGGAAGGGGAAACGAAAGGGGTGGTTTTCGGGGGTTGTCGGAAAGCATTGTCCGAGCTCGGGAAAGTTGTGGTTCCGTCGTCGGGAAAGCTCCATCGGTGGTTTCATTGTCAGAGAAGCTACAACGGGAAGGGGGTTCTCGTCGAAAAACTCGCCGGAAGGGGGAACGAAGGTACGATTTTTTTTTGTCCCGCGCATTCGATTGATTATTTTGCATAAGGTCGTTATGCAATTTGCAAACCTTTGGGGGCCAATTTGAAATTTCTGAAAGTTTTGGGGGCCATTCTGGAATTTCTGAAGGTGTTGAGGGTGTTTTTCGAATTTCTAATAGTTTAGGGGTCTAATTCGAATTTCTGTTAACCTGGGGGCAAATCTTGGATTGCTGCAAGTGTAGGGGTCTACTTGAAATTTCTGAAAAGTGGGGTATGTTTTAAATTTCTTATCCTACAGGGGTGCATTAGGAATTTTGCTAGATTCGATCTTATCATGCCAGCAGACAAGCCCGATTTCGCTACTATTCGATTCACGGGAAAGAACTACGGTACTTGGGAATTTTAGTTCCGGTTATTTGTTCAGGGAAGGGGTTTATGGGGTCATATTGATGGGAGTGATCTGGCACCTGGCGATGATAACGCATTGTCAAAATGGATCATCATGGATGCTAGAGTCATGACTTGGATACTTGGATCTCTTGAGCCTCACTAGTCCCAAATTTGAGGCCCTACAAAACTGTCGTAGATATGTGGAATTACCTCCACAAGGTTTATCGTCAAACCAGCACGGCCCATCGATTTTAAGTTGAATATGAACTTGAAAATTTCACCCAAGGCAGTCGTTCGATTGAAGAATATTTTTCGGGCTTCCAAAATCTATGGGTTGATTACATTGACATTGTTTACGAGGATGTCCCTGTTGCTGCTCTCTCTGTTGTGCAAGCTGAACATGACACCAGTAAACGGGATCAATTCTTGATGAAGCTTCGTCCCGAGTTTGAGATTGCTTAATCACATCTGATGAATCGTCATCCAGTGCCGTCCCTGGATACCTGTTTGAGTGAACTTCTCTGGGAGGAGCAGCGCTTTACTACTCAGGCTGGCATGGAACCTCGCGTTCAGGCTGATCTCTCTGCTCCTGTAGCTTAAGTAGCACAAGGAAGACCTAAGGGTCGGGATACCAGTTCTGTTCAGTGCTTCCACTGCAAGGCTTATGGTCACTTTGTTCGGAACTGCCCTCAGGCTGATCTCTCGGCTCCTTTAGCTTATGTAGCACAAGGAAGACCTAAGGGTCAGGACACCAGTTCTGTTCAGTGCTTCCACTACAAGGCTTATGGTCACTTTGTTCGGAACTGCCCCAAGAGGTCGGTTCTGTTCTATAGCTATTGTAAAAAGCCGGGTCATCACATCACCGTTTGCCCTACACGACCTGAAAGGAGGAAGCCAACAGCTTATCATGTATCCACCGATACATCTAGTTCTGCCGCATTGCCGCCTGCCACTTCAGTCCCTATCATTCCTGTTCCATCAGCACCTACCAGTTCCACCACTCTCACTCCTGAAATGGTACAACAAATGATCATTTCTGCCTTTTCTACTTTTGGTATCTCGGGTAAACAGAACCTTTCTACTCAACCATGGTATTTTGATTTTGGTGCCTCTAACCACATGACAACCAATGTGGTATCTCTTTCAAATGTCAGAAAGTATGATGGCAATATGTACATCAACACTGCTGATGGTAGTACTCTGCCTATCAGTGTTGTTGGTGATCTCTCTCCATCTTTAGTTGATGTCTTTGTGTCTCCTGACCTGTCGACAAACCTTTTGTATGGTTGTCAATTGGTTGATAAAAACTGTAATGTTCAGTTTTCTCGCTTTGGCTGTGTTGTGCAGGATCAAGCATCGGGGAAGGTGATCGCGAAGGGGCCTAAAGTGGGCAGGCTATTTCCACTTAAAGTCTTTCTATCCACTGTTATTCCCCGTTCTCCTGTAATTTCTTTTGCTTGTAATGTTGTTGGATCTGGCCCTAAGTTGTGGCATAGACGTCTAGGCCACCCAAACTTGTCTGTACTTCGTACATTATTTAAATTTGGTTTATTAGGCAATCAAGATTGTACTTCTCATGATACGTCTTTTTACTGTTCATCATGTAAACTTGGCAAAAGTAAAACTCTATCATTTCTGCATCATTCCTCTCATGCCTCCCACTGATTTGACCTTATTCATAATGATGTTTGGGGAATTGCTCCCGTTATCTCGCATGAACAAATTAAGTACTTTGTCACCTTTATCGATGACTTTAGTCGATTTACCTTAGTCTACTTCCTACGGGCTAAGTCTAAAGTTTTTGTCGTTTTTAAGAGGTTTCTTGCACTCATTGAAACACAGTTCTCCGCTCTGACTCTGGAGGCGAGTACATGTCGACAGAATTCCAAGAATTTCTTCAAAGCAAAGGCATTATCTCTCAACATTCTTGTCCCTCAACACCCCAACAAAATGGTGTTGCTAAGCGCAAAAATCGTCACCTTCTCGATATGGTCTGCACCCTTCTCATTGAATCATCCATTCCCCCTAGGTTTTGGTGTGAAGCTCTCTCTACCTTCGTCCATTTAATTAACCCGCTGCCTTCGCCTGTCTTGCATCATGTCTCTCCCTTTGTTAAATTATTCGTGTTATTCTCCGTCCTACACAGATCTTCGGACGTTCGGTTGTGTTTGTTTCGTGCATTTACCTGATCATGAACGATATAAACTTACAACCCAATCTGTTATGTGTGCATTTCTTGGGTATGCCGGTTCTCAAAAGGGCTATGTTTGCTATGATCCTCAGGCGTGTTGAGTCCTTGTTTCTCGGAATGTGGTCTTCTTTGAAAACCAATATTTCTTTCCCTCTCAAGTTACATTTCCGTCTACCTCTTTTTCTAGTTTGCCGAGCTTTGATGAGCCTCAACCCACTGCCTCGCTGCCCTCTCCTCCTTCTGACCTAGCTCTTGCTCCTGATCCTCCCTCTGCTCCTGCTCCCCTCAATCTTCACAGATCCACACGTAGTTCTCACCCTCCTGACCGGTATGGTTTTCCCTCCCCTGTATCTCTGGTAGCTACTTTGTCTTCTATTTCCATTCCTTCTGGCCATAAACAGGCTATAGCACATGAGTGTTGGAAAAAGGCCATGCAAAACTGAACTACAAGCGCTAGAGGAGAATCACACCTGGGACATTGTGGCTTGCCCTCCTACTATTCAGCCTCTTGGAAGTAAGTGGGCTTCTCTGTCAAGCTGCGTTCAGATGGATCGTTGGATCGGTACAAAGCCCGTCTTGTGGCCCTGGGGAACAGGTAGGAATATGGGATTGATTATGAGGAAACTTTTGCCCCAGTTGCCAAGATGACCACAATTCGTACTATCTTAGCCAGTGCGGCCTCTCAATCTTGGCCATTGCATCAGATGGATGTGAAGAATGCCTTTCTCCACGGTGATCTGCAGGAAGACGTCTATATAAAGCGTCCCTCGGGTATGTCTACATCCTCTCCTGATCATGTCTACAAGCTACAATGTCCTTTGTATGGGCTTAAACAAGTCCCCCGAGCTTGGTTTGAGAAATTTCACAGCATACTTATCCTCCACCAGTTTACCCAGAGTCAGTATGATTCATCTCTCTTTAATCATAAGTCTATTGCGGGCAAGGTCATTCTCTTGGTTTATGTGGATGACATCATCATTACTAGCACTGATTCTGGACTGATTACCAAGCTTCAGAAGGTGTTGCATGCCACTTTTCATATGAAGGATCTTGGACGCCTCACTTACTTCTTAGGGCTGGAGGTCCATCACACACTCAAAGGTATTTTCTTAAACCAACATAAGTATATTCAAGATCTTATCACACTCGCTGGGTTGGAGGACACATCTTCGGTGGCTACCCCTATGGAGGTCAATGTCACATATCGGAAAGATGAAGGGACTCTCCTTGATGATCCGACTATCTATCGACGACTAGTCGGGAGTCTCATCTACTTGACTACTACTCACCCGGACATTTCCCATGTTGTTCATAAGGTCAGTCAGTTTATGGCATCTCCTCGACAGCTTCATCTTGCGGCAGTTCAGCGCATCATCTGCTATCTGCGCAGCTCCCCTACTCGTGGTTTATTCTTTCCTACCGGCTCTGCGCTACAACTGGTTGCCTACGGTGATGCTGATTGGGCAGGGTGCCCCAATACCCGTTGCTCTACTACAGGCTGGTGTATGTTTTTAGGCGATGCACTGATTTCTTGGAAATGTAAGAAACAAGATCGAGTGTCCAAGTCATCTACCGAGGCCGAGTATCGTGCTATGTCTACTGCGTGTTCGGAAGTTATTTGGCTCCGTGGTCTTCTTGCTGAGCTCCAGTTTCCTCAGCCCTCATCTACACCGCTTCATGCAGATAATACAAGTACCATACAGATTGCAGCCAATCCGATTTTTCATGAGTGTACCGAGCATATTGAGGTTGACTGTCACTCCATCCGCGACACTTTGAAGCGCCGGGATCTTCAAGTGGCCGATGTCTTCACCAAAGCATCGTCTCAATCCCGACATAATTTTTTGGTTGGCAAATTGTTGTTGGTTGACTCACCATCATCAATTTGAGGGGGGATGTTACGATATGTTAAAATATATATTAAATGTAATTTATGTTCATAATTGTTGTATAATTTGGAATATGTGCATAGGGTTATTTCATTAGGCTTAATGGGACGGGGGGGGGGGGGGGGGGGGGGGGGGGGAAGGGTGGGGGTGTCGTCTTGGGCCCATGGGCCAATTTGTAACAAGAAAACCTAAAGGTTAAATACCTAATGAAAGGGGGAAAATCCCCAATGGAAACATTTTTGATTAATCTTTCGTCTGCTTCGTTTCGCCGTGAAACCAGAGAGCTACGCTCTCTCTTGTGGGTGTTTGGACTGTTCCGTCAGTCCCTTGATTTTGATTTGTCACACCGAGCCTGCAACAACTTGAGTCATAATGACAGGGAGGTTCCAGGAATAGATGCGATGTCCACAATATGAAGGCCTGATAGTAGTTACTTTACTTTCAATTGGTTTAATTCAAAGACTGAATTTGCTTCAACCGTGATTCATGTTTGGAGTGTTTGTTGGAGTCAGTTGGTAGAAGAGTTTGTAATGAAAGGGACGGAGAGACAACAGTAAGGATTCCCTGCAAGAACAACAATGAATAATTCATATTCAAACAAGAGAGAGAGAGAGAGAGAGAGAGAACTTTTTCCTAAATGCTTTTGTCAGTGTGGTGCTTGCAATCAATTGAAAGAGGGGTACTAAATTTTTATTTAAAAGGAACATTTCATGCTTAACCTTGTAGATAATTATTCTGTTTGAAATTTTACTTAGATGCAATAAACGATGTTGTCAAAGTGGTTCCGTCCACTCTTGTTAGAGTTTGTGGTCTGAGTTAGGTACTTGGCTTTCCGCACATTAAACGGCTAGTCTTTTCGAGTTGTATTGGCTAGGTATCTGACTCAGAACTCCGAAGTTAAGCGAACTTGGGCAAGACTAATTCTAGGATGGGTGACCTCCTGGGAAGCACTCTTGCCTAAGACTTTGACATGGTATCAGAGCTAGGCACGCCACGGCCCGCGTTCGTATCCCATGAGAAGTGGCTCCAGAATGGGTGGGGGTGGGTGTCAGAGTGGTTCCGTCCGGTATCTGACTCAGAACTCCGAAGTTAAGCAAACTTGGGCAAGACTAATTCTAGGATGGGTGACCTCCTGGGAAGCACTCTTGCCTAAGACTTTGACATGGTATCAAAGCTAGGCATGCCACGGCCCGCGTTCGTATCCCATGAGAAGTGGCTCCAGAATGGGTGGGGGTGGGTGTCAGAGTGGTTCCGTCCACTCTTGTTAGAGTTTGTAGTCTGAGTTAGGTACTTCGCTTTCTACACCTTAAACGGCTAATCTTTTCGGGTTGTATTGGCTAGGTATCTGACTCAGAACTTCAAAGTTAAGCGAGATTGGGCAAGAGTAATTCTAGGAAGTACTCTTGCCTAAGACATTGACAGTTACAACAATCTTGTGTGCAAGTGTATATTTTTTCGCTTGTGCTCGATGACTACATACTGCTTCCACTTGGAATTATGAATTTGGTGGTACGACAACATGCTAAAAAATGAGAAACATAGTCCATGGTACAAGATATATCTGCCATGAGCTGTGAAAGGTTATAAGAAAAAAAAAAGAAAAACTCACTCAATTCATATAAATCAACCTTTCTCTCATATTATTGAATAAGCATTCACATTTAAATCTCATCACATAGTACATCCCATTTTATGATACACTATTCATCCATTTACATAAGATATCTCATACATCAATTACATATTTTGGCATGCACAACCCCTTGCTACCAACACGATCTTCAATAGTATTACTGGGTTGCTTGGAACCACCGGATAGTGACATAATGAGAAGCTAAGGCCATGCGTTAGATCACTAACAAATTGAAACTTCATCTTGCTATGCTTTGATCTGACAAATTATTACCGGAACAAACTAGAGTGATGTCCAATAACACATCAAAAAGAAGAAAAACATAAAATTTAATGCACATACTTATCCACCATAGGCTAATAAACAAATTATTCTTTTCTATACATTTATTTATTTAAAACAAGTTAATTTTTTATTAATTTAAAACTTCTTAAAATTTATTTTATTTTAGCCAAATATAGCTATCTAAATTAAAATTTAAATCTATTAATAAATTTATAAAATAAAATAAACTTTTTTATTTATATAAAATTCTTATTTTGAAAATTATATTTAATGACTATTTTAAGAGTGAGAATTTAGATTTTTTAAAGTAACTAATTGATTAACATTTGGATAATATAAAAGCATGGATTTGTTTAATCATTTTATAAATATTTAATTAAATAAATTGTCGTAATTTTTTAATTATTTAATAATTTAAAATTAATTAGATAAGTTTGAGTTTATTTAAATAAAAAATTAATAAATTAATTTTTTAAAATTATTTTTGAATAATAAAATACCATCTTTTTATTTACCTAAATTTATAAATTTTAATATTATATTTAATTATTATTTTAGGAGTGAGAATTTAGATATTAAAAAGTAACAATTTGATTAGGCATTTTGATATCATAAAAATAAAGTTTTTTAAGTTATTTATTTATATATAAGTAATTAATTAAATAAATAAACTTTAATTTTTATTATTATTGATGAATTAAGAAGAGTTAAAATCTATCCTAACTTATTAATAGAAAATTTAGATAATCAATATCCTATAAAATTTAAATCTATTGGAGTATTTTTTTAATAAATCTCTTATGTAATTTCCACTAAACTTTCCATTGTGCATACTAACATAAAAAAATAATTCACTTTCACTTTCACTTTCAAAATGCACTAAACCCCCCTTGAAGTTTGTAGGAATGATTTCTATGGTAAATATTCGCACGAAAGTAATCTTTCTTTTAAGATGTGCAAATATCTGAAAAAGAAAATTCCATATTGCCTTGTGATAAGAAAGGTGTATGAAAGGACCCAAAAATGTAAATAGCTAATGTCCATTAGGCTCAAGAAATAAGCACTGAAAGGGAAGACCTATCCCTTCCCAGAACTAGTGGAGGATATTGCTAGATTTGAATTTCTAGATTTTTTTGGGAAGGGCATTGAGATGGCCTTGAGCATTATCTATATCAATTTTAGGAAATTTTAATTTAACTTACTCAACAATTCCTTAGGTTGAACAGTACCAAGACGGTGGTTTGGTGGACAGGAAGAGAAGAATTCCTTTGGTGAGTATTAGGAGGAAGTTTCGAAGGTTTCGAATACTATTCACTTAAATTGCATTTCTCATTGTATCGAAGTTGGCATTTGGATGGAAAGGACTGAATGAGAAATGGAATATGTTTGCTCACACAACTTCAGATTGGACGTTTTGATGGTTTCAAATTCTGGTCACATAAATTGTATTTTCTCACTGTATGAAAGTTGGAATTTGGATGAAAATGATTGAATGAGAAATGGAATCTATAGAGCAATATCCATAAAGAACAAGAGGTAAAAAAAAAGAAGACAAAAAAATCTAACAAGACAAGTGTGAATAATAAACCATTCTTGTGCTCCTAAAACATCAGTATAATATTCAAATTTCAATAAGTACTTCATCACACAATATAATAAAAGTTATTACGATACATTAACCATCCTTTTAGAACATCTAAGAATTACACTCCCACATTCAATCATCACAACACACATTTTTGAATGCTTAAACCAATGGTGTCAGATTAAAGAACTTGTAATGGGTTTAGTTGGAAAGCCGAGCTTGCAACAAACTTGAGTCATAATGATAAGACGGTTCCAGGAATAGATGTGATGTCCGCTATATGAAAGTCTGATAGTTATGGGTAATTTCAAACCAAGCCGGCTCGAGCTCGGCTCCGTTCTGGCACGGTTCAATTCAGTATACCTGGATCTTGAGCTGATTTTGAGATCCGGGATCGGCTCATTTAAATTAACGAGTCGGGCTCGACTGAATCAAGGTTTGGTTCGAAAGCTCATGAGCCAGCTCTTTAATTTAACAAGCGGTGTGGGATTCGGGGGATTTGGGGGAGTCGGGACTAGGGAGCGGGACCAAGAGCTGGAGCACCGAGCGGAGTGGGAGAGAGAGCGAGGGGGGAAAATTCTTCCTCCCCTCGTCACCGCTGAGCCCCTCCCAACCGTTGTTGTGGCCACCTTTGTCGCTGTCGATAACTGCCTCACCGGCCGCCTTCTGCCTTTTTGTCACCACTGATTTTGTGGCCACCGCTATATTTCTTCCCCCTAGTCTGCCTTCTCCTTTGTTTCCGTCGTCACCGCTTCCGTCGTCACAACCGTTATCGCCGAAAAAAGTTCCTTGCCGATGCCACTGGAAGCTTTTCCAACTGCGTCGTTCCTCATCCTTGGTGGAAACCAGAGGACCTAAGTTAGAAGGAAAAAAATAATCCCCCCTAGCGAGAAGACAATTTCGCACATGCGAGATTATAAACAAGTGAAAAAAATAATAATAAATTCTAGGGACTATTAGTGGTTTTGTTAATAAATGTTGAAAAAATATTTTTAGTAGAAATACGTTTCTAGGGACTAGTAGTGCCTCAAGTTTTTTTGCAATAATTTTCTAATTGGAAATTCTTAGTAAAAAAAATCATATAATTTTCTAAGTAAGATTTTTCTGCGAAAATCGTAGAGAAAAGTTTTGAATAAGTATTTAACAGTTGATGCTATAATACTTTTAGCATGAGGCAATTTTCATAGCAATTTTGTGTTTGACATTTTATTTGATTAAAAATTTATCTATAAGTATAGTAATATATTAGATTAATTATCAATTTTTTTATTTCCCTAGAAGAGGCAATTAGAGGTCCATTTAACTTTCCTAAGAAAATTTTAAAATATTTCTTGTAATTTTCTAGTAAGTCACTAATAGTAATAGAATTTTATTTAAAAGTTTCTTTTGGAAATATGCATCATAGGAAAAATATTTCTAGTTTTTCCTAGAATATAAATTTTCAACCAGGGGCACTAAGGAGGCCATAGTAAATTTACATGCATATTCAAAAATTAAAAAATAAGCTAGAGAACATTTTGGGTAAAAAAGATTAATATTAGTGCGTTCTAATCTATTATCGAGATTCAATCCTGAACCTCCCCTACCATTCTTTTTATAAAATGTATGCATAATTTTATATATATTTTATTTAACATATATTTTATGTAGAGTATTAAACGTATGTTAAGCTTGAACTCGGTTAAAATTATTAGGCTCGAGCTAGAGCTCAAGCTTGAACTCGGTTAAAATTATTAGGCTTGAGCTCGATTACAATTTTAGGCTCAAGGCTAGGATCAACTCGAGCTCGAGTTTGAAATATTTAAATCAAGCTTGGCTCTAACATAAGAAGGTTTAGGCTCAACTCAATTCGATGTCACCCTTATGCCAAATTTTAAGTAGAGGTCATGCCCAATTTTATGTAAAATGTATGCATAATTTTATATATAATTAATTTATTATATATTTTTTGAAAAATTTTAAATGTATGTTGAGCTCGAACTGGAGCTCGAACTAGAGACATATAATTTTTGAAAAGTTTTAAATGAATGTTGAAGTTCGAGTTCGGATCGAACTTGGTTAAAATTATTGGGCTCGAGCTCGATAACAATTTTAGGCTCGAGGCTGGGCTCGGCTCGAGCTCGAGTTCGAAATATTTAAATCAAGCTCAGCTCAAACATCGGAAAGTTCGGGCACGACTCGACTCGATGCCACCCCTACTAACATTAGTTACTTTACTTTTAGTTGGTTTAATTCAAAGACTGAGTTTGCTTCAACCGTGATTCATGTTGGAGTGTTTGTTGGAGTTAGTTGGTAGAAGAGTTTGTAATGAATGGTAGGGAGATAGAGACAACAATAAGGATTCACTGCTAGAACAACAATGAATAATTCATATTCAAACAAGAGAGAGAGAGAGAGAGAGAGAGAATTATTTCTTAAATGCTTGTGTCAGTGTGCTTTCAATCGATTGAAAGAGGGTTATTAAAATTTTATTTAAAAAGAACATTTCATGCTTAACCATGCAAATAATTAATCTGTTTGAAATTTTGCTTAGATGCAATAAACGTTGCTTCAACAATCCTGTGTGCAAGTGTATATTTTTTCGCTTGTGCTCAACGACGACATATTGCTTCCATTGGGAATTAAGAATTTGGTACAACATGCTAAAAAACATGAGAAATAAAGTCCATCGTGTAAGATATATCTGCAATGAGCTGTGAAAGGTTATAAGAAAAAAAAAAGAAAAACTCACTCAATTCATATAAAACAACCTTTCTCTCATAATATTGAATAAGCATTCACATTTAAATCCCATCACACAGTACATCCCATTTTATCATACACTATTCATCTATTTACATAAGATATCTCATCTATCAATTACATACTTTGGCATGCCCAACCCCTGCTACCAACACGATCTTCGATAGTATTACTAGGTTGCTTGGAACCACCGGATAGTGATATAATGAGAAAGTAAGGCCATGCGTTAGATCACTGACAAATTGAAACTTCATCTTGCTTTGCTTTGATATGACAAATTGTTATCCAAACAAACACGGGTGATGTCCAAAAAAACTTTTAAAAGAAGAAAAACATAAACTGTAATGCACAAACTTATCCACCATAGGCTCAAAAAGCGAATAAACAAACCCTATCCAATTTAGAAGTGCAAAACTGAAAATGGCAAATCACAACTTGAGTATATCATTGTGGAAAATAAAATGATGGAAGAATTCATATATTAAACAATCTCAAAGAAAGTTATTTCATAAATTAAAATAACCAACCAAAATTAGCTGGGAACTCGTGAAACAGAGAAAAGAAAGAGAAGATAAAACATATGCAAGAGAAATAAATTGAAGACACGACAAACAATTTTCAGATAGATACAGAAAAGGAAAAGAAAAAGAAATTTTGTTTAGAAAGAGTTAAACGCATAAGCAGGAATTCAAGTTTGCAGCTAGTGGGTAATCAGATTATTACCTGAGAGAACGAACACAACCAGAAGGATAATAGAACTGAACAGGAATGGCCATAGAGAGCCGGAATCCTTGTGTGCACCGTGAGACTTACGACCATGACCGCTTCTTGTTTTGCAAAACATTCAACAGAAGAAGACCAGTTAATGTGATGGCAGAGAGCAGAAACTGCATCGCAACTAGTATTTCCCTTGATAAGATTTCTATGCGTCATTTTTTTATACAATTAAAACAGCAATGCAGCTAATTCAGAGCATCAACCACAGCAAGGCAAGGCCACTTTCAATGCATAAGATGGAAAATGGAAATAAAGTATTGGATCTTTACCACTAATGATGTCGATCGTCACCATATTGAAGGACTCTCTCTAAGGAGGATGAGGTTGATAGTAGAGATACAGGGGAAACTGGAATCAGAAACTATTGTACACTAGAAAAAACAGAGCCACGGAAACGAATCCATATGAAAATGTTTCCCACTCATTTTTTGATAAACACAAACAGACGAAGAAAATAAAAAAAATGAAATCACAAAGACTTTCCAAAGATTAACAAAAAATGAAATATAAATACCGCCACAATGAATCGAAAACAGAATTAAAACCATACAAATTTTTGCAATCCTGGAACCATTTTCTTGTAAACACAAAACAAATAAACGTTGAAAATGAAAAATAAAAATAAAATCACAAAGACGTCCTAACATTAACAGAAAATGAAATATAATGGCTGCAATACAAAATGGCGGTCTGGGAATAATGAGAAGAGAAAGAATTTTTGTTAATGCCACAATGAATCGAAAAGAGAACTAAAACCATAAAAAAAAAATCTCAAAATGAATATGCAATCGCGGAACCATTTTCTGATAAACACGAACAGACAAAGAAAATGAAAAAATAAAATAAAATCACAAAGACAACCAAACATTAATAGAAAATGGCACGACGCAGGGATACCGTCGAAGAAGAAAGAAGAAGAGAAAGAATTTGTGTTACTGCTACAACGAATCAAAAAGATAATTAAAACCATAAATATTTTCTAATAAATAATAAAATCTCGGGAAAGAAATCAAAGAAGTCGAAGAAGGCAAACAAAGAAACAAGGTTAAGGTTAGAGGGAAAGAACTAACATATTGTTGTTTCAATCCGCAGACCACCGTTGTTGCGGATGAGAGTGAGCTCCGACGAAGATATGGAGGACTGCCATTTTATACGATAAGATCCTATACATCATTTGCAGCAAGCTAGGAGTTCATAATGCTCTCTCATCCCCAGTTTGAGGGGAAGTGTTGGAAGATGGGTCCAAACCCATAAGACATGGACCCACCATGATCACACGAGCTGGTGGGACCCACCATGATCACACGAGCTGGTGGGACCCACCATGATAACGTGAGGTGGCATGATGAGTCCTACACAATAAGAAGTCTTACAGAACCAAAATTATTATAGAAGCAGGTCTCATAGAAGAGTTTCAGTTTAAAGGTGTTTAAGTCATGTTAGTTTTCTTTTTATATTGAGTTATTTAATTATGTTAGGACTTATCTTTAAGTGTTAGAGTTCGGGTGTAATTGGGACAAAGGTATAGTTTAATTGTAATTGGACTCTACTACCTTCCTATATTATAAATAGAGGTTCATGTACTTTGATTACAACAAATCAATGAAGTATTTATCTTTTCCTTAAATTCAACAGTTATATAAAAAGGATATTATAAAATATTTTTCAGCTCAATATCTATTAGTAATATCAAAATAATATTAATTTATTAACTTAATATATAAAAATTAAAATATTCAAACAAATACTTACTTTTATAATATAAAAAACTTAATGCAATTATTATATTAAAAGAGTTTAAATTATCACACTTAAACTAACATATATTCGCAGTTATATTTGTTTAAATTCATTACCCATTGTACTATGCAAACAATGTACTAATAAAAATAAAAAATAACATTGTTGATTTTCAGGACTCCATGAATTTATCTCATGGAGAAAAAGGAAAAGAAACCCATTAGGAGAAAACTGGAGGAAGAAGGCTTATGGAATTGATGATCCTAACCCTCCCCTTGAAGCTCTATTTATAGATTTATGAACCTACTGTATTACAATAATACCCCTGAACTTAGGGTTTAGGGTTTAGGGTTTTAACCCTAGAACTTTAACTTAATTACAATAATGCCATCTCTATGAAATGACTCTTTATTTACATCCTGCCATCATTGTATATGGGCCTATGGGCCTTTTCCTTGATATGTGGGCCTTAAGCCCATCTTCTATATCTCTTGGTTGCATGTCTTCCTTGGTCTTATGGGCTTGGGCCTTCCTTGGTCGTGTGGGCTTGGGCCCTATCTTCCAACACTCCCCCTCAAGCTGGGGGTGAGAGAACAGTATGAATTCCCAGCTTGCTGCAAATGATGTATAATATCTTTGTATAAAATGGCACATTTTCCAATATGCCTTCATCTTCCAACACTCCCCCTCATGCTGGTTCTCTCGTTCATGAGGCCCAGTTGGCATAATATCAGTGAGAGTAAATCACTCCTAACCACTAAGACATTGCTCCATACTTCAGTCATAACTCATGTTGGCTGTAGGACACACTTCGTCTTTTGTAGGTAGTGTGTCTATCGGAATTGCTCTGAAGTGTCCACCTCCACCACCGTGTCCCTCCACGGGACAACAAGTCTCAAGTGGTAGAGTAATATATGATATTAATGGGGGAAAGTAACATAAATATAATTATAAGTTCCTCCATCATGGACTTCTTACTTCAAATATTTTTTATATTTTTTACGGGGATGAAGTTCCTATAAAACAGAGTAAGCTCAGCCCAGGAACATCGTAACAGCAATCAAGAAGATAACCAACGCTGGAAGAGCTTCAATGGTTTCTGGACTTACAGAAGAAGAAACTAAAAATGAAAACGAACTGGGAATAGGTATTACACTAGATGCGATTTGTTGCTGAAGAACACCTCTATTTATAGGTGATTTGTAGCACTGAATCGAGGAAGACAGCTGGGAGACAACTACGAAAATAATAGAAAGGAAGCTTCCTTTCTCTTCCGGCGCCGATGGAAGCCTCTATACCCTCTGTCCACTGCAACGGTCAGTACAGAGTCACCTCTATTTTTCGCTCCTTCCATTAATTCCCATTCACACTTGAGTCCTTTTAATTTTTCTTTCATGCTTACCCCGCCGCCAAGGGGGGCAGTCCCCTTGGACCCCCGTCGGGGCTGTCGCCCCGAACCCCGCCTTCGTTTTACAGTTTCTTCACAAATAACCATTGCGGTCACAATTTGACCTCATCAGCGTCAAAGCCAGAACTGCTAACTAATTTACTCACTCTCGACATTGGCGCTCCTCATAATTGGGGCCCAGTGAATACATTAGATTAGCAATAACTCGTGAGAGGTGGGCATTGACACACTAACAATTCCTCCATCATGGACTTCCAACCACAAATATTTTTTATCCTCTGTCATGAACTCCCAACCACAAATAATTTTGGTATTTTTTATTGGGATGAGGTTCCTCCGTCATAGACTCCCAACCACAAATAATTTTGATATTTTTGACGGGGATATAGTTCCTCCGTCATGGACTCTCAATCAAAAATATTTTTTACGGGAACAAATAAATAATGGTATGAGGCTATCTCTTCTTCAATAATAAAGTCTCATCAAAAGAGACACAATAGCAGCAGGTGAAATGGGCTCGAGCCCATTTAACACAACCCAAAATAATCCTTGTAAAATGATCCATGAAATAATCCAATGCACATATCTGTTCTAAATAATATGCTGACCAAGGAATAATTTGTCAATGCTTCAAAAATAATAATCCAGTTAGAGAAAAAATTTACCGAGTAGCGCTGAAATATTTATAAAACTTGGGCATGTATACCGAGGCAGAAATAGGTGGCCCAAGTCAGGTTGACCTAGACCCAAGTTGACCCAAACTGAGTTGGTTTGAGATGACTCGGTTTGAAACAGAAGTCACGCTCGGTTGGAAAGCTATTGGGTTAACTCGCCGGTCCGGGTTGTGCGATAGCTCATGCACTGAACCGGTGCTCAGATAAAATTTCTTAACTTAAGAACCTTTAATCGGGAAACAGTGCCTTCTTCCCCAATCGAACAGAGCGGCCAAAAACTTTCTTCGTCCAAAACCGGCAACGCAAGACAGTGATGGCAGAGCAATGGCTGGATATCCTTATGAATAGAGCAATATCAAATCAAGATCGGAAATAATCTTTCCGGAATAAAATAGCAGAGAAGATGGACACACAGAGATTTCTTCGGTGTCTCTGGTTGTTTCTGCGGCGAAGAAAATAATCTAGCGAAGAACTTGTATAATCAACAAGATAGGCTCTTTTTGGAACTTTTTTGAGTTGTCTTCAAGCAGGTAAAATCAAATCAAGAGCTTCCCGAAATATATGATTGGTAAGATGATTGATTCGAGCTTACTGGTGCTTTCCGAAAAAATATTTCCAACAGAGAACCTGTTGGCTGGAAGATAATAAGCAACAACAAAATAATTCTGGATGGTGACTGTTGATTTCAAGAATGATATTACGGTTGCTGGAATGACAGTGGTGGAGATTTCTAGCAAGATTTTTCCATCTCTCGACGAGAAATGGAACCTGTTAATGATAGTTCTCACATACATTAGTGAGTATAAAAATCTTGCATTTATTAGTTGGCAGAAGAGGTTTCCTACATGGCTAGTCATTTTGGGATAGGGCCTTCGACCCACTTGGATATGGTATCAGAGCAAGGTTCTCATATGTGGTCATCCACCCAAATTATCCACGTGCTACCATGTGAGGGTCTCTACCCAAATTATCCACATGCTATCACGTGAGGGGGAGTGTTAAGGATAGTCCCACATACATTAGTGAGTATAAAAATCTTATATTTATTAGTTGGCAAAAGAGGTTTCCTAAGTGGCTAGTCATTTGGGATAGGGCCTTCGACCCAATTTGACAAAACCAAACTCGGCTTCTCCGGTGAAGGCAATAAAAAGAGAGCATAGCTGGCATTCAGGAGCCAGTAGAGTGTTGTCAATGAAGGAGAAGGCAGACGAAGACAATGCTAGCGCAGACCGTCAAAGAGCAGCAGTAACATCCGACAGCAGCATCACATGATCTATAGGACAGAGAGAAGACTGGCCTCATCAAAAAGATACCGTGAAGCTTCCTCTGGCTCTTGAGCTTGCCGCATGCCGAAAAGAAGCTATCTTCTTTTATAATATTTCCAATGAGAACAATAATGTGGCTAGTGCAATAACGAAGCCAACTGGATCCATGCCTCTGATGGGTCGCCGGAGTTATTTGTAGAAGGATACTCTCCTGGTTGAGAGATGGGTCGGGTTGACAGGACCAAGTTGCATTCATGTTAAAAAGCAAAGAAGGAACCCATATACTCCTGCCTTCGATCGATTGTCGTGTTGGGCTCTCGCTGTAAAGACGAGTCAACTCGGCTCAACATAGATACGAAAAAAAAGTGCGCAGAGAGAGAGAGAGAGAGTTGTGGTTGCCTCGAGCATACAAGCATGGTGGATGATACAATTTAACCATAAAAAATAAACTGTCTAAGAATTAAAAGAGAGAAAAAAAATTTCTAATCCTAAATGAAGGAGAATTAAACCTGAAAAACCATAGTAGGAATTCTGAAAATCATAGGTCTGATACCATGTTGATTTTCAAGACTCCATGAATTTAGCTCATGAAGAAAAAGGGAAAGAAACCCATTGGGAGAAAACTAGATGAAGAAATCTTATGGAATTGATGATCCTAACCCTCCCCCTGGAGCTTTATTTATAGATTAATAAAACTACTGTATTACAATAATACCCCTGAACTTAGGGTTTAGGGTTTTAATCCTGGAACTTTAACTTAATTACATCAATGCCATCTCTATGAGATGACTCTTTATTTACCATTTTAACATCATTGTATGTGGGCCATGGGCCTTCTCCTTGATTTGTGGGCCTTGAGTCCGTCTTCTATATCTCTTGGTTGTATGGATCTTCCTTGGTCTTATGGGTTTGGGCACATCTTCTAACACACTTGGATGTGTGGGCCTTCCTAGGTCGTGTGGGCTTGGGCCCTATCTTCCGACAAACACATATAACTCAATCACCTATTTAATATAAAAAAGCTATTACTGTACATACAAAATACAACCAAAAAAATATTTAATGCCATTAAAACATAATAGTCAATAATTTTTCCACATTTGAATTGCTAATACATTTCAAAAATATGATGCTCTTGTAGATTGTATTGCAGACTCCCTCTGAGTACTTATTTGAGTGTCCACATCATCCTTAAAATCATCACCACTGTCACTGTCTTCATTTTTAATTATATTGTTATCTTCACAATGTTCTTCACCAAAATCATCACTTGAATCATGTTCTTCATCTTTAAATAAATCCATGGAATCCTCCATGGGTATATAATTATGCAATATACAACAAGCAATCATAATTTTTACCTGGACATCAAAATCAAAAGGAGGAGCATCTTTTAATATCTTGAAATGAGCTTTTAAAGCCCCAAATATATGCTCGATAATATTCTAATAGATTTAAATTTTAACGGATATTTTTTATCTAAGTTTTCTAGTAATAAGTTAGGATAGATTTTAACTCTTCTTACTTAATCAATAATAATACTAATTAAACTTTAATTAATTAATTAATTAATAATATAAAAAAAATAAAAAAAATTTACTTTTATGATATCCAAATGCTTAATCAAATTGTTATTTTTTATTTAAATAAACATAAATATTTAATTTATTTTAAATGATTAAATAACTAAAAATAAATTAAGATTATTTATTTAATTAAATATATATAAAAGGATTAAACAAATCCATACTTTTATATTATTCAAATGTTAATCAAATTGTTAATTTAAAAAATTTAAATTCTCACTCTTAAAATAGTCATTAATATAATGTTAAAAATAAGGATTTAATATAAATAAAAAAGTTTATTGTGTTTTATAAAATCATCTAATATATTTACCTTTTACTTTAGGTAACTATATTTAACTAAAATAAAATAATTTTAAGTTGTTTTAAATTAATAAAAAATTTAAAAATAAACTTTTTTAAATTAATAAGTAATTTTAAAAAATATTAACATGTTTTAAATTAATAAATGCTTTTTAAAAATAATTATTTATTTAATTAAATAGATTAAAAATGATCTAACAAATACTTACTTTTATAATATCCAAATTCTTAATGAAACTGTTACTTGTGTAAAATCTAAATTCTCACTCTTAAATTAGAAATCAAATATAATATTAAAATCAAGAATTTGTATAAATAAAAAATAGGGTATTTTATTATATAAAACTATTCAGTTAGATTTAACTTTTATAATATAATTTTATTTAACTATTTTTTTAATAAAGTAAGATAAATTTCAACTTGTTTAAATTAATAAATTAATTAAGCTTTTTAATTTACTTAAATGTAGTTAATTTTATTATATCCAAATGCAAAAGTGAGAGGGCAGAATGAGCATAACAAGAGTGAGAGAGCGAGTGAGTGATTTAACTTTCTCTCGTTTTTCTCAAGAATAAGTGTCACTTGACACTTACGGTGCATACTAACAAGTTTTGGGTTATTTTCACTAGTGAAATTACTTTTATTTTCACTTTCACTTTGTACTAATGGGGCCTTAGTGTGCTCAATGGAAAGTGCAACGTAAAGTACTTTCTTGTGTTAGTGTACACAATGGAAAATATAATGGAAAGTAGAAGATGAGTTTATTAATTGTGATAGATTTAACCTAATTAAGATAGTTTTATTTAGAATTTTCAATTAACAAAATAAGATAAGTAACTTAAAAATTAAAAATAAAACTAGGTGGAAGCCTTTCATGGGCTTCATTCAAGAGCCCATGGGATATTATCAATTTTGCCAACTCTATGAACTTCTAGAACGCTATCACCACGATCGCCACCATCTACCCAATTTTGATGGTATCCTAATTTCTTCCACCTATTGACCTAGTTAATAATTTGTTGTTTCTCTTCATCTCGTTTCTAACACCAAAATTGGAAACTGGAAGGGAGGCCAAGATATGGAACTGTCCATTCGAAAGGGCGGGGAAGGATGCAAGGTTACCCAGAGGGAGCATTTGCGCTACTGTTCCGATAGGGGCACTCCCGACAGCGTATCAATTGGACAAAATTAGGTATGAATTGAAAGACCAATCTGTTGCGTTGAACTTGTGAGCGATCGTGGAGAGCATTCTAGAAGCCCATGGAGTTGGCAAAATTGATAATATCGTCGAACTGATACACCGTCGGGAATGCCTCTATCGGAACAGTAGTGCAAATTCTCTCTCTAGGTAACTTTGTATCCTTCTCCACCCTTTCGAATGCACAGTTCCATATCTTGGCCTCCCTTCCAATTTACAATTTTGGTGTTAGTAACGAGACAAAGAGAAACAACAAATTATATTTTAGGTCAATAGGTGGAAGAAATTAGGATACCATCAATTGTAGTAAGCCAAAATTGGGTAGATGGTGGCGATTGTGGTGAGAGCATTCTAGAAATCCATAGAGTTGGAAAAATTGACCCACGGGCTCTTGAAGCCCATGAAAACCTTCCTCCTAGTTTATTTTTAATTTTTAAGTTTCTTATCTTATTTTGTTAATTGAAAAATCTAAATAAAACTATCTTAATAAGGTCAAATCTATCATAGTATTTTATTAATAAACCCATCTTCTACTTTCCATTATATTTTCCATTGTGTACACTAACACAATAAAGTACTTTACTTTGTACTTTTCATTGAGCACACTAAGACCTCGTTAGTACACTCTAAAGTGAAAGTGAAAGTGAAAATGAATTACTTTCACTAGCAAAAATAACCCAAAACATGTTAGTGTGCACTGTAAGTGGCGAGTGGCACTCATTCCTGAGAAAAAAAGGAGGGAAAGTGAAACCACTCCTCCCTAAGGCTAGTGAATTAACTTTCACCCGCGCGCTCACTCACTCTTTCACTCTTCTTATGCTCATTTTGCCCTCTCACTTTTGCATTTGAAAATAATAAAATTAAATATTTATTTAAGTATTTTATTTATACATTTAATGAAATTAAAAAAGATAAATTTAATTAATTTAATTATTAATTTAAACAAGTTGAAATTTATCTTACGTTATAAATAGAATAGTTAAATAAAATTATAATATAAAAATTAAATCTAACAAAGTAATGTTAATATTTTTTGAAATTATTTATTTATTTAAAGCGAGTTAGTTGTTTTTATTAATTTATAACTACTTAAAATTTATTTTATTTTAGCCAAATATAGCTATCTAAAATAAAAGTTAAATCTATTAGATGATTTTATAAAATAAAAAAAATTATTTAAATAAAATCTATATTTTTATCATTATATTTAATGACTATTTTAAGAGTGAGAATTTAGATTTTGCAAAGTAACAATTTGATTAAAATTTGGATAATATAAAAGTAAGGGTTTGTTTAATCATTTTATATATACTTAATTAAATAAATAGTATTAATTTATTTTTTAATTATTTAATACTTTAAAATAAATTATATATATTAGAGTTTATTTAAATAAAAAATATAATAAAATTAAATTTTTAAAAGTATTTTTGAATAATAAAATACCATATTTTTTATTTACATAAATTTATAAATTTTAATATTATATTTAATTAATATTTCAAGAGTGAGAATTTAGATATTAAAAAGTAACAATTTGATTAATCATTTGGATATCATAAAAGTAAAATTTGTTTAAGTATTTTATTTATATATATATAATTAATTAAATAAATAAAGTTTAATTACTATTATTATTGATGAATTAAGAAGAGTTAAAATCTATCCTAACTTATTAATAGAAAAGTTAGATAAAAAATATCCTATAAAATTTAAATATATTAGAGTATTTTATTAATAAATCTCTTAAGTACTTTCCACTAAACTTTGCATCGTGCATACTAACATAAAAAAATAATTCACTTTCACTTTAACTTTGAAAATGCACTTAGCCCCCCTTGAAGTTTCTAGGAATGATTTCTAGGGAAACTATTCGTACGAAAGTAATCTTTTCTTTTAAGATGTGCAAATATCTGAAAAAAGAAAATTCCATATTGCCTTGTGACAAGAAAGGTGTATGAAAGGACCTGAAAATGTAAATAGCTAAAGGCCATTAGGCTCAAGAAATAAGCACTAAAAGGGAGGACCTATCCCTCCCAAAACTGGTGGAGGATATCGCTGGATTTGGATTTCTAGATTTTTTTGGGAAGGGCATTGAGATGGCCTAGAGCATTATCTATATCATTTTTAGGAAGTTTTAATTTAACTTACTCAACAATTCCTTAGGTTGAATGGTACCAAGACGGTGGTTTGGTGGACAAGAAGAGAAGAATTCCTTTGGTGAGTATTAGGAGGAAGTTTTGAAGGTTTCAAATACTATTCACTTAAATTGCATTTCTCATTGTATCGAAGTTGGCATTGGGATGGAAAGGACTGAATGAGAAATGGAATATGTTTGATCACACAACTTCAGATTGGACGTTTTGATGGTTTCAAATTCTGGTCACATAAATTGTATCTTCTCACTGTATGGAAGTTGGAATTTGGATGAAAAGGATTGAATGAGAAATGGAATATGTAGCGCAATATCCATAAAGAGCAAGAGGTGAAAAAAAAATGACAAAAAACACTAACAAGACAAGTGTGAATAATAAACCATTCTTGTGCTTCTAAAACATCATTCTAATATCCAAATTTCAATAAGTACTTCATCACACAATATAATAAAACTTATTATGATACATTAACCATCCTTTTAGAATGCTCAAATCATCGGTGTCAGATAAAAGAACTTCTAATGGATATAGTTGGAACACCGTGTTATGATATGTTAAAATGTATATTAAATGTAATTTATGTTCATAATTGATGTATAATTTGGGATATGTATATAGGGTTATTTGATTAGGCTTAATGGGGGGGGGGGGGGGGGGGGGGGGGGGTGTTGTCTTGGGTCCATGGGCCATTTTGTAACAGGAAAACATAAAGGTTAAATACCTAATGAAAGAGAGAAAATCCCCAATGGAAACATTTTGATTAATATTTCGTCTGCTTTGTTTCGTCGTGAAACCAGAGAGCTACGCTCTCTCTTGTGGGTGTTTGGACTATTCTGTCAGTCCCTTGATTTTGATTTGTCATGGTATCAGAGCTCTGAAGATTAACCGTCCGACGCATTTTTGTCCGACGACCTATGTTGTTCGACGAGTTTTTTTTTTGTTTTAGGCATTGATTTAGGGCATCGTTAGAAAAACTTGTCAGGTGGTTCCGTTGCCGGAAAAGCTACAGGGGTTCCGTTGCCAGGAAGAGGGTTCTAGCCGGAAGAGGAAACGAAAGGAAGAGGGTTCTTGCCGGAAGGGGAAACAAAAGGAAGAGGGTTCTTGCCAGAAGGGGAAACGAAAGGGGTGGTTTTCGGGGGTTGTGGGAAAGCATTGTCCGAGCTCGGGAAAGTTGCGGTTCCGTCGTCGGAAAAGCTCCATTGATGGTTTCGTTGTCGGAGAAGCTACAATGGGAAGGGGGTTCTAGTCAGGAAACTCGCCGAAAGGGGGAACGAAGGTATGATTTTTTTTTCCCGCGCGTTCGATTCATTATTTGGCTTAAGGTCGTTATGCAATTTGCGAACCTTTGGGGGCCGATTTGAAATTTCTGAAAGTTTTGGGGGCCATTCTGGAATTTATGAAGGTGTGAGGGTGTTTTTCGAATTTCTAATAGTTTGGGGGTCTAATTCAAATTTCTGTTAACCTGGGGGCAAATCTTGGATTTATGCAAGTGTAGGGGTCTATTTGAAATTTCTGAAAAGTGGGGGTATGTTTTGAATTTCTTATCTTGCAGGGGTGCATTAGGAATTTTGCCAGATTCGATCTTATCATGTCAGCAGACAAGTCCGATTTCGCTCTATTCGGTTCACAGGCAAGAACTACGGTACTTGGGAATTTCAATTCCGGTTATTTGTTCAGGGAAGAGGTTTATGGGGTCATATTGATGGGAGTGATCTGGCACCTGGCGATGTTAACATATTGTCAAAATGGATCATCATGGATGCTAGAGTCATGACTTGGATACTTAGATCTCTTGAGCCTCCCTAATCCCAAATCTGAGGCCCTACAAAACTGCCGCAGATATGTGGAATTACCTCCACAAGGTTTATCGTCAAACCAGCATGGCCCGTCGATTTTAAGTTGAATATGAACTTGCAAATTTCACCCAAGGCAGTCGTTCGATTGAAGAATATTTTTCGGGCTTCCAAAATCTATGGGCTGATTACACCGACATTGTTTACGAGGATATCCATGCTGCTGCTCTCTCTGTTGTGCAAGCTGTACATGACACCAGTAAACGGGTTCAATTCTTGATGAAGCTTCGTCCCGAGTTTGAGATTGCTCAATCACATCTGATGAATCGTCATCCAGTGCCGTCCCTGGATACCTATTTGAATGAACTTCTCTAGGAGGAGGAGCGCTTTACTACTCAGGCTGGCATGGAACCTCGTGTTTAGGCTGATCTCTCGGCTCCTGTAGCTTATGTAACACAAGGAAGACCTAAGGGTCGGGACACCAGTTCTGTTCAGTGCTTCCACTACAAGGCTTATGGTCACTTTGTTCGGGACTGCCCCAAGAGGTCGGTTCTGTTCTGTAGCTACTGTAAGAAGTCGGGTCATCACATCACCGTTTGCCCTACACGACCTGAAAGGAGGAAGCCTATAACTTATCATGCATCCACCGATACATCTAGTTCTGCCACATTGCCGCCTGCCGTTTGAGTCCTTATCATTCCTGTTCCACCAGCACCTGCCAGTTCCACCACTCTCACTCCTGAAATGGCATAACAGATGATCATTTCTGCCTTTTCTACTTTTCGTATCTCAGGTAAACAGAACCTTTCTACTCAACCATGGTATTTTGATTCTAGTGCCTCTAACCACATGACCAACAATGTGGTATCTCTTTCAAATGTCAGAAAGTATGATGGCAATCTGCACATCAACACTGCTGATGACAGTACTCTACCTATCAGTGTTGTTGGTGATCTCTCTCCATCTTTAGCTGATGTCTTTGTATCTCCTGACCTGTCGACAAACCTTTTGTATGTTGGTCAATTGGTTGATAAAAATTATAATGTTCAATTTTCTCGCTTTGGCTGTGTTGTTCAGGATCAAGCGTCGGGGAAGGTGATCGCGAAAGGGCCTAAAGTGGGCAGGCTATTTCCACTTAAAGTCTTTCTATCCACTGTTATTCCCGTTCTCTTGTAATTTCTTTTGCTTTTAATGTTGTTGGATCTGGCCCTAAGTTGTGGCATAGACGTCTAGGCCACCGAAACTCGTCTGTACTTCGTACATTATTTAAATCGGGTTTATTAGGCAATCAAGATTGTACTTCTCATGATACGTGTTTTGACTGTTCATCATGTAAACTTAGCAAAAGTAAAACTCTATCATTTCCGCATCATTCCTCGCATGCCTCCCACTGATTTGACCTTATTCATAGTGATGTTTGGGGAATTGCTCCCGTTATCTCGCATGCACAAATTAAGTACTTTGTCACCTTTATCGATGACTTTAGTCGATTTACCTTAGTCTACTTCCTACGGGCTAAGTCTAAAGTTTTTGTCGTTTTTAAGAGGTTTCTTTCACTCATTGAAACATAGTTCTCCGCTCTTACTCTGGAGGCGAGTACATGTCGGCAGAATTCCAAGAATTTCTTCAAAGCAAAGGCATTATCTCTCAACGTTCTTGTCCCTCGACACCCCAACAAAATGGTGTTGCTAAGCACAAAAATCGTCACCTTCTTGATATGGTCTGCACCCTTCTCATTGAATCATCTGCTCCTCCTAGGTTTTGGTGTGAAGCTCTCTCTATCGCCGTCCATTTAATTTACCCCACCTGCCCTCTCCTGTCTTGCATCATGTCTCTCCCTTTGTTAAATTATTCGGTTATTCTCCGTCCTACACAAATCTTCGGACGTTCGGTTGTGTTTGTTTCGTGCATTTACCTGATCATGAACGATATAAACTTACAACCCAATCTGTTATGTGCGCATTTCTTGGGTATGCCGGTTCTCAAAAGGGCTATATTTGTTATGATCCTCAGGCGTGTCGAGTCCTTGTTTCTCGGAATGTGGTCTTCTTTGAAAACCATTATTTCTTTCCCTCTCAAGTTACACTTCCGTCTACCTCTTTGTCTAGTTTGTCGAGCATTGATGAGCCTCAACTCACTGCCTCACTACCCTCTCCTCCTTCTGACCTAGCGCTTGCTCCTGATCCTCCCTCTGCTCTTGGTCCCCTCAATCATCAGAGATCCACACGTAGTTCTCACCCCCCTGACCGGTATGGTTTTCCCTCCCCTGTATCTCTGGTAGCTACTTTGTCTTCTATTTCCATTCCTTCTGGCCATAAACAGGCTATAGCACATGAGAGTTGGAAAAAGGCCATGCAAACTGAATTACAAGCGCTAGAGGAAAATCACACCTGGGACATTGTGGCTTGCCCTCCTACTATTCGGCCTCTTGGAAGAAAGTGGGTCTTCTCTGTCAAGCAGCGTTCAGATGGATCGTTGGATCGGTACAAAGCCCGTCTTGTGGCTCTGGGGAACAGGCAGGAATATGGGATTGATTATATGGAAACTTTTGCCTCAGTTGCCAAGATGACCACAGTTCGTACTATCTTAGCCATCGCAGCCTCTCAATCTTGGCCATTGCATCAGATGGATGTGAAGAATGCCTTTCTCCACGGTGATCTACAGGAAAACGTCTATATAAAGCTTCCCTCGGGTATGTCTACATCCTCTCCTGATCATGTCTACAAGCTACGACGTCCTTTGTATGGGCTTAGACAAGCCCCCCGAGCTTGGTTTGAGAAATTTCGCAGCACACTTATCCTCCACCGGTTTACCCAGAGTCAGTATGATTCATCTCTCTTTAATCATAAGTCTGTTGCGGGCATGGTCATTCTCTTGGTTTATGTGGATGACATCATCATTACTGGCACTGATTCTGGACTGATTACCAAGCTTCAGAAGGTGTTGCATGCCACTTTTCATATGAAGGATCTTGGACGCCTCACTTACTTCTTAGGGCTGGAGGTCCATCACACACTCAAAGGTATTTTCTTAAACCAACATAAGTATATTCAAGATCTTATCACACTCGTTGGGTTGGAGGACACATCTTCGGTGGCTACCCCTATGGAGGTCAATGTCAAATATCGGAAAGATGATGGGACTCTCCTTGATGATCCGACTATCTATCGACGATTAGTCGGGAGTCTCATCTACTTGACTACTACTCGCCCGGACATTTCCTAAGTTGTTCATAAGGTCAGTCAGTTTATGGCATCTCCTCGACACCTTCATCTTGCGGCAGTTCAGCGCATCATCTGCTATCTGCGCGGCTCCCCTGCCAGTGGTTTATTCTTTCCTACCAGCTCCGCGCTACAACTGGTTGCCTACAGTGATGCTGATTGGGCAGGGTGCCCCGATACCCGTCGCTCTACTACAGGCTGGTGTATGTTTTTAGGCGATGCACTGATTTCTTGGAAATGTAAGAAACAAGATCGAGTGTCCAAGTCATCTACCGAGGCCGAGCATATTGTAGCCAATCCTGTTTTTCATGAGCGTACCGAGCATATTGAGGTTGACTGTCACTCCATCCGTGACACTTTGGAGCATCGGATAATATCTCTTCTGTATATTTCTTCGGATCTTCAAGTGGCCGATGTCTTCACCAAAGCATTGTCTCAATCCCGACATAATTTTTTTGTTGGTAAATTGTTACTGGTTGACTCACCATCATCAATTTGAGGGGGGAGGTTACGATATGTTAAAATGTATATTAAATGTAATTTATGTTCATAATTGTTGTATAATTTGGGATATGTACATAGGGTTATTTCATTAGGCTTATTGGGACGGGGGGGGGGGGTGGGGGGGGTTGTCGTCTTGGGCCAATGGGGCATTTTGTAACAGGAAAACCTAAAGGTTAAATACCTAATGAAAGGGGGAAAATCCCCAACGAAAACATTTTGATTAATCTTTCGTCTGCTTCGTTTCACTGTGAAACCAGAGAGGTACGCTCTCTCTTGTGGGTGTTTGGACTGTTCCGTCAGTCCCTTGATTTTGATTTGTCACACCGAGCCTGCAACAAACTTGAGTCGTAATGATAAGGAGGTTCCAGGAATAGATGTGATGTCCACAATATGAAGGCCTGACAGTAGTTACTTTACTTTCAGTTGGTTTAATTCAAAGACAGAGTTTGCTTCAACCGTGATTCATGTTTGGAGTGTTTGTTGGAGTCAGTAGGTAGAAGAGTTTGTAATGAATGGTAGGGACGGAGAGACAACAGTAAGGATTCCCTGCAAGAACAACAATGAATAATTCATATTCAAACAAGAGAGAGAGAGAGAGAGAGAGAGAGACAGAGAGAGAGAGAGAGAGAGAGAGAGAGAGAGAACTTTTTCCTAAATGCTTTTGTCAGCGTGGTGCTTGCAATCAATTGAAAGAGGGGTACTAAATTTTTTTTTAATAGGAACATTTCATGCTTAACCTTGTAGATAAGTATTCTGTTTGAAATTTTACTTAGATGCAATAAACGTTGTTGTCAGAGTGGTTTCGTCCACTTTTGTTAGAGTTTGTGGTCTGAGTTAGGTACTTGGCTTTCCGCACATTAAACGGCTAGTCTTTTCGGGTTGTATTGGTTAGGTATCTGACTCAGAACTCCGAAGTTAAGCCAACTTGGGCAAGAGTAATTCTAGGATGGGTGACCTCCTGGGAAGTACTCTTGCCTAAGACTTTGACATGGTATCAGAGCTAAGCACGCCACGGCCCGCGTTCGTATCCCGTGAGAAGCGGCTCCAGAATGGGCAGGGGTGGGTGTCAGAGTGGTTCCGTCCACTCTTGTTAGAGTTTGTAGTCTGAGTTAGGTACTTGGCTTTCTGCACCTTAAACGGCTAGTCTTTTTCGGGTTGTATTGGCTAGGTATCTGACTCAAAACTCCGAAGTTAAACGAGCTTGGGCAAAAGTAATTCTAGGATGGGTGACCTCCTGGGAAGTACTCTTGCCTAAGACATTGACAGATACAACAATCCTGTGTGCAAGTGTATATTTTTTCGTTTGTGCTCGATGACTACATACTGCTTCTACTTGGAATTATGAATTTGGTGGTACGACAACATGCTAAAAAATGAGAAACAAAGTCCATGGTACAAGATATATCTGCCATCAGCTGTGAAAGGTTATAAGAAAAAAGAAAGAAAAACTCACTCAATTCGTATAAATCAACCTTTCTCTCATATTATTGAATAAGCATTCACATTTAAATCTCATCACATAGTACATCCCATTTTATGATACACTATTCATCCATTTACATAAGATATCTCATACATCAATTATATATTTTGGCATGCACAACCCCCTGCTACCAACACGATCTTCAATAGTATTACTAGGTTGCTTGGAACCACCGGATAGTGACATAATTAGAAGCTAAGGCCATGTGTTAGATCACTAACAAATTGAAACTTCATCTTGCTATGCATTGATCTGACAAATTGTTACCGGAACAAACACGAGTGATGTCCAATAACACATCAAAAAGAAGAAAAACATAAAATGTAATGCACATACTTATCCACCATAGGCTCAAAAAGCGAATAAACAAACTATTCTTTTGCTATACATTGTTAAAATATTCAAATTTCAATCTCAGTCTTATAATTTGATATACATATTTACTGATACATTGCATTTACCTTCTTTTATTGTCTTCTATGAATTACACATTTCAACTTGTTTCAAACATGGTTACTGTTTGGGTGATTGGAGAATGATACCACATGCAGGATTGCTTGGAACCACACATTACTAAAAAAAATTGAACTTGTAAATACCAAATGTGATTAAAAATTGGTAAACCGTGAGTTGCGATGGCCACAAAAATGTGAATTTGCATTAGTCGCATTTGGGATAAAGAGAATTTTTTGCGAAGGGCATTGAGATGGCCTAGAGCATTATCTATATCATTTTTAGGAAGTTTTAATTTAACTTACTCAACAATTCAATTAGGTTGAATGGTACCAAGACGGTGGTTTGGTGGACAAGAAGAGAAGAATTCCTTTGGTGAGTATTTGGAGGAAGTTTTGAAGGTTTCTAATGCTATTCACTTAAATTGCATTTCTCATTGTATCGAAGTTGACATTTGGACGGAAATGACTGAATGAGAAATGGAATTTGTTTGCTCACACAACTTTAGATTGGACATTTTGATGGTTTCAAATTCCGGTCACATAAATTGTATCTTCGCACTGTATGGAAGTTGGAATTTGGATGAAAAGGATTGAATGAGAAATGGAATCTGTAGCGCAATATCCATAAAGAGCAAGAGGTGAAAAAAAGAAGACAAAAAACTCAAACAATACAAGTGTGAATAATAAACCATTCTTGTGCTCCTAAAACATCATTCTATTATTCAAATTTCAATAAGTACTTCATCACACAATATAATAAAAGTTGTTATGATATATTAACCATCCTTTCAGAACATCTAACAATTACACTTCCACATTCAACCATCACAACACACATTTCTGAATGCTCAAATCAATGGTGTTAGATAAAAGAATTTGTAATGGGTTTAGTTGGAACACTGAATCTACAACAAACTTGAGTCATAATGATAGGGCGGTTCCAAGAATAGATGTGATGTCCACAATATGAAGGCCTAACATTAGTTACTTTTCTTTCAACCGGTTTAATTCAAAGACTGAGTTTGCTTTAACCATGATTCATTTTGGAGTGTTTGTTGGAGTCAATTGGTAAAAGGGTTTGTAATGAATGGTAGGGAGAGAGAGAGACAACAATAAGGATTCCCTGCTAGAACAACAATGAATAATTCATATTCAAACAAGAGAGAGAGAGAGAGAGAGAATTGTTTCCTAAATGCTTTTATCAGTGTGCTTGCAATCAATTGAAAGAGGGGTACTAAATTTTTATTTAAAAAGAACATTTCATGCTTAACCTTGTCGATAATTAATCTGTTTGAAATTTTGCTTAGATGCAATAAACGCTGCTTCAACAATCCTGTGTGCAAGTGTATATTTTTTCGCTTGTGCTGGACGACTACAAACTGCTTCCATTTGGAATTAAGAATTTGGTGGTCTGACAACATGCTAAAAAAAATGAGAAACAAAGTCCATGGAGCAAGATTTATCTGCCATGAGTTGTGAAAGGTTAAAACAAAAAAGAAAGAAAAACTCATTCAATTTGTATAAATCAACCTCTCTCTTAATATTGAATAAGCATTTACATTTAAATCTCATCACATAGTACATCCCATTTTATGATACACTATTTATCCATTTACATAAGATATCTCGTCTATCAGTTACATACTTTGGCATGCACAACCCCCTACTACCAACACGATCTTCGATAGTATTACTGAGTAGCCGGGAACCACCGGATAGTGATATAACAAGACGCTAAGGCCATACTTTAGATCACTAACAAATTGAAACTTCATCTTGCTTTGCTTTGATTTGACAAATTGTTAAAGGGTGATGTCCAATAACACATCAAAAAGAAAAAAAACATAAAATGTAATGCACAAACTTATCCACCATAGGCTCAAAAAGCTAATAAATAAACTATTCTTTTCTATACATTGTTCAAATATTCTAATTTCAATCTCGTCTTATAATTTGATATACATATTTACTGATAATTTGCATTTACCTTCTTTTACTGCCTTCTATGAATTACACATTTCAACTTGTTTCAAACATGGTTACTGTTAGGGTGATTGGAGAATAATACCACATGCAGGATTGCTTGGAACCACACATTGCTAAAAAAAATTGAACTTGTAAATACAAAATGTGATTAAAAACTGGTAAACCGTGAGTTGCGATGGCCACGAAAATGCAAATTTGCATTTGTCACATTCGGGATAAAGAGAAGAAAACTCTTTCAATTGGCAAAACAGTTCCATTAACTTAGAAACTTGCAAACGGTTTAACAAAAAGACAGAGCTCGCATTAAACGTATTCAAATTAGGGGTGATACCCGTAGTAATAAAATGGAGAATGAGAGGTTGTAATGCAAGAGAGCTAGAGAGGAAGATAAAGAAAAACTAATGCTCACAGCGGGCCTTAAAACTGCCCAGGGGAGGGGAGGGACGGGCTACAACAGGTACAAAAACAAAAGAATAGCCTTGTCTACTCCCATCTCCTCCCCGCCCAAAAGAACAAAAAAAAACACCAGTTTTATTGATATTTGTTTGACTGGCCCGCAAGCGCACCTGCTAAGGCACAACCGCCCTGAAGCTTATTACAATTTACAATCTAGATGTCCCCAATCACTCCTCAACAATTTACACCATGCATACCCCCAATCTGAGACCTAAGTACAAGAACCCCTTACTGCTTACTCATTCATAAGACCTAGAAATCATTCACCGTAGACCTCCTCTCATTCTCCTTGTCATGTGATATCTTCACGCCAAGAAACAAACCCAATCCAATTTAGAAGTGCAAAACTGAAAATGGCAAATCACAACTTGAGTATATCATTGTGGAAAATAAAATGATGGAAGAATTCATATATTAAACAATCTCAAAGAAAGTTAATTCATAAAGTTATTTTAGAAAGAGTTAAACGCATAAGCAGGAATTCAAGTTTGCAGCTAGTGGGTAATCAGATTATTACCTGAGAGAGAACGAACACAACCAGAAGGATAATAGAACTGAACAGGAATGGCCATAGAGAGCCGGAATCCTTGCCTCTGCTTGCAGCCCAGAATGTGTGCACCGTGAGACTTACGACCATGACCGCTTCCTGTTTTGCAAAACATTCAACAGAAGAAGACCAGTTAATGTGATGGCAGAGAGCAGAAACTGCATCGCAGCTAGTATTTCCCTTGATAAGATTTCAATGCGTCATTTTTTTATACAATTAAAACAGCAATGCAGCTAATTCAGAGCATCAACCACAGCAAGGCAAGGCCACTTTCAACGCATAAGATGGAACATGGAAACAGAGTATAGGATTTTTACCACTAATGATGTCGATCGTCGCCATACTGAAGGACTCTCTGTAAGGAGGATGAAGTTGATAGTAGAGATACAGGGAACGTGGAACTGCAAAAATAGACAACAAAAAACTGGAATCAGAAACTGTTGTACGCGAGAAAAAACAGAGAGCCACGGAAACAAAACCCAGATGAAACAACAAAACAGACAAAAAAAACAGAGAGCCACGGAAACTGTATCTGAATACAGTAATCTGTTTCCCACTCATTTACCGGGCGGAGGAGTTTCCAAGAAAAATAACAGAAAATGAAATATAACGGCTGCAATACAAAATGGAGGGCAGGGATACCGACAAGGAATAACGAGAAGAGAAAGAATTTGCGTTAATGCCACAATGAATCGAAGAGAGAACTAAAACCATAAAAAAAATAAACTAAAAAAATAAAATCTCCTAATGAATATGCAATCGCGGAACCATTTTCTGATAAATACAAACAGACAAAGAAAATGAAAAATAAAAATAAAATCACAAAGACGTCCAAACATTAACAGAAAAATCAAGATTATCGCAACTGCAATATAAAATGGCACGACGCAGGGATACCGTCGAAGAAGAAAGAAGAAGAGAAAGAATTTGTGTTACCACTACAATGTATCGAAGAGATAATTAAAACCATAAATATTTCCTAATGAATAATCAAATCCCGGGAAAGAAATCAAAGAAGCCGAAGAAGGCAAACAGAGAAACAAGGTTAAGGTTAGAGGGAAAGAACTAACATATTGTTGTTCAATCCGCAGACCACCGTCGTTGCGGATGACAGCGAGCTCCGACGAAGAAAGCCCATTGCCACCGTATTTGTCTCCACCGGTCCGACGCGCGCTTGAAGACTTGGAAACTCAGACCACCCCTGCCGTCTCTTCTTCTACATCGCTTTCGCGTGCCTTGGCGCCAGAAGACACCGCCGGACCGCCGCTGCCTGACGAGGACACGACTTAACAAGAACAGAAAGAGAGGCGGGAAAGGCGATTTTGAGGGAAGATGTGATGTGAGACAGGTTTATATACTAATTCCTACTTGGGTGGACCATGAAATGTGGCCCTCACTAGTCTGATTATGGCCCGTGGACTCTGGATCTTCCGTCAGTAGGAAGAAATTAAACTGATAAGAGAAAATTATTTTAAATTTTCCAAGTAGAAAATGTGAATTCGATTTTATCAAAAGAATTTAACATTTGAGACTGCTTACAAAATAATTAAAAAACTAATCCCAACTTTTAACATTAATGCTACTAACTTACAACAAATATGAAAATAAATTATTGAAAAAATATAAACTAATTAATTATTTTTATTTAATATTTATTGTAAAATAAATTAATTTTTTTATTTAATATTCTCATGGTTAATAACAAAAAAACAGCATTTTTATTCTTTAATGTCATTTTTCCTTAGATGCAACTTATATCAATTGATTGTGGTAATATTTACATTTTCCAAGAACGGACTTCAAATAAGAAAAAAAACTAAGAACCATCACCAAGCAAAAATAAATAAATAGCCGTTAAACAAGTATAAAACACACAAATAAAAAGAGAAGAAGACTTGGAGGAAAAGAGAAAATTGGCTCTCAAAAGTTGAACTTTGGAAAACAGTGTAAACGAACTTTCGTATAAACAAAACAAAAAATGAATAACTAAACTATAACAAAAAACCCAATTTGCTACAAAGATGAATCATCATCAATCAATGGATTTCATTAGGAGAGGAAGGAGTTCAACCATCCACACCCCTCCCCCACCCCCCACCCCCCCCTCGCCACCACGCGTGAAGACGATTTCACACGTGCGAGATCATAAGCAAGTGAAAAAAAAATTCATAAACTCCGGTTGTCCCTATGTTGTTGCTCTTGAAGAAATTGAAAAGTCATTTTAGTAGAAATACATTTCTAGGGACTATTAGTGGTTTTTTCAAACAATGTTAAAAATACATTTTTAATAGAAATACGTTTCTAGGACCGCTAGTGCCTCATATTTTTTGGAAGTATTTTTCTAATTGAAAATTATTATTAAAAAATCATATAATTTTCTAAGTTAGATTTTCCTGCCAAGATGGGCTAAAAAACCGTATAGAATTTTTTTGAATAAGTATTTGACAATTGATGTTGTAATAATTTTAGCACGAGGCAATCTTCATAGCAATTTTGTGTTTGACATTTTATTTGATTAAAATTTTATCAATAAGTATAGTAATATATTAGATTAATTATTAATTTTTATTTATTTTCCTTTAAGAGGCAATAAGAGGTCCATTTAACTTTCCTAAGAAAATTTGAAAATATTTCTTATAATTTTCTAGTAAGTCACTAATAGTAATAGGATTCTATTTAAAAGACTTTTTGGAAATATGTATCATAGGAAAAACATTTCTAGTTTTTACTAGAATATAAATTTTCAACCAGGCTTGAACATAGGCAGGTTGAGGCTCGGCTCAGGTCGATGCCGATGACATGTCTAGATAAGGAGGTCGGAGTAGCTTCTCTTGAATTGTTGTTCCATTCCGACCTCGAAACGGTTAGGTAGTAGCTGGTCAAGGTTTGTCTGGAAGGTTTTGACATAGTTGAAGATGTAATCACATCTCCCACAAGTTCAACCCAACAAATTGGTCTTTCAATTCATACATAATTTCGTCCAATCGATTCACCGTCGGGAGTGCCTCTATCGGAATAGTAGTGCAAATGCTCTCTCTGGGTAACTTTGCATCCTTCTCCGCTGAATGCACAATTCTATATCTTGTCCTCCCTTCCAATTTACAATTTTGGTGTTAGAAACGAGGTGAAGAGAAACAACAAATTATAAACTAGGTCAATAGATGGAAGAAATTAGGATACCATCAATTGTAGTAAGCCAAAATTGGGTAGATGGTGGCGATTGTGGTGAGAGCGTTCTAGAAATCCATAGAGTCAGCAAAATTGATAATATCCCATGGGATCTTGAAGCCCCATGAAAACCTTCCACCTAGTTTTATTTTTAATTTTTAAGTTATCTTATTTTGTTATTTGAAAAATCTAAATAAAACTATCTTAATAAGGTCAAATCTATCACAGTATTTTATTAATAAACTCATCATCCACTTTACATTATATTTTCCATTATGTACACTAACACAAGAGAGTATTTTACGTTATACTTTCCATTGAGCACCCTAAGGCCTTATTAGTACACTCTGAAGTGAAAGTGAAAATGAAAGTACTTTCATTAGTGAAAATAGCCCAAAACCTGTTAGTGTGTACCATAACTGGCGAGTGACACTCATTCTTGAGAAAAAAAACGAGGGAAAGTGAAATCACTCCTCCCTGAGGTTAGTGAATTCACTTTCACTCGCACGCTCACTCGCTCTCTCACTCTTGTTATGCTCATTTTGCCCTCTCACTTTCGCATTTGGATATTATAAAATTAAATATTTGTTTAAGAATTTTATTTTATACATTTAATTAAATTCAAAAAGATTAATTTAATTAATTAATTATTAATTTAAACAAGTTGAAATTTATCTTACATTATTAAAAAAATAGTTAAAATAATTATATTATTAAAATTAAATCTAACTAAGCAATTTTAACTATTTTTATTTATAAAAATTCATGATTTTAATATTATATTTGATTTCTAATTTAAGAGTGAGAATTTGGATTTTACACAAGTAACAATTTGATTAAGAATTTGGATATTATAAAAGAAAGTATTTGTTTGATCATATTTTTATATATTTAACTAAAAAATTAATTATTATTTTTTTATTTATTTTAGATAAGTTTTATTTTTTAAAATTATATTTTTATTTAAAACAAGTTAATTTTTAATTAATTTAAAACTTCTTAAAATTTATTTTATTTTATCCAAATATAGCTATCTAAATTAAAATTTTAATCTATTAGATGAATTTTTAAAATAAAATAAACTTTTTTATTTATATAAAATTCTTATTTTTAACATTATATTTAATGACTATTTTAAGAGTGAGAATTAAGATTTTTTAAAGTAACTATTTGATTAACATTTGGATAATATAAAAGCAGGGATTTGTTTAATCATTTTATAAATATTTAATTAAATAAATTGTCGTAATTTGTTTTAATTATTTAATACTTTAAAATTAATTAGATGTGTTTGAGTTTATTTAAATAAAAAATCTAATAAAATTAAAATTTTAAAAGTATTTTTGAATAATAAAATACCATCTTTTTATTTAAGATGTGCAAATATCTGAAAAAAAAAATTCCATATTGCCTTGTGACAAGAAAGGTGTATGAAAGGACCCGAAAATGTAAATAGCTAATGTCCATTAGGCTCAAGAAATAAGCATTGAAAGGGAAGACCTATCCCTTCCCAGAACTGGTGGAGGATATTGCTAGATTTGAATTTCTAGATTTTTTTGGGAAGGGCATTGAGATGGCCTTGAGCATTATCTATATCAATTTTAGGAAGTTTTAATTTAACTTACTCAACAGTTCCTTAGGTTGAACAAGACCAAGACGGTGGTTTGGTGGACAAGAAGAGAAGAATTCCTTTGGTGAGTATTAGGAGGAAGTTTCGAAGGTTTCTAATACTATTCACTTAAATTGCATTTCTCATTGTATCGAAGTTGGCATTTGGATGGAAAGGACTGAATGAGAAATGGAATCTGTTTGCTCACACAACTTCAGATTGGACGTTTTGATGGTTTCAAAGTCTGGTCACATAAATTGTATTTTCTCACTGTATGAAAGTTGGAATTTGGATGAAAAGGATTGAATGAGAAATGGAATCTATAGAGCAATATTGTCTGGTTGGGAGTGTAGAGAGGGCACAAGATATTTATGAGAAAGAAAGACATATGGCATCAGTTGGGGCTTGCAGATTACATCTCACCACTTAAAACACAATTATAAAGGTTTTTGCAGATGCCAAAATGTGGCAATTGGCATGGAAAATAACAGAAGAGATGGTCTCATATGGTGTTAGTCCTAATGTTGTCACCTGGTCATCATTGATAAGTGCCTTTGCCAAAGCAGATCTAATGAAGCATGCAATTCAGACATTTGATGAAATGCTCCTCTCTGGCTATGAACCTTCATATAAGCGGCAACTTCAAATTTCCACCATTTTTATGACTATTTGGATTGCAATTGTCAGCTACATTGCTCTGCCATCCAACTTCACCCTCTATGAATTTGGAGTTGTGAAACCAGTTAAGAATTGGCACTTGTTCTTCTGTGTTGCTATTGGATTGTGGGCTGGACTCATTATTGGATACACAATGGAGTATTACACTAGCAATGCTTACAGTCCTGTGCAGGATGTTGCTGCTTCTTGCAGAACAGGGGCAGCAAAAAATGTAATCTGTGGCCTCACACTAGGTTACAAGTTTTTCATAATTCTACTTAGGTTTCAGTCTTGCTGCCATATATAGACTTACTGTGGCAATTTTGGGAATGTTTAGCACAATTACAACCAGGCTTGCGCTTGACACCTATGGATTCAAGGGGGAGGAAGATCATGTAGCTTTTGTGGTTGACCTACTTGGACACAGTGAGTACCCTGCAGCAGCAACCAAAGTGATAGAGGATTACACTGGCCAGACTGGGTGCTGGCCCAGCATATCATCCACGGTTTTTACTGTTGCCTAAACACTAGTGATGCACATACCATCAATTCTAGATCAATTTACTGTAGTGGGTTTACTCATGGCTAGCGCGAATCTGGGTGCATTACATCAAGGGAAACTCTTGTAGGCTTTCATCAAGAGAGATTTTAACTGCCCCCATTCACACTACTTTACAGAAGCTGAGGTTCTCACTGAAATTTGTGCACGGCTATTGGTGGCTTACTTGCATGAATATGCATGTGAGGCTTATGTTGCTGCTCTCTATTATGGGATAAACAATACAGGAAGTGGAAAATAGATGCAAATGTTTTCAGGCAAACTATTTTCAGTGCCAATTGAACCTGATCTGGGTCCAAGCCTTGGAGTTGCTCGTGTCCCAGGAATTGGACTTATTTACACAGAATTAGTCAGAGCCTTAACCAGTACTGTTGCGGTTGCGTGTGGATTTCACAAGGATATGTAGAGTGATCCGAGGTCAGTAGTTTATGCCAAAAAAAAGAGATGGTACACTGACAAAACTTGGGTAGAGAACAAATCAATACATTTTAGTTCCCTATTTTGTTAACTTTTCGCATTGGTGGGTTCATTCTCACATTGGTTTCCGAAGATTATGGTGGAACATCTTGTTGGCCAGTCATGGTCTTGCCATATTGGAGCAGGTGATAGTTTAGACTATTGTTTGGTTGCTTGACCATGTGGTGGATTGCTGCAAAGAGTAATGCTGGAAGTGTGGGATTCTCACCCAAAAAAACAATTTTCTGGAGTAACACTCTGTCAACGGGGGAAACCAGTGGTGGATTTCGGATACCGCAATCTCTCCTCCGTGGTGTTACATTGGAGCGCTTACACCACTTGTGTCGCCCAGTGGGTTGACACAGATGCCACAGATGTTACATGGGAAGATGTGGAGACGTTTCGGCACGCATACCTACTTCGAGCTTGAGGAAGCTCTTTCTCCACTGGGGGGAGTGATGTTATGAACTCAATAGTAGGCCGAGTCATGCAGAGGCATAGTGGATGACTGGCTAAGTCATCTAGTATTAAGTTAATTGTTTTTCTTTCTATTTACTTTTACTTCATTTTTATTTCAATAGATGAGTTAGTATGCCGTAGGGGTATTATTGTAATTCTATATCTTGAACCCTTGTTAGCATAAACCCTACGTAAGGGGTGAAAGGAATTAGAAAAGGCAAGCCTGATTTTAGTCTAAACAGGGTTTTGAGTGCTCCTAAACGAACTTAGGGGTGTGTGTTCCCCTTGACGAACCTAGGGTTTTCAAGCTTCCCTTCGACTTGATTGTTCTCTTATCTTCTTGTTCCCTACGTATCAATTGGACAAAATTAGGTATGAATTGAAAGACCAATCTGTTGCGTTGAACTTGTGAGCGACCGTGGAGAGCATTCTAGAATCCCATAGAGTTGGCAAAATTGATAATATCGTCGAACTGATACACCATCGGGAATGCCTCTATCGGAACAGTAGTGCAAATGCTCTCTCTAGGTAACTTTGTATCCTTCTCCACCCTTTCGAATGCACAATTCCATATCTTGGCCTCCCTTCCAATTTACAATTTTGGTGTTAGTAACGAAACGAAGAGAAACAACAAATTATATATTAGGTCAATAGGTGGAAGAAATTAGGATACCATCAATTGTAGTAAGTCAAAATTGGGTAGATGGTGGCGATCGTGGTGAGAGCATTCTAGAATTCCATACAGTTGGAAAAATTGATAATATCCCAGGGGCTCTTGAAGCCCATGAAAACCTTCCTCCGAGTTTATTTTTAATTTTTAAGTTTCTTATCTTATTTTTTTAATTGAAAAATCTAAATAAAACTATCTTAATAAGGTCAAATCTATCGTAGTATTTTATTAATAAACCCATCTTCTACTTTCCATTATATTTTCCATTGTGTACACTAACACAATAAAGTATGTTACTTTGTACTTTTCATTGAGCACACTAAGGCCTTGTTAGTACACCCTGAAGCGAAAGTGAAAGTGAAAATGAATTACTTTCACTAGCGAAAATAGCCCAAAACATGTTAGTGTGCACCGTAAGTGGCGAGTGGCACTCATTCTTGAGAAAAAAACGAGGGAAAGTGAAACCACTCCTCCCTAAGGCTAGTGAATTAACTTTCACCCGCGCGCTCACTCACTCTTTCACTCTTCTTATGCTCATTCTGCCCTCTCACTTTTGCATTTGAAAATAATAAAACTAAATATTTATTTAATTATTTTATTTATACATTTAATGAAATTAAAAAATATTAATTTAATTAATTTAATTATTAATTTAAACAAGTTGAAATTTATCTTACGTTATAAATAGAATAGTTAAATAAAATTATATTATAAAAATTAAATCTAAAAGAGTAATGTTAATATTTTTTGAAATTATTTATTTATTTAAAACGAGTTAGTTGTTTTTATTAATTTATAACTACTTAAAATTTATTTTATTTTAGCCAAATATAGCTATCTAAAAAAAATTATTTATATAAAATCCTTATTTTTATCATTATATTTAATGACTATTTTAAGAGTGAGAATTTAGATTTTGTAAAGTAACAATTTGATTAACATTTGGATAATATAAAAGTTAGGGTTTGTTTAATCATTTTATATATACTTAATTAAATAAATAGTCTTAATTTATTTTAATTATTTAATACTTTAAATTAAATTATATATATTAGATTTTATTTAAATAAAAATATAATAAAATTAAATTTGTAAAAGTATTTTTGAATAATAAAATACCATATTTTTTATTTACATAAATTTATAAATTTTAATATTATATTTCAAGAATGAGAATTTAGATATTAAAAAGTAACAATTTGATTAAGCATTTGGATATCATAAAAGTAAAATTTGTTAAGTATTTTATTTATATATATATTTAATTAATTAAATATATAAAGTTTAATTATTATTATTATTGATGAATTAAGAAGAGTTAAAATCTATCCTAACTTATTAATAGAAAAGTTAGATAAAAAATATCCTATAAAATTTAAATATTTTAGAGTATTTTATTAATAAATCTCTTACGTACTTTCCACTAAACTTTCCATTGTGCATACTAACATAAAAAAATAATTCACTTTCACTTTAACTTTGAAAATGCACTTACCCCCCCCTTGAAGTTTCTAGGAATGATTTCTAGGGAAACTATTCGTACGAAAGTAATCTTTTCTTTTAAGATGTGCAAATATCTGAAAAAAGAAAATTCCATATTGCCTTGTGACAAGAAAGGTGTATGAAAGGACCTGAAAATGTAAATAGCTAAAGTCCATTAGGCTCAAGAAATAAGCACTAAAAGGGAGGACCTATTCCCAAAACTGGTGGAGGATATCGCTAGATTTGGATTTCTAGAATTTTTTGGGAAGGGCATTGAGATGGCCTAGATCATTATCTATATCATTTTTAGGAAGTTTTAATTTAACTTACTCAACAATTCCTTAGGTTGAATGGTACCAAGACGGTGGTTTGGTGGACAAGAAGAGAAGAATTCCTTTGGTGAGTATTAGGAGGAAGTTTTGAAGGTTTCTAATACTACTCACTTAAATTGCATTTCTCATTGTATCGAAGTTGGCATTTGGATGGAAATGACTGAATGAGAAATGGAATATGTTTGATCACACAACTTCAGATTGGACATTTTGATGGTTTCAAATTCTGGTCACATAAATTGTATCTTCTTGCTGTATGGAAGTTGGAATTTGGATGAAAAGGATTGAATGAGAAATGGAATATGTAGCGCAATATCCATAAAGAGCAAGAGGTGGAAAAAAAATGACAAAAAACAAGACAAGTGTGAATAATAAACCATTCTTGTGCTCCTAAAACATCATTCTAATATCCAAATTTCAATAAGTACTTCATCACACAATATAGTAAAACTTATTATGACACATTAACCATCCTTTTAGAACATCTACGAATTACACTTCCACATTCAACCATCACAACACACATTTCTGAATGCTCAAATCAATGGTGTCAGATAAAAGAACTTGTAATGGATATAGTTGGAACACCGTGTTACGATATGTTAAAATGTATATTAAATGTAATTTATGTTCATAATTGTTGTATAATTTGGGATATGTACATAGGGTTATTTGATTAGGCTTAACGGGGGGGGGGGGGGGGGGGGGTGGAGGTGGTATTGTCTTGGGCCCATGGGCCATTTTGTAACAGGAAAACCTAAAGGTTAAATACCTAATGAAAGGGGGAAAATCCCCAACGGAAACATTTTGATTAATCTTTCCTCTGCTTCGTTTTGCCGTGAAACCAGAGAGCTACGCTCTCTCTTGTGGGTGTTTGGACTGTTCCATCAGTCCCTTGATTTTGATTTGTCATGGTATCAGAGCTCTGAAGATTAACCGTCCGACGCATTTTTGTCCGATGACCTATGTTGTTCGACGAGTTTTTTTTTTCGGCATTGATTGCGGGCGTCGTTAGAAAAACCTGTCGTGTGGTTCCGTTGCCGAAAAAGCTACGGGGGTTCCGTTGCCAGGAAGAGGGTTCTAGCCGGAAGGGGAAATGAAAGGGAGAGGGTTCTCGCCGGAAGGGGAAACGAAAGGGGTGGTTTTCGGGGGTTGTCGGAAAGCATTGTTCGAGCTCGGGAAAGTTGTGGTTCCGTCGTCGGAAAAGCTCCCTCGGTGGTTTCGTTGCCGGAGAAGCTACAACGGGAAGGGGGTTCTCGTCGGGAAACTCGCCGGAAGGGGGAACGAAGGTACGATTTTTTTTCTCCTGCGTGTTCGATTGATTATTTGGCATAAGGTCGTTATGCAATTTGCGAACCTTTGTGGGATGATTTGAAACTTCTGAAAGTTTTGGGGGCCATTCTGGAATTTCTGAAGGTGTGAGGGTGTTTTTCGAATTTCTAATAGTTTGGGGGTCTAATTTGAATTTCTGTTAACCTGGGGGCAAAGCTTGGATTTCTGCAAGTGTAGGGGTCCACTTGAAATTTATGAAAAGTGGGGGTATGTTTTGAATTTCTTATCTTGCGGAGGTGCATTAGGAATTTTGCTAGATTCGATCTTATCATGCCAGCAGACAAGTCCGATTTCACTACTATTCGATTCACGGGCAAGTACTACGGTACTTGGGAATTTCAGTTCTAGTTATTTGTTCAGGGAAGAGGTATATGGGGTCATATTGATGGGAGTGATCTGGCACCTGGCGATGCTAATGCATTGTCAAAATGGATCATCATGGATGCTAGAGTCATGACTTGGATACTTGCATCTCTTGAGCCTCACTAGTCCCAAATCTGAGGCCCTACAAAACTGCCGCAGATATGTGGAATTACCTCCACAAGGTTTATCGTCAAACCAACACGGCCCATCGATTTTAAGTTGAATATGAACTTGCAAATTTCACCCAAGGCAGTCGTTCGATTGAAGAATATTTTTCGGGCTTCCAAAATCTATGGGTTGATTACATTGACATTGTTTACGAGGATGTCCCTACTGCTGCTCTCTCTGTTGTGCAAGCTGTACATGACACCAGTAAACGGGATCAATTCTTGATGAAGCTTCGTCCCGAGTTTGAGATTGCTCAATCACATCTGATGAATCGTCATCCAGTGCCGTCCCTGGATACCTGTTTGAGTGAACTTCTCTGGGAGGAGCAGCGCTTTACTACTCAGGCTGGCATGGAACCTCGCGCTCAGGCTGATCTCTCGGCTCCTGTAGCTTATGTAGCACCAGGAAGACCTAAGGGTCGGGACACCAGTTCTGTTCAGTGCTTCCACTGCAAAGCTTATAGTCACTTTGTTCGGAACTGCCCCAAGGGGTCGGTTCTGTTCTATAGCTACTGTAAAAAGCCGGGTCATCACATCACCGTTTGCCCTACACAACCTGAAAGGAGGAAGCCAACAACTTATCATGCATCCACCGATACATCTAGTTCTGCCACATTGCCACCTGCCGTTTCAGTCCCTATCATTCCTGTTCCACCAGCACCTGCCAGTTCCACCATTCTCACTCCTGAAATGGTACAACAGATGATCATTTCTGCCTTTTCTACTTTTGGTATCTCAGGTAAACAGAACCTTTCTACTCAACCATGGTATTTTGATTATAGTGCCTCTAACCACATGACCAACAATGTGGTATGTCTTTCAAATGTCAGAAAGTATGATGGCAATATGCACATCAACACTGCTGATGGTAGTACTCTGCCTATCAGTGTTGTTGGTGACCTCTCTCCATCTTTAGTTGATGTCTTTGTGTCTCCTGACTTGTCGACAAACCTTTTGTATGTTGGTCAATTAGTTGATAAAAACTGTAATATTCAGTTTTCTCGCTTTGGTTGTGTTATGCAGGATCAAGCGTCGGGGAAGGTGATCGCGAAGGGGCCTAAAGTGGGCAGGCTATTTTCACTTAAAGTCTTTCTATCCACTGTTATTCCCCGTTCTCCTGTAATTTCTTTTGCTTGTAATGTTGTTGGATTTGGCCCTAAGTTGTGGCATAGACGTCTAGGCCACCCAAACTTGTTTGTACTTCGTACATTATTTAAATCGGGTTTATTAGGCAATCAAGATTGTACTTCTCATGATACGTCTTTTGACTGTTCATCATGTAAACTTGGCAAAAGTAAAACTCTATCATTTCTGCAACATTCCTCTCATTCCTCCCACTGATTTGACCTTATTCATAGTGATGTTTGGGGAATTGCTCCCGTTATCTCGCATGAACAAATTAAGTACTTTGTCACCTTTATTGATGACTTTAGTCGATTTACCTTAGTCTACTTCCTACGGGCTAAGTCTAAAGTTTTTGTCATTTTTAAGAGGTTTCTTGCACTCATTGAAACACAGTTCTCCGCTCTGACTCTAGAGGCGAGTACATGTCGGCAGAATTCCAAGAATTTCTTCAAAGCAAAGGCATTATCTCTCAACGTTCTTCTCCCTCGACACCCAACAAAATGGTGTTGCTAAGCGCAAAAATCGTCACCTTCTTGATATGGTCTGCACCCTTCTCATTGAATCATCCGTTCCTCCTAGGTTTTGGTGTGAAGCTCTCTCTACCTTCGTCCATTTAATTAACCCCCTGCCTTCGCCTGTCTTGCATCATGTCTCTCCCTTTGTTAAATTATTCGGTTATTCTCTGTCCTACATAGATCTTCGGACGTTCGGTTGTGTTTGTTTCGTGCATTTACCTGATCATGAACGATATAAACTTACAACCCAATCTGTTATGTGTGCATTTCTTGGGTATGGCGGTTCTCAAAAGGGCTATGTTTGCTACGATCCTCAGGCGTGTCGAGTCCTTGTTTCTCGGAATGTGGTCTTCTTTGAAAACCAATATTTCTTTCCCTCTGAAGTTACACTTCCGTCTACCTCTTTTTCTAGTTTGCCGAGCTTTGATGAGCCTCAACCCACTGCCTCGCTGCCCTCTCCTCCTTCTGACCTAGCGCTTGCTCCTGATCCTCCCTCTGCTCCTGCTCCCCTCAATCTTCACAAATCCACATGTAGTTCTCACCCTCCTGACTGGTATGGTTTTCCCTCCCCTGCATCTCTGGTAGCTACTTTGTCTTCTATTTCCATTCCTTCTAGCCATAAACAGGCTATAGCACATGAGTGTTGGAAAAAGGCCATGCAAAACTGAACTACAAGCGCTAGAGGAGAATCACACCTGAGACATTGTGGCTTGCCCTCCTACTATTCGACCTCTTGGAAGTAAGTGAATCTTCTCTGTCAAGCTGCGTTCAGATGGATCGTTGGATCGGTACAAAGCCCGTCTTGTGGCCCTGGGGAACAGGCAGGAATATGGGATTGATTATGAGGAAACTTTTGCCCCAGTTGCCAAGATGACCACAGTTCGTACTATCTTAGCCAGTACGGCCTCTCAATCTTGGCCATTGCATCAGATGGATGTGAAGAATGCCTTTCTCCACGGTGATCTGCAGGAAGATGTCTATATAAAGCTTCCCTCGGGTATGTCTACATCCTCTCCTGATCATGTCTGCAAGCTCCGACGTCCTTTGTATGGGCTTAAAGAAGCCCCCCGAGCTTGGTTTGAGAAATTTTTTAGCACACTTATCCTCCACCGATTTACCCAGAGTCAGTATGATTCATCTATCTTTAATCATAAGTCTGTTGCGGGCATGGTCATTCTCTTGGTTTATGTGGATGACATCATCATTACTGGCACTGATTCTGGACTGATTACCAAGCTTCAGAAGGTGTTGCATGCCACTTTTCATATGAAGGATCTTGGACGCCTCACTTACTTCTTAGGGCTGGAGGTCCATCACACACTCAAAGGTATTTTCTTAAACCAACATAAGTATATTCAAGTTCTTATCACACTCGCTGGGTTGGAGGACACATCTTCGGTGGCTACCCCTATGGAGGTTAATGTCAAATATCGGAAAGATGAAGGGACTCTCCTTGACGATCCGACTATCTATCGACGACTAGTCGGGAGTCTCATCTACTTGACTACTACTCGCCCGGACATTTCCTATGTTGTTCATAAGGTCAGTCAGTTTATGGCATCTCCTTGACACCTTCATCTTGCGGCAGTTCAGCGCATCATCTGCTATCTACGCGGCTCCCCTGCTCGTGGTTTATTTTTTCCTACTGGCTCTGCGCTACAACTGGTTGCCTACAGTGATGCTGATTGGGCAGGGTGCCCCGATACCCGTTGCTCTACTACAGGCTGGTGTATGTTTTTAGGCGATGCACTGATTTCTTGGAAATGTAAGAAACAAGATCGAGTGTCCAAGTCATCTACCGAGGCCGAGTATCGTGCTATGTCTATTGCGTGTGCGGAAGTTATTTGGCTCCGTGGTCTTCTTGCTGAGCTCCAGTTTCCTCAGCCTTCATCTACACCGCTTCATGCAAATAATACAAGTGCTATACAGATTGCAGCCAATCCGGTTTTTCATGAGCGTACCAAGCATATTGAGGTTGACTGTCACTCCATCCATGACACTTTGGAGCGCCGGGTAATATCTCTTTTGTACATTTCTTCGGATCTTCAAGTGGCCGATGTCTTCACCAAAGCATCGTCTCAATCTCGACATAATTTTTTGGTTGGCAAATTGTTGCTGGTTGACTCACCATCATCAATTTGAGGGGGGATGTTACGATATGTTAAAATATATATTAAATGTAATTTATGTTGATAATTGTTGTATAATTTGGGATATGTACATAGGGTAATTTCACTAGGCTTAATGGGACAAGAGGGGGGGGGGGGGGGGGGGGGTGTCGTCTTGGACCCATGGGCCATTTTGTAACAGGAAAACCTAAAGGTTAAATACCTAATGAAAGGGGAAAAATCCCAACGAAAACATTTTGATTAATCTTTCGTCTGCTTCGTTTCGCCGTGAAACCAGAGAGCTACGCTCTCTCTTGTGGGTGTTTGGACTGTTCCGTCAGTCCCTTGATTTTGATTTGTCACACCGAGCCTGCAACAAACTTGAGTCATAATGACAGAGAGGTTCCAGGAATAGATGTGATGTCCAAAATATGAAGGTCTGACAGTAGTTACTTTACTTTCAGTTGATTTAATTCAAAGACTGAATTTGCTTCAACGGTGATTCATGTTTGGAGTGTTTGTTGGAGTCAGTTGGTAGAAGAGTTTGTAATGAATGGAAGGGACGGGAGACAACAGTAAGGATTCCCTGCAAGAACAACAATGAATAATTCATATTCAAACAAGAGAGAGAGAGAGAGAGAACTTTTTTCCTAAATGCTTTTGTCAGTGTGGTGCTTGCAATCAAATTGAAAGAGGGGTACTAAATTTTTATTTAAAAGGAACATTTCATGCTTAACCTTGTAGATAATTATTCTGTTTAAAATTTTACTTAGATGCAATATACATTGTTGTCAGAGTGGTTCCGTCCACTCTTGTTAGAGTTTGTGGTCTGAGTTAGGTACTTGGCTTTTCGCACATTAAACGGTTAGTCTTTTCTGGTTGTATTGGTTAGGTATCTGAGACTCAGAACTCCGAAGTTAAGTGAACTTGGGCAAGAGTAATTCTAGGATGGGTGACCTCCTAGGAAGCACTCTTGACTAAGACTTTGACATGGTATCAGAGCTAGGCACACCACGGCCCGCGTTCGTATCCCATGAGAAGCGGCTCCAGAATGGGCGGGGGTGGGTGTCAGAGTGGTTCCGTCCACTCTTGTTAGAGTTTGTGGTCTGAGTTAGGTACTTGGCTTTCTGCACCTTAAACGGCTAGTCTTTTCGAGTTGTATTGGCTAGGTATCTGACTCAGAACTTAGAAGTTAAGCGAGCTTGAGCAAGAGTAATTCTAGGAAGTACTCTTGCCTAAGACATTGACAGTTACAACAATCCTGTGTGCAAGTGTATATTTTTTCGCTTGTGCTCGATGACTACATACTGCTTCCACTTGGAATTATGAATTTGGTGGTACGACAACATGCTAAAAAATGAGAAACATAGTCCATGGTACAAGATATATCTGCCATGAGCTATGAAAGGTTATAAGAAAAAAGAAAGAAAAACTCACTCAATTCATATAAATCAACCTTTCTCTCATATTATTGAATAAGCATTCACATTTAAATCTCATCACATAGTCCATCCCATTTTATGATACACTATTCATCCATTTACATAAGATATCTCATACATCAATTACATATTTTGGCATGAACAACCCCTTGCTACCAACACGATCTTCAATAGTATTACTGGGTTGCTTGGAACCACCGGATAGTGACATAATGAGAAGCTAAGGCCATGCATTAGATCACTAAAAAATTGAAACTTCATCTTGCTATGCTTTGATCTGACAAATTGTTACCGAAACAAACACGAGTGATGTCCAATAACACATCAAAAAGAAGAAAAACATAAAATGTAATGCACATACTTATCCACCATAGGCTCAAAAAGCGAATAAACAAACTATTCTTTTCTATACATTGTTCAAATATTCAAATTTCAATCTCAATCTTATAATTTGATATACATATTTACTGATACATTGCATTTACCTTTAAAATATTTCTTATAATTTTCTAGTAAGTCACTAATAGTAATAGGATTTTATTTAAAAGACTTTTTGGAAATATGTATCATAGGAAAAACATTTCTAGTTTTTACTAGAATATAAATTTTCAACCAGGCTCGAACATAGGCAGGTTCAGGCTCGGCTCAGGTCGATGCCACCCCTGCTTCCCACCAGTGACATGTCTAGATAAGGAAGTCGGAGTAGCTTCTCTTGAAATGTTGTTCCATTCGACCTCGAAACGGTTAGGTAGTAGTTTCTGGTCAAGGTTTGTCTGGAAGGTTTTGACATAGTTGAAGACGTAATCCCATCTCCCACAAGTTCAACCCAACAAATTGGTCTTTCAATTCATACATAATTTCGTCCAACCGATTCACCGTCGGGAGTGCCTCTATCGGAATAGTAGTGCAAATGCTCTCTCTGGGTAACTTTTCATCCTTCTCCGCTGAATGCACAATTCTATATCTTGTCCTCCCTTCCAATTTACAATTTTGGTGTTAGAAACGAGGCGAAGAGAAACAACAAATTATAAACTAGGTCAATAGATGGAAGAAATTAGGATACCATCAATTGTAGTAAGCCAAAATTGAGTAGATGGTGGCGATTGTGGTGAGAGCGTTCTAGAAATCCATAGAGTCAACAAAATTGATAATATCCCATGGGATCTTGAAGCCCATGAAAACCTTCCACCGAGTTTTATTTTTAATTTTTAAGTTACTTATCTTATTTTGTTAATTGAAAAATCTAAATAAAACTATCTTAATAAGGTCAAATCTATCACAGTATTTTATTAATATATTTTCCATTATGTACACTAACACAAGAGAGTACTTTACGTTGCACTTTCCATTGAGCACCCTAAGGCCTTATTAGTACACTCTGAAGTGAAAGTGAAAATGAAAGTACTTTCATTAGTGAAAATAGCCCAAAACCTGTTAGTGTGTACCGTAACTGGCGAGTGACACTCATTCTTGAGAAAAAAAACGAGGAAAAGTAAAATCACTCCTCCCTGAGGTTAGTGAATTCACTTTCACTCGCATGCTCACTTGCTCTCTCACTCTTGTTATGCTCATTTTGCCCTCTCATTTTCGCATTTCGATATAATAAAATTAAATATTTGTTTAAGTATTTTATTTTATACATTTAATTAAATTTAAAAAGATTAATTTAATTAATTAATTATTAATTTAAACAAGTTGAAATTTATCTTACATTATTAAAAAAGTTAAAATAATTAAATTATAAAAATTAAATCTAACTAAGTAATTTTAACTATTTTTATTTACATAAATTCATGATTTTAATATTATATTTGATTTCTAATTTAAGAGTGAGAATTTGGATTTTACACAAGTAACAATTTGATTAAGAATTTGGATATTATAAAAGAAAGTATTTGTTTGATCATATTTTTATATATTTAACTAAAAAATTAATTATTAATTTTTTTATTAATTTTAGATAAGTTTTATTTTTTAAAATTATATTTTTATTTAAAACAAATTAATTTTTTATTAATTTAAAACTTCTTAAAATTTATTTTATTTTAGCCAAATATTGCTATCTAAATTAAAAGTAAAATCTATTAGATGATTTTGTAAAATAAAATAAACTTTTTTATTTATATAAAATTCTTATTTTTCACATTATATTTAATGACTATTTTAAGAGTGAGAATTTAGATTTTTTAAAGTAACTATTTGATTAACATTTGGATAATATAAAAGCATGGATTTGTTTAATCATTTTATAAATATTTAATTAAATAAATTGTCATAATTTTTTTAATTATTTAATACTTTAAAATTAATTAGATATGTTTGAGTTTATTTAAATAAAAAATCTAATAAATTTAAAATTTAAAAGTATTTTTGAATAATAAAATACCGTCTTTTTATTTACCTAAATTTATAAATTTTAATATTATATTTAATTATTATTTTAGGAGTGAGAATTTAGATATTAAAAAGTAACAATTTGATTAGGCATTTTGATATCATAAAAGTGAAATTTTTTAAGTTATTTATTTATATATAAGTAATTAATTAAATAAATAAATTTTAATTATTATTATTATTGATGAATTAAGAAGAGTTAAAATCTATCCTAACTTATTAATAGAAAATTTAGATAAACAATATCCTATAAATTTTAAATCTATTGGAGTATTTTATTAATAAATTTCTTATGTACTTTCCACTAAACTTTCCATTATGCATACTAACATAAAAAAATAATTCACTTTGACTTTCACTTTCAAAATGCACTAAACCCCCCTTGAAGTTTGTAGGAATGATTTGTTTGGAAAATATTCGCACGAAAGTAATCTTTCTTTTAAGATGTGTAGATATCTGAAAAAGAAAATTCCATATTGCCTTGTGACAAGAAAGGTGTATGAAAGGACCCGAAAATGTAAATAGCTAATGTCCATTAGGCTCAAGAAATAAGCACTGAAAGGGAAGACCTATCCCTTCCCAGAACTAGTGGAGGATATTTCTAGATTTGGATTTCTAAATTTTTTTGGGAAGGGCATTGAGATGGCCTTGAACATTATCTATATCAATTTTAGGAAGTTTTAATTTAACTTACTCAACAATTCCTTAGGTTGAATAGTACCAAGACGGTGGTTTGGTGGACAAGAAGAGAAGAATTCCTTTGGTGAGTATTAGGAGGAAGTTTCGAAGGTTTCTAATACTATTCACTTAAATTGCATTTCTCATTATATCGAAGTTGGCATTTGGATGGAAAGGACTGAATGCAAAATGGAATCTGTTTGCTCACACAACTTCAGATTGGACGTTTTGATGGTTTCAAATTCTGGTCACATAAATTGTATTTTCTCATTGTATGAAAGTTGGAATTTGGATGAAAATGATTGAATGAGAAATGGAATCTATAGAGCAATATCCATAAAGAGCAAGAGGTAAAAAAAAGAAGACAAAAAAAATCTAACAAGACAAGTGTGAATAATAAACCATTCTTGTGCTCCTAAAACATCATTCTAATATTCAAATTTCAATAAGTACTTCATCACACAATATAATAAAAGTTATTACGATACATTAACCATCCTTTTAGAACATTTAAGAATTACACTCCCACATTCAATCATCACAACACACATTTCTGAATGCTTAAACCAATGGTGTCAGATTAAAGAGCTTGTAACGGGTTTAGTTGGAACACCGAGCCTGCAACAAACTTGAGTCATAATGATAAGACGGTTCCAGGAATAGATGTGATGTCCGCAATATGAAAGTCTGACAGTTATGGGTGGTTTCAAACCAAGCTGGCTCGAGCTCTGCTCTGTTCTGGCACGGTTCAATTCAGTATACCTGGATCTTGAGCCGATTTTGAGATCCGGGATCGGCTCGTTTAAATTAACGAGCCGAGCTCAACTGAATCAAAGTTTGGCTCGAAAGCTCATGAGCCGACTCGTTAATTTAACAAGCGGTGCAGGATTCGGGGGAGTCGGGACTAGGGAGCGGGACCAAGAGCTGGAGCGTCGAGCGGAGTGGGAGAGAGGGGAGAGAGAGCGAGGGGGGGGGGGGGGGGGGGGGGGAGGAATTCTTCCTCCCCTCGTCACTGCTGAGCCCCTCCCATCCGTTGTTGTGGCCACCTTTGTCGCTGTCGACAATTGCCTCACCGGCCGCCTTCTGCCTTTTCATCACCACTGATTTTGTGGCCACCGCTATATTTCTTCCCCCTAGTCTGCCTTCACCTTTGTTTCCGTCGTCACCGTTTCCGTCATCACAACCGTTATTGCCGAAAAAAGTTCCTTGCCGACGCCGCTGGAAACTTTTCCCTCCGCGTCGTTCCTCATCCTTGGTGGAAACCAGAGGACCTAAGTTAGAAGGAAAAAAATAATCCCCCCTAGCGAGAAGACAATTTCCTCATCAATAGACACCACCGGTACCGCCCCCCCGGACACTCTCGATGTGGACCAGGCACACCTCCGCTTCTCTCATGTCAGGTTACCCTCCACCGCGAAAAATCTGACCCTATACACTACTTCCGTCGAGTACCGTCGCAGCTAGCTTCCATTTTTTCCCCGCTCTCGCCCATCAGAACGGTGTGACTCCTCTGTCAAGATCGTCGCCATTGAACAAGTTACTGGTGGAGATTGCCGAAGAGAAAGTCCTTATAATCGATGGAATTCTGGTGGATGAGCCGCCTGGTGCCGCTCATGCTTGGTCATCGGCGTCGGAAATAGGCTTTTTCTCTCTCACAAACCCAATTCTTACAAGACAAGGGTATGCCGCCCGTGGGAGGACTTGGGCCCGTGCGCATGTGCGTCAAAATGCCTGGTGCTTACCTCTCGTTTCCGACGTCGTTCTGTACTGTTCACGCAGATATTTAATTGCTATTTCTATTGAATGTCAATTCTCAGTTTGCAAGCGAAAAAGAGCAGCTGCCATCAGCACGTCAGTTTCAAACGCCCTTGTTGAATTTCATATTTACTTGCCTTCTTGTTTCCTTTTCAGTTCCTTTCTTTGCTTCTCTACGTAAGATGCTCTTTGATTTTAAGCATTTTCAAATTTAATAATGAAAATGCCTAATACTATCCAGGAATGTAATTTTTCTGTATTTTTCCTGGTTATGTTTGGTTGATTCGACATAATGTCCAGGATAGCTAACTTTAGAAAGGCAAAAGTAAAAGTGGTTTTTTGGCTACATTTCCATGCTACACAAGTAAGCCTTTTGTTAAATATGACCTTATGTTAGAGCTAAGTTTATTTCCATTCCGAAATGTGGCTTTTTCATTGCTCTTGAAATGGCTATTTGGATAGATATCTCAGCATTTAGTTTTCATCTGACATTGTTTCAAGTTTCTTGAGCTAGAGCTACCACTGATTTGTGGAGTGGAATTGACCTATCATTTGGTTGCTCGTTGTATTGCCCTAATAATGATCTGATTTTTTTATTCTTGTTGATACTGGAAAGACAACAAAAACAAAAACAACCAAAGCCAATGTGGGGAATGAGAACTGCAAATGGTCGGATCCTATCTATGAGACTGCAATACTATTCCAAGATGCTAAAACTAAAATGTTTGAGGAGAAGCTCTACAACCTTGTGGTTGCAATGGTATCTGTCGTTCTTTTGAACTTCTCTCTCTCTCTCTCTCTCTCTCTCACTTGGACCCTATATCTCATCTCTTTCTTTTCTTATAGAAGCCTATTATTTTGTTATTGTGTTAAACTAATTTAGAGTTCTTTATCTTTAGTAGACATTTAGAAGGGATATTCTTCTGTTTTGTCAAGGATCATCTCGTTCTAGCATCCTTGGTGAGGCCACCATAAATCTGGCGGACTTGCAGACGCATCAAAACCTTTATCTGCTGCACTTCCTCTTCGGGGGGGCATTCTTGTGTTGGATTAGTTTCCTTTGTGTGCTGTTGATGGTGATCGTTTTTTCATGACTTGGTAACCATAAACTTGCTACTATTTTCTTCTTTTTCTTCCAAACTACTAATTGCACTCACAACTTCTTGAATTTTGGAAAGAAGAAAATCAGACTTGTAGGTGATCGGAAAAGAAAAAAAAATTCTATCTTTTGCTACTAATTGGGCCTGCTTAGATTCAACTTCATTAAGTGAATGCTTCAAACTCATGTGTTTTGTACTTCTCATAGTGTTTGCCTTGCGTCATGTAAAAGGTATAAAAAATGGTAATGTTGTGAATTTTATCTGTATGGCAGGTTACAATCCAACTTCTCACATCTAAAACTGGCTACAGGTGTTGCTTCAGTGATCCTACAAATTTGCATTGACGTCATTATTAACACTATAGTTTGAGACGTTGGATAAGGGTATTGATTCATCTAAGTGAAGCATGTTTTCCCAGAGCTAAGTGATTTGATGTGGAGAGAAGTTTTGTTGCATCAATCATTGGGATTTTCCTATCATCTTCTTGCGGCTTCGTCTCGATTTTCTTGAAGTTTTGAGTTTTAATTATTTGTGAAATCGGTAGTTGGTCTAAATTTTCATTGGATTGTCATAGAGAGTTTGAACAACGATGAGATGTCAGAGAGAGGAGATTTTAGATGCCCACTGGTCCAAGCGTTCATGATAAATCTGCCAAAAAAGTGTCATCTTTTGCAGAGGCGGCAAATGATCAGATTGACAAGGTTTAGAATTGTCATTTCTTGCTAGAGTTTAAACGTACATTAAACAAACAATGAGAAACATATTTAGGAACTTACCGGAAATGGAATGAATCAAATTACTAACATGCATATATGCATATTGTTCATATACATTGTTATGAACTCAATAGCAGGCTGGGTAATGCAAAGGCACAATGGTTGAGTCTTTTAGTATTAAGTTAATTATTTTTCTTTCTATTTACTTTTGCTTCATTTTTATTTTAATTGATGAGTTAGTATGCCATAGGGGCAATACTGTAATTCTTTCTCTTGAACCCTTGTTAGCGTAAACCCGACTTAAGGGGTGAAAGGAATGAGAAAAGACAAGTCTGATTTTAGTCTAACCAAGGTTTTGAGTTCTCCTAAACGAGCTCAGGGGTGTGCGTTCTCCTTAATGAACTTAGGGTTTTCAAGCTTCCCTTCGACTTTATTCTTCTCTTCTCTTTTTCTTCCCTACGAATCACTGTGTTAGATCCGGGACCATAACAACTGGGTATTAGAGCAGGGTAACATGGGGTATTCCAGCATTGACGAGACGAGTTAAGAGATTTGGTTGTTAGAGTGTAGAATGTATGGGTAAAAAATGAGGTGAGGTTTGCTTATATCAGACAGCTGTTGGAACAAATCCCAACTCTTTGACTCCAAATCGACAGACTTGAAAAGGAGGTACGAAGGGCAGCAATGCAGGCATAAGCTGAGGCATGAATGAAAAGAATCGACCAGCAACTCGACAGACTCAAAATGGAAATGTGTATAGCAGCAATGCCTGATGATATACGTCCATCTTCCATTGAAATGTCGAAGAGATTGAAAAGTCGTTGTTCTAGAAGAAGACGGGGCAACCTTTGTCTCAACAAATAATTTTGGCTGTTCCGAAGTCGATCGACCTCAAATTTCTTTGGAACAACCCGATTTGGGCTCATAAGTTTTTGTCGAGCTCCTCTGTACTCGGCAACCTAAACTAAAGCCCAGCCTCTAGAAATCCGAAGTCAGGGAGACTGGAAATTTTCGAGCCTAGAGGCTCAATGATAAAGTTTGCCCAGATACCTCCTTCGTCAACATAGTGGCTGTTGTTCGCCGTTGATAAAAATTTCCTAAGGTCATTCTTCTCGGCAACGACGGTGCGGGGAAGATCTCGTTGATAAATCAATGGGTCGTGCTAGCAGATGCAAACAAGAAAGACCAAAAACCCAAAATCTTTGATTTCACAGTGGAAATTGTTGCCTTGGCGGAAAAAGAGAATTCCGGCAGTAAAATTAAACAATTGTTTCCCCTTATCTCAATTTGTTTCTCACATGTTGTTCGTTACAATGGTAAACACCAGCCAGAAAATGGGCTATCGGAGAAATGGTGTCACAGTGGATTCTGGTGTGCCGTCTCTGCTTTACTATCCTGGTTGTGGTCTTGTTTCTGTGCAGGCAGTGGCCAATCTTTGAAGGAACCTTCATTGAGAAGATCAACTACTTCATCACCGTTGGTGCTTACAACTAATTCTTGCGAACCTTCAGAGGTCGTTTGTGGAACAAATCCTTTGGTTAACATGTATTCAGCCTGCGGAGATGTAGTGTCCGCTCGAACACTGTTCTATGAAATTATTCTACTAGGTCTGGTTTCTTGGAATTATATGGTGTACAGTTATGCAAAGTGTGGGGCTAAGGCGTCTCTACCAGGTAGCTATTCGACTTAATGCCGGAACGCGACGTTGTAGTTGGTGGACCGCCACCTAGCCTCTATATGTCATTAGTGGCCGTGGGGATGAAACCATAAAATCAAAGTGCCCATAAAATCAATGGCGCACCTGTATCTTCTTCCCTAAAAATGCCTGGAACACAGTGCATATACAGGAAAACTTTTGGGTGTTTCCATAATTAGAGTGATAGTGAATATATGGCTGGTCAGCTTTGAGCATTTGGACATGTAATGCGTGATAATCCAGAGGAGGTAGATCCTTGGTTCACTAATACGTGTACTGTGAAATCTTCTAGTCCATCAGCCAAGGAAACTTTAAATTCAAAATGCAAAAAGGATGGTATGTCCCTTGTAGTGGCTGGATGTGTGTCTCAAGGAAGTAGATACTTGAAGGAGCTTGGAGGGATTAGTATAACTGAAGTGCATACACTGTTCTGGAATGCTCTAGGTGCTTGCCAGATATATGTAGAAATGCTAAGAGGTATTAAGACAGGAGCTGGGAGCATGGTTGAAATCGTGCAAATTGATAGGGGAGGTGCAATGGCAATTTTGCACTCTATATCAATGGGAAGGCTTCCACTTGCCGAGGGAATGAACGCCAATTTATCTGCTGCTGCTACAGCAATTCGCCAGAGAGCACTAATTGCTCTTTGTGAGTCATCTCAGAAGAATTATAGCGATGTTGTTGCTGCCAAATCAGACCTAAACTATATTGGTCAGCAGATAGAGAAAATACTTCAACTGAAGAATTATATTGTTGTTTGTGAGAACATAATCAGGTATAGAATCTTTGTTAAAAAAATTATTGAGTCACATGATGTGATAAAAATGTGTGTTCTGAAGTGTGACCCAAATTTGGCAATAAGTCTCATGATTGTGAATGGCCGTCATTAGACCTATACAATGCATATCTACAAGCAAAAGCAAATATTACATGTCCTTGCTGATCTGGTGACATATACCATACTCCGAAATGTCTATTGTCTGGCTGAGAGTGTAGAGAGGGCACAAGATATTTACGAGAAAGTAAGACATATGGCATCAGTTGGGGCTTGCAGATTACATCTCACCACCTACAACACAATTATAAAGGTTTTTGCAGATGCCAAAATGTCGCAATTGGCATGGTAAATAACAGAAGAGATGGTCTCAGATGGTGTTAGTCCTAATGTTGTCACCTGGTCATCATTGATTAGTGCCTTTGCCAAAGCAGATCTAATGGAGCGTGCAATTCACACATTTGATGAAATGCTCCTCTCTGGCTATGAACCTTCATTGAAGCAACAACTTCTAATCTCCATCATTTTTATGACTATTTGGATTGCAATTGTCAGCTACATTGCTCTGCCATTCAACTTCACCCTCTATGATTTTGGAGTTGCGAAACCAGTTAAGAATTGGCACTTCTTCTTCTGTGTTGCTATTGGATTGTGGGCTGGACTCATTATTGGATACACAATGGAGTATTACACTAGCAATGCTTACAGTCCTGTGCAGGATGTTGCTCCTTCTTGCAGAACAGGGGCAGCAAAAAATGTGATCTGTGGCCTCACACTGGGTTACAATTTTTTCATAATTCTACTTAGATTTCAGTCTTGCTGCCATATATAGACTTTCTGTGGCAGTTTTGGGAATGTTTAACACAATTACAACCAGGCTTGCGCTTGACACCTATGGACTCAAGGGGGAGGAAGATCATGTAGCTTGCATGGTTGACCTACTTGGCCACAGTGGGTACCCTTTGATGTAAAATTTAGTTACATCGGCTTTAATACCTTGCAAGCGTACGAATCGTTCATGTAATCTAGCAGTAAGCGAGGGTCATATCCACAGGGAGGATTGAATTTTGTGTATTCTTCAGTCAACTAGCCTAACCAAATATGATGAATTAATCTTAACTAAACACTAATTATATCCTACTTTATCAAGCAATAATCTAATTAACTACTTGCACAACAGGAAACGTCAACTCTGGATTTTATCGTGATTCGTGCCTCTCTCGAGCGCCACGAAACCACGAATCCGGATTCTCAATCCTTGCATCTAGCCCCTCTCGGGCGCCTAGAGTTAATGACAAAGAGCGGATTACAATAGAATGCAGAGAATCAATTTCCTTTTGTGATGATGCTAAAATTATCAACTCTGGATTTTACTGTGATTCGTGCCTCTCTCGAGCGCCATGTAATCACGAATCCGATTTCTCAAACCTTGCGTCTAGCCCCTCTCGGGCGCATAGAGTGAAAGATAGAAATCGGATTAAAATACCAAAATCCAACCTCAATTATAATCCTACCCTAATTAGCTAATTTAATCAAATATCCAGAAAACAAATCTTAAATAAACATTAATTATCAAATCAGATTCAATTAACATTCAAAACCTAAGTTCAAACTATATAAAAAATTAAATTCAATAATGATGAATTACTCCCCTTCTTCTTCCTCTCGGTCGGGCAGCAACTCGTTCTCACGAGTGCTGCAATTTCCCAAAATTGGTGGCGTCGGGTGGCAATAGTGAGTGGCCGGAGGTAGAGACGACGCCGGCGACGAAGGTTGGAAGCCGACGGATGGAGGTAACGTCCAGCGAAGAACGAAACAGAGATGAAGTTCTCTAACCGGCTCTCTCGAGTCTCGGTCGGAGTCGGAATCGCTCCGAGAATGATCAAAAATACGTAACCGACGCCGGAGGATGGTCGAAAAGCGAAGTTGGCACCGGAGAAGCCCTCTTGGATCACTTCTCGACCTGGCGAGCGACGACTGTCGAACTCACCTCGACGGAGACTCTCTCGAGCTCTCCTCGGGTTTGTTCTCGGTTGCTGGACGTCAATGGACGGCGGTGGACGATGGTGGCGCGGTGGAAGGTATTGGCCCGGCGAACGACGGCGGGGAACTCCTCTCGAGTCCTCCCCTGTTTCCGGTCAAAGTCCTCTGTTTTGGTCTCCGTCTCTGTTTTCTCTTCACGCTTCCCCCTCTCGGGTTTTCCCTCCTGGGTCTCTCCTCTTGGTCCCTCTCGTTCGACACTCCCCTTCCTCTTTAAATATGATTTTTCTTATTTTAAAACTATTTGCCCTAGAAATTACCTCCATTTCACTAAGGGCATTTTGGTAAATATCTTCTTCTCCACCCAAATTCTCCTGAAATTCCATAATTGAATCTATAAAAAGCATTTCAGGAAGAAATAAAACTAAAAAATAATGAAATATAATTCAGGAGAGAGAAATATGCAATATAGACAGTGATTAATGCCAAATTCAATAAATGCTCATTTCATTTGAAAACCGATAAATAACCACCTATAACACAATTATAAAGGTTATTCTATTATCATTAACCTAGTTCTCATGTCAGAATATGGCATCTATCAGTACCCTGCAACAGCAACCAAAGTGATAGAGGATTACACTGGCCAGACTGGGTGCTGGCCCAACATATCATCCACGGTTTTTACTGTTGCCTACAAACCAGTGATGTACATACCATCAATTCTAGATCAATTTATTGTAGTGGGTTTACTCACAGCTAGCGCGAATCTGGGTGCATTACATAAAGGGAAACTCTTGTAGGCTTACATCAAGAGAGATTTTAACTGCCCCCATTCACACTACTTTACAGAAGCTGAGGTTCTCACTCAAATTTGAGCACGGCTATTGGTGGCTTACTTGCATGAATATGCATGTGAGGCTTATGTTGCTGCTCTCTATTATGGGATAAACAATACAGGAAGTGGAAAATAGATGCAAATGTTTTCAGGTCAACTATTTTTAGTGCCAATTGAACTTGATCTGGGTCCAAACCTTGGAATTGCTCGTGTTCCAAGAATTGGACTTATTTACACAGAATTAGTCAGAGCCTTAACCAGTACTGTTGCGGCTACGTGTGGATTTCACAAGGATATGTAGAGTGGTCCGAGGTCAGTAGTTTATGCCAAAAAAAAGAGATGGTACACTGACAGAACTTGGGTAGACAACAAGTCAATACATTATAGTTCCCTATTTTGTTAACTTTTCGCATTGGTGGGTTCATTCTCACATGGGTTTACGAAGATTATGGTGGAACATCTTGTTGGCCAGTCATGGTCTTGCCAAATTGGAGCAGGTGATAGTTTAGACTATTGTTTGGTTGCTTGACCATGTGGTGGGTTGCTGCAACGAGTAATACTGGAAGTGTTGGATTCTCACCCAAAAAAACAATTTTCTGGAGGAACATTCTGTCAACGGGGGAAACCAGTGGTGGATTTTGGATACCGCAATCTCTCCGTCCGAGGTGTTACATTGGAGCGCTTACACTGTTTGGGTCGCCTAGTGGGTTGACACAGATGCCACAGATGTTACATGGGAAGATGTGGAGACGTTTCAGCACGCATACCCTACCTTCATGCTTGAGGAAGCTCTTTCTCCACGAGGGGAGTGATGTTATGAACTCAATAGCAGGCCGAGTCATACAGAGGCGTAGTGGCTGAGTCATCTAGTATTAAGTTAATTGTTTTTCTTTCTATTTATTTTTACTTTATTTTTATTTCAATAGATGAGTTAGTATGCCGTAGGGGTATTATTGTAATTCTTTATCTTGAACCCTTGTTAGCATAAACCCTACTTAAGGGGTGAAAGGAATTAGAAAGGGCAAGCCTGATTTTAGTCTAAACAGGGTTTTGAGTTCTCCTAAACGAACTTAGGGTTGTGCGTTCTCCTTGACGAACCTAGGGTTTTCAAGCTTCCATTCGGCTTGATTCTTCTCTTATCTTCTTCTTCCCTACGAATCACTGTGTTAGATCCGGGACCGCAACATCCACACACACGAGCACCCACGCACAACCTTCCCCCCCCCCCCCCCCCCCCCACACACACACACACACACACACACACATACATATATACACTTTAGTTGATGATTTAAATAATTAAATTCTAATTGACAGTAAACTAAAGTTATAATTGATGTGACTGAAATTTAACCAACTTATTTGGAAAGATTCTATAAGATTTTCATTTGAACCTTTTATTTGTGGCAATATACGAATTTATGTTTTTTTTTTTTTTAGACCATGAGAAGGTAGAATTCATTGAGAAACATGCGACCATGATATAGCCAAGGATTTGCAATGTCCCATTTAATTGAGTAAATGTTTACTGTAACTTTTGGAAGTGTATGTATTCTCTATTATTGACTTGCACAGTAAAAAAATTTTATTGAAACGTATTTGCTGTGTGTGCATGAAGTTTCGTAAAGATTTACTATAAAATTTAGGAAAACTTAAAAAGATTTTAAAAATTTTGGAAAAATATTACTTTGTTTTGCAAATGAATATTCCCAAAAATATGTTGCCTACATGGAGAAAGATTTCAGGTAGCCATGGATGTCTTCTTGCTTGCTGCCTTTTCATAGTTTCAACGGGACGCCTGACCCTTCTGATTTACTTGCTCTATTCTTACAGAAAATAAAAGTTGAATAATACTTCATTATGTTGCTATATCCTGATGTTTGTCATTGTGATTTCTATTAAGGTTGCATGTTGCATGTGTGTGAATTTATATCTTTCTCTATTATCAAGTACTCTGCTACTTGCATGGTCTTTTCTTATTTTTCATTACTATGACACAGTTAACTTTGTCTTTGAAACTAATTTATAAAATTCACTTTCAGGTCAATGTTTTGATCTATCTAATAGGCTACTGGTGAAAATTCCATTGAAATGACACACTAAATTCTTCAGGTCTTACTGTTGGTTTTTGAAATTTTATTTCACTTCATTTTTTTCATATTTAATCTTTTCTGGGATGGGGTTTCATGCTTATTTTCACTTTTAAAGCAGGTAAATTCAATAGTAAGATTCAAATCAGACTCTACAGAGCTAATTAAATGCTTATTATCCTCAAATGTTGATGGTGCATTGACCCATCCAGAGGACATTCTAAAGTCTAGATTGCATCGTCAAAAGTTAGATGTAGCTGAACCAAAAGACAAACTTTGGAATGAAGAGCCTGTTAAAAAGCTAACCGGTAGATCATTTCCATCACATGAAGAACTCTTGGTGGAGCAGAAAGCTGAACTTTCTGGGGTGTATGTACAAAATGTACATTTTGGGAGTGTCTTCAGATATTTTAGAAGGGGCTTTGGATGAAATCAATGGTAAGATTAAACTTCTGAAGCAAAAGATATAGATAGCTTGAGTAGCAGTTAAAGCATGAAGACAATTCTAGAGGATTTTTCACTCTTAAACTTCAATCTACGTTGCATGAGATCGAGATATTGAGGGACTCTGAAGTTGAGTGCATATCTAGATGCAATGATTTGAAGTCAGAAAATCATGTTCTGGAAGTAGAATTACAGAGTACCACAGCTGAGAACTCTCGCCTCACTCATAAACTTGCTGAATGTGAAGAAGTTATCTCAGAACGCAGAAGTTACGAATTGTAAGTGCTGGGGAAAGTGAAAGTACTTTACCTAGTGAAAGTGACAATTAATTACTTGTTTATGTTAGTGTGCGTAATGAAAAATGCAATATAAAGTACTTGTTTGTGTTAGTGTGCACTATGTAAAGTACAGTGTATAGTACTTGTTTGTGTTTGTATGCACAATGGAAAGTGCGGTGTAAAGTACAAAGAGATTATTTATTAATAAAATATTTTTATATATTTGACTTTTAGAAAATTAAATTAATATTAGTTAATTAATTAAATATAATAATTAAACAAATGCTTACTTTTATACTATTAAAATTTTAATCAAGGAAGGCCCACGTATCCAAATGTGATGGAAGATGGGTCCAAGCCCATAAGATATGGACTCACCATGATCACACGAGCTAGTGGGACCCACCATGATCACATGAGGTGGCATGATAAGTCCTACACAATAATAAGTATTACAGTATTAGATTTATTATGGACACAAGTCTTGTAGAAGAGTTTTAGTTTAAAGTTATTTTAGTCATGTTAGTCTTCTTTTTATATTGGGTTATTTAATTATGCTAAGACTTATCAAGTGTTAAAGTTTGGGTGTAATTGTGATAAAGGTAGTTTAATTGTAAATGGACTCTACTACCTTCCTCTATTTGAGGTTCATGCACTCTATTACAACAAGTCAATAAAGTATTTTTTTTCCATAAATTCAACATGGTCTCAGAGCAGGTTCTGTGTGTTGACTCGGTCAACCCATAGAGATAATGTGATCATTTTTCTGATCTATTATCTCAAGCAGTTTAGCTTCGTATTTCTCTTTTTTTAGTCCCTATACTCATTATTTTATTTACGTTTTCACATATATGCTGAGATTTTTATATTTCATATTATATATTGATGGAAAGATATTCGAGTCTATTTTCCATAGAAAAATGACTTTTTTCAATCGGAGTTATCTACAAAGAGAAATCAATATTTGAAGCAGCAAAGGTTAGATTACAAAAGAGGTTCATGCAGCAGTAGAAAGCTTCAACTTCCGAGCTATTTTATGCTATCAAGAACGAGACTTTTGTTGAAACCATTGGGCTAAAAGGCTCGAACCTATTAGGAAAGCAACCCCACGGATCTTATATAAGGACTGACCCGGTCGATACAAATACAAATTCCAACACTCCCCCACACGGGAAAACCCGTGGACAAATTCACCAGAAAAACCCGGGACAAACTCCTGGAAAAACCCAGGACAAATTCAGCAGAAATACCTGGGACAAAATTTGGTGGGAGCGGGACTTGAACTCGGGACCAACCTGCTTTGATACCATGTTCTTCTTCTTCTCTTCTCCTTCTCTCTTCTTCTTCTTCTTCTTTCTTGTTGATCTAAAGTTCCTTTCATGAGATCCTAAATTCTACATGGTATCAGAGCAAGGAGTTTAGGATCTCTTCATGGATTTATTATGAAATCTGTTCAAGAAGTTGTAAAAGGAGTTCAGTCATAAAGAGATAAGTTCATTATCTTCTTATTTACATTTTTTTTTGTTCCTTTTTCTTATTTACATACTCCTTTTTACTGTTTTTCTTTACTTCTTGAATTTTGAGTCACATCAAGTCAAGATAAATCTTTATATGTTGTAAAGATTTAGTTCTATGACTAAATTGATGTTATAATCTTGACTCCTTGTAAATCAATTACAAGAGTGATCAAGATCATTTGTTGTTTGCATCTTATTAAGATTGATGGGTGAAATTCAATTACCTTTATGTAATTTGGATCTATCTCATTTGAGGTAGAATTCCAGCACATGTTGCTGTATCTTCTCCTACTTTAGGTTGCTCATGGGTTTGTGTTGTGTTGTTGGATGCCCATTACATGTTTGATGAAATGCCAACAGCCATTTACCCTTTGTAGTTCAGTTTTTTTTAACTTCAACAATTGAATTTTTTTCTTATGTTGAAGTCTCCCATGAGCTGAAGATAAATCTCTTCCAAGTGTCTTGGTTTGTCATTAAATCTTCTCTAAATTTTTGTCTATTGCTCGTTTGTGTTGGAGTTTGGATTAAGGCCTAATCGGTTGCGTCTACTTTCTTCTCTTTGTTCTTATGAATACAAGAGAAGTTGAGTGATGGATGGATGTTATTATCACTTTCTAAAGGCACAATTTTTTTGATAATTTGGTTCTTGCCCTTGTGAAAGAAATTGGTTCTTGTTCTCTTTTGTTGGTGATTGATTTGGTCTACGGGTTCTTCAAATTACATAGAGTAATTGTTCTTTGAAGAAGGCCTTTTCCCTTGACCTCCATATTTTACTTGCCTCATCATGGAGATTGGATACAATAGTAATAAGAGTTATATACTCCGTATTACTACAATTCCACTTAGAGGTCTCTCCAATTACATGAGCTGGTCACAATCAGTTCGGAGAGTTCTTATTACTCGTGACCTCTTGAGCCACGTTGTTAACTTTCCTCCTCCGATTAATGATGAAGATGCGTCCTACCACAAGTGGATTAAGGATGATAACATGGTGATAAGTTGGCTCATTAATAGCATGGAAGAGCAGGTGGCCAACAATGTGGTCCACTTGGAAACCACCAAGAACATATGGGACACTGGTGCCAAGCTTTACTCAAGCACTGTTTCATTACAAAAAATATATGATGTCTTACAAAACATGCTGCATACAAAACATGGAGATAATATTCATGAATTTTTGGCACGGTTTCGTGGTCTTCTTCAAGAATGGAAACTAGCTCAGCCATATTCCACTGATATTGCCGTTCAAGAACAACAAAGAGAAGCTTTGGCAGCAGCCATTTGCTTATCGAATATTAAACCATACCTTGAGGTGGCCAAAACTCAACTTCTAAGTTCTTCTGCTCTTCCATCATTCGATGATATTAGTGTTACATTACTTAGGATACCAGATCCATCCCCTCCTTCTCCTATTGATGCTCCATTGATGATGTTCTCTGGCAATCGGGGAATATCTTTCTCATCCCGAGGACGGGGCAGAAATATGAGAGGGGGTCGAACTATGAGAGGGGCTGAAAATAGAGGTGGTAGAATGGGTCAGAATTCTTTTCGTACTGAGCCTCAACTTTGCACTTATTGTGGCCGTCAGAACCACCTTGTGGCATCATGCTTGAAACTTCATGGCAAGCCTGATTGGGCCACAGCTAACCCAGTCTCAGTTAACGTTGAGAAAAATGAAGATAAGGCTGAATCATCATCCGGAAATGTGACTCTTACAGCTGAGGACTATGCTACATTTCAGAAAATGAAGTCCTTCATGGAATCATCTATTCCCTCATCATCTACATCTGCCACAACTATTGCCTCAGGTATGCTTTCTTCCTCTTCTTCCTCTTCCTCTTGGATCATCGACTCCGGGGCCTTCGAACATCTATCAGGTAACAAACACTTGTTGCAGTCCTTATCTCCTTGATATCCTCATAAATTCATTACTATTGCTGATGGTACCCAAACCAAGGTCCTTGGCAAAGGTTCCTCCTCTCTTACTTCATCTATTCCCCTTCAAGATGTTTTGTTTGTTCCTCAATTTCCTTTAAATTTGCTCTCGGTTAGCCAATTGACCAAACAATTAAATTGCTCTATCACCTTCTCACCGTCTTCTTGTGTCTTTCAGGATCTCACTACGAAGTGGGTGATTGGTGGCGGCCATGAAAAGGGGAGTTTGTACTACTTCACTCTTCCACCATTAGCTGCATTATCGTCCACTACATCTGAGGCCCAACTTTGGTACAACCGACTTGGTCATCCATCTACCCCTTCACTTCGTTCTTTGGTTCCATCTTTAAAAGGACTTTCTAATATCAGTTGTGAGGTTTGTCAATTAAGTAAACATGTCAGGAGTACATATTCTCCTCGTCTTACAACTACAAGTACTTCTCCGTTTGAGCTAATACATTCTGATGTATGGGGCCCTTTATGTGTTTCAAATATTTCCCAAGTTAAATATTTTGTCATTTTTGTTGATGATTTTACTCGAGTGACTTGGTTATTTCTATTTAAAGAGCGTTCTGAAATTCTTCCTTTGTTTAAAAATTTTCATGCTATGGTCTTGACACAATTTGGGAAAAAAATTCAAACAGATCTGATAATGCTAAGGAATACATGTCTCATGACTTCAAATCATTTTGTGAGAGTAATGGGCTTATTCATCAAACATCATGTGCCTATACTCCTCAACAAAATGGTGTTGCTGAAAGGAAGAATCGTCATCTTCTTGAAGTTGCTTGGGGCCTCCTCTACTCCATGAAGGTACCCTATTTCTATTGGCCTCATGCTATACTTACAGCATGCTTTCTCATTAATAGGTTACCTTCATCAGCCCTTCATCATAAAACTCCTTACTCTGTGTTATTTAATGGTGAAGATCCTTTTTCTCTTCCTTTGAAAGTGTTTGGATGTACATGTTTTGTTCATGTTACATCTCCATATAAAAATAAACTTGATCCTCGGTCTATGAAGTGCATTTTTTTGGGATACTCTCGTTCCCAGAAAGGTTATGTCTGTTATAATCCTACCCTTCGGAGGATGTTTATCTCTAGGGATGTGACTTTCTTTGAGGACACTTCCTTCTACTCTTCCCATGATGCTCCTCCAGGATGGACTTGTCCTTCTACTACTCCTTGTCCGCTTGTGCCGTTCAATCTTGAAGTGGATCCATCCCCTGATGCACCAGTCGTACCTTCACCTGTGGAGTTTTCAGATCCACCTGAGGTAAGTCCTTCTCCTCCTATGTATGGGCCTGAATTTGATACTCGGCCTATTGCTTTAAGAAAAGAATGTCGTTCATGTACCACTTCGCATCCTATCTCAAATTTTATGTCTCACCATCGCTTGTCTTCCGAGTGTTTTCAGTTTCTTATGTCCCTTTCTTCTTCTTCCGTTCCACAGTCGTATCAGGAGGCCCTGAGACATCCAGGATGGAAGGCGGCAATGGATGAAGAAATGCACGCTTTATATGAAAACCAAACCTGGTACTTAACATCACTCCCGAAAGGTAAAAGACCGGTTGGTTGTCGATGGGTTTTTTCGGTGAAACATAATCCGGATGGATTGGTTGCTCGTCTTAAAGCTTGATTGGTTGCTAAGGGCTATCGCAGTGCTATGGGATAGATTATGAGGAGACCTTCTCTCCTGTTGCAAAATTGAATTCGGTATGCATCATCTTATCTATTGCTGCTAACTCCTCATGGCCCGTCTATCACTTGGATGTTAAAAATGCTTTTTTAAATGGTGATATCAGTGAGGGAATTTATATGGTTCAACCACCTGGTTATGTGGTTGAGGGGGAGTCAGTATGTCGGTTAAAAAAGTCTTTATATGGGCTTAAGCAGTCCCCTCGGGCTTGGTTTGATAAATTTAGTCAAACACTCCTACGGTTTCGTTTTCATCGGTGCTCAGTTGATCATTCCGTATATTATAAAGATACGGTCAAAGGGAAAATATTATTGGCCGTATACGTGGATGATATTATCTTAACCGGTGATGATGCTTTGAGCATACAAGAGGTGAAACAGATGATATGTCAGGAATTCAAGACTAAAGACCTTAGTATGCTTAAATATTTTTTGGGTATAGAAGTTCTTCAATCCAAACATGGGATAATATTGTCTCAAAGGAAATATGTCTTGGATCTCCTTGAAGAAACAGGAATGAAGGGTTGTAGACCAGTTGACACACCTATGGATACAAATGTAAAATTATGTGCCACAAATGAAGAAGATATTGATATTGGCAAATATCAAAGACTCGTGGGAAAACTGATTTATCTCACGGTAACTAGGCCAGACATATCATATGTTGTAAGTATGGTGAGTCAATTCATGCACAAACCACAAATTACCCACTGGCAGGCTTTAGAGAGAATATTACGTTATCTAAAAGGAGCTCCAGGAAGAGGATTGCTATATAAAACAGCATGGGCACTTCAATATAGAAGGCTTCTCAGATGTAGATTGGGCTAGATCTGATGATAGAAAATCTACATCAGGATATTGTACTCTGGTTGGGGGAAATTTGGTTACATGGAAAAGTAAGAAGCAAAATGTGGTTGCAAGATCTAGCACCGAAGCAGAATACAGAGCTATGGCCCATACCGTTAGTGAACTTTTATGGATTAGGACCCTTCTTACCAAACTAGGTTTTTATAAAAAAGGTTCCATGAATCTGCATTGTGATAATCAAGCAGCTATTCATATCACTTCAAATCCAAATTTTCATGAAAGAACTAAACATATTGAGGTGAATTGTCATTTTATACGGGAGAAGTTTCAAACAGGAATAATCTCTCTCAAACATGTGTCATCTCAAGAGCAAATAGCTGATATTCTCACTAAACCCGTTACATCTAAAATCCTATCGTTTATATGTGGCAAGCTGGGTATTTATGATGTATTTTCTCCTTCAGCTTGAGGGGGAGTGTTGGAATATGGGCTCAAGCCCACGAGCTCAAGACAAGAAGCACACACGTCAAAGGAGTGGCATAAGTGTAAAATATGGTACTTTCCATATTTTACACATATGCCACTCCTTTGACGTGTGGGCTTCTTGTCTTGAGCTTGTGGGCTTGATCCCATCTTCCAACAACTTTATATGGAGAATTATATATAAAAATAAATATATAAAAGTCTATTTTTTTAATTATTCAACCAATTCTATATCTGACTTTTTTATATGGAGATATTGATCTTGGAAGAGTCAATGGTCATGCTAGAAAAAGGGGAAAAAATACTTAGTTCGGCATATACCCAAATATATCAGATTATATATCTCACTAGAAGTATATTTTATGAAAATAAATTATACTTTGATGAAAGGTATTTAAGTCTAGTTTTAGAAGGAGAAAATTTCATGTCAATCTGATCTATATTTAAGGATATATTCGCATTGGAAGAATTAAAGGTCATACTGGCATCCTGTGACTTTACAAAATCCAAATTTAAGCCAATTGTTTTGCGTCACTTTTTGAGTTGTTGTTATTGATCAACTGTATCAAAAAAATATCTCACTTACCCCCTTTTTTGGTTACTACATCTATGTTATTTAGTTCAAGATAGGAATATTACCATTACCTCCCAGCTTTAGGGAGAGAAGTACAAGAAAGAGGTATTTTATTCCATATGTTGTGGTAAGTTTCATGTGACCAATATATTCAAGAAAGGGGGAGCACAAAAGATGAAAATTTTGCATCTAAGAAGAAATTTTTTGCAGCAAAGAAAATTAAAGATAAAAAATCTTGACTCGCAGTAATAATTGTGGTAATTATTGGAGATACTTGATTCAACTCGACTCGATTCTATTTCTCTGGCTGGATTATTATTTTGAGGTATTCACAACATATTCCTTGGTCAACATATTAATTGGTACAGGTAATCGTATCAGATTATTTCATGGGTTTTTGCAAGGATTTTATTATTTTGGTTCATGTTATATGGGCTCGGGCAAATTTTAGCTGCACTTATTGTGTCTCTTTTGATGAGACATTATTATTGAAAAAGTGGTGGCCTCAGCATCCTATCTTCCTCTTTACCTATTACTTATTGGTTATTTGACAACCTTACTCCTACCATCCTTTATTTGACTCTTACATACTTCTTTGGGCCAACCTCTTGTGTGTTGCTTTGGTTGGGAGTTTAAGTCCATTGAGACTTTATATATATATTGTGGGTATTTTATCACTGTCTTATGAATGACGGACATTACCCACTTATCAGGTCTTTTATTGCCGTCTTGTGAATAACAAGCATTTATCACGTATCAGTGCCCGGGTTGGGACACCGCGATGGAGGAGCTTATTACTACATATATGTTACCCCCCATAAGTGGTAGTTATTACTCCTGCCACTTGAAAGTCATTGTCCTAGGGAGGGACACGGTGATGGAGGAGTTTTTTCTGCACTTCTGAGCTCTACGTATAAACCCACTACCTACAAAAGATAGGAGTGCCACTACCTGAGAATGATAGGAGTAGGCCTTATATCCAGCATGGGTTATGACTGGAGTATGGAGTGATGTCATACGGCTTGGAGTGATTTTACTCTCACTTATCTTATGCCAGTTGGGCCTCATGAAAGAGAACACCAGTGTGAGGGGGAGTGTTGGATGATATGGAGGACTACCATTTTATACGACAAGATCCTATACATCATTTGTAGCAAGATAGGAGTTCATAATGCTCTCTCGTCCCCAGTTTGAGGGGAAGTGTTGGAAGATGGGTCCAAACCCATAAGACATGGACTCGCCATGATCACACGAGCTGGTGGGACCCACCATGATAACGTGAGGTGGCATGATGAGTCCTACACAATAAGAAGTCTTGCAGAACCAAAATTATTATGGAAGCATGTCTCTTAGAAGAGTTTCAGTTTAAAGGTGTTTTAGTCATGTTAGTTTTCTTTTTATATTGAGTTATTTAATTATGTTAGGACTTATCTTTAAGTGTTAGAGTTTGGGTGTAATTGGGACAAAGGTATAGTTTAATTGTAATTGGACTCTACTACCTTCCTATATTATAAATAGAGGTTCATGTACTCTGATTACAACAAATCAATGAAGTATTTATCTTTTCCATAAATTCAACAGTTATATAAAAAGGATATTATAAAATATTTTTTATCTCAATATCTATTAGTAATATCAAAATAATATTAATTTATTAACTTAATATATAAAAATTAAAATATTCACACGAATACTTACTTTTATAATATAAAAAAACTTAATGCAATTATTATATTAAAAGTGTTTAAATTATCACACTTAAACTAACGTATATTCGCAGGTTATATTTGTTTAAATTCATTACCCATTGTACTATGCTAACAACGTAATAATAAAAATAAAAAATAACATTGTTGATTTTCAGGACTCCATGAATTTATCTCATGGAGAAAAAGGAAAAGAAATCCATTGGGAGAAAACTTGAGGAAGAAGGGTTATGGAATTGATGATCCTAACCCTCCCCCTGAATCTCTATTTATAGATTTATGAACCTACTATATTACAATAATACCCCTGAACTTAGGGTTTAGGGTTTTAACCCTAGAACTTTAACTTAATTACAATAATGCCAACTCTATGAAATGACTTTTTATTTACATCCTGCCATCATTGTATGTGGGCCTATGGGCCTTTTCCTTGATCTGTGGGCCTTAAGCCCGTCTTCTATATCTCTTGGTTGCATGTCTTCCTTGGTCTTATGGGCTTGGGCCTTCCTTGGTCGTGTGGGCTTGGGCCCTATCTTCCAACACTCCCCCTCAAGTTGGGGGTGAGCGAACAATATGAATTCCCAGCTTGCTGCAAATGATGTATAATATTTTTTTATAAAATGGCACATTTTCCAATATGCCTTCATCTTCCAACACTCTCCCTCATGCTAGTGCTCTCGTTCATGAGACCCAGTTGGCATAATATCAGTGAGAGTAAATCACTCCTAACCACTAAGACATTGCTCCATACTTCAGTCATAACTCATGTTGGATGTAGGACATACTCCGTCTTTTGTAGGTAGTGTGTCTATCGGAATTGCTCTGAAGTGTCCACCTCCACCACCGTGTCCCTCCACAGGACAACGAGTCTCAAGTGGTAGAGTAATATATGATATTAATGGGGGAAAGTAACATAAATATAATTATAATTTCCTCCATCATGGACTTCCGACTTCAAATATTTTTTATATTTTTTACGGGGATGAAGTTCCGATAAAACAGAGTAAGCTCAGCCCAGGAACATCGTAACAACAATCAAGAAGATAGCCAACGCAGAACTTTATTTTAATACAAAGCTGATTTCGTCCCACCACATACTCTTAGAAAAGCTTCAATGGCTTCTGGACTTACAGAAGAAGAAACTAAAAATGAAAACGAACAGGGAATAGGTATTACTCTGGATGCGATTTGTTGCTGAAGAACACCTCTATTTATAGGTGATTTGTAGCACTGAATCGAGGAAGACAGCAGGGAGACAGCTACGGAAATAAGATAAAGGAAGCTTCCTTTCTCTTCCGGCGCCGATGGATGCCTCTGTACCCTCCGTCCACTGGAACGGTCAGTACAGAGTCACCTCTATTTTTCGCTCCTTCCATTAATTCCCGTTTACAGTTGAGTCCTTTTAATTTTTCGTTCATGCTTGGGTCTCCCTGGACCCCGTCGCCAAGGGGGCCAGCCCCCTTGGACCCGCGTCGGGGCTGTCGCCCCGAACCCCGCGTTCGTTTTACATTTTCTTCACAAATAACCATTGCGGTCACAATTTGACCTCATCAGCGTCAAAGCCAGAACTGTTAACTAATTTACTCACTCTCGACATTGGCTCTCCTCATAATTGGGGGCCAGTGAATACATTAGATTGGCAATAATTCGTGAGAGGTGGGCATTGACACACTAACAATTCCTCCATCATGAACTTCCAACCAGAAATATTTTTGATCCTCTGTCATGGACTCCCAACCACAAATAATTTTGGTATTTTTTATTGGGATGAGGTTCCTCCGTCATAGACTCCTAACCACAAATAATTTTGATATTTTTGACGGGGATATAGTTCCTCCATCATGGACTCTCAATCACAAATATTTTTTACAGGAACAAATAAATAATGGTATGAGGCTGTCTCTTCTTCAATAATAATGTCTCATCAAAAGAGACACAATAGCAGCAGGTGAAATGGGCTCGAGCCCATTTAACATGACCCAGAACAGAAGTCACGCTCGGTTGGAAAGCTATTGGGTTAACTCGCCGGTCCGGGTTATGGGATAGCTCATGCACTGAACCAGTGCTCAGATAAAATTTCTTAACTGAGGAACCTTTAATTGGGAAACAGTGCCTTCTTCCCCAACCGAACAGAGCGGCAAAAAACTTTCTTCGTCCAGAACCGGCAACAGCAGGATAGTGATGGCAGAGCAATGGCTGGAGATCCTTATGAATAGAGCAAGATCGAATCAAGATCAGAAATAATCTTTCCGGAATAAAATAGCAGAGAAGATGGACACACAGAGATTTCCTCGGTGTCTCAGGCTGTTTCTGTGGCAAAGAAAATAATCTAGCGAAGAACTTGTATAATCAACAAGACATGCTCTTTTTGGAACTTTTTTGAGTTGCCTTAAAGCAGGTAAAATCAAATCAAGATCTTCCCGAAATATATGATTGGTAAGATGACTGATTCGAGCTTACTGGTGCTTTCCGAAAAAATATTTCCAACAGAAAACATGTTGGCTGGAAGATAATAAGCAACAACAAAATAATTCTGGATGGTGACTATTGATTTCAAGAACGATATTACGGTTGTTGGAATGACAGTGGTGGAGATTTCTAGCAAGATTTTTCCATCTCTCCACGAGAAATGGAACCTGTTAATGATAGTTCCCACTTACATTAGTGAGTATAAAAATCTTGCATTTATTAGTTGGCAGAAGAGGTTTCCTACGTGGCTAGTCATTTTGGGATAGGGACTTCGACCCAATTTGATATGGTATCAGAGCAAGGTTCTCATATGTGGTCATCCACCCAAATTATCCACGTGCTACCATGTGAATCCAAATTATCCTCATGCTACCACGTGAGGGGGAGTGTTAACGATAGTCCTACATACATTAGTGAGTATAAAAATCTTGCATTTATTAGTTGGCGAAAGAGGTTTACTAAGTGGCTAGTCATTTTAGGATAGGGCCTTCAACCCAATTTGACAAAACCAAACTCGTCTTCTCCAGTGAAGGCAATAAACAGAGCGCATAGCTGGCGCTCAGGAAGCTTAGCAGCGTCAGTAGAGTGTTGTCAATGAAGGAGAAGGCAGACGAAGACAATGCTAGCGTAGACCGTCAAAAAGCAGTAGTAACATCCGACAGCAGCAACACACGGATCTATGGGACGGAGAGAAGACCGGCCTCGTCGAAGAGATACCATGAAGCTTCCTCTGGCTCTTGAGCTTGCCGCATGACGAAAAGAAGCTATCTTCTTTTATAATATTTCCAACGAGAACAATAATGTGGCTAGTGCAGTAACGAAGCCAACTGGATCCCTGCCTCTGATGGGTCGCCAGAGTTATTTGTAGAAGGATACTCTCCTGGTTGAGAGACGAATCGGGTTGACAGGACCAAGTTGCATTCATGCTAAAAAGCAAAGAAGTAACCCATATACTGCTGCCTTCGATCGATTATCATGTTGGGCTCATGCTATAAAGACGAGTCAACTCGGCTCAACATAGATACGAAAAAAAAGTGTGCAGAGAGAGAGAGAGAGAGTTGTGGTTGCCTCGAGCATACAGGCATGGTGGATGATACAATTTAACCAAAAAAAAAACAAACTGTCTAAGAATTAAAAGAGAAAAAAAAATTCTAATCCGAAATGAAGGAGAATTAAACCTGAAAAATCATAGTAGGAATCCTGAAAATCATAGGTCTGATACCATGTTGATTTTCAGGACTCCATGAAGAAAAAGGGAAAGAAACCCATTGGGAGAAAACTCGATGAAGAAATCTTATGGAATTGATGATCCTAACCCTCCCCCTGAAGCTTTATTTATAGATTAATAAAACTATTGTATTACAATAATACCCTGAACTTAGGGTTTAGGGTTTTAACCCTGGAACTTTAACTTAATTACATCAATGCCATCTCTATGAGATGACTCTTTATTTACCATCTAACATCATTGTATGTGGGCCTATGGGCCTTCTCCTTCATTTGTGGGCCTTGAGCCCATCTTCTATATCTCTTGGTTGCATGGATCTTCCTTGGTCTTATGGGTTTGGGCCCATCTTCTAACACACTTTGATATGTGGGCCTTCCTCGGTCGTGTGGGCTTGGGCCCTATCTTCCAACAAACACATATAACTCAATCACCTATTTAATATAAAAAAGCTACAACTGTACATACAAAATACAACCAAAAAAATATTTAATGCCATTAAAACATAATAGTCAATAATTTTTCCACATTTGAATTGCTAATACATCTCAAAAATATGATGCTCTTGTAGATTGTATTGCAGACTCCCTCTGAGTACTTATTTGAGTGTCCACATCGTCCTTAAAATCATCACCACTATCACTGTCTTCATTTTTAATTATATTGTTATCTTCACAATGTTCTTCACCAAAATCATCACTTGAATCATGTTTTTCATCTTTAAATAAATCCATGTAATCCTCCATGGGTATATAATTATGCAATATACAACAAGCAATCATAATTTTTACCTGGACATCAAAATCAAAAGGAGGAGCATCTTTTAATATCTTGAAATGAGCTTTTAAAGCCCCAAATATATGCTCGATAGTATTCCGTTAAGATGAGTGTCTTTGATTAAATACTTCTCTTTCATCTGTAGGAGTATTATCTCCAAATTCTTGCAAGTGATAACGAGTCCTTCAATAGGGTGCCAAAAACCCTAAGCCCTCTCAATGCCCTTCCCAAAAAATGCTAGAAATCCATATCTAGCGATACCATCCACTAGTTTTGGGAAAGGACAGGTGCTCCCTTTCAGTGCTTATTTCTTGAGCCTAATGGACTAACTATTTACATTTTCGGGTCCTTTCATACACCTTTCTTGTCACAAGGCAATATGGAATTTTATTTTTCAAATATTTGCACATCTTAAAAGAAAAGATTACCTCAGTATGAATATTTTTCCTAGAAATCATTCCAAGAAACTTCAAGGGGGGGTTAGTGCATTTTCAAAGTGAAAGTGAAAGTGAACTATTTTTTTGTGTTTGTATGCACAATGCAAAATATAGAGGAAAGTACAAAAGAAAATTATTAATAAAATATTCTAATAGATTTAAATTTTATAGGATATTTTTTATCTAAGTTTTCTATTAATAAGTTAGGATAGATTTTAACTCTTCTTTCTTAATCAATAATAATAATAATAATAATTTAATTAATTAATTAATTAATTATAGAAATAAAATAATTAAATTTTTTTACTCTTATGATATCCAAATGCATAATCAAATTGTTACTTTTTAATATCTAAATTCTCACTTTCGAAATATTAATTAAATATAATATTCAAATTTATAAACTTAATTAAATAAAAAAAGATGGTATTTTATTATTCAAAATTACTTCTAAAATTAAATTTTATAAGATTTTTTATTTAAATAAAAAAATATTTAATTTATTTTAAATGATTAAATAACTAAAAATAAATTAAGATTATTTATTTAATTAAATATATATAAAAGGATTAAATAAATCCATACTTTTATATTATTCAAATGTTAATCAAATTGTTAATTTAAAAACTCTAAATTCTCACTCTTAAATAAGTGATTAAATATAATGTTAAAAATAAGGATTTAATGTAAATAAAAAAGTTTATTGTGTTTTATAAAATCATCTAATATATTTACCTTTTACTTTAGATAACTATATTTAACTAAAATAAAATAATTTTAAGTTGTTTTAAATTAATTAAAAATTAAAAATTAACATTTTTAAATTAATAAGTAATTTTAAAAAATATTAACATGTTTTAAATCAATAAATGCTTTTTAAAAATAATTATTTATTTAATTAAATAGATTAAAAATGATCTAACAAATACTTACTTTTATAATATCCAAATTCTTAATGAAATTGTTACTTGTGTAAAATCTAAATTCTCACTCTTAAATTAGAAATCAAATATAATATTAAAATAAAGAATTTATATAAATAAAAAATACGGTATTTTATTATATAAAACTATTCAATTAGATTTAACTTTTATAATATACTTTTATTTACTATTTTTTAATAAAGAAAGATAAATTGCAACTTGTTTAAATTAATAAATTAATTAAGCTTTTTAATTTACTTATATGTATTTAATTTTATTATATCCAAATGCAAAAGTGAGAGGGCAGAATGAGCATAACAAGAGTGAGAGAGCAAGTGAGCAGGCGAGTGAAAGTGAATTCACTAGCCTTAGGAGTGATTTAACTTTCTCTCGTTTTTCTCAAGAAAAATTGTCACTTGACACTTATGGTGCACACTAACAGGTTTTGGGTTATTTTCACTAGTGAAATTACTTTTATTTTGACTTTCACTTTGTACTAATGGGGCTTTAGTGTGCTCAATGAAAAGTGCAACGTGAAGTACTTTCTTGTGTTAGTATACACAATGGAAAATATAATGGAAAGTAGAAGATGAGTTTATTAATAAAATATTGTGATAGATTTAACCTAATTAATATAGTTTTATTTAGAATTTTCAATTAACAAAATAAGATAAGTAACTTAAAAATTAAAAATAAAACTAGGTGGAAGGCTTTCATGGCCTTCATTCAAGAGCCCATGGGATATTTTCAATTTTGCCAACTCTATGAACTTCTAGAACGCTATCACCATGATCGCCACCATCTACCCAATTTTGATGGTATCCTAATTTCTTCCACCTATTGACCTAGTTAATAATTTGTTGTTTCTCTTCATCTCGTTTCTAACACCAAAATTGGAAACTGGAAGAGAGGCCAAGATATGGAACTATCCATTCGAAAGGGCGGGGAAGGATGCAAGGTTACCCAGAGGGAGCATTTGCACTACTGTTCCGATAGGGGCACTCCCGACAACGTATCAATTGGAAAAAATTAGGTATGAATTGAAAGACCAATCTGTTGCGTTGAACTTGTGAGCGACTGTGGAGAGCATTCTAGAAGCCCATAGAGTTGGCAAAATTGATAATATCGTCGAACTGATACACCGTCGGGAATGCCTCTATCGGAACAGTAGTGCAAATGCTCTCTCTAGGTAACTTTGTATCCTTCTCCACCCTTTTGAATGCACAGTTCCATATCTTGGCCTCCTTCCAATTTACAATTTTGGTGTTAGTAACGAGACAAAGAGAAACAACAAATTATATATTAGGTCAATAGGTGGAAGAAATTAGGATACCATCAATTGTAGTAACCCAAAATTGGGTAGATGGTGGCGATCGTGGTGAGAGCATTCTAGAAGTCCATAGAGTTGGAAAAATTGATAATATCCCATGGGCTCTTGAAGCCCATGAAAACCTTCCTCCTAGTTTATTTTTAATTTTTAAGTTTCTTATCTTATTTTTTTAATTGAAAAATCTAAATAAAACTATTTTAATAAGGTCAAATCTATCATAGTATTTTATTAATAAACCCATCTTCTACTTTCCATTATATTTTCCATTGTGTACACTAACACAGTAAAGTACTTTACTTTGTACTTTTCATTGAGCACACTAAGGCCTCGTTAGTACACTCTGAAGTGAAAGTGAAAGTGAAAATGAATTACTTTCACTAGCGAAAGTAATCCAAAACTTGTTAGTGTGCACCGTAAGTGGCGAGTGGCACTAATTCTTGAGAAAAAACGAGGGAAAGTGAAACCACTCCTCCCTAAGGCTAGTCAATTAGCTTTCACCAGCGCGCTAACTCACTCTTTCACTCTTCGTATGCTCATTCTGCCCTCTCACTTTTGCATTTGAAAATAATAAAATTAAATATTTATTTAAGTAATTAATTATTAATTTAAACAAGTTGAAATTTATCTTACGTTATAGATAGAATAGTTAAATAAAATTATATTATAAAAATTAAATCTAACAGAGTAATGTTAATATTTTTTGAAATTATTTATTTATTTAAAACGAGTTAGTTGTTTTTATTAATTTATAACTACTTAAATTTTATTTTATTTTAGCCAAATTTAGCTATCTAAAATAAATTTTAAATATATTAGATGATTTTATAAAATAAAAAAATTTATTTATATAAAATCCTTATTTTTACATTATATTTAATGACTATTTTAAGAGTGAGAATTTAGATTTTGTAAGGTAACAATTTGATTAACATTTGGATAATATAAAACTAAGGGATTGTTTAATCATTTTATATATACTTAATTAAATAAATTGTCTTAATTTATTTTTGATTATTTAATACTTTAAAATAAATTATATATATTAGAGTTTATTTAAATAAAAAATATAATAAAATTAAATTTGTAAAATTATTTTTTAATAATAAAATACCATATTTTTTATTTACATAAATTTATAAATTTTAATTTATATTTAATTAATATTTCAAGAGTGAGAATTTAGATATTAAAAAGTAACAATTTGATTAAGCATTTGGATATCATAAAAGTAAAATTTGTTAAGTATTTTATTTATATATATATATATATATATATATATAATTAAATAAATAAATAAAGTTTAATTTTATTATTATTGATGAATTAAGAAGAGTTAAAATCTATCCTAACTTATTAATAGAAAAGTTAGATAAAAAATATCCTATAAAATTTAAATATATTAGAGTATTTTATTAATAAATCTCTTACGTACTTTCCACTAAACTTTCCATTGTGCATACTAACATAAAAAAATAATTTACTTTCACTTTAACTTTGAAAATGCACTTACCCCCCCTTGAAGTTTCTAGGAATGATTTCTAGGGAACCTATTCGTACGAAAGTAATTTTTTCTTTTAAGATGTGCAAATATCTAAAAAAAGAAAATTCCATATTGCCTTGTGACAAGAAAGGTGTATGAAAGGACCTGAAAATGTAAATAGCTAAAGTCCATTAGGCTCAAGAAATAAGCACTGAAAGGGAGGACCTATCCCTTCCCAAAACTGGTGGAGGATATCGTTGGATTTGGATTTCTAGAATTTTTTGGGAAGGGCTTTGAGATGGCCTAGAGCATTATCTATATCATTTTTAGGAAGTTTTAATTTAACTTACTCAACAATTCCTTAGGTTGAATGGTACCAAGACGGTGGTTTGGTGGACAAGAAGAGAAGAATTCCTTTGGTGAGTATTAGGAGGAAGTTTTGAAGGTTTCTAATACTATTCACTTAAATTGCATTTCTCATTGTATCGAAGTTGGCATTTGGATGGAAAGGACTGAATGAGAAATGGTATATGTTTGATCACACAACTTCAGATTGGACGTTTTGATGGTTTCAAATTCTGGTCACATAAATTGTATCTTCTCACTATATGGAAGTTGGAATTTGGATGAAAAGGATTGAATGAGAAATGGAATATGTAGCGCAATATCCATAAAGAGCAAGAGGTGAAAAAAAAATGACAAAAAACACTAACAAGACAAGTGTGAATAATAAACCATTCTTGTGCTCCTAAAACATCATTCTAATATCCAAATTTCAATAAGTACTTCATCACACAATATAATAAAACTTATTATGATACATTAACCATTCTTTTAGAACATCTACGAATTACACTTCCACATTCAACCATCACAACACACATTTTTGAATGCTCAAATCAATGGTGTCAGATAAAAGAACTTTTAATGAATATAGTTGGAACACCGTGTTACGATATGTTAAAATGTATATTAAATGTAATTTATGTTCATAATTGTTGTATAATTTGGGATATGTACATAGGGTTATTTGATTAGGCTTAATGGGGGGGGGGGGGGGGGGGGTATTGTCTTGGGCCCATGGGCCATTTTGTAATAGGAAAACCTAAAGGTTAAATGCCTAATGAAAGGGGGAAAATCCCCAATGAAAACATTTTGATTAATCTTTCGTCTGCTTCATTTCGCCGTGAAACCAGAGAGCTACGCTCTCTCTTGTGGGTGTTTGGACTGTTCCGCCAGTCCCTTGATTTTTATTTGTCATGGTATCAGTGCTCTGAAGATTAACCGTCTGACACATTTTTGTTCGACGACCTATGTTGTTCGACGAGTTTTTTTTTGTTTTCGGCATTGATTTCGGGCATCGTTAGAAAAACTTGTCGGGTGGTTCCGTTGCCGAAAAAGCTTTGGGGGTTCCGTTGCCAGGAAGAGGGTTCTAGCCGGATGGGGAAACGAAAGAAAGAGGGTTCTCGCCGGAAGGGGAAACGAAAGGGGTGGTTTTTGGGGGTTGTCGGAAAGCATTGTCTGAACTCGGGAAAGTTGTGGTTTCGTCGGCGAAAAAGCTCCATCGGTGGTTTCGTTGCCGGAGAAGCTACAACGGGAAAGGGGTTCTCGTCGGGAAACTCGCCGGAAGGGGGAACGAAGGTACGATTTTTTTTTCTCCCGCGCTTTCGATTGATTATTTGGCATAAGGTCGTTATGCAATTTGCGAACCTTTGGGGGCCAATTTGAAATTTCTGAAAGTTTTGGGGGCCATTCTGGAATTTCTGAAGGTGTGAGGGCATTTTTCGAATTTCTAATAGTTTGGGGGTCTAATTTGAATTTCTATTAACCTGGGGCAAATCTTGGATTTCTGCAAGTGTAGGGGTCTATTTGAAATTTCTTATCTTGTGGGGGTGCATTAGGAATTTTTCTAGATTCGATCTTATCATGTCAGCAGACCAGTCCGATTTCGCTCCTATTCGGTTCACGGGCAAGAACTACAGTACTTGGGAATTTCGGTTCCGGTTATTTGTTTAGGAAAGAGGTTTATGGGGTCATATTGATGGGAGTGATCTGGCACCTGGAGATGATAACGCATTGTCAAAATGGATCATCATGGATGCTAGAGTCATGACTTGGATACTTGGATCTCTTGAGCCTCACTAGACCCAAATCTGAGGCCCTACAAAACTGCCGCAGATATGTGGAATTACCTCCACAAGGTTTATCATCAAACCAGCACAGCCCGTCGATTTTAAGTTGAATATGAACTTGGATGGAAAGGACTGAATGAGAAATGGAATTTGTTTGCTCACACAACTTCAGATTGGATGTTTTGATGGTTTCAAATTCTGGTCACATAAATTGTATTTTCTCACTGTATGAAAGTTGGAATTTGGATGAAAAGGATTGAATGAGAAATGGAATCTATAGAGCAATATCCATAAAGAGCAAGAGGTAAAAAAAAACGAAGACAAAAACAATCTAACAAGACAAGTGTGAATAATAAACCATTCTTGTGCTCCTAAAACATCATTCTAATATTCAAATTTCAATAAGTACTTCATCACACAATGTAATATAAGTTATTACGATACATTAACCATCCTTTTAGAACATCTAAGAATTACACTCCCACATTCAATCATCACAACACACATTTCTGAATGCTTAAACCAATGGTGTCAGATTAAAGAACTTGTAACGGGTTTAGTTGGAACACCGAGCCTGCAACAAACTTGAGTCATAATGATAAGACGGTTCCATGAATAGATGTGATGTGCGCAATATGAAAGTCTGACAGTTATGGGTGGTTTCAAACCAAGCCGGCTCGAGCTCGGCTCCATTCTGGCACGGTTTAATTCAGTATACCTGGATCTTGAGCCGATTTTGAGATCCGGGATCGGTTTGTTTAAATTAACGAGCCGAGCTCGACTGAATCAAGGTTTGGCTCGAAAACTCATGAGCCAGCTCGTTAATTTAACAAGCGGTGCGGGATTCGGGGGAGTCGGGACTAGGGAGCGAGTGGGAGAGAGGGGAGAGAGAGCAACGGGGGAAAATTCTTCCTCCCTCGTCACCGCTGAACCCCTCCCCCCTCCCATCCGTTGTTGTGGCCACCTTTGTCGCTGTCGACAATTGCCTCACCGGCCGCCTTCTGCCTTTTCGTCACCACTGATTTTGTGGCCACCACTATATTTCTTCCCCCTAGTCTGCCTTCACATTTGTTTCCGTTGTCACCGCTTCAGTCGTCACAACCGTTATCACCGAAAAAAGTTCCTTGCCGACGCCGCTGGAAGCTTTTCCCTCCGCGTTGTTCCTCATCCATGGTGGAAACTAGAGGACCTAAGTTAGAAGGAAAAAAATAATCCCCCCTAGCGAGAAGACAATTTCCTCATCAATAGACGACGCCGGTACCCCCCCCCCCCCCCCCCCCCGGACACTCTCGATGTGGACCAGGCACACCTCCGCTTCTCTCGTGTCAGGTTACCCTCCGCCGCGAAAAATCTGACCCTATACACTACTTCCGTCGAGTACCATCGCAGGAAGCTTCCATTTTTTCCCCGCTTTCGGCCATCGAAACGGTGTGACTCCTCCGTCAAGATCGTCGCCATTGCACAAGTTACTGGTGGAGATTTCCGAAGAGAAAGTCCTTATAATAGATGGAATTTTGGTGGACGAGCCGCCTGGTGCCGCTCGTGCTCGGTCATCGGCGTCGGAAATAGGCTTTTTCTCTCTCACAAACCCCAATTCTTACAAGACAAGGGTATGCCGCTCGTGGGAGGACTTGGGCCCGTGAGCATGTGCGTCAAAATGCCTGGTGCTTACCTCTCGTTTCCGACGTCGTTCTGTACTGTTCACGCAAATATTTAATTGCTATTTCTATTGAATGTCGATTCTCACTTTGAAAACGGAAAAGAGCAGCTGCCATCAGTACGTCAGTTTCAAACGCCCTTGTTGAATTTCATATTTACTTGCCTTCTTGTTTCATTTTCAGTTCCTTTCTTTGCTTCTCTACGTAAGATGCTCTTTGATTTTAAGCATTTTCAAATTTAATAATGAAAAGGCCTAATACTATCCAGGAAAGTAATTTTTCTGTGTGAGTGAGCTGCAATTTCTATTGGTTTATGTTATCTATCTCATATGTTTCTAGAATGGATGAAGAGATTGTGGTTTTGTTTTTGATTTAATGTTGCAGGGAAAGCTGATATTTTCCTAGTTATGATTGGTTGATTCGACATAATGTCCAGGATAGCTAACTTTAAAAAGGTAAAAGTAAAAGTGGTTTTTTGGCTACATTTCCATGCTACACAAGTAAGCCTTTTGTTAAATATGACCTTCTGTTAGAGCTAAGTTTATTTCCATTCCAGAATGTGGCTTTTTCATTGCTCTTGAAATGGCTATTTGGATAGATATCTCAGCATTTAGTTTTCATCTGGCATTGTTTCAAGTTTCTTGAGCTAGAGCTACCACTGATTTGTGGAGTGGAATTGACCTATCATTTGGTTGCTAGTTGTATTGCCCTAATAATGATCTGAAAGATTTTTTATTTTTTTATTCTTGTTGATACGGGAAAGACAACAAAAACAAAAACAACCAAAGCCAATGTGGGGAATGAGAACTGCAAATGGTCGGATCCTATCTATGAGACTGCAATACTATTCCAAGATGCTAAAACTAAAATGTTTGAGGAGAAGCTCTACAACCTTGTGGTTGCAATGGTATCTGTCGTTCTTTTGAACTTCTCTCTCTCTCACTCACTTGGACCCTGTATCTCATCTCTTTCTTTTCTTATAGAAGCCTATTATTTTGTTATTGTGTTAAACTAATTTTGAGTTCTTTATCTTCAGTAGACATTTAGAAGGGATATTCTTCTGTTTTGTCAAAGATCATCTCGTTCCAGCATACTTGGTGAGGCCACCATAAATCTGGCGGACTTGCAGACGCATCAAAACCTTTATCTACTGCACTTCCTCTTCGGGGGGTGGCAATTCTTGTGTTGGATTAGTTTCCTTTGTGTGTTGTTGATGATGATCGTTTTTTCATGCCTTGGTAACCAGCAACTTGCAAGTATCTTCTTCTTTTTCTTCCAAACTACTAACTGCACTCACAACTTCTTGAATTTTGGAAAGAAGAAAATCAGACCTGTAGGTGATCTGAAAAGAAAAAAAAATTCTATCTTTTGCTACTAATTGGGCCTGCTTAGATTCAACTTCATTAAGTGAATACTTCAAACTCATGTGTTTTGTACTTCTCATAGTGTTTGCCTTGTGTCATGCAAAAGGTATAAAAAATGGTAATGTTGTGAATTTTATCTATATGGCAGGTTATAATCCAACTTCTCACATCTAAAACTGGCTTCAGCTGTTGCTTTAGTGATCCTACAAATTTGCATTGACTTCATTATTAACACTATAGTTTGAGACGTTGGATAAGGGTATTGATTCATCTAAGTGAAGCATGTTTTCCCAGAGCTAAGTGATTTGATGTGGAGAGAAGTTTTGTTGCATCGATCTTTGGGGTTTTCCTATCATCTTCTTGTGGCTTCGTCTCGATTTTCTAGAAGTTTTGAGTTTTAATTATTTTTGAAATCGTTAGTTGGTCTAAATTTTCATTGGATTGTCATAGAGAGTTTGAACAACAATGAGATGTCAGAGAGAGGAGATTTTAGATGCCCACTGGTCCAAGCGTTCATGATAAATCTGCCAAAAAAGTGTCATCTTTTGCAGAGGCGGCAAATGATCAAATTGACAAGGTTTAGAATTGTCATTTCTTGCTAGAGTTTAAACGTACATTAAACAAACAATGAGAAACATATTTAGGAACTTACTGGAAATGGAATGAATCAAATTACTAACATGCATATATGCATATTGTTCATATACACTGTTATGAACTCAATAGCAGGCCGAGTAATGCAAAGGCACAATGGTTGAGTCTTTTATTATTAAGTTAATTATTTTTCTTTCTATTTACTTTTACTTCATTTTTATTTTAATTGATGAGTTAGTATGCCATAGGAGCATTATTGTAATTCTTTCTCTTGAACCCTTGTTAGCGTAAACCCTACTTAAGGGGTGAAAGGAATGAGAAAAGACAAGTCTGATTTTAGTATAACCAGGGTTTTGAGTTCTCCTAAAGGAGCTCAGGGGTGTGCGTTCACCTTAATGAACCTAGGGTTTTCAAGCTTCCTTTCGACTTGATTCTTCTCTTCTCTTCTTCTTCCCTATGAATCACTGTGTTAGATCCGGGACAATAACAACTGGGTATTAGAGCAGGGTAACATGGGGTATTCCAGCATTGACGAGTTAAGAGATTTGGTTGTTAGAGTGCAGAATGTATGGGTAAAAAATGAGGTGAGGTTTGCTTATATCAGACAGCTGATGGAACAAATCCCAACTCTTTGACTCCAAATCGACAGACTTGAAAAGGAGGTACGAAGGGCAGCAATGTAGGCATAAGCTGAGGCATGAATGAAAAGAATCAACCAGCAACTCGATAGACTCAAAATAGAAATGTGTATAGCAGCAATGCCTGATGATATACGTCCGTCTTCCATTGAAAAGTCTCCATTCTAGAAGAAGACGGGGCAACCTTTGTCTCGGCAAATAATTTTGGCTGTTCCGAAGTCGATCGACCTCAAATTTCTTCGGAACAACCCGATTTGGGTTAGTAAGTTTTTGTCGAGCTCCTCTATACTCGGCAACCTAAACTGAAGCCCAGCCTCTAGAAATCCGAAGTCAAGGAGACTGGAAATTTCCGAGCCTAGAGGCTCAATGATAAAGTTTGGCCAGATACCTCCTTCGTCAACATAGTGGCTGTTGTTCGCCGTCGATAAAAATTTCCTAAGGTCATTCTTCTCGGCAACGACGGCGCGGGGAAGATCTCGTTGACAAATCAACAGGTCGTGCTCGCAGATGCGAACAAGAAAGACCAAAAACCCAAAATCTTTGATTTCACAGTGGAAATTGTTGCCTTGGCCGAAAAAGAGAATTCATGCAGTAAAATTAAACAATTGTCTCCCCTTATCTCAATTTGTTTCCCACATGTTGTTCGTTACAATGGTAAACACTAGCCAGAAAATGGGCTACCAGAGAAATGGCGTCACAGTGGATTCTGGTGTGCCGTCTCTGCCTTACTATCCTGGTTGTGGTCTTGTTTCTGTGCAGGCTGTGGCCAATCTTTGAAGGAACCTCATTGAGAAGATCAACTACTTCATCACCGTTGGTGCTTACAACTAATTCTTGCGAACCTTCAGAGGTCGTTTGTGGAACAAATCCTTTGGTTCACATGTATTCAGCCTGAGAAGATGTAGTGTCCACTCGAACACTGTTCTACGAAATTATTCCACCAGGTCTGGTTTCTTGGAATTATATGGTGTACCGTTATGCAAAGTGTGGGGCTATGGCGTCTACCAGGGAGCTATTCGACTTAATGCCGAAACAAGACGTTGTAGTTGGTGGACCGCCACCTAGCCTCTATATGTCATTAGTGGCCGTGGGGATGAAACCATAAAATCAAAGAGCCCATAAAATCAATGGCGCACCTGTATCTTCTTCCCTAAAAATGCTGGGAACACAGTGCATATACAGGAAAACTTTTGGGTGTTTCCATAATTAGAGTGACAGTGAATTTATGGCTGGTCAGCTTTGAGCATTCGGATATGTAATGCGTGATAATCCAGAGGAGGCAAATCCTTGGTTCACTAATACGTGTACTGTGAAATCTCCTAGTCCATCAGCCAAGGAAACTTTAAATTCAAAATGCAAAAAGGATGGTATGTCCCTTGTAGTGGCTGGATGTGTGTCTCAAGGAAGTAGATACTTGAAGGAGCTTGGAGGGATTAGTATAACTGAAGTGCATACACTGTTCTGGAAAGCTCTTGGTGCTTGCCAGATATATGTTGAAATGCTAAGAGGTATTAAGACAGGAGCTGGGAGCATGGTTGAAATCATGCAAATTGATAGGGGAGGTGCTGCGGCAATTTTGCACTCTATATCAATAGGAAGGCTTCCACTTGCCGAGGCAATGAATGCCAATTTATCAGCTGCTGCTACAGCAATTCGCCAGAGAGCAGTAATTGGTCTTCGTGAGTCATCTCAGAAGAATTATAGCGACGTTGTTGCTGTCAAATCAGACCTAAACTATATTGGTCAGCGGATAGAGAAAATACTTCAACTGAAGAATTATATTGTTGTTAGTGAGCACATAATCAGGTATAGAATCTTTGTTAAAAAATTTATTGAGTCACCCGACGTGATAAAAATGTGTGTTCGGAAGTGTGACCCAAATATGGCAATAAGCCTCATGAATGTGAATGGCCACCATTAGACCTATACAATGCATATCTACAAGCGAAAGAAAATATTACATGTCCTTGCTGATCAGGTGACATATACCATACTCCTAAATGTCTATTGTCTGGCTGGGAGTGTAGAGAGGGCACAAGATATTTACGAGAAAGTAAGACATATGGCATCAGTTGGGGCTTGCAGATTACATCTCACCACCTACAACACAATTATAAAGGTTTTTGTAGATGCCAAAATGTGGCAATTGGCATGGAAAATAACAAAAGAGATGGTCTCAAATGGTGTTAGTCCTAATGTTGTCACCTGGTCATCATTGATTAGTGCCTTTGCTAAAGCAGATCTAATGGAGCGTGCAATTCACACATTTGATGAAATGCTCCTCTTTGGCTATGAACCTTCATTGAAGCGGCAACTTCTAATCTCCACCATTTTTATGACTGTTTGGATTGCAATTGTCAGCTACATTGCTCTGCCATCCAATTTCACCCTCTATGACTTTGGAGTTGCGAAACCAGTTAAGAATTGGCACTTCTTCTGTGTTGCTATTGAATTGTGGGTTGGACTCATTATTGGATACACAATGGAGTATTACACTAGCAATGCTTACAGTCCTGTGCAGGATGTTGTTGCTTCTTGCAGAACAGGGGCAACAAAAAATATGATTTGTGGCCTCATACTGGGTTACAAGTTTTTCATAATTCTACTTAGGTTTCTGTCTTGCTGCCATATATAGACTTTTTGTGGCAGTTTTGGGAATGTTTAGCACAATTACAACCAGGCTTGCGCTTGACACCTATGGACTCAGGGGGAGGAAGATCATGTAGCTTGCGTGGTTGACCTACTTGGCCACAGTGGGTACCCTGCAGCAGCAACCAAAGTGATAGAGGATTACACTGGCCAGACTGGGTGCTGTCCCAGCATATCATCCACGGTTTTTACTGTTGCCTACAAACCAGTGATGCACATACCATCAATTCTAGATCAATTTACTGTAGTGGGTTTACTCACAGCTAGCGCGAATCTGGGTGCATTACATCAAGGGAAACTCTTGTAGGCTTACATCAAGAGAGATTTTAACTGCCCCCATTCGCACTATACAGAAGCTGAGGTTCTCATTGAAATTTGTGCACGGCTATTGGTGGCTTACTTGCATGAATATGCATGTGAGGCTTATGTTGCTGCTCTCTATTATGGGATAAACAATACAGGAAGTGGAAAATAGATGCAAATGTTTTCAGGCCAACTATTTTAAGTGCCAATTGAACCTGATCTGGGTCCAAGCCTTGGAGTTGCTTGTGTCCCAGGAATTGGACTTATTTACACAGAATTAGTCAGAGCCTTAACCAGTACTATTGCGGCTGCGTGTGGATTTCACAAGGATATGTAGAGTGATCCAAGGACAGTAGTTTATGCCAAAAAAAAGAGATGTTACACTGACAGAAATTGGGCAGACAACAAGTCAATACATTTTAGTTCCCTATTTTGTTAACTTTTCGCATTAGTGGGTTCATTCTCACATGGGTTTCCGAAGATTATGGTGGAACATCTTGTTGGCCAGTCATGGTCTTGCCAAATTGGAGCAGGTGATAGTTTAGACTATTGTTTGGTTGCTTGACCATGTGGTGGGTTGCTGCAGCGAGTAATGCTGGAAGTGTTGGATTCTCACCCAAAAAAACAATTTTCTGGAGGAACATTCTGTCAACGGGGGAAACCAGTGGTGGATTTCGGATACCGCAATCTCTCCGTTCGAGGTGTTACATTGGAGCGCTTACACGGCTTGTGTCGCCCAATGGGTTGACACAGATGCCACAAATGTTACATGGGAAGATGTGGAGACGTTTCGGCACGCATACCCTACCTTCAAGCTTGAGGAAGCTCTTTCTCTACGGGGGGAGTGATGGTATGAACTCAATAGCAGGCCGAGTCATGCAGAGGCGTAGTGGCTGAGTCATCTAGTATTAAGTTAATTGTTTTTCTTTCTATTTACTTTTACTTCATTTTTATTTCAATAGATGAGTTAGTATGCCGTAGGGGTATTATTGTAATTCTTTATCTTGAACCCTTGTTAGCATAAACCCTACTTAAGGGGTGAAAGGAATTAGAAAAGCCAAGCCTGATTTTAGTGTAAATAGGGTTTTGAGTTCTCCTAAACAAACTTAGGGGTGTGCGTTCTCCTTGACGAACCTAGGGTTTCAAAGCTTCCCTTTGGCTTGATTCTTCTCTTATCATCTTCTTCCCTACGAATCACTGTGTTAGATCCGGGACTGCAACATACACACACACGAGCACCCATGCACACCCCCCCCCCCCCCCCACACACACACACATATATACACTTTAGTTGATGATTTAAATAATTAAATTCTATTTTACAGTAAACTAAAGGTATAATTGATGTGACTGAAATTTAACCAACTTATTTGGAAAGATTCTATAAGATTTTCATTTGAACCTTTTATTTCTGGCAATATACGAATTTATGTTTGTTTTTTTTTTAGACCATGAGAAGGTAGAATTCATTGAGATATCACCTGACAATAAGTGTTCCTCGAGGATCCCTAGCTACAACAATTCCATTAGCCATTTAGAAACATGCGACCATGATATAGCCAAGGATTTGCAAATGTCCCATTTAATTGAGTAAATGTTTACTGTAACTTTTGGAAGTGTATGTATTATCTATTACTGACTTGCACAATAAATTTTTTTTATTGAAACGTATCTGCTGTGTGCATGAAGTTTCGTAAAGATTTACTGTAAAATTTAGGAAAACTTAAAAAGATTTTAAAAATTTTGGAAAAATATTACTTTGTTTTGCAAATGAATATTCCTGAAAATATGTTGCCTACATGGAGAAAGATTTCAGGTAGCCATAGATGTCTTCTTGCTTGTTGCCTTTTCATTGTTTCAACGGGATGCCTGACCCTTCTGATTTACTTGCTCTATTCTTACAGGAAATAAAAGTTGAATAATACTTCATTATGTTGTTATATCGTGATGTTTGTCATTGTGGTTTCTATTAAGGTTGCATGTTGCATGTGTGTGAATTTATATCTTTCTCTATTATCAAGTACTCTGCTAATTGCATGGTCATTTCTTATTTTTCATTACTATGACACAGTTAACATTGTCTTTGAAACTGGTTTATAAAATTCACTTTCAGGTCAATGTTTTGATCCATCTAATAGGCTACTGGTGAAAATTCCATTGAAATGACACACTAAATTCTTCAGGTCTTACTGTTGGTTTTTGAAATTTTATTTCACTTCATTTTTTTCATATTTAATCTTTTCTGGGATGGTGTTTCATGCTTAGTTCACTTTTAAAGTAGGTAAATTCAATAGTAAGATTCAAATCAGACTCTACGGAGCTGATTAAAGGCTTATTATCCTCAAATGTTGATGGTGCATTGACCCATCCAGAGGACATTCTAAAGTCTAGATTGCATTGTCAAAAGTTAGATGTAGTTGAACCAAAAGACAAACTTTGGAATGAAGAGCCTGTTAAAAAGCTAATCGGTAGATCATTCCCATCACATGAAGAACTCTTGGTGGAGCAGAAAGCTGAACATTCTGTGGTGTATGTACAAAATGTACATTTTGGGAGTGTCTTCAGATATTTTAGAAGGGGCTTTGGATGAAATCAATGGTAAGATTAAACTTCTGAAACAAAAGATATAGATAGCCTTGAGCAGCAGTTAAAGCATGAAGACGATTCTAGAGGATTTTTGATTCTTAAACTTCAATCTGCGTTGCATGAGATTGAGGTATTGAGGGACTCTGAAGTTGAGTGCATATCTAGATGCAATGATTTGAAGTCATTAAATCATGTTCTGGAAGCAAAATTACAGAGTACCACAGCTGAGAACTCTCTCCTCACTCATAAACTTGCTGAATGTGAAGAAGTTATCTCAGAACGCAGAAGTTACGAATTGTAAGTGCAGGGGAAAGTGAAAGTACTTTACCTAGTGAAAGTGACAGTTAATTACTTGTTTGTGGTAGTGTGCGCATTGAAAAATGCAATATAAAGTACTTGTTTGTGTTAGTGTGCACTATGTAAAGTGGAGTGTATAGTACTTGTTTGTGTTGGTATGCACAATGGAAAGTGCGGTGTAAAGTATAAAGAGATTATTTATTAATAAAATATTTTTATATATTTGACTTTTAGAAAATTAAATTAATATTAGTTAATTAATTAAATATAATAATTAAACAAATGCTTACTTTTATACTATTAAAATTTTAATCAAGGAAGGCCCACATATCCAAATGTGTTGGAAGATGGGTCCAAGCCCATAAGATATGGACTCACCATGATCACACGAGCTAGTGGGACCCACCATGATCACATGTGGCATGATAAGTCCTACACAATAATAAGTATTACAATATTAGATTTATTATGGACACAAGTCTCGTAGAAGAGTTTTAGTTTAAAGTTATTTGAGTCATGTTAGTCTTCTTTTTATATTGGGTTATTTAATTATGCTAAGACTTATCAAGTGTTAGAGTTTGGGTGTAATTGGGATAAAGGTAGTTTAATTATAAATGGACTCTACTACCTTCCTCTATTAGAGGTTTATGCACTCTATTACAACAAGTCAATAAAGTATTTTTTTTTCCATAAATTCAACATGCTCTCAGAGCAAGTTCTGTGTGTTGACTCGGTCAACCCACAGAGATAATGTGATCATTTTTCTGATCTATTATCTCAAGCAGTTTAGCTTCGTATTTCTCTTTTTATAGTCCCTATACCTATTATTTTATTTACGTTTTCACATCTATGCTGAGATTTTTATATTTCATATTATATATTGATGGAAAGATATTCGAGTCTATTTTCCATAGAAAAATGACTTTTTGAAATTGGAGTTATCTACAAAGAGAAATCAATATTTGAAGCAGCAAAGGTCAGATTACAAAAGAGGTTCATGCAGCAGTAGAAAGCTTCAACTTCCGAGCTATTTTATGCTATCAAGAATGAGACTTTATATGGAGAAATATATAAAAAGAAATATATACAAGTCTATTTTCTTAATTATTCAACCAATTCTATATCTGACTTTTTTATATGGAGATATTGATCTTGGAAGAGTCAATGGTCATGCTAGAAAAAGGGGAAAAAATACTTAGTTCGGCATATACCCAAATCTACCAAATTATATATCTCACTAGAAGTATATTTTATGAAAATAAATTATACTTGGATGAAAGGTATTTAAGTCTAGTTTTAGAAGGAGAAAATTTTATGTCAATCTGATCTATATTTAAGGATATATTCGCATTGGAAGAATTAAAGGTCATACTGGCATCCTGTGACTTTAAAAAATCCAAATTTAAGCCAATTGTTTTGCGTCACTTTTAGAGTTGTTGTTATTGATCAAGTGTATTAAAAAAAATATCTCACTTACCCCTTTTTTTGTTACTACATCTATGTTATTTAGTTCAAGATAGGAACATTACCATTACCTCCCAGCTTCAGGGAAAGAAATACAAGAAAGAGGTATTTTATTCCATATATTGTGGAAAGTTTCATGTGACCAATATATTCAAGAAATGGAGAGCACAAAAGATGAAACTTTTGCATCTAAGAAAAATTTTTTGCAGCAAAGAAAATTAAAGATAAAAAATCTTGACTTGTAGTAATAATTGTGGTAATTATTGGAGATACTTGATTCAGCTGGACTCGATTCTATTTCTTTGGCTGAATTATTATTTTGAGGTATTCACAACATATTCCTTGGTCAACATATTATTTGGTGCAGGTAATCGTATCAAATTATTTCATGGGTTTTTACAAGGATTTTATTATTGTGGTCCATGTTATATGCGCTTGGGCACATTTTAGCTGCAGTTATTGTGTCTCTTTGGATGAGACATTATTATTGAAGAAGTGGTGGCCTCAGAATCCTATCTTCCCCTTTACCCATTACTTATTGGTTATTTGACAACCTTACTCCTACCATCCTTTATTTGACTCTTACATACTTCTTTGGGCCAACCTCTTGTGTGTTGCTTTGTTTGGGAGTTTAAGTCCATTGAGACTTTGTATATATATATATATATATATCGTGGGTCTTTTATCACCGTCTTATGAATGACGGACATTACCCACTTATCAGGTCTTTTATTGTCGTCTTGTGAATAACAAACATTTATCACGTATCACGTCTTTTATTGTCGTCTTGTGAATAACAAACATTTATCACATATCAATGTCGGGGTTGGGTCACCGCGATGGAGGAGATTATTACTACATATATGTTACCCCCCATAAATGGTAGTTATTACTCCTGCCACTTGAAAGTCGTTGTCCTGTGGAGGGACACGGTGATGGAGGAGTTTTTTCTGCACTTCTAAGCTCTACGTATAAACCCACTACCTGCAAAAGATTGGAGTGCCACTACCTGAGAATGATAGGAGTAGGCCTTATATCCAGCATGGGTTATGACTGGAGTATGGAGTGATGTCATACGGCTTGGAGTGATTTTACTCTCACTTATCTTATGCCAGTTGGGCCTCATGAAAGAGAACACCAGCGTGAGGGGGAGTATTGGATGATATGGAGGACTGCCATTTTATACGACAAGATCCTATACATCATTTGCAGCAAGCTAGGAGTTCATAATGCTCTCTCATCCCCAGTTTGAGGGGAAGTGTTGGAAGATGGACCCAAACCCATAAGACATGGACCCACCATGATCACACGAGCTGGTGGGACCTACCATGATAACATGAGGTGGCATGATGAGTCCTACACAATAAGAAGTCTTACAGAACCAAAATTATTATGGAAGCAGGTCTCGTAGAAGAGTTCCAGTTTAAAGGTGTTTTAGTCATGTTAGTTTTCTTTTTATATTGAGTTATTTAATTATGTTAGGACTTATCTTTAAGTGTTAGAGTTTGGGTGTAATTGGGACAAAGGTATAGTTTAATTGTAATTGGACTCTACTACCTTCCTATATTATAAATAGAGGTTCATGTACTCTGATTACAACAAATCAATGAAGTATTTATCTTTTCCATAAATTCAACAGTTATATAAAAAGGATATTATAAAATATTTTTTAGCTCAATATCTATTAGTAATATCAAAATAATATTAATTTATTAACTTAATATATAAAAATTAAAATATTCACACAAATACTTACTTTTATAATATCAAAAAACTTAATGCCATTATTATATTAAAAGTGTTTAAATTCTCACACTTAAACTAACGTATATTCGCAGTTATATTTGTTTAAATTCATTACCCATTGTACTATGCAAACAACGTAATAATAAAAATAAAAAATAACATTGGTGATTTTCAAGACTCCATGAATTTATCTCATGGAGAAAAAGGAAAAGAAACCCATTGGGAGAAAACTTGAGGAAGAAGGGTTATGGAATTGATGATCCTAACCCTCCCCCTGAATCTCTATTTATAGATTTATGAACCTACTGTATTACAATAATACCCCTGAACTTAGGGTTTAGGGTTTTAACACTAGAACTTTAACTTAATTACAATAATGCCATCTCTATGAAATGATTATTTATTTACAACCTGCCATCATTGTATGTGGGCCTATGGGCCTTTTCCTTGATCTGTGGGCCTTAAGCCCGTCTTCTATATCTCTTGGTTGCATGTCTTCCTTGGTCTTATGGGCTTGGGCCTTCCTTGGTCGTGTGGGCTTGGGCCCTATCTTCCAACACTCCCCCTCAAGCTGGTGGTGAGAGAACAATATGAATTCCCAGCTTGCTGCAAATGATGTATAATATCTTTGTATAAAATGGCGCATTTTCCAATATGCCTTCATCTTCCAACACTCTCCCTCATGTTGGTGCTCTCGTTCATGAGGCCCAGTTGGCATAATATCAGTGAGAGTAAATCACTCCTAACCACTAAGACATTACTCCATACTTCAGTCATAACTCATGTTGGATGTAGGACACACTCCGTCTTTTGTAGGTAGTGTGTCTATCGGAATTGCTCTGAAGTGTCCACCTCCACCACCGTGTCCCTCCATAGGACAACGAGTCTCAAGTGGTAGAGTAATATATGATATTAATGGGGGAAAGTAACATAAATATAATTATAAGTTCCTCCATCATGGACTTCCAACTTTAAATATTTTTTATATTTTTTACGGGAATGAAGTTCCTATAAAACAGAGTAACCTCAACCCAGGAACATCGTAACAACAATCAAGAAGATAGCCAACGCAGAACTTTATTTTAATACAAAGCTGATTTCGTCCCACCACATGCTCTTAGAAGTGCTTCAATGGCTTCTGGACTTACAGAAGAAGAAACTAAAAATGAAAACAAACAGGGAATACGTATTACTCTGGATGCGATTTGTTGCTGAAGAACACCTCTATTTATAGGTGATTTGTAGCACTGAATCGAGGAAGACAGCTGGGAGACAGCTACGGAAATAAGATAAAGGAAGCTTCCTTTCTCTTCCGGCGCCGATGGATGCCTCTGTACCCTCTGTCCACTGCAACGGTCAGTATAGAGTCACCTCTATTTTTTGCTCCTTCCATTAATTCCCGTTCACACTTGAGTCCTTTTAATTTTTCGTTCATGCTTGGGTCTCCCCGTACCCCGCCGCCAAGGGGGCCAACCCCCTTGGACCCCCGTCGGGGCTGTCGCCCCGAACCCCGCCTTCATTTTACAGTTTCTTCACAAATAACCATTGCGGTCACAATTTGACCTCATCAACGTCAAAGCCAGAACTGCTAACTAATTTACTCACTCTCGACATCGGCGCTCCTCATAATTGGGGGCCAGTGAATACATTAGATTAGCAATAACTCGTGAGAGGTGGGCATTGACACACTAACAATTCCTCCATCATGGACTTCCAACCACAAATATTTTTTATCCTCTGTCATGGACTCCCCAACCACAATTCCTTTTAATTTTTCGTTCATGCTTGGGTCTCCCCGGACCCCGCCGCCAAGGGGGGCAGCCCCCTTGGACCCCCGTCGGGGTTGTCGCCCCGAACCCTGCCTTCGTTTTACAGTTTCTTCACAAATAACCATTGCAGTCACAATTTGACCTCATCAACGTCAAAGCCAGAACTGCTAACTAATTTACTCACTCTCGACATTGGCGCTCCTCATAATTGGGGGCCAGTGAATACATTAGATTAGCAATAACTCGTGAGAGGTGGGCATTGACACACTAACAATTCCTTCATCATGGACTACCAACCACAAATATTTTTTATCCTCTGTCATGGACTCCCAACCACAAATAATTTTGGTATTTTTTATTGGGATGAGGTTCCTCCGTCATAGACTCCCAACCACAAATAATTTTGATATTTTTGACGAGGATATAGTTCCTCCGTCATGGACTCTCAATCACAAATATTTTTTACAGGAACAAATAAATAATGGTATGAGGCTATCTCTTCTTCAATAATAATGTCTCATCAAAAGAGACACAATAGCAACAGGTGAAATGGGCTCGAGCCCATTTAACATGACCCAAAATAATCCTTGTAAAATGATCCATGAAATAATCCAATGCACATATATTTTCTAAATAATATGCTGACCAAGGAATAATTTGTCAATGCTTCAAAAATAATAATCCAGTTAGAGAAAAAATTTACCGAGTCACGCTGAAATATTTATAAAACTTGGGCATGAATACCGAGGCAGAAATAGGTGGCCCGAGTTAGGTTGACCTAGACCCAAGTTGACCCAGACTGAGTTGGTTGGAACAGAAGTCACGCTCGGTTGGAAAGCTATTGGGTTAACTCGCCGGTCCGGGTTGCGAGATAGCTCATGCACTGAACCGCTGCTCAGATAAAATTTCTTAACTTAGGAACCTTTAATTGGGAAACAGTGCCTTCTTCCCCGACCGAACAGAGCGGCAAAAAACTTTCTTCGTCCAGAATCGGCAACAGAAGGACAGTGATGGTAGAGCAATGGCTGGAGATCCTTATGAATAGAGCAAGATCGAATCAAGATCGGAAATAATCTTTCCGGAATAAAATAGCAGAGAAGATGGACACAGAGAGATTTCCTCGATGTCTCAGGCTGTTTCGGCGGCAAAGAAAATAATCTAGCGAAGAACTTGTATAATCAACAAGACATGCTCTTTTTGGAACTTTTTTGAGTTGCCTTAAAGCAGGTAAAATCAAATCAAGAGCTTCCCGAAATATATGATTGGTAAGATGACTGATTCGAGCTTACTGGTGCTTTCCGAAAAAATATTTCCAACAGAGAACATGTTGGTTGGAAGATAATAAGCAACAACAAAATAATTCTGGATGGTGACTGTTGATTTCAAGAATGATATTACGGTTGTTGGAATGACAGTGGTGGAGATATCTAGCAAGATTTTTCCATCTCTCCACGAGAAATGGAACCTGTTAATGATAGTTCCCACATACATTAGTGAGTATAAAAATCTTGCATTTATTAGTTGGCAGAAGAGGTTTCCTACGTGGCTAGTCATTTTGGGATAGGGACTTCGACCCAATTTGATATGGTATCAGAGCAAGGTTCTCATATGTGGTCATCCACCCAAATTATCCACGTGCTACCATGTGAGAGCCTCTACCAAAATTATCCACATCCTACCATGTGAGGGGGAGTGTTAAGGATAGTCCCACATACATTAGTGAGTATAAAAATCTTGCATTTATTAGTTGGCGAAAGAGGTTTCCTAAGTGGCTAGTCATTTTGGGATAGGGCCTTCGACCCAATTTGACAAAACCAAACTCGTCTTCTCCGGTGAAGGCAATAAACAAAGCGCATAGTCGGCGCTCAGGAAGCTTAGCAACGCCAGTAGAGTGTTGTCAATGAAGGAAAAGGCAGACGAAGACAATGCTAGCACAGACCGTCAAAGAGCAGCAGTAACATCCGACAACAGCAACACACGGAACTATGGGACAGAGAGAAGACCAGCCTCGTCGAAAAGATACCGTGAAGCTTCCTCTGGCTCTTGAGCTTGCCGCATGACGAAAAGAAGCTATCTTCTTTTATAATATTTCCAATGAGAACAATAATGTGGCTAGTGCAATACTGAAGCCAACTGGATCCCTGCCTCTGAGGGGTCGCTGGAGTTATTTGTAGAAGGATACTCTCCTGGTTGAGAGACGGATCGGGTTGACAGGACCAAGTTGCATTCATGCTAAAAAGCAAAGAAGAAACCCATATACTCCTGCATTCGATCGATTGTCGTGTTGGGCTCACGCTGTAAAGACGAGTCAACTCGGCTCAACATAGATACGAAAAAAAAGTGCGCGAGAGAGAGAGAGACTTGTGGTTGCCTCGAGCATACAGGCATGGTGGATGATACAATTTAACCAAAAAAAAAAAACTGTCTAAGAATTAAAAGAGAGAAAAAAAATTTCTAATCCTATATGAAGGAGAATTAAACCTGAAAAACCATAGTAGGAATCCTGAAAATCATAGGTCTGATACCATGTTGATTTTCAGGACTCCATGAATTTAGCTCATGAAGAAAAAGGGAAAGAAACCCATTGGGAGAAAACTAGATGAAGAAATCTTATGGAATTGATGATCCTAACCCTCCCCCCTGAAGCTTTATTTATAGATTAATAAAACTACTGTATTACAATAATATGCCTGAACTTAGGGTTTAGGGTTTTAACCCTGGAACTTTAACTTAATTACATCAATGTCATCTCTATGAGATGACTCTTTATTTACCATCCTAACATCATTGTATGTGGGCCTATGGGCCTTCTCCTTGATTTGTGGCCTTGAGCCCGTCTTCTATATCTCTTGGTTGCATGGATCTTCCTTGGTCTTATGGGTTTGGGCCCATCTTCTAACACACTTGGATATGTGGGCCTTCCTAGGTCGTGTGGGCTTGGGCCCTATCTTCCAACAAACACATATAACTCAATCACGTATTTAATATAAAAAAGCTACAACTGTACATACAAAATACAACCAAAAAAAATATTTAATGCCATTAAAACATAATAGTCAATAATTTTTCCACATTTGAATTGCTAATACATCTAAAAAATATGATGCTCTTGTAGATTGTATTGCAGACTCCCTCTGAGTACTTATTTGAGTGTCCACATCGTCCTTAAAATCATCACCACTATCACTGTCTTCATTTTTAATTATATTGTTATCTTCACAATGTTCTTCACCAAAATCATCACTTGAATCATGTTCTTCATCTTTAAATAAATCCATGTAATCCTCCATGGGTATATAATTATGCAATATACAACAAACAATCATAATTTTTACCTGGACATCAAAATCAAAAGGAGGAGCATCTTTTAATATCTTGAAATGAGCTTTTAAAGCCCCAAATATATGCTCGATAGTATTCCGTTAAGATGAGTGTCTTTGATTAAATACTTCTCTTTCATCTGTAGGAGTATTATCTCCAAATTCTTGCAAGTGATAACGAGTCCTTCAATAGGGTGCCAAAAACCCTAAGCCCTCTCAATGTCCTTCCCAAAAAATGCTAGAAATCCAAATCTAGCGATACCCTCCACTAGTTTTGGGAAGGGACAGGTCCTCCCTTTCAGTGCTTATTTCTTGAGCCTAATGGACTAGCTATTTACATTTTCGGGTCCTTTCATACACCTTTCTTGTCACAAGGCAATATGGAATTTTATTTTTCAAATATTTGCACATCTTAAAAGAAAAGATTACCTCAATATGATTTCCTAGAAATCATTCCAAGAAACTTCAAGGGGGGGGGGGGGGGGGGGGGGGGGGGTGGTTAGTGCATTTTCAAAGTGAAAGTGAAAGTGAACTATTTTTTTGTGTTTGTATGCACAATGCAAAATATAGTGGAAAGTACAAAAGAAAATTATTAATAAAATATTCTAATAGATTTAAATTTTATTGGATATTTTTTATCAAAGTTTTCTATTAATAAGTTAGGATAGATTTTTAACTCTTCTTACTTACTCAATAATAATAATAATTAAACTTTAATTAATTAATTAATTATATATATATATAAAATAATTAAATTTTTTTACTTTTATGATATCCAAATGCTTAATCAAATTGTTACTTTTTAATATCTAAATTCTCACTCTCGAAATATTAATTAAATATAATATTCAAATTTATAAACTTAATTAAATAAAAAAGATGGTATTTTATTATTCAAAATTACTTCTACAAATTTAATTTTATAAGATTTTTTATTTAAATAAACAAAAATATTTAATTTATTTTAATTTATTAAATAACTAAAAATAAATTAATATTATTTATTTAATTAAAAATATATAAAAGGATTAAACAAATCCATACTTTTATATTATTCAAATGTTAATCAAATTGTTAATTTAAAAAATCAAAATTCTCACTCTTAAAAAAGTCACTAAATATAATGTTAAAAATAAGGATTTAATATAAATAAAAAGTTTATTGTGTTTTATAAAATTATCTAATATATTTACCTTTTAATTTAGATAACTATATTTAACTAAAATAAAATAATTTTATGTTGTTTTAAATTAATAAAAAAATTAAAATTTAATTTTTTAAATTAATAAGTAATTTTAAAAAATATTAACATGTTTTAAATTAATAAATTCTTTTTAAAAATAATTATTTATTTAATTAAATAGATTAAAAATGATCTAACAAGTACTTACTTTTATGATATCCAAATTCTTAATGAAATTGTTACTTGTGTAAAATCTAAATTCTCACTCTTAAATTAGAAATCAAATATAATATTAAAATCAAGAATTTATATAAATAAAAAATAAGGTATTTTATTATATAAAACTATTCAGTTAGATTTAACTTTTATAATATAATTTTATTTAACTATTTTTTAATAAAGTAAGATAAATTTCAACTTGTTTAAATTAATAAATTAATTAAGCTTTTTAATTTACTTAAATGTAGTTAATTTTATTATATCCAAATGCAAAAGTGAGAGGGCAGAATGAGCATAACAAGAGTGAGAGAGTGAGTGAGCAGGCGAGTGAAAGTGAATTCACTAGCCTTAGGAGTGATTTAACTTTCTCTCGTTTTTCTCAAGAATAAGTGTCACTTGACACTTATGGTGCACACTAACAGGTTTTGGATTATTTTCACTAGTGAAATTAGTTTTATTTTCACTTTCACTTTGTACTAATGGGGCTTTAGTGTGCTCAATGAAAAGTGCAACGTAAAGTACTTTCTTGTGTTAGTGTACACAATGGAAAATATAATGGAAAGTAGAAGATGAGTTTATTAATAAAATATTGTGATAGATTTAACCTAATTAATATAGTTTTATTTAGAATTTTCAATTAACAAAATAAGATAAGTAACTTAAAAATTAAAAATAAAACTAGGTGGAAGGCTTTCATGGCCTTCATTCAAGAGCCCATGGGATATTTTCAATTTTGCCAATTCTATGAACTTCTAGAACGCTATCACCATGATCGCCACCATCTACCCAATTTTGATGGTATCCTAATTTCTTCCACCTATTGACCTAGTTAATAATTTGTTGTTTCTCTTCATCTCGTTTCTAACACCAAAATTGGAAACTGGAAGAGAGGCCAAGATATGGAACTGTCCATTCGAAAGGGCGGGGAAGGATGCAAGGTTACCCAGAGGGAGCATTTGCACTACTGTTCCGATAGGGGCACTCCCGACAACGTATCAATTGGAAAAAATTAGGTATGAATTGAAAGACCAATCTGTTGCGTTGAACTTGTGAGCGACTGTGGAGAGCATTCTAGAATCCCATAGAGTTGGCAAAATTGATAATATCGTCGAACTGATACACCGTCGGGAATGCCTCTATCGGAACAGTAGTGCAAATGCTCTCTCTAGGTAACTTTGTATCCTTCTCCACCCTTTCGAATGCACAGTTCCATATCTTGGCCTCCTTCCAATTTACAATTTTGGTGTTAGTAACGAGACAAAGAGAAACAACAAATTATATATTAGGTCAATAGGTGGAAGAAATTAGGATACCATCAATTGTAGTAACCCAAAATTGGGTAGATGGTGGCGATCGTGGTGAGAGCATTCTAGAAGTCCATAGAGTTGAAAAAAT